>NC_056043.1:31398937-32598937 GCF_004379255.2 Salvia splendens | reverse complement strand
GTAGAATCAATCATGCATAATCTACGAAACTAAAAACTACCTGAGGACTAGACTTAGTTTCCTTCTTCGTCATATCCAGCTTCGATTTCTCCAAGGTAACAGCTCCAAACGCCCCGTACTGTCCGCCCTTCATAGTGGGGCCAAATTCCACGGAGCTCGACGACGGCGCATCCGGCGACGCCTGAAAGCATCGCTCAAGGTGCGCATTCGCGTCACCATCCACCAACGAAGAAGACGAAGCGACAATCGAAAAACAACGCCTCCGCCTCCTCCCGGCGAGCGGCGGCGGTGATGGACGCAGGGAGACGGTTGAAATCGGCTGCAGCGGCTTGGACGATAGGGATTTGGTCGTTGGCGCGAGGGGCATAATCTGCGCCGTTTGGAACACTGAATGAGACATGTTTCGCGTTGATTTTCCGATTCGAATTGGGTTTGAGCAAGCTGGATAGTGGAATTGAAGATTGGAGCTTCAATTTGCAGCGGAGGATGGGATTTTCCGCTTGAGCTGTTTCCTCCCTGAGAGACAAGAAGAAGAAGAAGGAGAGAGAGAGAGGGAGAGATTAGGGGTTGAGGGTGAAGTTAAGGTTTTGATTGACTCACTATAACTCGAAGGTGAGTCCACTCGGTACCGTATCCTATTTCATTTTTATTTATCATTTTTTAATATTTGCACAAATTCCATGGTGGAGTTGGTAGGATTCGGATCCAATGCTAAGAGCATCCACAAGACCACGACACAGTCTACTTTGAGGTTGCACGGGTGGCTAAGGTTCGCGTCCAGTTCAACTACATAGCGGGAGAGGTGTCATGGTGCCAAATTATAATGTGAGGCTAGACGTGGGTTGCATATTTGTCGAATTCATCCGTGTTTTTTGTCCTCAAACATTTCCATCAACTCACGCACGTATTAAATTTTGTCGAATTCATCCGCGATCTTTGTACTCAAACATTTCCACTATATTGTTTCCTCGAATACTGCTTGATCAACTCATGCACATATTAAATTATTCATCTCTTAATTCTTCTCTATAAAATTCGTTCTCTAAAATTGGATAAATCCTTTAGAGAAAATGAAAATTCCAATAGTGAAACCTCTGCTTACTTGTTAATTGAATTAGAATTGATTGGGCTTATACCTTAGGGCCCTTGGTCATGTTTCTTAAAAAAATGAAATAGCTTAGAGTTTGAAAAATCAATTTACTTTCAAAATAATCCAAACTTTCAAAAATTAATTTACTTTTAATCAATTTAATTCAGTTCAATTAAAAAAAAACTGTCAGTTTGTTAGTGATAATATCAATTGCACATTGCCAAAAAAACATGAAATTTTATCAACTTCCAGTATGTCTCGTAGCTTCTAAAAGTAGATTTAAAAAAACTTTACAACCAAGTAAAAATGTTGAAGAAATATAAAACTTGTGTATACAATATTGCTCAAACGCATAAAATACACGAACAACACACATAACCCTTAACACAAATAAATGAATCTAGGCATCATCCATGTGTTCTACACAGCATGATCTACACAGGACAAAGAAGCATGACACACATTGAAATCCAGGCTCATCATACCTATCTTCATGGCATAGGTCGCATCACTTTTTCTTGGATATGATTTGAAATCTAAGAGGGTGATCATGAATACCGGAAATATTTGATGTTTCTATACTCACCATATTTGATGTTTCTATACTCTCACCGGACGTAGCAGGAAAGCATTTGGTATGAAAGGATTGATCGCAGTCTCGACAGTGGTACATCCAGTTCTTGGGGTGAATATAGCGTTCGCAGTTGCTGCAATAGAAGTCTCCGGGACGGTTAACATAGGCATCATATGTCAACCACAATAAGTGTTTTTCCAATCTATGCTTATTTGTTGCTGGTAGCATCACACATGCGCGGAATCTGCAGCTGTTACATTTGTATTGCCCCTTTTGTGGTGTTAGAAACCCATAACAGTTACCACAGAAGCCAAACATATATTCGCTTGCGACAAGCTTGAGATAATTTATGGTGTTGGGCAGAGAAGTACACTTGATGTCTATTTTGAATTCGCATTCTTTGTTAGTACAAGTGTAATAGAGGCCATTCGTATAAGCATCACAAACACGGCATAGTATCCAACTTGTTAGCTGCTTGTGTGCATTTCGAAGCATTAAGTTGTGATATTTGAGAGGATGAATAGGAAGTGAGGGGATGTTTAGTGGTAAGTTAAAGCAAGACAAGTGAAGAGAGTATTTGCATTCATCACAACTCATATAACCATTCTCATACTCACCATCATCAACTCTTTGCTTCTTTTCGTGTATATATAGCCAGTCTGCACCCGTCACATATTCATTCCGATCTTGGAATACTATCACAATCATCTTCATCATCTCCTTCTTCCTCATCTTTTTTGTAGTGATGATGAGAAGATGACGACGACGAAATTGTAATAAAAGTTAGTAAATGAGGGTGATTGGAGAAGTTATACTTGCCACCGATGTTGCGATTGTCCACTTTCTCGCTTAACGAAAGGTACGGTACGATCATCTGCTCATACATGCCATCTATTGCCATTGGAAATTTGGCAACCTCTTTCTCATTATCAGTTGCATTTTTATTTTCATCATTACTGAATCTGAAAGAAAATCAACCAAAACAATTAATTAAATCATACACCCAAAATGTAAACATCCATGTGTTTCACTCCTCCATTTTTTTTTCTTTCTCACCAAATTTTTTTCTTGTTTCACTACTCTTATCACCACTCACGCTTGAATACGTACGAAAAATCAAAAGTTTGAGTAATTAAAAATGCAAAGAATCATGTGGCAACGCAAAGTAAGGGAATAGGTAAAAGGTAAATTATACAAATCACGCATTCTTTTCTTTATACTACATGTCTTCACAAGAATCTCATATATTCTTATTATGGTTTTAAATTAACGTTTTAATAATTTTAACTGATGACAACTACAATTAAATCAAATTACGATACATATTTAGTTTTAAATTAATTGTAGGCCTATGGTATAAGACAAAGAAATAAAGATATTGAAATTAGTTTTTCTAGAAATATGAAAACGAAATAAAAATATAATGAGATTGTTATCGAAATCTTAATGTTAGTATTACATACACCACGTTTACTTTTCTCATTTTTCAAGAAGAAAAGAAAGAAAAATAAAGGGAAATAAACAAAATGAAACGAATATAATATCCATCACAAATTAGTAGGGAAAAAGAAAAATTATGTAAATACTCATAGAATGAAGCAAACTTGGAGCGCGAGAAAAGAATATATAAAAGGTAAATTATACTAATACTTTACGATGTTGGGCAGAGAAGCATGCTTGATGTTTATTTTGAACCGACAGTATATGTTGGTACAAGTTGTATAAATAGGGCCATCCACGTAGGAATAGCCCAGCAATAGCCCAGCCATAGCTTAGCCACTGCCACATCATCAGCACTAAAAATCCTCCTCTCACATCATCAAAACAAGCAAATAGCCCAGCCATAGCCTAGCCACATAATATCCACATCACTATTAACAAATATATACAAAATGAAATAATTAACAATCACACAATATGCGAAATTTAATTTTCGAGACATATTCGGGAAAAGTTTAATAATACTATTAAAATTTTAAAAAGTACAATAATTTAAAAAAGTACATTAATTTAAAAAAAATACAATAATAAAAAGGAGTGACAATTCACTCCTCGTCTCCGTCGTCGCCGCCTCCATCGCTGTCGCCTCCGTCGCCACCATCGCCGCCGACACCGCCGCCGCCGCCGGTCTCCCTCCGTGCCGCCTCCAACTCGTCCTGCAGGCTCATGAGCAAGGTTTGAAGCACGCTCTTCTCCACGGGCCGGATCCGTCGCCACCCGCCATTCGGCCATCGTCTTGATCAACTGAGCGCGCGTTTGGGCGCGAGCGAAGAATTTGAGATCCTCGGTGGATTGGCCAAGGGGGGATGCCAACTGGACCTCCTGGGAAGCCCCGGCGTTCTCCCTCGCCTCCTGCTGAGCGCGCTTGCGCCCAATCGGGCGAGGTCGGCCACCGACCGAACGCGGCGTGGGGAACTCCTGCGTCGTCTCGGGGAGGTCGTGGGAACCACCGCTGCTGCCGCTGAAATCCCCGGTATAGTTCAGTCGTTGCTTCTTCGGCCAGCCAGAGTCGACACCTACTCGGAACTTCTCGGACTCGTTCAGTACAAGATAGCAGTTCCAGTAGGTGAAGTCCTTGTATACCCCCTTCAGTGGGAAGGCTTTCTCCGCTATTCTCCTGCAGTCCTCCTCCGTTTGGCCACTGCTCATCATGCGGAGTGCGTTGGTGTACAAACCCGAAAATCGGGAGACCGCAGCCCTGATTCGGTTCCAGGCCTTCCGGCAATCCTCCCCGTTGCGTGGCCTCCCCTCCGGGCAAAATCTCTTGTAGGCTGCTGCTATCTTGCCCCACATGTTGACGATCCTCTGCTCGTTCGAAACGAGAGGATAGTCGCAAACACTCACCCACGCCTTGCAGAGCGCGACGTTCTCCTCGTCCGTCCACCTCCTCCTCACCCGGCTGCGACGACTCGCCGACCTTCTTCTTGCCCTTCTTCTTTGGGGCGCCACGCCCCCGCCCTGCCCCCCCCTTGAACGAGAGTTTCCGGAGCTCCGAGAGTATCAAACACCAATTCATCTAAGGAAAAACTATCAAACCCCAAGGGCGTTTGGGTCGATGTGTGCGAAGAACCAGTCGAAAAATCAAAACTGGGGCGATAGACATCCCCCGCCGTCGCCGGGGATCACCCATGAGTCCCCTGTGTAGCCGGTACGACCCCCGGAGTCCCCTGTGTCGCCGGTACCCCCCGGGCATCATCTGCATCCCGGGTGCCCATCCCGTTGGGGTCGGAATACTTGGTGCCCACCCCGGTATCGGCGGAAACCCCCCCGGCGGACCCCTCCCCCCCCCCGTTGGCACCTCGGGCATCATCTGCTGCCACGGGTACATGTTGTAGTACCCGGGCATCTGACCCCATCCACTTCCCACGGGGATCGACGGAGTTTGTGACCCGCTACTCCCGGAACTAGGCTCGTTGTTGAGATCCATTTCCCGTTGTTGATCTTGTACAGAAATTAAGATAGAGAGAGTACTCGTTAAAACAAGTGGTGCGAATGAAAATGACGAGCAAAGCGCGTATATATAGTGTGTCGGAAAAAAAAAATTTTAATTCGCGCTAGGCGGTGCGCTGGGCGATCCGGGCTCTGCAATAGCGCCGAGCGGATCGCCCAGCGCCACGAAACCGCCCAACGCTGCGCGGTTTCTCTCTCCATTCGTCCGCTGGGCGACTGCAATAGACCGCCCAGCGAACCGCCCAGAGCCGGCGGTCGGCTGGGCGGTCGGCTGGGCGCTATTGTGGATGGTCTAAATGCATCAATAAAAATAAAACACAAGAATTATAAAACTTTTGTATACAATAATAAGCAGGAGTACATAAGAATAAGATACATAACAACAATCATTTAGCCCATAACATAACTACAACAATCTAAATGGCGCACACACAATAAAAAAAAGAAGAGAAGTTTGATTCAATTTGAATCAGATGCATGTGCATCCTCAATGTGTTTCACACCACATGGGGTACATGCGACAAAGAAGCATGACTCACATTGAAATCCAGCCCCACCATATCTATCATGATGGCATAGATCACATCTCTTCTTCTTAGTTATGATTTGAAATCTAAGACGGTGGTGAGGGTCATGAAAACTGGAGATCACATACTGCTGTGTTCCAAAGTTGATGTTTCTGTACTTACCTGACTTAACATGAAAGCATTCAGGATGAAAGGATTGATCGCAGTCTCGACAATGATACATCCAAATCCTAGGATTCATTCGTTCTTCGCAAATGCTGCAGTAGAACTCCCCAGGACGGTTAACATAGGCATCATATGTCAACAACAACAAGTGCTTCTCCGATCTATGCTTATTTCTTGCTGGTAACATCACACACTTGTTACACACACTGAACCTACAGCTACTGCATCCGTATTTTCCCACACAACCAAATTCTGGAATTATTATCTTAAAACAGCCAGCGCATAAATCAGGCCATACTGCATCTGTGACTCGCTCTAGCTTGAGATGATTATGCTGTGGGTGAGCTATATATTTTATGGTGTTGGGCATAGAAGCACACTTGATATCTATTGTGAAGGAGCACCTAGCGCTTGTACAAGCGTAATAGAGCCCATTTGTAAAAGCACGACAAAATCTACATAATATCCAATCTGTGAGCTTGCCAACATTCCGAATCATTAGTTTGTGAGGATGAATTGTAAGAGAGGGGATCTCAGGTGGTAAGTTGAAGCAGGACAAGTGGAGAAAGTATTTGCATTCATCACAACTCATGTAACCACTCTCATACCCATCCTCACCTGTTTGCTTCTTTTCATGTATAGCCAATGTGCACCCATCACATATTAATTCCGATCTTGGAATACTATAATCTTCTCCATCATCATCATCTTCTTCTTCATCATCTTTTTTGTAGTGATGATGAGATGTTGATGACGATGATGAAGAAGAAAATGTAATAAAAGTTAGTCGATGAGGGTGATTGGAGAAGTTATACTTGCCAATGTTGTGATTGTCATGAACACCAGGGACAAGAATTTGTCCACTTTCTCGCTTAACGAAAGGTACGATCATCTCCTCATACATGTCCTCTACTTTTATTGGAAAAATGGTTGTTACCTCTTTCTCATCATCAATTGCACTTGCATATTCATTATCAAATCTGGAAGAAAATCGCGTTAATAAATCCCAAAATGTAAACATGCATATATTGACATGAGTAAATAGTGAGGAGAAGTGTTACATGGAGTTGGCGCAGTTGAGATGGACGACATAACTGCAGAGGTTGCAATGATAGACCCAACGTCTTAATGGCAAGGTTTTGTTGCATATAGCACACTCAAATTGATATTGGATGTACACAGTTGGAACATCAAAGGCGAGGGACAGAGAGTGGGCAGGGTGATGACGAGGGAACTCCTTAGACGCAGGGAGGAGTGCGCAGCTCTCGTGTATGGAGTAGTCGCAAATTGTGCAGGTGTAGGAGTCCCCTTTCTCAGTGGCACCGCAGGCATCACATGGGAATGGGCACCACCTCGTTTTCTTGGAAAATCGTAGCTCATGTTGAGGATGGCTTGGGTGCTTCATTACCGGCTGCGCTGAATCCTTTTCGTTAAGGCCCACCGAGCATCCAAGATGGATCGCCAATCCATTGCAACCCCGTTGGCTACATCTGTAGCTTAACTCAGAACAACCCTTTTTACAAATTTCACATTCGTTATATCCGTAAGATACATACAATGCGAGTGAGTGTGAAGGATGGATAGGATGCATAATCTCTCTCGGCATTTCCATGCATTCTTTGTGTAACAACCCATCAAATCCACACCAGTGGAGGCTGCATCCATACTTTGCATCTCCGGGTATAAAGTATCTCAAACAGCCATAACACCATGGACGGTAACCCCTTTTCCCGGCCGAGTCGGGGATCAGACTCAGTGGGTGTTCATGAATCATATGAGTAAAACTCTCACCCTCCATTTCTTCTTTTTTTTTCTCTTAACAATTTTTTTTTCTTTTTCCCTCTTCTTATCACTACTCACATTGGAAAAGACAACATTAATTCCTATATATAGACCATTTAATGTGTATTAAAATGATGCAAAACTTTGAGTAACTATTAAGACAAAGAATCATGCCGCAACGCAAGTTAAGAATATGCAAAAGGTAACACGTGCAGCGGCGGATCTAGGGGGGGGCAGGAGGGTGCGGTCGCCTCCTCCGTGCGACTATTTTCCCCTTTTCGGGACGTAAAATTACCATGTCCGCCCCCTCCGTTTGCCTCCGGCGTTGCCTCAAACAACGAAAAGAATAGCCATGTCAGCACTAAATCAAGCTAATACTATATATTCCGCCCCCTCCGATTCCGGATCCTGGATCCGCCACTGAACACGTATTCTTTTTTATGTCTTCACAAACAAAGGTAAAAAGTAAAACTGGAGCACGAACAAAGAATATATAAAATGTACGAAGTACTTAGTAAATAATAATAGTAGTATCACGAATTAAGTCACACATTCATTTATTGATCCTAGAAAAGTGGAAAAGAAATAAAAATTATAATGAGATATTGTTTTGTTATCGCTACCTTAAAAATAGTACTACTACACACACCACGTTTACTTTTCTCAGATTTCATCAAGAAAAGAAAGAAAAGTAAAGAAAACAAACAAAAGTAAAAGAAATAAAGAAAAGAAAAGAGAAGGAAATGAAAATAAAGTAAATCCATCACAAAATTAGAAAGGAAAAAAAGAAAATTTTGTAAATAGTACTCCCTCCGTCACAATAAGAGTCGTGTTTTGTCATTTAGCTTTAGAAGTCCTATTTTACTTTTCCTATAAATGTTAAGTTGGCTCCACATTCCACTCACTTATATATAAGTGTGACTCATATTTCACTAACTTATTCAACCAACTTTTCTTCATACTCCCTCTGTCCCAAGTTACTTGAGTCGTATTTCATTTTGAATTGTCCCGGGTTACTTGAGTCATTTCTCTTTTTGGCTAAAAACAAAACATCTAATCACACCACTTTATATTTTCTTTTACTTTACTCTCTCTATCCTGTCTGTTACTTTATTCGTTTATCTACTTTATTTTACTTTATTTAACTCACTAAACACAACTTTCTTAAATCTCGTGCCGAAAAGAAACGCCTCAAGTAACATGGGACGGAAGGAGTATTTCTTAAAACCCGTGTCATAACTAAATAGGACTTCTAATCCTGGACGGATGGAGTACTCAATACAGTCACAGAATCAATTACGTCGAATTAAGTCACACATTCATTTAATGATCCTAGAAAAGTGAAAAAGAAACAAAAATTATAATGAGATATTGTTTTGTTATCGCAACCTTAAAAATAGTAATCCCTATGTCCACGAAAAATAGACAAGATTGTGAATGACACGAACTTTAATATATAATTGGTAAAGTAAAAGAGAGAGAGTGTGAAAAGGTAGTGAAATGAGTGTTAGTGAATTATGGGGTACACATTTAGAATGATATGTATGGTTAGTATTGGTTGAAAACTTTCCTTTTAACTTAGTCTATTTTTTGTGGACGGACCAAAATTGCAAAACTTGTTTATTTTTCATGGACATATGGAGTATTACACACACCATGTTTACTTTTCTCAGATTTCATCAAGATAAGAAAGAAAAGTAAAGGGAAATAAACAAAAGTAAAAGAATGATATGTATGGTTAGTATTGGTTGAAAACTTTCCTTTTTGAACTTAGTCTATTTTTTGTGGACGGACCAAAATGACAAAACTTATTTATTTTTCATGGACATAGAGAGTATTACACACAACACGTTTACTTTTCTCAGACTTCATCAAGATAAGAAAGAAAAGTAAAGGGAAATAAACAAAAGTAAAAGAAATAAAGAAAAGAAAAAAGAAGGAAATGAAAATAAAGTAAATCCATCACGAAATTAGAAGGGAAAAAAAGAAAAATTATGTAAATAGTACTCAGTCACAGAATCAAGCAAACTTGGAGTGGGAGCAAAGAATATTGAAAAGGTAAACTGTACTTTAGATATTATGAAATACTATTAAATTATAATCTTGATGTAGTATGATAAATATACCAAATATTTTTGACATATATATATATATATATATATATATATATATATAGGGGAGCGTTATTCTCCTATTCATCCCTTAGATCCTTTATTTTTCTTAATATGAGCCGTTAGATCTCATTCATCAACAGTCCAGATGATCTGCATTATTACACTATAATGGTGCATTATTAGTCGGTGTGCATTATTCAACTGAAAATCTGCATTATTACATTATAATGGTGCATTATTAGTCGGTGTGCATTATTCAACTGAAAATCTGCATTATTAAATGACACGTGGCATCAATCTAACCGTCGGATGACAAAATCGTGGGGCTGAGATCAAGAAGGAAATAAGAGAAAATATAGAAAAAGGAAATGAATACATCCATATATATATATATATATAGGGAGATGATCAAAATAAGTATGTGTTTAAATCCAGAAATGCAGACCAAATCTTAGCCCTAAGATTAGATGATCTAATGGTCAATAATTAACCAAAAACACGGAAGGTCATAATTAAGCAATTTTAGGTCATATTATAATATTTGGGTTTAATGTCATGCTAAGATCATTTTAGGTCATGCTTTGTTAGCATGACCTAAAAATTACCTAATTATGACCTAAAAGTGACCTAATTATGATATTGTTCTGCGTTTCTGTATTTAAATCTAGTTTTGCAAAGATCAAAACCCTATATATATATATATATATATATATATAGGGTAGTAATCTATGGCAAATACCCCTTAACCAAATAACTAGAGAACAAATCATAGCCACAAGATCAAAAAAATCAATGGCTAGTATTAAATTTTGAATTTAAGGAGAAATTAGTTTCCTCAATCACAAATTTACTCCATAATAACAAGGCGGGTGTATAATGGTCATTGCATAGCCATAATAACAATAGGCATGTTTCAGCTCCAGGTGAAGGTCGGAGGAGATCTCCGGCCACTGGCGACGGTGCTTGAGGAGAGTTATGGGATCAGCGCGTCATCGACAGTGTCGTCCTCGTTCAATTTGAGCGGTCTGTATGAGCTGCAGTTTCTCCGGCGGAGCAGCAGCGCCGCGAAGCTGGTGGAATTTTGGAGATCTATCGGCGGCGGGGAACAATCTGAGGCCGGGCGGCGGATGTGGCGGTGGAGAAGGGTTTATATATGGTGTTCAGTTGCATCATACTACTGGTTTCAGAACAAAATGGCTAGTTTGGTTGATCGAATCTGGTCTTCATCCCAAACTTCGTTCAAAATTAATTGACTTTGTTTACACTCATATACATTTGTTTACAATCATTCAAATTCCCGTGAAGATATATATAATTCAAATTCGCTGACGGTAAGTGCTCAATTTCAATTAATATAGCATGATTGTATATGAATTGTATGATTATTTGTTTAAAAAGTTTTTGTTGCTAGATTTTGGGGATTCGGTGTTAATTTTTTCCGATAGTGTAGAGGAAATTTTGATTGGATTAAGAGTTTGGTGTTGTGCGAGTTATTGGATTTTATAGTATAACAACGGTTAGGCAGCTTAGTAGTGGATTATGCGGTTAATTCTGATAGGTCGCATGAGATTATTTTAAACAAGAGCGATGTGTTTTGTAAACAAGAGTGAAATAAAATCATGTTAAGAGTAATGTGTTTTATAATCAACAGTGAAGTAAAATCATAATAAGAGTGATGTGTTTTGTAAACAAGAGTGAAGTAATATCATGCTAAGAGTGATGTGTTTTGTAAACAAGAGTGAAGTAATATCATGCTAAGAGTGATGTGTTTTGTAAACAAGAGTGAAGTAAAATCATGCTAAGAGTGACGTAAAATCATGCTAAGAGTGACGTGTTTTGTAAACAAGAGTGAAGTAAAATTATGATAAGAATGACTTTTTTGTAAACAAGAGTGAAGTAAAATCACAATAAGAGTGATGTGTTTTGTAAACAAGAGTGAAGTAAAATTACAATAAGAGTGACGTGTTTTGTAAACAAGAGTGAAGTAAAATTATGATAAGAATGATTTTTTTGTAAACAAGAGTGAAGTAAAATCACAATAAGAGTGAAGTGTTTTGTAATCAAGAGTGAAGTAAAATCACAATAAGAGTGGCGTGTTTTGTAAACAAGAGTGAAGTAAAATTATGATATGAATGACTTTTTTGTAAACAAGAGTGAAGTAAAATCACAATAAGAGTGATGTGTTTTGTAAACAAGATTGAAGTAAAACCATGCTAAGAGTGACATGTTTTGTAAACAAGAGTGAAGTAAAATCACAAAAAGAGTGACGTGTTTTGTAAACAAGAGTGAAGTAAAATCATGCTAAGAGTGACGTGTTTTGTAAACAAGAGTGAAGTAAAATCACAATAAGAGTGATGTGTTTTGTAAACAAGAGTGAAGTAAAATCATGCTAAGAGTGATGTGTTTTGTAAACAAGAGTGAAATTAAAAAGTGAAGTGGAACTGTGTTGGCATGTGATTAACAAGCACACATTTTATTTCTAAAATAAGGAAATGCGGAGTAGTTAAAATGTGAAGTGGATCTTAGCAAAGATAAAATACGAGTAACTGTGCATTGTAAAATTAGTAGTAGTAGTAGTAATAATTTATCTAATTCACTATCAATATATACGTACAATTCCCACAAAGTTATTCGATTTAACCACATCAAAAGCAATCTCAGTTAATCTATTCCCACGGCCTCAACCGAATTTTTGTACTCCTATTTAAACTCTGGTGAGATTATCAAGTTTAAGAAATAATTAAGCAAATTCCCAATAAATTACAAAAATCGTGAATAGGAGGGAGTTGAATGATTGACACGAAATGGCTGCATTGGAATTTGAAGCCAACGTATCTAATTCAGCTTCAAAAGAAAATTTCTTATCCTATTAATCCTTCAAAGTACCGATCTCCGATCTCCACTGTGAATCGGCATCTTCTTCCACCGTCAAGATCTTCGCCGTGTATCGGCCTCATGGTCTCTTCTTGACGCTGCAAAATTTGACCTCTTTATAAATACCAGATCTATTGACTTGGCCGTTGTGAATCGCCTCCGATTGCATCGCCGCCGCCACCGTAAAACACCAGATAGACTTCGCCGTCGTGAATCACCATATCTACAGAGAGAAGGAGCTTCATAGATGAGATTTCAGATCACTTTCTCTCCGTCTCGTTGATGAACTTGCTGCGTAATTTGATTTAAATTTCATAAGGTAATTTCCAAAAATACCCTCAGCATATTTTCTATTATTAAAATAAATAATATTTGTTGCATTAAGATGTGTGGCTGAGATTTGTTCTCTAGTTATACACTTAAGATTAGTTGTATCTTGATCACTATCCTATATATATATATATATATATATATTTAATCTACCAAAAGAAGCTCTTATGTAAAGAAATACAGACCAAATATGGACCGTGAGATCTGGAAATGAATGGCCACGATCTGGTGTTGTGAATGATTTTGTTGGGTCATAATAGGAGGGTGCTGTGTCATGAAAGGGTAATTTAGGTATAGAAATATTAACAACTGCCTTCTGTTATTTACGAGCGGATTAATTGGAATCATTACTCCACACGTTATTAACATATTAAAACTAATTATTAGTACAAACGAAGAATATTCTCGTGTTTTGAACATATTTAAAAACAAAAACGAGATTCTATGCAAGTTTTTAACATATTAAAAAAGTTAGAACGATTGAATCATGCAAAAACAATTGTTATGAACATTAATTATGCTTTTGGGTCATACTAATCAATTTTATATGTCATATCATTGTGTGGGCATATTGTGGGTCATATTTAGGCAACATTAGAGTCATCATATAAAACTAGTGTTTTATACGCCAAGATATTAATTTATTCACTTGGGTCATACTAGATGAATATATGGGTCATGCAAAGTTAATGTTAAACTGAGTCATAATAAACCACAGTTCAAGACTGACATAAAACTATTGACAAACAGAATGCCAAATAAAATTAAGAATGAACTCAGTCATTTCTAACAACGTAACATTGCAAATAAAATGGTCTCCAAAAAAAGATTTAAACCGACGTATTAATTAAAAAAACAAAATATATTGTATCAAACATCAGAATTTCTTCTGGACCGCAGCTTTTCTTTCTCTTTGAATTTGTCGCAATTCCTTGAATCGTGGTGACCCCACTCCTGACATTTCTTACATTGACGCAAAGGCTTGCTCTTAAGCTTCAAAGCCTTCTCCACTCTTGATGGGAGTCTACTACCACATCCCTTCGTGCTGACCACTTCAGGAGGTTGTACATCTACTTCCTGGGGTGCCTCAACACCATAAAATTCCTCCATTAGTTTCTTCTTCTGGGCTGTATAATGATAATAGGTCATAATAGGATGAAATCGCGGCATACAACTCATACCACTATCTTATTTGAAAATGGGTCATACTATACAAAAATCGAAACATAGCGGACAAATCGGTCATACTTAGTGCATATAAACGGTCGTACAATAACATGTCATATTAGCAATACAAATAAGTCATACTTGCATCATTAATGATACTGATACAGAATCAAGAATAAAAATAATTGATGATAAAGTTATGTCATACTAAGTACGGACTGAGGTCATACGTAATCATGTCAAAAAAATGAGAATTCAAATACTTAAATTCTAGGTTAAATAAAATATGCCTGCAGAAATGAAAAATGAGAAGAAAAATTGAAGTACATTGTATTAATTTACAGTGTATTGGATCGAGCAACAAAAAAAAAAACTAACAAATCGATGCAAAACGTAATGTTAAACGAAAGTAGATAGTTTTCGAGAATGTATAATGCAAACTCAAAGGTTGGCTGTAAAGAATTCTATACCGCCCCAATCAAATTGTTAAAGTATATTAGCAAATCTTTAAATGTGGAAGATCGTCAGAATTTTCAATTATTATAGGAAGGAGATGAAATTATGGATTGTTAAATCACATAGCTAACGATAAGTTAGTGGAAAAATGAATATGCAAAATTATAGGAATGTCCATAACCAACGAAATCATGGATTGACATAATTAACCTTTTAATAATATTAGTGATTAAATTAATAATATCTGACAAATTAATCTATCCGTCAGATAATCTAATCTTAAGATGAGATTGGCTAATCCTATGGACAAAAAACGGTCTGTATTTCTTGGTTTAAGCCAATACTTGTTTTGATCAAATACCTATATATATATATATAGAGAGAGAGTTGTGATCATATGATAACCCCCAATTTGTGTGATAACTCTATAACCAAATCTGGACCACACATATTTTCTAATCTTGTGACTGAGATTCAAACTTAGATTTACTTCATAAAAAAAGGAGCAGGGGGTAAATATGTCATTTCTCTCATTTAATTTCTGAATTTCGCTCCATTCTTTCATTCTCTCTCAGTTCGATTCTCTCCTCTTTCTCAGTGATATTGTTTCCATATTCCTCTTCTCATCGATTTTGTTCCCAGATTTGATGGTGTTGAGGGAAGAATTCTGGTTGATGAAGCTTCTGAAGCGGCAGACGATGCCGAATCTGGAACAGAATCGCACCGTCTCTACTTCTCTCACAGGATGGTAAGTAACAATGGTTCCACAACCGTAGGTAGCCCAGCCCTTGTGAGCTTAAGAACAGTTCTACAAAAAATTAACTTCATTAAATCGTAACTATTCATCATACACTATTTAAGTCTTAAAATATGAACACAATGAGGTTTAACTTATTTAAATCAAAATTTCAGATGATATCTTGACATGTACTACAATTATTAATGAGTTTATCGAAATTATAAAGGAAATTATTTTTGTGAAAGATGAACTATTTTTTCATAGTTTTGATGAATCTTTTTTGATATTCAGAAGACGAAACCGAAAATATTTTTTTGTATATTTGATGAGCTATCCAATACATAGTTGTCTACATGTTCTTTATTTTAGTGATGCTAAAATGATAGTTTTGCCGGATAGAATGATACTCTGAGTTGATAAAATGATAGTTTTGGTTAGATAGAATGATACTCTGAGTTGATAAAATGATAGTTTTGGTTAGATAGAATGATACTTTGAGTTGATAAAATGATAGTTTTGGTTAGATAGAATGATACTTTGAGTTGATAAAATGATAGTTTTGGTTAGATAGAAATAAAATTAATCAGTCCATCTAAGCAAATGATAGATTATCCTGACTTTGTTATCTTGTTCGTTCGTCAACAGCCATCGAAATGCTTTGATGATGACAAGTTCGAGGTGTTCACAACGAGGTGGCGGGATGCTGGAGCGTCGTTGATCAGTGGCTGCTGCCGGACTTCTCCTTGCACAGTTCGAGCAATTTCTAAAGTGTTGAAGAAGGAGAGGAGCTGATGAATAAGGTTTACTACTATGATATAGTCAATTAACTGTAACGCAGTTGTGCTTTCATGTGTTTTTCTTTGTATCTCTGGTTTAATAGTATTAGTCTTTATATATTTGTACGTAACTTATTTTAGGAATTTTTAATTCTATACAGCTTTGTTTTCTCATTCTGACTTTGTACTAGAAGATCTGAAATTCCAAAGTTTTAAAAAAATGTATATTTGGAATTTGAAGAAAAAGGTCAGAGAAAACATGTTTCATTCATTAACTGTTGTCGATGTTTGCAGAAATTAAATTATTAAATACTCTATTCAGAAGGTATGAACTTATTTAGATGCACTGGCAGAGATTATGCGCTTCGTAATTCTACGGTTGGATGTTTTTATTTGATTAGATCCTCTAACATATATATTTGTGTGAAGACAATTTTAAAATCTTTATATAAATATACGAAAACGAACAAGAGGTTAATATAACCTAAATCTAACTTATTTTTAAATTTCCATGGCCTGCATCTTAGATGATTGACGATAAATGCAATAAACAAAAGTTGGAGGATGATGATTTTATGTATGTACATAAAATGATAGTTTTGGCGGATAGAATGATAGTTTTGGCGGATAGAATGATACTCTGAGTTGATAAAATGATACTTTTACTAATTTGTATGTATGCACATAAAATGATAGTTTTGGCGGATAGAATGATAGTTTTGCCGGATA
This sequence comes from Salvia splendens, assembly GCF_004379255.2. NCBI lineage: Eukaryota > Viridiplantae > Streptophyta > Magnoliopsida > Lamiales > Lamiaceae > Salvia > Salvia splendens. Next base: position 32,582,164 of record NC_056043.1, on the reverse strand, counting down.
GAAAGATACTCTGAGTTGATACAATGATACTTTTACTGATTTGTAGGTATGTACATAAAATGATAGTTTTGCCGGATAGCAAAGGGTGTAAGATTCCCTCTTCGCAATACTGAGAATCTTGGTAATTTAGTGACTCCTCCAAGGTCAGTGGCAGGTTCTGATTCCCTAGAACTTGGTAATCAAATCACTGCACAAAGATTTTCAGCTGAACAAACGAAGGAAGCATTTGATGTGGCAAGAAATAGTATAGAGCTTCTGAACTCTGTTTTGTCATCATCCCCACCGAAAGATATTCTTCAGGTACTGCTACTGATATCTCTCTCTCAGTCTAATGTTCTTCTCTTGGTTGTAGGTAGGAGCTTGTCGAGCTCTCTTTAACATTACTATTGTTTTATGTGCATTCATTTTGATCATTGACTCTGTTTGTTATGCATGTGGTATTTTCAGTATATTGATATATGATAGATAGCATTCAGCAATTAGCTTGATCAAGGTTGATACATATCTGTTGGCCATTTTAGAGGAAATCTGGCAAGATGACCATTTAATTTCTGAATTTCACTTCATTCTTTCACTCTCTTACTGCATAAAATGATAGTTTTGCCGGATAGAATGATACTCTGAGTTGATAAAATGATACTTTTGGCTTATATATGTTAGGTTTACTGCATACAATGATAGTTTTGCCGGATAGAATGATACTCTGAGTTGATAAAATGATAGATTTATGGCGGATTTTGGGGATCATTTTACCCACTGAAACTATCATTTTATCCAACCAAAGAACTCAAACAATCAATTTATCATGCAAAAGTATCATTTTATCATTTGAAACTATCATTTTATCCCCTCAAACTATCATTTTATGATGCAAAAGTATCATTTTATCAACCAAAAATCTAAAACTATCATTATTATACAAAATTATCATTTTATCACTAAACCTATCATTTTACCCACCGAAACTATCATTTTATTCCCCGAAACTATCATTTTATTCCCCGAAACTATCATTTTATCCAGCCAAAGAACTCAAACTATCAATTTATCATGAAAAGGTATCATTTTATCATTTGAAACTATCATTTTATCCCCTCAAACTATCATTTTATGATGCAAAAGTATCATTTTATCATAATATTATATATAATTTTATCCAAATTAGATTCTTGACTTTTCCGTCTCTTCGGAAAACTGAAATCATAATATTGATGATGATTTTTTTTTCTATTTTTTAAAGTTATAATATAATCAGAATGTTATCAAAATTTATAATTTTTTATTCCAGTTTTCACTTTTTCTGTACCGGATTTCTTTTTTCATGAGTGACATCTTAATACATGTTTACACTAATTAAGCTTATACAGAAATTTTAAATGAATATCAAATAAAAAAAATAGAAACACTTTCCCTAAAAGGAAGCTACAATAATTTTAATTCTAATTAATGTGACTATCATTTTATCAGTCAAAAATCTAAGAGTGAAGTGAAATCATGTGTGTAGTTTATCATTTGAAACCATCATTTTGTCACCTCAAACTATCATTTTATGATGCAAAAGTATCATTTTATCAGCCAAAAATCTAAAACTATCATTATGAAACAAAAATATCATTTTATCACTGAATCTATCATTTTACCCACTGAAACTATCATTTTATTCCCCGAAACTATCATTTTATCCAACCAAAGAACTCAAAACTATCAATTTATCATGCAAAAGTATCATTTTATCATTTGAAACTATCATTTTATCCCCTCAAACTATCATTTTATGATGCAGGTCAAGGCAATGAGCTTCAAGTCCACATCCGAAAGTGTTTGCAAATCACCCGTAGCCCTAGCAAAGCTGGCCACTGTAAAATAACAAATTGAGTAAGAAAACTACTTTACATTAAAAGCTTCTCTTATATAAGTTTTAATACATGTGATTGAGCTTAATATTACCAAATCCACTAACAGTGGCAGCAACAATATCCCAATCTCCTAGTAACGTGCTCTTTTGTAGTGTAAAGAAACCTTTTTAAATTGAAACTAAGCTTTATAATCGAACCTCCAAAAACTATGATTTATAATCGAACCTCCAAAAACTATGATTTATAATCGAACCTCCAAAAGCAGATATAATTTAATCTGCTTCAGTTTAAGAAGCTCAACTAAATTATTAAGAGAGAAACATTGTCCATTTATGCGCACAAATTAAACCACAAATACAATAGAAAAACATTGCCCAATTATACATAAACAACAATTATTGAGGACACAATGAAAAGGATCTATGAACGACAACAATACTGTAATAAATGAAGAAAAAATCACCTTTCTTAAGAGCATCAGGTGAAGGCTCCAGAGTATCAACAGTGAAGGACACTTGATAAAATGATGGTTTCAGGGGATAAAATGATAGTTTCAGAAGGTAAAATGATAATTTCAGGTGATAAAATTATAGTTTCAGGGGATAAAATGATAGTTTCAGGGGATAATATGATAGTTGCACTTGGTAAAATGATAGTTTCAGGGGATAAAATGATAGTTTCAGTGGATAAAATGATAGTTTCAAATGGTAAAATGATAGTTTCAAATGATAAAATGATAGTTTCACATGATAGTTTGAAATGATAAAATGATAGTTTCAAATTAGAAATAAATTTTAAAAATTGTTGTGTAAGCAAAGGTTCTCGACTATTATATTTGGTTGAGTTAATGCAGAACTACATATAATATTCTATTAAATAATATTAAAAGCTTTATATTGATAAGATAAATTGTTATCTTAGTCAGACATAAAAAACCGCAAGTAAACATAAATACAAATATGTTATCTAAATCAGACATAAAATAGCGAGGGTGCAGGAAGATGTCGTAAAATAATTACGGTTCTCGAATTACACAAAATATTTTGTGGAATCTCATACTCCCTACTGTAAGATATCTATTTTATTATTTTAATACAACATAAATAAAAAAATTACATTTTAAATATGTGAAACTCATTCAACTATTTTATTACACTCGGAATGCATTATAAATCAATATATAAAAGTGAAACATATTTCACTAATTTTCCTTCAAATTTTTTAGATACCATACCAAATCAAAACAAGACATTATATTAATATTATATTAGCATATCACAGATACAATGAGTATTTCATATGGAGTAGCATTGTTTTAAGTTTATCCGTTTAATCTAGCATTCACCAAAACTTAAAACGATATTTTTCAACTTTAGGTGGAATACAATAGGGGATAAAATATTACCCCAAATGATAGTTTCAGAGGATAAAATTATAGTTTTAGAAGGTGAAATGATAATTTCAGGTGATAAAATGATAGTTTCATGGGATAAAATGATAGTTTCAGGGGGTAAAATGATAGTTGCACTTGGTAAAATGATAGTTTCAGTGAATAAAATGATAGTTTCAAATGATAAAATGATACTTTTGCATAAAATGATAAAATGATAATTTCAGTGGATAAAATGATAGTTTGAAATGATAAAATGACAGTTTCAAATTAGAAACAAATTTTAAAAGAAGACTTGGATTTAAAGGGGTTTTAGACATCATCATCGTCTCAAAGAATATGGAATAAAGGAGCATATCACAATACAAATTCCATCAAGTTAAGCTGCCGAATGCACTTTTGCTACTAACTCGTATATCACCTTGGATTCGTACTTCACTCGGGATGTATATATGTGTGTATATTCACCTCACTAAAAAGTGTATAACGTATCAAGTAGTCACTCAAATCAAGCAAAAATGCATGGTTTACCATAAGCTTGCTCAATGTCTGACCTCTCCTCTACCTCGTGTGACAATAAATCAAGAGTTCGAAAGGTCTTTTATTTAGGTTATAATGTAGGCTCTTTGGTAAGGTGAGGAAATATTTGGCTAAAGTGACTGAAATTTCCAAAACGTAAAATCCCAAGAAATCACAACAATCAACTTTTAACTTCAACCATTCTCAAAACACTTCTAGATAATAACTAGACTTTGTCTAATTTCTTCCCAACTTCCAAAGACCTCAAATTATTCTCTATATACAAATTTTTTTTTCTTTCTTCTTTTTCCTTTTTTTTTTCTTTTTTTTTTCTTTCACTTTTTTTTCTAACTACAAATTCAACCAACCTTTTTCAATTATACTTTCCCAACTCTTCTTTTTCAAATCTCAACAAATTTAGAGTCTAGGATTCCCAATCCACTTGATTAGCTTGACAAAAGAAAAGGCTTAAGGCTCAAACTTGGCTAACAAGGGTGTTATATACTAAGGTTAGTGTTTAGGTAAAAATGAGGCTAACAACGATGGTCTAACATCTTCCCCTATATTTAAGGTCACTTTGTAGACTCAAGAAGACCAGGAGCAAGTTCTAGAAACACATGCACAATTGATGATAAAACACACATGAAAGAATTGAAGGCTCAAAATCTCACTTGGGTAAATAGCATGAATCAAGGCAAACAAGCGATTCGTTACTTATGCACCCAATTACTCAAACTCTCAAGTCAATGGTCAAGTGATAGCTCAAAATGGATGGTTCTTTTATCATAGAAGACTAGTCTTCACCCCAATTATACCAAATTAATTTTTTTTTTTTTTATTCAAGCCCAAAATTTGCAATCAATCACAACCAAACAACACAAAACTTCATGAATTTCTTAAACAAAGCAATTCTATCCTAAAACAAAATAAAAACAACAAAACACAACTAATCAATCTAAAGCAAAAAGATAAGTACCTCGTTAGTGTCCGTATCCACCATATCATCCCCCCAAACTTATTCAAAGCTATGCAAAGAATAAGTTTGAAAAGTTGGTGGAGAAGGGAGACTAACATGGTATGCAAGCAACATAAAACACACCAAAAATAGACTGAAACAAAAGAATTAAAAGATACCTACTAGGGGTTACCTCCCCTACAGTGCCTTTGGTTATCGTCGTTGGCTCGACGTCGTCCATGAGCTGCATCATGTCACGCCATAAATGGTGGCGTTGGATTTTCTGTCAATCTTGGAAGCATATGATATAGCCAATCTCTTCTTCCACCAAGTATTTTTCAGAGCTCCATCAGAAATTTCAGTTTCCACTTTGGATAAATTTTCAGCTTTTGTTTTCTTCACCTTCACTTTAGGATTTGATGTAGTCTCTTCTTTAGAAGTTGATCCACCACATGAACCAAACATCCATTGCGGTAAAGAAAAATCCCCAAATGTGGACTCAATTTCTTGTGCCTTTTGGACCTCTGCAACGTGCACAGCTTTGCACTCTTTCTTCATAACAAGTTCTTCTTCCTCACGACTCTTCATAGCATTGTAGATAGATAGGATGTGACGTTTGTTACCCATATGAAGAGTGAGCTCTCCCTTTGCCACATCTATCAATGCTTTTCCCGTTGCAAGGAATGGGCGCCCCAGGATAAGCGGTATATTCACGTCTTCTTCCATATCCAATACTACAAAATCGACGGGAAAAATGAAGTCATGTACCCTCACAAGAACGTCCTCAACAATTCCTTTAGGATAGGTGACGGTTCTATCTGCCATCTGTAGTGTTATTGTTGTCGGCTTGAGAGTGCCGATCTTCATCTTTCTGAAAAATGATAATGGCATCAAATTTATGCTCGCCCCCAGATCACAAAGTGCCTTTGTCTGTCTGTCATTTCCAATAACGCATGAGATGTTGAAACTCCCAGGATCTTTAAGCTTGGCCGGTAGCTTTTTCTGAATTATGGCACTACAATTTTCAGATATGTTCACCGTCTCATAGTCAGTCCACTTCTTCTTCTTGGAGAGCACATCTTTTAGAAACTTTGCATATGTTGGCATTTGCTGTAACGCCTCTACCAACGGGATGTTGATGTGCACTTTTCTAAATATGTCAAGAAACCTAGAGAAGTGATCATCTAGTTTCTTCTTCTGCACGCGCTGTGGAAATGGGATCTTAACCTCAACAGGAGGTGCAGGTATCACGATGCTTGCCTTGGGAGGCGGCACCTCTTCCACTGGTTCATCTTCTTCCACCACCTCTTCTTGAGAGATTTTCTCCTTCTCTGCAGGCAAGGTTGGGCCATCATAGCTCTTTCCACTCCTAAGATTAATGGCTTTGCAATCCTTACAGTCTTTAGGATTTACAATTGTTTGTGACGGAAATTGGCCCGGTTGATGCTGAATACCCACTGCCTGTGAAATCTGGCTCATCTGGTTATCGATGCTCTTCATGTGAATATTAAGGTCATTCACATTAGCTTCAACCTGCACTAGCCGTTTGTTGGAGTCCTTCATGCACTCTCCCGTTTGCTTCATAAAGGCCATTAACACATCTTTCAGCTCATCCTTCCTCGGTTCTATGATTTGGCCATTTGATACCTGGAATCCGGGTGGTGGTTGCAGGGCATTATTTGGGTTCCCGTATGACAAGTTGGGATGCACCTTGTTCCCATAGTGATTGTAATTGCCTCCTCCTTGGTTGGGGTGGTAATTGTTGAAATTTCTGTTGTTGCCACCTTGATGAACGTAGTTTACATCTTCGACTCCTTGTTGCATCTCAGTCCCAAACTGACTTGTTCCCATATACCCAAGCTTGTCAGTTATGAATTCCAGCTGCTTGGATATTGCATCCATCCTATCATTATCGGAGGTGGATGCCACCCTATAAGATTTTCCTCTGTCGTTTCTCCATCCATCATCATTTGAAGCCACCCTCTCAATCACTTCAAGTGCTTCAGCTTCCCCCAATTTCAAGAGAGATCCTCCGGCGCTCATGTTTAGTTCACGCATTGCTTCCAGCGTGCCTCCCCTGTAGAAGGTTAAGATCTGTTGTCCCGGAGTTAGCCCGTGATTGGGGCATCTTCTCATCAGCTGCTTGAACCTTTTCCAAGCCTCCATGATATTCTCCTGAGGGTGCATCTTGTATTGAATGACCTCAGCTTGGCGTTTGAGTGCCTCGCTAGGTGGATAATATTTCTCCAAGAACAGCTCCACCATTGCATCCCATGTAGGCACAGAGTTAGGACCCATGCTGTCATACCAGTCCCTTGCCTCATCTTTCAAAGAGAATGGGAATAATCGGAGGCGGACTTGCTCATCTGTGACCCCATTCGCCTTCACTGTGTTGCTGATCTGTATGAACTTGGTGAGGTGCTTGTTGGCATCTTCTGAACCTGTCCCACCAAATGCGTTTGCTTCTGCTCTGTCTATCAACCCCGGTCTCAATTCGAAGCTGTTGGCCGCTATCCCCGCATTGTTGACTGGTGGATTAGCAACCTGTCTGTAGGCAAATTGATTTTGCACGGGCACTGGCCTCACATTCTGTTCATCCAATTGCCTCTGCATGGCAACCAGCTGTAGACGGAGTTGGCGGATGACAGGATCCTCATTGTTGTTCTCCTCCCCGTTATCCATTAGAATTGGAGAATGAGGCTCGTACTGTATAGGTGACGGAGGTGGAGATGGAGTGGGTGATGGAGTTCTCTGGATAGGAGAGGGTGGACGCCTATGAGCGGGTGAAGAAACCCGAATCCTTTGGTTTAACCTTCTCTGCGCGTTCCTCCTTCTGTTGGATGCTTCGATCTCGAGATCGATAGGCTCTAGAGGTGGACCTTTAGAACGCGTGTGCATACACCCTGAACAAGGAAACACATCTATTAGAGAACTCAAAAATAAAAATTAAAAATAAAGCAAGTAGAATCTAGATTAGTAATCTCAATTATTATCACGATATTAAGCTATAATGACACACAATTGTCCCCGGCAACGGCGCCAAAAACTTGACTCAACTTATTTTAACACAAGTATTACCCGCAAGTGTACGGGGCTAGTGTAGCAATCAGTAAGCAAGAGTATCGTATCCCACAGAGACAAATTTGTATCAACTTAACTACCACGAACAAAGATCAACTACTATCTAGACAATCAAGTGCAAATTGGTTATTCTAACAACTAATAAAAGCATAAAATAAGCAAGTAACAATTAAGAACAAGAAAACATGGTGTGAAACTGATATAAAAGAAAATATGGAGAAATTGTAGAACTCAAGGATCCGATGCACAATTCCAAGCTCTTATCCAATTGATTCGCCTTTCCTTTTGGTGTCTCTAGAGTTACTAAGTCAACCACGATTCTAGATTAAACCCCCTCCCGAGGTGAGAAACCAGTAGATTAGATGCAAGAATTGAAGTCCCCTTCTAATCCTAAAACCTCTAACTCCCAAAAGTTTGATTAGGTTAATGACCTCACTCAAAACCTCAACTCTCCCGAGTTCTATTGTATTAAGGTGTGAATTATTCTTCTTTCCGGATTAACTATTTCATCTCCCGATTAATCTAATTAATCCTCTACACAATCAAGTGGTGATCAAGCAATTGAAAGGAATAACCCAAGAATAATCAAATAACTACAAGAGCAAGGCAAGAACAAAATCAATCGGATAAAAACTATGAAGTTAGTGCATCATCACCAAGAATTCTACAAGAGATGTTTAGCTACCCATGTTCATAAAGGAAGCCATGTTCAACACAAAGTAATCCATCAAAAACATAAAATAAAGATACTAAATACTCCTGTAAGATCGATCTATGGAGTGAAGCTTCAATCTTTCGATGTGGACTCTTCAATCTTCAAATCTCTCTCTCCAAAGTGTTCTTGAGGGTCTTTGTGTGTGTAGGGGCGGTAGGTGTAATGTGTGTCCGAACCCTAGGCTTTTTCTCCTCTTATTTCCCTTCAAAAATCGCGTTTTCAGCTTTCAGACGCGTCAGACAATCCGACCCGGCCGGGTTGTATTTTTGAACTGGAAATTCAACCCGGCCGGGTCACCATTTGAGGACAGTTGCTGGATTCTGGCTCAACCCGGCCGGGTTGTATTTTTGCACTGTAAATTAACCCGGCCGCGTTACCTGTGCGCGGCTTTCGTAGATCGGCCATATCTCTCTCATCCGAACTCTGATTAGGGCGTTTGAGATACCCACGCGAAGCTCTTTCGAAGACGAAGAGAATGATATGCAGTGGGTGTTGATTGGACTTCAAAATCTCTAGAAGAATTGTCTCAAACCAAGGATGCTGCATATCCACCTATTTTACACCTTTTTCTACACATTCTTAACAAAAAGGTCAACATACCAACATAATAGAGAAGTAGATATAAACACGCCTAATAATAGACGAAATATGATCACATTCATACAAAACCACCCTCTAAAACCATGCAAAAAACAAATATGTCACACAGATACAATGAGTATTTCATATGGAGTAGCATTGTTTTAAGTTTATCCGTTTAATCTAGCATTCACCAAAACTTAAAACGATATTTTTCAACTTTAGGTGGAATACAATAGGGGATAAAATATTACCCCAAATGATAGTTTCAGAGGATAAAATTATAGTTTTAGAAGGTGAAATGATAATTTCAGGTGATAAAATGATAGTTTCATGGGATAAAATGATAGTTTCAGGGGGTAAAATGATAGTTGCACTTGGTAAAATGATAGTTTCAGTGAATAAAATGATAGTTTCAAATGATAAAATGATACTTTTGCATAAAATGATAAAATGATAATTTCAGTGGATAAAATGATAGTTTGAAATGATAAAATGACAGTTTCAAATTAGAAACAAATTTTAAAAAATGTTGTGTAAGCAAAGATTCTCGACTATAATATTTGGTTGAGTTAATGCAGAACTACATATAATATTCTATTAAATAATATTAAAAGTTTTATATTGATAAGATAAATTGTTATCAGACATAAAAAATCGCAAGTAAACATAATATAAAAAATCAAACTGTAGCTTGATTTGTTCCTGTTTCAGACTATACACCGACTAATAGGTATACAAGCTAAATATTAAAACGGAGATGTTAGTGATTCAAAATCGGAGTTAAAACGATCAGCGGCGGCAACTGCTTCCCTTTCTCCGATCTCAAACTCAGTTTCTCAGTTTCACCACCGTAATTATGCAAAGCTAAAAATGTGTGGTGGAGATATAGTTTCGCCACCCGACTATGCACAACTGACGAAAGAACAATCTGGAACGTGTTTCTTTTTCCTCAGCGATAAAGCATTGTGCTGTTACGTAGGTTGGCCGTTGCTTCAGTGAGTGAGCTGAAAATGGTATCACCAACATCGGCTTTGCAGAGAGGGCATGTGGCATTGATTTTCAGCCATTTATCCACACAGTCCTTGTAGAAGAAATGAGAGCAAGGCAGCTCCTTGAGTTCGTCATTGTTCACATATTTCGCTAAGCAAATGCAGCAAACCTGTTGAGGAGAGCATAGTTCAACGGTTATATTGCATACAATGATAGTTTTGCCGGATAGAATGATACTCTTAGTTGATAAAATGATACTTTTGGCTTATAAATGTTAGGTTTCTGCTGTCAAATTACATGAATTAAGGAGAGGAGATTAGGGAATCATTGATTTGATATCAATACCCTAAAATAGATTGATATGTAATTAATTGTTTTTCCTTAGTTAGGAATTATATTGTTCTATATATTGGGAGATTGTAATACATACAAATCAAGCAATAAGAATTACCGATTCATTCTCTCAAATATTTTCCTCTCTTCATTATGCGTTGCCACAACATCGCCTCTCTCGATTACCATCGATAAGATGGTATCAGAGCAGGTTTTGTCTGGTTTGAGACTCAGAAAATTATCATCATAGTCTCGACCTTTCCCGACCTTTTAGATCCTGCAAAACAACAAGGAGAAGAGGATGTCAGAATCCGATTCCGAGACCAATAGCCGTGTGAACTTCACACCCGAATTTGCGGCGCAATTCGCCGAATTCATGAGACTGAGTATGTCTCAAAAACCACCAAATCAACCACCAAATCAACCACCGTCAACCCAGCCAGAATCACTGGGCGACGTACATGTATCAACCAAGCTCGACGGAGATAATTACTCCCTGTGGGCGAAGCTAATGACACGGGCAATCACTGGGAAGGGTCTGAAGTCTCACATTACTGGAGTTTCAGACCCCCCAGCACCCACCGATCCAAACTACCCGAAGTGGGAGCAACGAGACAACTGCTGCTTCAACTGGATCATCAACAACATCCAGGCAAGCCTGGTGAACGAGGTTTCACAGTACGAGACTGCCAGAGACCTATGGGAAGGCCTAGCAATCACGTATGGAAGTGGAGCGGACTCATTCCAAATCTCAGATCTGCACAGACAAGCATATGGAATGAAACAAGGTAATATGACATTAGAAGCTCTATGGAATAAATTTCAAGATCTGTGGATTTCCATAGATAGCCGAGATCCAAATCCAATGGATTCACCGAGGAGCATCGAGAGATACAATCAGAATACCCAGAGGCACCGATTGTATCAATTTATATGGGCTCTCGATGAGAAATACGACAAGGTCAAGAGGGAAATCTTGAACATGGAGCCAATTCCAACAGCAAGGAAGGCGTACAGCCTGGTCAGACGAGAATCCGTGAACGAGAAATTGATGAATCCAGAGCCAACAGCCCCCACCGATATTGGAGTTGGATTAGGGGCTTTCGACCGAAATCGAGCACAGAACCCTCCACCGCCACCACCACCGTCCCGAAACTCAAATTATCGAAGGGATGAAGATAAAAGCAAGCTAGTGTGTACCCATTGTGGAGGCAAAAAGCATACGAAAGATACATGCTTTCATATTCACGGTTTTCCGGAGTGGTACGAGGATATGAAGAAGGCCCGACAGGCCCGGAATGCCAATCGGAACAGCAGTGGCGGTGGACGAGCAGCGGCGGCGACCACAGTCGGCAACCAAGCTACCTACACCGAAAGTCCGGCGGGCAGCAGAGGCCTACCGACCGCGAGCGGCGAGAATAGATCGGGGGACAAGGCTATAGCCTCGGTTTCGATGGCTAGGACATGGTCCGAAGGTGAGACAACGGAATCGAACACCACCGGCGACGATTTACCGATGGCGACGGTTCCCATGGCGGCGAGGGATTGTAGGATAGTGGAGGCGGCGGATGAATCCTCACCAAATGAGGGTTTACCTGTTATCAATCCTTCTATTCTTTGGAAATTTCAAACCAACCCCAAAAAACACCCCAAATCACCTAAAGCACCACAGCCCCAAAAAGCCTCCGATAAAACACCCCCAGACTCCAGAAAATTTCAAACCGACCCCTACCCTACCTACAAATCCGAAATTGGGCCCAAACTTCCCAAAAATAACCAAAACAGTCCCCAAACTGCTAAGACCTTGCAAATTGCACCCCATTATCCTATATCTTTCCAAACTCAGATCCCGACTCAAAATTCATTTGACGCCTTAGCCTGTTCATCCACTTCCACATCCGGACCAAAAGATCCACATTGGATTTTTGACTGTGGGGCTACAGACACAATGTCGTTCGACGCCTCTGATTTCATAACCATATCCAAATCAAATAAAACCTTTGTCCAAACCGCCGGTGGGGACCTCGCTCCAGTTCAGGGGGCAGGCACAATCAATATTTCGCCAACTCTGCGCCTATCTAACTGTCTTTTTGTTCCTTCATTATCCCATAAGCTTTTGTCCATTAGTCATGTAACCAAAGAGCTTAACTGTAAACTACTAATGCAACCACACTTTTGCATGTTACAGGATATCAAGACGGGGACGATAGTTGGGCGTGGCACTGAGCGAAGCGGACTGTATTATGTGGACGAGATAGCCCAACAGAGTGTTGCGATGCTTTCTCACGGACTGGCAGACAGACAGGCTTGGCTTTGGCATCGTCGGTTAGGACATCCATCCATAGGATATTTTCGTCTTCTTTATCCTAAATTAGCTATATCTATGCAATCTTTTCATTGTGAGACTTGTTTACTGGCCAAAAGCCACAGACACTCTTTTAAGTTGAACAATACTCGTATGAAATCTCCTTTTGCTTTGATCCATTCTGATGTTTGGGGTCCTGCCCCGGTTACTGGGGGTCAGGGTTTTCGCTATTTTCTCCTATTCATTGATGATTATTCTCGTATGACTTGGGTTTATTTTTTGAAAAATAAGTCTGATGTTTTTGAAAAATTCACTGAATTTTATAGCCTAATCCAAACTCAGTATAATCACTCCATCCAAATTCTGAGGTCAGATAATGGGGGGGAATTTGTCAATACAAAAATGCAAGATTTCTTTCGGGATAAAGGCTTAGTTCACCAAACCTCTTGTGTCTACACTCCGGAGCAAAATGGGGTAGCAGAAAGGAAAAACAGGTATATCCTAGAAATAACCCGAGCCCTTCTAATTGAATCCAACGTACCAAAAACTTTTTGGCCTGAAGCTATAGCTACTGCAGTATACTTGATAAACCGATTACCCACTGGAATTCTTGAGTTTAAAACTCCTTTTGACGTTTTCTCCAAACATTTTGAACTGCCATCATCTTTGTCTCTTGAACCCAAGGTGTTTGGCTGTTCGGTCTTTGTCCACATCCCCAAACAGGAACGTACCAAATTTTCACCATGTGCCCTCAAATGTGTCTTTCTTGGCTATGGAAAAAACCAAAAAGGTTACAGATGTTATGATCCAGCCACTCTCCGTATGCATACCACCATGAACTGCGACTTTGTTGAGGGGGAGTACTTTTATAGCCAATCTAGTGCTCAGGGGGAGAACCAACCAGACAATAGTCCCGATAGTGAACTACTAAATTGGCTACCTTTACCCACTCAAGGGAGAAACCGGATAGGGGGAGAGCAGCCAGAGCCAGAGCCAATCCCTGTCATAGACGCTGGTCCAACAGAGGACGTTAGCAGCACCGCCGGGCCGTCAAACCCCACTAGTCAGAACGTGGAGTTAGGTGACACTAATCAACCGTCAACCCCGTCTTCGATTCCTGAGGTAAACAGTTCCGATATGGATATTGTACTTCCTGAGAATACTAATGAAACCAGGAACAATGGAGACGACGGTGAAACTAGCGGGAGAGATAGAGAGTCATATGACTTGCCCATGCGAAGCACTAGGGGAATTCCTCCCCGACGGTATTCACCGGATTGGAAGGGAAGAAAGGCCAAATATGCAATAACCAATGTTGCACAGGGACAACTCTCCGAAATGGCCAGGGCATTCGAAGCAGCACTGTATGAGGAAGAAGAAATCCCACAGAAGTTCGAGGAAGCTGTGAAACATAAACATTGGAGGGAAGCCATGAAGAAGGAGATAGATGCTCTCAAAAAAAATGGAACATGGGAGAAGTGTACATTGCCTCAAGGAAAAAAGACAGTAGGATGTCGATGGGTATTTACGATCAAAAGAAGAGCTGATGGTTCAATCGAGAGGTACAAGGCGAGACTTGTGGCCAAAGGATATTCACAAGTATATGGGGTAGACTATGAAGAAACTTTTTCACCAGTGGCAAAATTGGATACCGTTCGGACTTTACTGTCTGTAGCAGCATGCAAGGATTGGCCCCTACACCAGTTCGACGTTACAAATGCCTTCCTTCATGGAGAACTCGAGGCAGACAAAGAAGTATATATGGAAGTCCCTCCAGGATGTTCAGCTGAATTTGGAACCGGACAAGTATGCCGTTTGAGGAAGACGTTGTATGGGCTAAAACAGTCCCCAAGGATTTGGTTTGGAAGATTCTGCCAAGCAATGTTCAAACTAGGATTTAAGCAGAGTCTGTCAGATCACACACTCTTCACAAAGAAGAGAGATGATAAGGTGACATGTCTGATCATCTACGTTGATGACATGATCATCACTGGAGATGATGTTGAAGAAATCCAGAGTCTAAAAGAGAACTTGTTCAGAGAATTCGAGATGAAGGACCTAGGAGCACTGAAGTACTTCCTTGGAATTGAAGTGTTAAGGTCCCGACGCGGAATTTTCTTGAGGCAGAAAAAATATGTCTTGGACTTGTTGGCAGAAACAGGCTTATTGGAGTGTAAGCCCGCAGAAACTCCCATGATTTCAAACCATGGATTGAAAATAGAAGAAGGAGCTGACCTGGCTGACAGAGAAAGGTATCAACGACTAGTAGGGAGGCTTATCTACCTTTCACATACTCGGCCGGATATCACATATGCAGTTGGCGTGATTAGTCAGTTCATGCACAAGCCACAGGTCGATCATATGGAAGCTGCCTTAAGGATCGTTCGATATTTGAAAGGAACTGTGGGATATGGAGTGTTTCTAGAAAAAGGAGAAGATCTGGAGATCCATGGATACACTGATGCTGACTGGGCAAGCAATCCAGTCGATAGAAGGTCGACAGGGGGATATTTCACATTCGTTGGGGGTAACCTCGTTACTTGGAGGAGCAAGAAGCAAAAGGTAGTAGCTCTATCTAGTGCTGAAGCCGAGTTTCGAGGAATCAAGAGCGGACTCACGGAAATAATATGGTTGAGGAGATTATTGACAGAAATTGGCTTCCCACCTACACGGAAAAGTCGACTATTCTGTGACAACAAAGCAGCAATCAGCATTTCAGAGAATCCAGTACAACACGACAGAACCAAACACGTGGAAGTCGATCGCCACTTCATCAAAGAAAAACTCGAAATGGGTATCATAGAGTTCCCATTTGTTAGATCTGAAGAACAGTTGGCTGACATACTAACCAAAGCAGTCCATCCAAAGATTTTCAAGGGAATACTGAGCAAGTTGAATATCGGAGATACCGTTACTCAACTTGAGGGGGAGTGTCAAATTACATGAATTAAGGAGAGGAGATTAGGGAATCATTGATTTGATATCAATACCCTAAAATAGATTGATATGTAATTAATTGTTTTTCCTTAGTTAGGAATTATATTGTTCTATATATTGGGAGATTGTAATACATACAAATCAAGCAATAAGAATTACCGATTCATTCTCTCAAATATTTTCCTCTCTTCATTATGCGTTGCCACAACATCGCCTCTCTCGATTACCATCGATAAGATCTGCATATAATGATAGTTTTACCGGATAGAATGATACTCTGAGTTGATAAAATGATACTTTTGACTGATAAAATAATAAAAAGATAAAATGATACTCACAGCAGATAAAATGATACTTCGAACCTATAAAATGATACTTCCGAAACCGCCCGGAACTGCCGAACAGCAGCAGCTGCTGCTCCGATTCCAGCCAAACTATATCATTTTATCATTCGAAGCTATCATTTTATTCCAAGAAACTATCATTCAAAAAAAAAGATTCAGGCAATGTGTAAAATTGAAGAGCACATCTACCTCAGCTGCATCCACTTTAAAACTAATTTTTCGATAAATTGAAGAAATTAATAAAATAAAAATGGTAAATAAGAAGAATTGATCTCTGCAAAAATGAGACGTGGCAGGCAAAGATGAAGTCCAAGTCCAAGAATTCAGCAGATGTATATAGTAGCCCAGTAGACTAGTGAGATTTCCAATTTCATCTCAACAGCTGCATAAATATCGGAAACAATCATTCAAGTTTTAGCCAAAAGCATGGCGTCAATTACTGATTGAAGTAGTGTGATTAAATTACGATGAATTTCAGAGAAAGAGGAGATATAATCGTGGTTTTGGGTGCAATTTTGTTGATATTGAGGTCAGTGGAATCGATTCGTTTCGATCTGGAAACTGGAAAGAGGGTTTGAGTGTGAAAAAAATTGAATCCAGCGTTTAATTCACGTTTTCTTGTTACCCATCCAATTTTATAACGAAATGACAATTATGCCCTTAATATATGCGAAAAATGATAGTTTTATTTGATAAAATGATAGCTTTGTTAGATTAAATCTAGACCACATATTTAAAAAATGTATGGTGGAGATTTAGTTATAGGGTTATCACACAAATTGGGGTTATCATTATAATGACCCCTATATATATATATGTATATATATATATATATATAGGGATGTATTCATTTCCTTTTCTCATATTTCCTCCTTTTTCCTTCTTGATCTCAGCCGTTGATTTCCTCCATCCAATGGCCTAAATTATAGGCTTTAACCATTAAATTTAATTCAATTAAAATCTGAAAAGGACATAATTGGTAAATACTATTTTGGTGGTTATGGAAACTTCCTTAATTTCCTCCCTTGAAGATCTACACGTTTTTTTTCTTTTCACAGATTGCTCAATTACTTCACCACATCCGATTCAGATAGCGCACCCCACTCACAATTGATCCGAATATGCCGAAGCCGGAAGTTGGATTAATTAGTCAAACAAAAATGGTGGGATCAGAGAATCCTCATAAAATATTCATGTAGTTAGTGAATTAGTCCGCAATCTTACAAACGTGACGGCATACAATTGGAAATCAGAGGTTGTAAATTATTTTCATATCAGTCGCCGATCCCAAACGTTGTTTAGCAGGAAATTCGTCTGGGGTTGCAGCGATTCAACCACAAGACTCTCGCGCTGAGGAAATCATCGTAGATCGTCTGATTGTCGTCGAGCGATAAAGCGAAGTCGTTAGATTTTTTGCCGGCGGAGAGGTTGGTGTAATCGGAGTCCTCGAGAGAGGTGAGGTAGAGCAAAACGCGGATGTAGAAGAGGTTGCGCTAGTGAGTTGAATGGTTCAACTCGGGGAATTTGAAGTACCGGTGAACGTGAACTCGGTCGTCGATCCACATAATGTACACATAATGTACATATTGTATAGTATAATGCGTAGTTTAGTTTCTATAATGCATTATTTGTGATATGTAATGAACATTTATAATGACGCGTTTAATTTAAGTTGTGTCGTATTTCGATGTTTGGCGCACGTTTCTTGTTTTCCCTAAGGGTTTAATAAGTCTAGGGGCTAGGGTTTAGTATGTTCTATGTCTAAAAAATGTTTTCCAAATACACGAGCTGCAGTAATTCGTCTGGGTTGCACATAATGTATATTTAATATAGTATAATGCATAGTTTAGATTCTATAATGCATTATTTCTGATATGTAATGAACATTTATCCTGACCCGTTTAATTTAAGTTGTGCCGTGTGTCGTTGATTGCCGAACGTTTCTTGTTTGCCCTATGGGTTTGACAAGCCTAGGGGTTAGGGTGTAGTATGTTATAAGTCTAAAAAACGTTGTCCAAATACACGAGATGGAGTAATTCGTCTGGGGTTGCACATGCATAATGCGTAGGTATATTTTAAAACAGATATACATAATGTACATATTGTGTAGTATAATGCGTAGTTTAGTTTCTGTAATGCATTATTTGTGGTATGTAATGAACATTTATCCTTACCCGTTTAATTTAGGTTGTGTTGTGTTTCGATGTTTTACGCACGTTTCTTATTTTCCCTAAGGGTTTAACAAGCCTAGGGGCTAGGGTGTAGTATGTTCTAAGTCTAAAAAACGTTGTCCAAGTACACGAGCTGCAGTAATTCATCTCGGGTTGCACATGCATAGCGCGTAGGTATTTTTTAAAACAGATATACATAATGTACATTTTAGTATAGTATAATGCGTAGTTTAGTTTCTGTAATGCATTATTTGTAATATGGAATGAATATTTATCCTGGCCCGTTTAATTTAAGTTGTGTTGTGTTTCGATGTTTGACGCACGTTTCTTGTTTTCCCTAAGGGTTTAACAAGCCTAGGGGCTAGGATCTAGTATGTACAACTGCAACCACGTGATGCATAAACTAGATAAATAATGCATTCAAATAGCCAAATAATGTACAGAATCACTCAAGTAATGAACATACAAATATTGCATTCATTCTTAGACTCATATACAACAACAATCTAAAGATGCATAAAAATGATAAATAATGCATATAAATAGCTAAATAATGTACAAATATTGCATTCACTCTTAGACTCATGTACAAGTTCCGTGACGGCTTCTTTCTTTCATGGAGTTAAACTCTGTATACAATTCAGAATCTCGGTAGGGGTTCGTCGACAATACAAAATCTAGGACCGCCCCAAATCCTATATCAGTGACGGCCCTTTTTTGTCGGGGATTCCGCCGTTTCAGGCAGTCTATGAATTCGGACGGAGTTCGACGGGAGTATAGTCGATCATGCTTTCGCCCTGTAATTGGTCTAGGCTCATCCTGACAACCAGAAGTCCCAGGAGCTATCTCAGCTAATCTCTGTCTGAGTTTTGTTGCAAGCGCAACTGGAATTATGCCATCTACCGCATCTTCTATGTCTACTCTAAGCAGCTTATCTGAAATGACACAAACAACACATCATGAACAGATTATATAGACTGAGTACTGCATATTTAACAACATATTATGCTTAAGGCATAACAAATAATGACTTAAGTATGTTTCTTAACAACCACAGCAATTACCATTACTAATGGTTAACATGCCAACTATAATGCATACATGATGGTACATAATGCACAATTTAAGTTCAATAATGCACCCAAAACTTTTTCTTGAAGCCAGTGTGTATAACACACGGGATACACTACATACACCTATACAATGCATCATATACTTCAACATATGCAATTTTAATCTACATAATGCACTTTATAGCTAGTAAAACCACACCAGCTGAATAATGAATGAATAAAACCCTACCCATAGCAAACACGGTGCATTAACACAAAATAAATGACTTAAGTGTGTTTCTTAACCACCATGGCTAATACCAATAGCAATGCTGAATATTAATACTATAATGCATAGATCTTGGTATATAATGCACAAGCTAAGTCCAATAATGCATATAACTACATGTCTTAAAAATAAATTGTATAACACACAAACTTGATGCACTAGGAACAAATAATGAATAATCCCCCACCCATAATGTAGAAGATAAAGAAAATAATGAACACTGTTGATGCACGTTTAGTCAATTTATATCAAATCATCAATCAGATTCCTCTGTAAAAATCTGTGGCAACAAACCAATACAACCAATGACCAGTGTTAAAACCAACATAATGCATACATAATGATACATAATGCACTGTCTGGCATAAAAAATGCACACTGAATTCTTACGTACTGTATTCTGGAGCACACTAGACTACATTATGCACAATGTAACACACACAATGAATCTCCAATCACTTAAATAATGCACTAATCTCCAAACACATACATAATGCTTAATATTAATACAATAATGCTTAATATTTATACTATAATGCATACATCTTGGTAAATACTGCACAGGCTAAGTTCAATAATGCATATAACTATAAGTCTTCAAAATACATTGCATAACACACAATACACTGCACCCACCTCTAAAATGCACCATATACTGAAAGGTATGCTATTATTCTTTTAGATAATGCACTACATATTAAATAAGAGTACATCATGATGCAGTAGGAACAAATAATGCATACAAACCTACCCATAATGCAGAAGATAAAGAAAATAATGAACATTGTGGAGGTATCGTCGGGCCTACCCAAAATGAACAAATAATGAATACAAACCTACCCATAATGCACTGTCTGGCCAAAAAAATGCACACGGAATTCTGACATAATGCACATCAAAATACCCCTAAAATGCTAGTTTTACAGCAAGTAATGAAACTAGACATCTAAATAAGGCTATTCATATTCATAAAAGGTGAAAACACAGTCAAGATTATTTCGAACCAATTGACCTCAAAACAATTACCTAAAATGGTCCAGTAAAATCATTTTTACACTGTATTGTGAGCATCAAAGAAACATGCAATTTACAACAAAAATAATACTGAAAAGCACAACCAACGAGTGCAATTTACCTGCTTCCTGTGATGCTTGCGAGCGTGGACGACCTCTTTTTGGCATATTTGATCTGGAATAAACCGAAAGAAATAAGATACCTGAATCGAGACGTTGTAAACCCAACACAATGCCGAGCACTCATAATCGGAGACAACCCTAGACGATTACCTAGTTAATTCCGATATCCTAAAGCCTAGGCATACGCTCAGTTGAATGTTTTCCCTTTACATACCTGCGAGATTTGTTGAATATGGCGTGCAAACACGTCAACGCCGGTCGATTTTGTGGGAGCTGCAACCGCCGTGGAGTGGAATCGACGCAAATTGGTGGCGGAGGCTGTGGCAAGCGAAATGTGGCGGATGTAATTAGGGTTTAGAGAGGGGAAGGAGTGGGGGGAGTCGAGGAGTCTCCTGGAGCAAATAGGAGAAAACTGAAGAGAGGAAGATTGCAATTCGCGTGACATTCGCAATTCCCAAAAAAATGGCAGTTCCAATTTATCAATTTTACTATATTAACCCCATAATGCACAACGAATGGAGCTATAATGCAACGCGGACATAATTAATAAGGATTAACGTGGTCCGTTGATTGGAAGGATCTAACGGTTATTATTAAGAAGAGAAAAGGATCTTAGAGTGGAAAAGGAGAATAGTGTTCCCCTATATATATATATATATATATATATATATATATATATATATATAGGTCCATGATCAATTGAGATTTTTTAGGTTAATTGAGAAATGAGATGTAATCTCAGCCACTCATTTCTATTAAATGAGTGGTCCAGATTTTACCACACAAAAAATATTTTTAGATTAATTAATTATAAAAGGCCATAGTGGTAATTTTATATTCTAATTATGATTTCACAAGGGATCTTCCAATTTGCTGTGAACGCTAAATCCACCGCCCTTCACCACCTCTCCGCCGTCTTCTCCGCCGCGGCCTCGCCATCTCCTCCTCCGCGGCCTCGCCGTCTCCTCCACCGCCCTCCGCCACGATACCACCGTCTGGACCCCCACTCCGCTCGTCAAAGTCTCCCCCGTCGCCGAATCGGTTTCGGCAAAAAAAGATTTCAAATTACAGATTTCAAACAACCTAATCAATTAGATCATGGACCTATATCCCAAATCACATAGTCATCCACTTTCTCTTCCGCATCCCCCACCACCACCACTCTATCTCCCGCCGCCTCCGTCCATCCGCCGCCTTTCTCCACCACGCAGCCCTCGTAGGAGGACTCTTCCCATGGATCTTCCACGCATCCGCCTTCGTCCGAAACGATCGATCTCACGGCTGAGGCTGCCTTCCAAAATGCCTCCCTGATGGAATCCGGCGGTAGGGAACAGTCCTCAAGGCCGGCATCTTCCAGCGGAATGATGCTATCGATTGCAATCGATTTAGTTTCTCCCGCCGACTCCATTTCAGCAGGTGATTAGCTATCTTCAAGATAAAATGATTTAGATGAAATAGAGAAATTGGGATCCCAGATTTGTGCCAATCCCCTAATGTTTGTCGGTTCAAGTAAAATTCATTTATTACAAATTAACCGATAAATTAGTGCTTATTTGTCTTTTTGCCCCTAATTTTACAGTTTTTATTAATGATGTTTTTGAAGATTTGTTTTAGAAATTTATTAATTAATGTCTTATTGACATTTGATATACAAGTTGTTGACATTTTACTATAAGTTGTTGACATTTGATATATAAGCTGGTGACACTATGTCAACTATGGTGCATATCGTGTCAACGGCACATACATGTCATGTCAACTACGGTACATATCGTGTCAACTACACGTACAAGCCATGTCAACTGTGTTACAAGCAATGTCAACTACACGTACAACCATGTCAACTGCACATAGAAACCATGTCAACAACAATTATAAGTCATGTCAACTAGACATCCAAGCCATGTCAACAATCAGACACATTAAAACACGAAATGACACTTATACCCCCGTGTTGACATAATGTGATAGCTGTTGACATGTCGTTAATCTTGTGGATTAGTGGCTGAGATTGCATCTCATTTCTCAATTTAGCTAAATAATCTCAACCTAACAGTACCCTATATATATATATATATATATATATATATATATATATTGTGATCAAGATAGAACCATTCTTAAACGTAGAACCATTCTTAAACGTAGAACAAATGCCAAACGGAGGTCGTTAGATCTTTTAATCCAATGGTGTTGATTTGCACAACAACTTCCCTTTACAACCAAAACTATTATTAATGGGTGAATGCAGATAAGTGAAAAAATAAAGCATGCATGGACTCTTCTTCGTTTCATTCATTCTTCGATCAACATGTGAGTTTTTTCACATGTTGAGTCCGGAATGTCGTGAAAACATAGTCTAATATGTATGATTTTTAATCTTGACCGTCATTTTTTCCTCATCCAATGAATAAAATATGTAGAGTTCTAGGTTCTACACTTAATAATGGTTCTATCTTTAACGCAACCCTATATATATATATATATATATAAGGATGTATTCATTTCCTTTTCCTATATTTCCTCCTTTTTCCTTCTTAATATCAGCCATTAGATTAGAGAAATGGACGGTCAAGATCAACATTGGGTAATTAATCCCGTGTTGCATTATTTGTCCTATTTTGTGCATTATGAGGGTACAATAGTAATCTAATAATGGCTGGAAACCGCTACGAATAATGCACCACATGGTCACAAGTAATGCATATAATTGCCTATATAATGCACAATATGTGAACTGCAATGCATACGAACAAGATGTGCTGTGTTATGATGTTTGACACACGTTTCTTGTTTCCCCTAAGGGTTTAATAAGCTTAGGGGCTAGGGTATAGTACGTAGACATGTATGTAATCTTCACATGGTAACGAGTAATGGATATAATTGACTATATAATGCACAATTTGTGAACTGCAATGCATACGAACAAGATGTGTTGTGTTATGATGTTTGACACACGTTTCTTGTTTCCCCTAAGGCTTTAATAAGCTTAGGGGCTAGGGTATAGTACGTACGCATTAATAACAAATTATAAAACGATACGAATAATTCACCAAATTGTCACGAGTAATGGATGTTATTAACTATATAATGCACAATATGTGAACTGCAATGCATACGAATAAGATGTACCATATTATGATGTTTGACACACGTTTCTTGTTTCCCCTAAGGGTTTAATAAGCTTAGGGGCTAGGGTATAGTACGTAGACATTACTAAATGCATGTATGTAATCTTCAATCCGTTGATTAACCCATATACACAATACCTCTAATAATGCATAATATACTGAGATAATGACAATTAACAGCTACATAATGCACTACCTAAACCAAATAATGCACATACGTATATTCCAATAACAGCAATTTGTTAGTAATGTCTACGTACTATACCCTAGCCCCTAAGACTATTAAACCCTTAGGGGAAACAAGAAACGTGTGTCAAACATCATAACATGGTATATCTTATTCGTATGCATTGCAGTTCACATATTGTGCATTATATAGTTAATAACATCCATTGCTCGTGACAATTTGGTTAATTATTCGTATCGTTTTATAATTTGTTATTAATGCGTACGTACTATACCCTAGCCCCTAAGCTTATTAAACCCTTAGGGGAAACAAGAAACGTGTGTCAAACATCATAACACAACACATCTTGTTCGTATGCATTGCAGTTCACAAATTGTGCATTATATAGTCAATTATATCCATTACTCGTTACCATGTGAAGATTACATACGTGTCTACGTACTATACCCTAGCCCCTAAGCTTATTAAACCCTTAGGGGAAACAAGAAACGTGTGTCCAAACATCATAACATGGTACATCTTATTCGTATGCATTGCAGTTCACATATTGTGCATTATATAGTCAATTATATGCATTACTCGTGACCATGTGGTGCATTATTCGCAGATACCAAAATGTGGCAGTTACTTTTCCGTCAAATGTCAATAATAACCCTGTAATGCATACAACCACCTTCTATAATGCAACACGGAACCAGTTTTATAGAATCAATCTGATTCGTTGATGCCTTAGATCTAACGCGTAATATTAAGAAGGAAAAAGGATCTAAGATGTGAAAAGGAGAATAACGCTCCCCTATATATATATATATATATATATATATATATATATTGATATTACTTTGATCAAAACCGACGGGTGACATTAAGGTTGGTCTTCAAGATTCTTTCAATTCAAAAGAAAACAAAGTGAGAAAGAATTAATACATGTAAATTAAATTAAATCAAATTAAATTAAATATTAGTAATGAATTATCAATATAATTAACTAATTAGAATTTCCGTTTATATAATTATATGTGAATATGTGATAGATACTTCTAATATATTGGGCTACAACTTATGGCCCTTATTTTATGTTTCATATAAAAATGATCCAAAAGTTTGTATTTGGTGTTATTCTTGCACATTTTTAATTGGTTGTAAAGTGAAGAACGATATATATAGACTATGGAATGCAACAAATTGTTAATTATTTGCTAATGGCTAACTATTATTCTCTTTGTCCTATTCAAAATGTTCATATTGTTAGTGACACTGAATTTTAGAAAGAATTTTTAGGTGGAGTAAGTCAAAGAAAAATATACTTAAATATTTTAATAAAGGGATGAGAAAATGATTTATGTACAAATATGGTAATTGGAAATTTGAAGGAGACAAATTAAACATGATTGGGACAGAGGGAGTATCAATTTTTAGTCATTAGATCTAAGTAATCTAATGGTGTCACGTGGAAAATTCATTTTATATTAATTAATTCGAAAAAGGTATTTTAGTCATTTCTTCATATGGAAATTTTCGTGATGTCAACCCGGTATCGTAAAAATGTCAACTAAATTTGATTGACATAGAACATGTATATGATTGACGTTATATGTACTATATGTTGCAATGAATCTGACTGTCAAAAATATCGAAAATTCAAATAAATTTATTAAACTTTATCGTCAAAACATATTCAATTAGGATCTTGTTAGAATCCTTATAAAATTACCTTTAATTTGATCTTTCCGTCCCACAAGAATATGCAATTTGGGTTCGGCATGAATTTCAATGCGAAATTGGTAAAGTAAGAGAGGTAGAGAGAAAAAGTAATTAAAGTATTATTGGTGGAGAATGAGCCACACCTTATTAGAGAGAAAAGAGTTCCAAAATTATAAAGTTCATATTCTTGTAGTACGGATAAAATGTATTTAAATGATGCAAAACTTTGAGTAAGTAATACTAATACAAAGAATCATGATCACGGCAACGCAAGTAAAGAATAGTTAAAAGGTATATTTGCAGCCAGTGGGTTAAGGCATCCCCCTTAACGGGCTAATGCGTACCCTGATTGAATCCTCTCACATGATGTCGGGTCAGAGTGTGAGGGCTGCCAAGACGACGGAATCGGCTTTTTGTTGCAATAGTTAAAAGTTAGATTATATATCTTCACAGAATCTCATACAGTACTATATTCTTATTTTAGTTTAAAATTAACGTTTTGATAATTTAACTGATGAAATGATATGCATTACCAAATTAAATCAATGTAGGCCAATACTATAAGATAACATTCCCATTTCTTCTTATTCATTTTTTTCACGAATAATACTATCGCTATATTTCACCTTCATTGGAGTATAAAATGATGAAGAAAAAAGATATTGAAATTCTTTTTTCTAGAAAAAGGAACAAGATATAAAAAAAATATAATGAGATATTGTTTTGTTATCGCAGCAATTTTTAGTACTACACACACCACCCTTACTTTTCTCACATTTCAACAAGAAAGAAAGAAAAGTAAAAGAAATAAAGAAAAGACAAGAGAAGGAAACGAAAATAAAGTAAATTCATCACAAATTAGATGGGAAAAAGTTACTTATAAACTTGGAGCACGAGCAAAGAATAGATAAAAGGTAAATTATGCTTTAGATATGAACTATTGGATTCTAATATTGATGTAGTATGCCAAAAGTACCAAATATTTTTTTTATTGAAACAATAGTTATAGCATTATGCATATTGATTACTTTGATCAAAACCAACGTGTTGGTCTTCAAGATTCTTTCAATTCAAAAGTAAACAATGTGAGAAAGAATTAATACACTATAAACTGTGTAAATCAAGTCAAATTAAAATTTGTGTAGTTATCAATATAGTTAACTAATTAAAATTTTCGTTAATGAGTAGTGATAAAATTCAAACTGTATCTTTCCTACAAACTTCAAACTATGATCTGGATTATTAGATTTCAATATTTGATGTCAACAAATGACAAATAACGTCAACAGAAAATTAATGTCAACACAACATCAATAAGTTGACAATGTTGCCGTTGTGTTGACATTTTTTGTTGACGTTATTTGGCATCTAAATCTTGAACGATCTAGATTATAACTTAAAATTTATACAGTATATAGAGTTTGCATTTAATTACCTCCCTTCCATGTACCCTTCCATGTATATAGTTAGATATAATCCTATCAAGAATCAAGATACACTACTATGGACTACTTTGGGTTTGTATGGGCCTTAAATAAAATATTAGGCTACAACCATATTATATGTTTCATGGTGTTCTATAAAAATAAAATAGGCCGAAAGTTTGAAAAAAAAAACGATTTACTTTCAAATCACTCGACACTTTCAAAAACTAGAAAATTTTAAATCAATTAAATTCAAACAAGAAAAACTGTAAGTTGGTAAACAATCAGGGGCGGATCTAGGTGGGGTCGGCCGACCCCACCGCTGTCCCCGGAGAATCGCCGGATAATGCCCTCCCTCAGCCGCCGACCCCACGCCGGCAATC
The DNA here is from genome assembly GCF_004379255.2 of Salvia splendens. NCBI lineage: Eukaryota > Viridiplantae > Streptophyta > Magnoliopsida > Lamiales > Lamiaceae > Salvia > Salvia splendens. The sequence continues at coordinate 32,554,680 of NC_056043.1, read as the reverse complement.
TCCTGCCCCGCGTCGCCGATTTTGCAGGGGAGAAGGTCTCCTGCCCACTGCCCAGCGTCGCCATTTTTTGCAGAGGAGGAGGAAGAAAGATTGCTAATTTGGGCTTTTACAATTGGGCTTTACAATTTGGGCTTCATTATTTTAATTGACCCAATTCTAATATGAGTAGACCACATTTTAACCTATTAAAATAGTAGACAGTAGTTCACGATTTCACTCATATTTTTGCCTCACCTCAAACTAATGATACCCCACAACACAGGCAAAGAGAGAATTCAAATCAGTAAGGCATACAACAAAAATTGATCTCCACTCCCAAAAACCAGGCTAATTAGCTATACGCAGTAAGAAAACAGCTTCGATTTCTGCCTTATTCATTGTATCAAGGATTCGAGGTAGGTAAAATCAATAAATCATAATTCAAGTTTAAGTTAGTAATACTATTATTTGTTTGTTTTTTTCAGTTTTTACATTTAAGTAGCCGTTAGCACTATTAAATTGATCATCATTTAAGTAGATATTGCAAATTCTTTGCTTAATTGCTTTGGAGTTGTGGATTATTCATTTATTTTGTATATGAAAAATGATTAAATATAAATTCTAAATTTATGTTACTTTTTTTTAGGTTAATGGATAAATATCTTATTAAAAGACTTTAATAAGATATTTTATCTTGCCACCCTTTATCCGGAAGACTTTTCATCCATTGAGCTTAACTTGTTAACTAAACAACTTCAAAGTTTTGTGAGTGATGTAAGAAGAGATGCACGTTTTTCAGATGTTGAAGATTTGGGAACTCTTTCAAAGAAGATGGTTGAAACGATGAAAGATAAGATTTTTCAATTGGTTTATCGATTGATAAAATTGGTCTTACTTTTACCAGTAGCTACAGCATCCGTTGAAAGAGTGTTTTCTGCAATGAAATTTATGAAGTCAGAGCTGAGAAATAGGATGGGAGATGACTGGTTGAACGACAGTTTGACGGTATATAGCGAGAAGGATGTGTTTGCAACTATTCCAAATGAAAGGATTTTGAGTCGTTTTCAGAAAATGGATACTCGAAGAAGCCAACTATCTCGCATAGCATAAGATTGTGGTATTTATATTTTTACGTATTTTTGTTTAGAGATATTTATTAAAATATTATATTTATAATCTTGATCGGTTCGACCCCACGATTTTTGATTCCTGGATCCGCCACTGTAAACAATTGATAATATCAAGGGCAAATTGCAAAAAATCATGAAGTTTTGTGTAATTTTGGTATTATATTTCGTGACTTTGAAAATCAGCTAGAGAAACTATGAAGTTTAAATTTGTTATCAATTACTAACATAGTTAAAATTATATTCGCATATGTGTAATAAATGTTTATATATATCTACCAAATAGTGTCATTTTTCTATATGAATAGACAGCATTGTTTATTTGATCAATGATGATACACCCATACATTACTTTTTGTTATCAATTACTAACATAGTTAAAACTATAGGGTGCATAATCTCTCGAGGCATTTCCATGCATTCTTCGTGTAACAAATTTTTTCTATAGTTTCCCTCTTATCACCGCTCACGTTGGAAATATATGGAGCACTGAATGTGTCTTAAAATGTTTCAAAATTTTGAGTAATAATATGCGGAATCATGCGAACTTGTAGTGCGACCTAAGAATATACATTGGAATCGGAAATTTATTGACAAGTAGTAATATTAAGAAAGGTAAATAAAAAAACGAGTACCAAATAACTAAGGTTCATACTATTTAATTCAAAAGAAAAAAAAAGTGTGAGAAAGAATTAATGCACTATACAAATTGTTTAAATCAAATCAATTTTATTACACGATTTAAAGCAAGTTTCAAATTAAAGCAAATCAACTCAATTTTATTACACACCACATTTACTTTTCTCTCTTTTTCAAGGCTTATACCTTTAATGATTCCCAACAAAACACATCACATTTAATTTCCTCACTTTTCAAAGGTTATATCTTTAAATTCCGAGCCAAAGAAAGCAACGCCAAAGAAAAATAAAATAAAGAGTGAATTGCACAAGATGGTCCTAATTTTTTGCTGTATAACAGTAGAGGCTCCTAACATTTAAAAATTCCACCAAATGAATCTAACAAAATATGTAATCACAAAACGTGTTTTTCGGACCATAACACTCTTAGGGCTCAAAAGGGCGATTTAAAATCGCCATTTTGTATGGCTGCCACTGCTGCATGCACTGTTGATGTGATGGCGAAAAGCAGTTGATGTGACCGTAAACCAATTAATTTTTCTTCAAAAAGCAATTCGAACCTTGGCTGTCGGTGCATTGACATTTTTTATAAACACCTTTTCACCGACTATTGCGTGATGATGCATTTTATTTTCCTAATTTTTTAATGTAACAGCCATGCTTCATACATCATCCCCTCCCCCCCTAACAAATGAAAACATGTAAATAATGTCATGGAAACTATAAATTTCAAATCAATATTTGTAAGTGTTTTTTATTTATTTACATCCAATAATGAACTTACCCTAATTAATTACTCTAAAGTCATATTTAAAAGAATATTCTTTTTTTATTATTTTATTTCACTCAAAATTTTTAAAAAATGATTTGAATTTATTTTAGTGTAAATCTAAAAATAGGTGAATTCTAATAAAAAAATCTAAAATGTGATAAGATTTGAATATCTTAGAGCTATAATACATAGTACATAAGTTTGTATTCAGTGTTTTAATATTTTTTAATTGTAATGATTTTAAGAAATAATATCTTTATCCTATTTGTATTACTTTTAAAAATTTTGATTGATTTTGAAACTTATTTATTTTGCTCGTTATCTTATTGCTCTGACTTATTTTAAATTCAAGATTACAATATGATTAGGTTTTTTATCTGAAAAAGGAAATTCATCTATTTCATGAAACCAGAAAACCATATATAATTCCCAAGTCAAATTCGATGTCAATGCACCGACAGCCTCATTCTCACTTACAGTTATGTAAATTTTAATATTTTTTATTAATTAATTTGACCAATCTTCCATCACCTCTCATAAATTATACTCCTATTTATTCACTTCACCATCATTAGTGAGAAGGAATGTTCTTCTGACATTATGTTGGATAAAACAGCCCCTGCACATGCAGACTATGTGCAGGCATAGGGGTGCAGGTGTGATACGTAAAAAGTCTAAATTGCCCTTCAGCACATTTGGGCATTTTCGTCCGAAAAATGGCAAAATATACGCGTTTTGCGATTACATATTTTGTTAGATCCCTTTGATGGGATTTTTAAATGTTAGGGGTCTCTACTGTTACACAGCGAAAAAGTTAGGACCCTTTTGTGTAGTTCACTCTAAAATAAAATACATCGCATAATAGAATAGAAAAAAAATTTATGTAAAAAATGGTAGTACTAAAATGCTTGAATTTTGAGTACGAGAAAAAAACACTAACCCAACAAATCTTATACGAGGTGGGAGCATGTGATAATAATTCTCATTTCTTAACTAAAACTGTACAAATATCTACTCTTTTTTCGTTACCATTACATTCCGCATCTGCAACTAGATCCCCGAAAGAACACGTGCATTTTTACAGTTTGTTCTTTTGGAAACCTGCAACTAGGCAACCTACCAATTTCCTTTTATGGTTAGGTCGCATACGGCCATTCTATAAGATTAGGTATCAACTCCAATTCACTTGTTTGTTGCTCTTTCCACCATCAAAACTGTCTTTAAATACATGGGTATCATCTAGGACATCCCGAGCAGGAGCAGGAGCAGGAGCAGGAGCAGGAACATCAGCAGTCGGTTTAAGAATTGGATACTCAAGACTGTAAGATGCAAGTGTGCATTATTGTTTAGCCAAGTCTAGAAACAAGAATATTGTAGATCAAAAGATGGAAAGTAAATACGCACGAAAGAGATTTTGGAGAAATTTAGGTGACTGAAACAATTTCACCACGAAGAGATAATTATGCACAGAACAACAGAGCAATAGCACATGACCATATATTTTATGCATACTATTCCAGAAATTTGAGTTTTAGACAATTGCTGGAAAATTCTAGCTAGCAAACAAAATCATGATTTTAGTATATGGACGCATCATAGAATGTTTTCCCCATTCATATAGTATTTGTTTTGAGGGAAAATTGCTAGAAAGATCATGAAGTTTTTGTCAAATTCTAGTCCTGCAACTTTCAAAAATAGCCAATTACTGTCATTTTGCTCAATTGTCCAATTGATTCAGATTTGGGGGAAATTTATGTTCGATTTGGAAGCCATAATACTTTAACCGAATCTTAAAGTATTCTATATATTTCATATTAAAATCAATAAATTTGTGACTGATATACAAATTTACAAAAAATCAATAAATCGGGATTGAATAGAATTGACCAAACTTCATGCAACTTACCCTAGCAAATAGCAATTTATGTAAGATAAACCATATCTTGAACTGAACCACTCTCATCTCTTTTTCAATAAAACAAAATGACAGTATTTTATAAAATAGTAAAAGCTTTCTTCCGATAGATGAGAGTAAATGTCTAATAAGTGTTTCGAAGAATAAAAAACTTAGACCTAAGCAATATCTACAAAATAACTTATGTTTTTGTACAGAAGAAAATATCCTAGTGCTCGTAGCATGGTTTTCTAGGAATGGTTAGTGCTAGTTATTGGGATAGGATTCCATAGACAACACAAGAAATTGATTTGAAACTAGTGTCTACTTTGATAGGGACATAGGGTTATTCAAAAACCTACAATCCCTCCCCCTTGCCATAGCTTGTTTATTTAAGATATGCTCCCTCCATCTACAAAAAATAATCTCATATTTTTTCATTTTGATCCGTCCAATAAAATTAGTCTCGATTCTATTTAAGGAACTTTCTCACCACAGTTTTTCTATCTTTCCTACTTTACTCACTTTTTTCTCTCATGTTTTACTAATTGAGCATTAAACATTAAACTAGATGAGACTATATTTTGTAGATAGAGGGAGTACTATCTTTTATGACATTATACGAGCAGGTAACAAGGTGAAGAATAAGTATGAAACTTTGAGGCTGAGGGGAATAACAGATATTGTTGTTTTGGTACTTACGTGAATTAAGTATAAGTCGCCGAAACAAGAAGTGGTGATCCCAAACCTTTTCCACTCCTATTGTCTGGACTTTGATAACCATGTGGAATACCAGCTAGCGGAGAACTGGCTGGTGAGGTCTGGGGTGTTGATACTGCTTCAGATGATTTTCTGGTGGCACGAGGAGACGAGTTTGGTGAAATTTGGTCAAGACGAGAAGTTGGAGATGGACTTGGTGAATCATCAGAACCACAATGCTGACAGCCTAAGGGTGTGGGAGAATCAGAATTTGGAGATAAAGAATGTTGAGGAGCATTATGTGGACGGGGTGAAGGTTCATAGGCATAACATGTAGGGCAAGGTGGTGGAGCATGGCGTGAGTCGGGTGAAATACCAGGAGAATAAGATTGCACCATAGATGGTCTGGTATAATAAGCGCTTTCTGGTGACGGTGATGGTGATGGAGATGAAGAAGGTGTAGGTGTCAGTTTAGGTGTTGGCACTGGAGGGAAAAGGGAATGATTTAGAAATGATGACAAGCTTATTTCCTTAACTCTTCCAAAAACAGAATGATCAAGCCCAAGGTTTTCTTTAGTAGGTGACCCAGTAATTGTCTGAGCTAGCTGTCTTAATCTCTCTGGCTGTATTGGAATGTCAGATGCAACTAAAGCTTCAACCATCACTGGCGAATCTTTTGTTGAGCCATGTTCGTTTGTTGCTTGTATGTACACCATCTGCATCAAGAAAGATTTCATCAGTATCAGGTCAAGAGCAAATGTATAAACCAAATTACGACTCAATTAGATGAGACAGAAGGCTCTATTTCAAAAGCTATAGGCCTATAACTACAAATGGAAATGGAAAACATATCAATTGAAGACTCAACAAAGGAATGGAATGAAACTGAATTGAGAAAAATGGCAGCTGCAGCAACAATAGTACTAGTAGGTAGACCAGATCAAAAAAAGGTTGACTCTCTCATCTCCTAATGCAGATTAATACAACAATGTTATGCAACAAGTTCCAGGATTTGAGCTAAGGAAATCAACTTTGACAATTTGAACTGCTGGCATACAATTATAATGGTATTTAAAGTAGAATTTAATTTTACCTCATTGGGCAACAGGTGCAATCCCAGTTTTAGTTGTTTTTTCAACTCTGGAAGATTTCCTTTAATATCATAAATTGAGCTATTGAGAGTGAAATTGACTAAAGGCAAAGACAGCAATGGACTATTCTCTGGAATTATAGTAACTCCACCAGGAAATTTTAGAATCTCAAATGAAGAAGATTCTCCAAAAATTGTTGGGGTTAATGTCAAATTGTATTGTTGAAGAAACAGATCAATCAGGGATGATTTCAACACACTCAAGGCCACAAGATTTGTTGTAGTATTAATTGGATCAGGAAGGAAACCAAACACCACATCAGTTGAGTTAGATAAGTCTGCCTGGTGTATGGACAGAACAGCAACCTATGACAAAAAAATAAGTGATTATCAAACAATTCTCCCTTTGAATTTGATGGTTGAAAAGGCAAGAACTGTACGAAGTAGAAGATTGAGGCCAAACCTTCAAGGAAAGGACACCAATTTCCTCATTGACATCATATTCTAGTCTTGAGATATATGGTATAAGTTCAGAAATCGGCTTTTGAAGCTGGAAATATGATTGAACAGTTGCTGAAAATAAGAGCAAGAACCATTAGTCGGATAAGGAGTGGAGATTTTAAACAGAATCATCAATAATAAACAACCATTTTCTTCTATGTAGAGTCTTGCTACTTAGAACTATGATAATAAATCATTAAAAGATTCAACGAAAGCAAAACACGAATTATGTGACATAACATTGTAACAATGGTAAGAACAAACTCCATCCCACTAGCTGTTATAGTAACGACTTTTTTTCTAAATGTTACTGCAGCCTTCGCTGCTTAAAGGATGATTCTGCAACAACATTATTAATAAGCTGTTCTAGATTATTCAAATAGAGCAACTGATAGTCTGATAGAAAACCTAATGGTCCGATTCTAGGCTACCAATAGTATTGGCAACAGTACGCCAATCAGATTATCAGGACATCAGAGGAACATTTCTCCTGCCTCACGGAGGATCGGATCTTAAGGCTGGGATAGCAGCACAGGTTTCAAGTGCTGCAGATCAGCAATTTCATGTAAAAGCATAAATAGCATCGCTGTCTGCAGTCTGCATGTAAGTAAATTCCAATAAAGACCTAAATCAAAGCTATCTATACAGAATTAGTTGGATTAAAGAAACATACATCATTCAACTCATACATCATAATCATTTTGTTCAACAGCCCAAACGAAATGCAAGAACAATTCACTGCTACAATCTTGCCATACCAGCGTTATATATACTTCGTTTGCAGAGGCGATTCCATGCTATGTTTTCCAACTCTATCAATAATCATGAGCTTCACTAGCAGTTATACCATGAGGTTACCCACCAGAAGCCAACTTTTACCTTTGGACTTCGAAAGAAATCAACACATGAACTTAGTCCAGTATGAACTACTACTATAAGCATATTCAAGTAAAATAAGCAATAGTCATTCCCAGCATATTTTCAGATTAAAATCACACGCCATAACCGAAATCTAAATCAATTAGGGTTTCGAGCAAGCAAGCACAAGAAATTCAATCAACCTCATAACATAAAAACCTAATTCCAGATCAATTACTTCCTAAACCCCCAAATCAAAACATGTAGAAATCCAATTCACCACTGTGCTTGACGGAGGCTTTCGCATCAAATCCAGGATGCCTATATCGAGAAGGAATAAACCAGAAAGCAGCAAAAAGGAAAGCGGCGAGGCTGAGCATCAAAACTAGAGCGCATCTGAAGTTGACGAGCCTGGAAGCTCCCGCCGCACATCTATGGCAGAGGAAGGTTCTAGAACTGCCACGTGGCGGCTGCGACTGCGGCGGCTGCTGCACAATTGGCAGTTGCTGATCACCGGCCTTCCCCATTCCCAGCACAGCATCGGTTCCGAGCGATTCTCTCTCTAACAAAGGATTCAATTTTGATCTCTCTAGAGTGGATAGAATTGTCCAGATTTGGTGTCTCTGAGGAGAGAGAGAAGTGGGGGACGAACAAATGCTCTCTCCATCTCCATGCCATTAAACGCACTCACTCAATCTATATGCTCTTCTTTTTCAACTCCTTATCTATAATTCGACTACTTTTGTGATGGATAAACTGTGGATTCAACTTCACAGATTCGATTCGATTCGATTCGATTCGATTCGATAATCCATTTAAACTCCAGATTATAATTTTTGGATGTTCTATGGAATAATTACGTACTCATTGTACAAAATTTAGAAATTTATTTAACATAGTAGTACAAAAAGTTTTATTGGTTTTTCATTATACAATCTGTTATTATATTTTAATGCCATAGCCCATAAGCTCTATACTTATTTATGAAATGATTCATCATTATTGCAGGTTGCCAGGTTGGTATATAAAGTTTTATCGCTATTTTCATCTATAAAAAATAATTTTATATTTTTATTTTAGATTATCTATTATTCCCTCCGTTCCGACTAAGATGACGCATTTCTTCGCCGACACGAGATTTTTGGATTTATTGGTTAAAGTGTTAATCATAGAGAGAAAAGGTGGGTGTAAATATTAACATAGAAAGAGAAAGGAAGATGAATATTTTAATATGAGTGAGAAAAAGTGGTTGGGTATATTAATTGGAGAGATAAAGTTTCCAAAAAAGAAAATATATCATCTTAGTTGGGACAAATTAAAAAAAACGTATCATCTTAAGTGGGACGAAGGGAGTAATATTAGTCTCTATCATTTTTTTAAAAGACACTACTATTATACTAGACAGTGTGGGGAGCGCGCAACTCTCGTGTATCCAATAGTCACATAGGGCGGCGCAGATGTAAGAGTCCCCTTTCTCAATGGCACCACATGCACTTTGTGGCTTAGCGGTAACATGGAACTATGTTGGGTAACCACCGGAGTATCCCGAACCTTCGTCATTGGAGATGCGGCGGGCTGGACGTTCAACGTCCCGGCTGGGAAAATGGCATTTATTTAACGTCGCAAGAGATGCTAGATATGTATAATCGTATAACCGAATTATATTTAAGCTGGTGGAGTATATTTTATGATTCTTTATATCATTCAATTTTTTAATTCTGTATAATTCTTTTTTCTCTTTTTTTGATGAAATTGGAATGCATGCTTTCATATTGTTTTCTGGTTATGTCATTGAAAGTTCGACGTGACAACCTAGATATAATGTAGACATATAAGTTGTATGTTGCATGATCTGACTTGTTACTTCATTTCTTTAAGAATTAATGGGCTGTTACTGAAAGAACTAATTATATATATATTTTTAAAGTTTTAAAGTACAAACCCACAATGTGTATAGGGATGACTATGAATCTTGCATTGTGCCGGAAAGGCCGGAAACGTATGAATCCGACAACGACTCCGTATACCTTGACGCAGGCCAAAACAATTTTTTTGTGCCTTTCCTGAAAACTGCAAACTTGGGATGAAGATTGCTGCCATTACACCTGATTGAGATTGGGATTGGGATTGGGATTGGGATTGGGATTGAGATTAATGCTTCATGAAATTAATTTTCTTTTTTCATATATTTAATGTTGCATTGAATATGTCATTAATTAATATATTGAATTTGCTGCATTTCTCATTATAAATAGAGATTATTGATTTAATAACGCGACAATTGTATTGTTCAAATGGTTACTTCACTCTAGTCTTGGAACACATCACTCTAAGCATGTAATTACTTCATTGATCTTAACAAAATACATCACTATATGAAAATATAACAGAGACTTCATTCTAAGCATGGACACATCACTATAAGTATGTACTTAATTCACTAATCTTAACAAAATACATCACTATACGAAAATAACACAGAAACTTCATTCTAACCTTGGAAATTCAACAAAATCGAATCATTGACCAACTCTAATTCAATGCTAGATGTTAACTGCACTAAGTCAGAGATTAAATATTCTTATTTGTCTAATAAAAATTAAAAAAATCATTCAACAAATAAAGCTAATATTAGAGGTTTAATTGAAATTGGTATGCTATAGTACTAACTACAATATAGCTCCCTTACAAGCTGTATTACAATATATTTAGGAGCTACAATGAATAAGCTGTTACTGGTTAAATAGTTATCAACAATCAAAACAAACTTAGCGAATGAATCACCATATAATTTCGAGATCAGTTAGGAGTAAGCAAATCATCTGCATCACACCAACAAGCACTACACTATCTGTTTCTGAAGATATCCCAACGACGCAACAAACCATCGATGACATCACTGATGAAGAAATCCATGCAATTATTCTCATTCCACGGAGCTTCGCCGTTTTTGTTCTCGATATTTTCTAAGCTGAGCGGCGCGGCGGCGAAGGCGGTTTCGAAGACTATGGTGGCGGTGGCGCAGAGAGAGGAGGAAGAAGATCCGGTGAAATTGGAGGAATTTCTCAAAAAATCGGAGCTCAGAGTGAAATTGGTATCCAGATACGGCCAATTCCAGCTTATGAATTTCATAAAGTGATTTCCAAAAATGCCATTTTCCTATTTTACATTATTAAAATAAATAATATTTGTTGTCTTTATTTGTGTGGCTGAGATTTGTTCTCTAGTTATACACTTATAATTAATTATACTTTGATTGCTTCCCTATCTTCACCTGTGGCATTTAGTTTTATGTGGAAATACTAAATTACTTAGTAAAAATTGAAAAATCATCTCATACCTCTATTTTTCTCGATTGTAATTTCTGGATCATTATATAATGACACAAGTAGATTGACGAAGAGCATATAATTATGTAGTTTGATTCAATATAATACTTCCTTCGTCCTGTAAAAATATACTGTTTTTTAAATAATATTACTACAATTTTTAATGCGCAATTTGTAGATAGAAAAAAAAAAGTAGTTGGAGTATTGTTAGTGAAAAAAATCATAAAATAAAAGTTGTTTTATTTGACAGCTCAAAAAGATAAAAATAATTTATTTTTATGAGTAGGATAGAGCACATTGGCATATTTCATTAATATATCTTTACCTGATTATTCTTTGCCAGATAAATCAATAATTAGATTTTTCCAATCCTACACATTGTGTATATACAGCATTAATGCAAATTGCCGAAAATTCTATTCTAATTAATTCGTGTATTTAGACATTTCTTTATTATTACAAAGAAGCGTATCGACAAAATATTGTTTTCCATTTCAAAAATCAAATAAAATTGATACCCAAAATGACTCAAATTTAGCACTATATAAGCAGTAGGCCTACTTAAACCCAAATGCCTTACCCAATCCTCACTAATTCATATTCATTAAGATAACAAACAATTGTTCATAAAAATGAACTCAATCGTTGCCGGAATAGTGCTTCTCAGTGTGTTGCTTCACAGCAATCCGGCGTTTGCCACAAGCTACACCGTTGGAGACGGATCGGGTTGGAAGTTCAACGTCGCCGGCTGGGAAAACGGCAAAAAATTTAAGGCAGGCGACACTCTAGGTATGTATACCTCTATAACCGAATTATAAATTTTGGACAAAAATACCATATTTTATCATAACCTTTGAATTTTTTTTAATATCACATTCTTTTGATTTTATATAATTCCAAAATTAGCTAGTACTCCAATATGTATCTTACTATAAATCTAACAATGACTACTTTGAATTTTTTGATGAAGTTTTCAAGTACGCTCCGGGTGCCCACAATGTGGTGGTCGTGGACAAGGCTAGCTATGACGCTTGCGTTGTGCCCGGAAATGCGAAAACGTTTGCATCCGGCAACGACGTGGTAACACTTGGCAAAGGCCCAAACTACTTCATTTGTGGCTTTCCTCAACACTGCGAATTTGGGATGAAGATTGCTGCTAATGCTGCTTAAATTTTACTTCATTCATCATCTTCTTTTGATTGGATCGAATATGTCATTATTAGTATAATAAATTTGCTGTCAATGTTTTCTATGAATCGGGTAGTCACAAAATTGATTACTTAGCAACGGTTCCTTTTGAAATCAAAACTAAGAAAAAATTAATTTTGATAATATATAATAGTAGTTAATTAAAAAAATTGAAACCTTAAAAATTCAAATATCATAAATCCGAAGTAAAAAATCGACTCTACATACTAATCAATTTTTATAAATAATAAAATTAACAATAAATTAAAAATATGTATAAATCAAAATCTGGATGCAAAAAAAATACTTCATTACATCAAAACTGATGCTAAAATTTGGGAATGGATCCCCTACTGTGTAGTGAAAACACAGCACCATGCTGTGCCTCAGAAACAACGACGTTTCATGTTTACTGCCCTTTCTTTTCTTGTTTATTATGTGTGTTTTATTTAATAAACTTTAATGGAAGCCAACGACGCCGCATTCTTAGTAGCTAGTATTTTTATGTTTCTTTTCTTCTTTACTAGTAGTTCATTTTGTATGATAATTTATTCTTTAATTAGTATTTTATTGATACATTTTTATTACACTAAAATAAAAGCCAGCTTAATAATGTCTGTGAAAACTATTTTTTAAAATATACCAAAAATCTAAACTAAACTATAATTTGAGATTAAAAAATTATGGAATTAGGACTGATTATATTACAGTAATAAGGGACCGATATGGACTTCTATTTGTTGACAAATTTTAATTACTCTCCAAAGAATTACCAAATTTAATCTTAGGACTAATATTTTACTATATAAATAAAAATAATTGGAATAGATTTTTAAAAATACACTATTCTAACATATGGACTTCTATTGTTTGATAAATTTAATTATTCTCTTAAATACTATCGTCAAATTTAATTAATTAACCTTAGTACTGATACTTTTGCTATATAAACAAAAAAAATTGCAAAAGATTATTACTTCCTCCGTTCCTTAAATTTTATCACACTTTAACCGGATACGAGTTTCAAGAAATATAGTAATGGAAAATAGTTGAAAAGTTAGTGGAGAGTGGATCCTACTTTTATATATATTAATTTTATAATAAAATGCGAGTTGAAATGAGTACGTGTGATATGAGGTCCATTACCAAAAATAGTAAAAAGTGAAATGTGACAAATTTAGTGGGACGGACGGAAATGAAAAAATGTGATAAAATTTAAAGGATGGAGGAAAGTAAAATACATTGGTTTACTTCTATTGTTTGACAAATTTAATTACTAATTTTTAAATCTCTAATTACGTTTAGTTTAGTTTAGTTTTTTGATATATTTAAAAAAATAGTTTTTTGGACATTATCAAATTAGTTTTTTTTTCAGTGTCATAAACATGTAGTTAAATGACTAATTAAAAATAAATTATTGGCATTACCAAAAATATATAATTCAATACGTACTAATTATACTATCATTGAAACAACACTATAAGAATGCGGCGTAATTTTAGGATCCGATTAAATCTAATCATAAAGAATCGCTGACTAACTATTACTACTACCAATTACAGTTATTAATTAAGGAAAAAAAGAAGCAAGTTATTTTAGTTTTATAAAAATGTATCAATAAAATAACTAATTAAAGATTAAATTATCATACAAAATGAACTACTAGTAAAGAAGAAAAGAAATATAAAAATACAACTACTAAGAATGCGGCGTTGTTGGCTTCCAATTAAAGTTTATTAAATAAAACTCACATAAATAAGAAAAGAGGAAGTGAACATGAAACGTCGTCGTTTCTAGGGGTGCTGTGTTTTCACTACACAGCAAGGGATCCATCCCCCTAAAATTTCCCCAAAATTGCGACATGTCGCCACAATAGCTTCATCTTCCACATTCCATTTGCTACGTCGCATATAAGCCTTTTTTCATGATACGAACACTGCGACGATGTTAATTTGGTTTCTATATCAATCATAATTAACTTGATCAATTTACTTAATTAAAACGATTTAAATATGGGGGTTCAATTGTATATGATTAACCAAATTTCTAGAATTCAATTGGCATAATGAATTTCAAAGGACAATGATCCATAACATGCGATATAATTATTCAATAATAAGTTTTCCTGTTTATTTCAACCGATTTCGAAATAAATAAATTAAATGAATAAAATATATTATACTCTTGGCAAGATAATAAAAGATAAGGTTTTAATATGTCCTCTTCACGGAACATAAATTTCATGCAGAAAATAAAACAATTAATACTTCATGTCTCATATAGTCCACAATTTCTTTTATCCTTGTTTATAATATAATAGTTCCTTTCCTAATACTCCATGAATCATCTTTTTATTGCCTTTTACTAACATAAACTTGTGTAATGCTTATGAAAATAATTATGATGAGATAAACAATTAATGAATAATCTTATTGTTCTTAATATGGGTGAAAATTAAAAATGAACTATCTCAATTAAAAGACGGGTATATTATAAAGTGCAAAACAAATTTATATATTAGCACTTAATTTTATGTGAAGAGCAATAACTTTTTATTTTTAATTGGAGACATTTCCAAATCCGTATATATTATGTATCCAGCAAATTAATAAATAAATCAGCCAAATTGCAGGCAATCCCCATATTAATTCACAATTACTTTTTTTGGTCGCACGTGTTTAGAAATTTCTTTATTATTACAAGAGGTGTATCAAAAAAAATATTGCGTTCAATTCCAAAATTCAATAAAATTGTTACTCAAATTGACTCAATTGTATCACTATATAAGCATTCGGCCAACTTGAGCCCAAATGCCATTACCCAATATTATCACTAATTCAGATACATTAAGATAACAAACAATTGTTCATAAAAATGAACTCCATCATTGCCGGAATAGTGCTTCTCAATGTGTTGCTTCACAGCAATCCGGCACTCGCAGCAAGCTACGTCGTTGGGGACGCAACGGGTTGGAAGTTCAACGTCGCAGGCTGGGAAAACGGCAAAAGTTTTAAGGCCTGCGACACTCTAGGTATGTATATCCGTATAAACGAATTATAAATTTTGGACAAAAATACCATATTTTACCATGACCTTAGAATTTTTTTTTAACATCACACTTTGATTTTATACACTATTTCTTTTTGAGAAGCTTTAATCTTGGATAAAATTAGTAAACAACATTTCTAGATTTCTTTTGGTGTTGCCACAAGGCTCAAATTTGGCATTTGAAATTCGACATCTGAATGTAGATATACATGTCGCATCAGATCCAGCATGCCAAGTCAAATCTATGAGAATTTAATGTGTCATTACAAAAAAAATCATGTATGGGTATTAAAGTCATAAAATACAAGCATTCTCATATTATTGCCTGACTATTAATTTCTAATAATACTGATAAATTGTGAATAATGTTAATATCAATGTTACATGAATTATTTCTGTGTAAGGGCATTGGAATATAAAGTGGGTTGCATCGAAAACATAAAGTAAAAAATAAATCAATTTAAATACATAGTGAGACATGGAATCCTTTTATAGTTTTTTTGGTCTCCTCATTAATGAAAAATATCATACTATATAACCCTATAAATCGAACAATGACTACTTTGATATTTGGTTGAAGTTTTCAAGTAGTGGTTGAGGACAAGGCTAGCTACGATGCTTGCGTTGTGCCTGGAAATGCAAAATCGTATTCTTCCGGCAACGATGTAATAACTCTTGGCAAAGGCCCAAACTACTTCATTTGCGGCTTTCCTCGACACTGCGGATTTGGGATGAAGATTGCTGCTAATGCTGCTTAAATTTAATTCATTCATTTATCTTCTTATGCTTGAATTAAATATGTCATTAATTATTTGAATTTGCTACATCAATCGTTCTAGATAAAGGTTATGTTTTAATAAAGCGAACAATGTATTATGCAATGGGGTAGTGATGAAAATGGTTCCTTTTCAAATCAAGACTAAAGGTTTATACTAAATTTACATAAAATCTCATTTTTATAATATAATATAATTTTGAAGTAAATTATCGACTAGTGATAAAAAAAATTTCTAATAAAAGTAACAATTAATTAAAAAATCATGTATAAATCAAAATCTCGATGAAAAACAATATCCATTATTTCATTACATCAAAATTGGTGCAAAAATTCCAGCCACAACTGCGAGAAGTCGCCACAATTGCTTCATCTTCAACATTGCATTTGCTCCGTTGCACTTGTTGTCACGATACGTACACTGCGACGACACCGTTTGGTTCCTGCAACAGTCATAAATTGATCAAGGTCTAATTTTATGCTTATACTTATTTTTGCAATAATTTTGTCCCCACCTATTTTAGTATGTTGCAAATTTAAATTTCTAAAAAAATTTAATGAGTTGACGCAACATGCCTCATCAAAATCGACATTGCAAAAGTGCAATCACGCTATCTCAATATATGGATTGGGCTAATATTGAGTTCAACGTGTCAATTTTCGACTGGCGAAAAAAATGAAGTTTTAGTCAGTCGTAAATTGACACGTAGAGCTTAATATTATATAGCATCCAAAATGTGTTATGTGGACTCTCTAGCTATCAAATATACGTTAATATCATCTCTCTCTAGTTTGAATCTATCCAAAAATTGAATCTTTCATGAAAAAAGTATACGAACTGAATCGAACTATCTAAAAATGCGAATTATTAAATCAGAACTGGAAGAAAAATGTATAAACTATCCAAAAACAGAAAATTGAGAAACTTTTAAACTCATTTTTTACCTTAAATAAAAAAAAATACACTCCATCAATTAACATATCCAATTAGACAATTAAGATATTAAAATAAGTCAATTAATATTAATATTACTGAATTAATTTTGGATTTTGGATATTTTTCATATAATCAGATCAATTCAAATCGATCTGAAACCAAAGTCCAAAATATTGTGAACCAATTTACCAAACTTTTGGTTCGTTTTGATTATTCAGATTGGATATTTTGTTCCTAATAGCATACTATGTTGAAATTGCAGAATGTATAAAAGCTCGTAATTAATTGAAAATTTAATTAGTTAATTTGCACAATATATAGACTTACTTAGAAGAGCAAAATGCGACTATGTAATCCGCAGCAGAGCACGTAACGATGCTTGTTGGATCATCATAAGCGAAGCTATAAGCCGCCGGGCAGGCGGCCTTAAACCGTCTCGAATAATCCGTCGGCGAACACGCCATCGGCGTCGAGAATGCCCCCCGGCAGCAGTACTCGTCCTTGTCGAACGCGTTGCACGCGCTCCGGCACCCCACGACCTGCCCGCCCGACCTGACCGCCAGTTCGGGCGGGCAGTTGGGCCGCAGGTCGGCCTCGCATCCGGCCGAGCTGCAGTTACCCTTGCCGCCGCCCGCCGCCGGCATGACGAGGACGGGCAGGTTGAAGCCGTCGACGAGGCTGACGTCGTAGTAGTCCGTGCCCCCGCCACCTCCGAGGGAGAATTCGGCGATGGAGGCGGGGGGTTGGCCCGGGGCGGTGCACCGGAGTCTAGGGCCGCAGTCGCCCGTCTGGCACGTGCCGTTGTGGCCGAAGTCGCAGCCGGTGCGGGCCCATATGCGGCCGTGCCAGGCGGGCGGAGGGGTGAAGACGGCGGACTGGTTGGGGCGGAGGGCGAAGCCTCCGATGCTAAAGTTGCTCGGGTGGATCGCGGGCCATATGGTCTCGTTGCAGTTGTTGGTGATTGTAATGTTCGTGCATTCTGTAGTAATACGTATCAGAGCAGGCAGGGGCGAATGCAGAAAAATAGATAGGTTTTGGCTAAAATTTGAATATTTTAGAATGACGGGGTGCTGCTAACTAGACAAGATACAACAGCATAGAATGAGAATGATAATGTGCGAAATTTTACCTGTTGATGCTATGAATAGAAAAATGATGAGAAAAAATGTTCCAAGACTGATGACCACTGCCATGTATAGCTTAGTGAATACTAGCAGTATTAGTTTTGAATGAGTGCTCTTCAAATTCTTGAATGGATGTTATATTATGGGTAAATGGAGTGTGAAAGAATGCATGAGAGAATTGAAAAGCCAAAAGTAGAGTGTTCCTTTCTTGTTGTATATGATCAAGTGATTCTTTACCTCTCATAATTTCCAATCCAACTATTTTAATTTGTTTGTTGGGTTCTTGAAATTAGTTAACACACTTTATTTGCAAGATCCTAACTAATTATTGCATCAATAGTTGATTTGTATTTGTGAGCAACTTCAGCGACAGTATTAATCAAATTTTTATTAATGATTCAGATTCAGCATCAGCTAGCATATGGAGGAGTACATAATTTTGACACTGTTAATTTTTATTTCAAGTATACAACTTAATTAGTTTACAACATTAGATAAGATGTGTTTGATGAATTTTGTTCAATTGGATAAACAATGTAAAGTATTTTTACTTGTGTGAAATGCTCTCATGTGTGACAAAGTTATTCTCTGATAATTTCAGGTCAATTTTATGTTACGACAAGCCGATCTTTACTCATCAGTAATCTTTGGACAAAATAGTAAAGACTTAAATTTACTCTATACATAATATCAAGTAAAAAATGGCGAGCTAACAGAACAATACAGTTCACTATAAAAACAACAACAAAAAGTAATGAAATCAACATAACAACAAAGCAAGCGTTATATTTAAAACGATTAAAAATAAGAAAACAAAAGCTAACTAGTAACAATTACACACATCATGACAATATCGGTCAATCATTGTCACCAAAACGTGGTGGTAACAACAATTCAAAAGCAGTCCCATGGGAATACACGTAATGGGATGTATTCATTTCCTTTTTGTATCTTTTGTTCTTTGTTCTTTTTAATCTCAGCCCCACGGCCACGATTTTATCATCCGACGGTTAGATTGACGTCATGTGTCATTTAATAATACAGATTTTCAGTTGAATAATGCACACCGACTAATAATGCACCATTATAGTGTAATAATGCAGATCATTTGAACCGTTGATGAATGAGATCTAACGGCTCATATTAAGAAGAATAAAAGATCTAAGGGATGAATAGGAGAATAACGCTACCCTACACATAATACTACTATATAACTAGAGCAACCCCACTCAAATTACTCAAAAAACGAAAGTTGATAATTAGTTATATAGTAAAACACTACATTATAATTTATTAATACCTCTCCATCAAATAGTGGGAGATTAATTTGACATTGTATAACAAAATCACACAGCATTAACAGCAATCTTCATTCCAGATTGGCAGTGGCCAGGAATACTGCAGATGAAGAAATTCTGTCCCTTTTTGAGCTTAATCTGATCTTTCCCAGTTTGAAAAGCTTTGGCGGTCGAAGGGGCCGTGCAGCTGTTGTAGCCGGTCTTGCCCACCGGCACGGTGTTGTGAATAGCCGAGTTGTAGTTGAACACTGAAAAACACGAAGTTCAGTTGGTAAAACACTTTTCCCTTTAATCAATTTTTTGTATTTTTAGAAAAAAAGGTTATAAAAATGTGTGTTAATAATCGAGTAATGGGCGTTACATGTTTCATTTAAAAGCGTTAGTGGAATTCGGATCTAAAACATTTGACTTAAGAAACACTTACACTTTAACAAAACTTTAGTAGTAACAATGGGCAACTCAGTCGATACTTCTCCTCCAACCAATAAGTCGGGAGTTCAAACTTCAAACCCCTAGCTAGTGTCGATGTGACGAGTGTGTGAGCATGTAAATATCTCTTGGACTACGAAGTTAGCGAGTTCGACTTTTGACCGAGAGAAAACATAAGTTCGTCTCGATTCTCAAATTTGAACCATTTGACCTCATGCAATGTTAAGAAAATGATAGTTTGACGTACCGAGGGTGTCGCCGGCCTTAAAGCGCTTGCCTTTGGGCCAAGTGGCGACGTTGAAGGTCCAGCCGCCGGAGCCGCCCACCGTGTAGGTGGCAGCTTCGGCCACTTGAGACACCATAAGCATAGCCACTACCATTATAGCAACAACTATCGCACTGCCTCTTCCCATAGCCATCTTCTCTCTCTCTCAGGCAAGAAACACACACTACTATATACTCTTCTCACTCACTCAAGATACACTACTATCTAGTTGTGTAGTGGTACAATACAATCAAACTGCAAATTGGTTGATTTATAGACAATGGGAATCATGGTTTTGGGCTTTGATGGTGGACCCACAATAAATTTTCAAAGGAAAAAAAGGACAGAGTGCTATGGAGTAGAGAAAATTCATATGTTCTTCTATTTTAAATCATATCCAGTCTTAAATGTTGGCCCATCAATCAACAAATAAAATCATGTGTATAGTACTAGTACCTAATATCTTTAGAATAATGAGATTTTAGTGTAAGATATATATTATTGAGATGTCTTTGAATAGTAATATAAAATATTTAAACAAATATATATAATCGAAGGGTAAAATTAAAATATTTTAAACTAACATATTTATAAAATCTAGATAATAGCCATTTCAATCATTTAGTTCGGTCAAATTCTAATCAGTCTTATAACTTTTGAAATCGGAATATTAAATCATGAATTTTAGTTTTTCTTAATTATTTCATACTTATACATTACTTGTTTTTAATGAAACACATCATTTTGAGCATCCTTAAGGAGACAAGTACTTGGATGAGATAGTTAAGAAAATTAAATCTTTGATTTAATATTCCGATTTCAAACCTTATAGGACTGATTAGAATTTGGCATTAACTTAATATCTCAAAACAAGTCGACACACAGAATATAAATTTGAAGCAAATAAGACATCAAAACACTATGGATATAGTATAACACACTTTCATCCCTCACAACAAACGAGCAATCAACAATGACACATTCAAGTGGAGTCAAGGAGCCGACTGACTCCATCACCAACCCATAAGAACCGAAAAACTCCATTAAATCCAACCATTGGAGCTAACACCAACAACTTCAACGTCTCCGAATTATGTATACTAGATCCGTCGTTAACCCTCGGATATCGATTGCCGAAGTCTGCGCACCATGTGGGATTGTTTTGTGAACTTATTGCACTCGATATTTTTCCTCAATTGCCAGAACTGACATACTGTAGGGTTTGCCCATCACTACACAATTGGTGCATCTTTGTCTTTAGAATTTAATTTTGCAATAAATATTTTTAACCAACCCACTATGTGTGGTCAAGTCGACATTAATCATTTTTCACACTAGTTGTGGACTTGTGAGGATGTGTTTTTGACTCTTTTGGTGAGAGAGTAGACTTTTTCTAACAATTGGGTTTTTACCGAAACAACTAGTAACATTAAGTATTCAAATTCAGGCCAAAAAAGTCATTACCAACCATCTTTATTAGTCGATAATCTTCAATTGCAAATTAGTGCTTGTCGCTTTTTTTGTCATCATGAATAGAAAAGCAAAATATTAAAAAGAAATTCAGTTACAATAGTATTGTCACACACAACCACCTTAATCTAAGGAAATTAAGCTGCAATATACTTGCTAAAAGTTGGCATCATACACCATCCTGAGTAATTCAAATCATCGATAAGCAGGACCGGACGCAGAAAAATAGTTTGAGACGAGATCAAATTTCAATCTTCGGTAGTAAAGGGTGGACCAATTATTTTGCAGGCGTAGAAAAATAGTTGAGAAGAGCTAAAATTACGAGAGACATTTTCTTTAGTCGAAGAAGGAAACTTCATTGCAAGATGATGTCAAATTTTCTATTTTATACTTGTCGTGAACGCAAATCCTTCAGCTGTTCGACTTTTTTCATTCAATATTAAGGATGATGCGCGATTACCTCAGTGGAAATTCTATCAGCAATCTCTTTTGCACGCGATTTGACTTGAGGAGACAATGCCTTATTGATTGCCTGAACGAGCACATTAGCAGCTCCTGATATGCAGCTATCATCGTCTTTATCTGGGAGCACGGAACTAGCATTGAGTGGCTCAGAGGCGACACCCAGCCAGAACATTCTCTCAGCCCAATAAAATTGATCTAGGATAAACAGGCAGATAACCTGTTACAACACACCAATGAGTTTTTAGGAGATCAAGCAACTATACTCAACAAATATCTGAAGATTATGCATTTACACATGAAGAACCAAAGACTTCACAGGCAAACAAAGAACTGTCTAAAGAGGAAAGATGTTAAATGTCTCACGAAGATTACAAGAATTCATAACCATCTCTTTCTCTAGCTGCTATACTCAATGCAACGAAACTCACGCAAACATTTTTTAATGGAGTTAGCAACTTAATTACAATCATTATTCAAGCAAATTATAAAATCTGTTGTGTAATTACAACTTGCCTAGCATAAAGAAGTCAAAATGCAAGTTCCTCCCAGTTTGCCATTTAGCAAAACATATAAAGCTTAAGTGTTAATGACAAAGTTTAGCTATTTAAAACTATTGCTTTTTATGCTTTATTTGTGTGCTTAGAAGTAGTGATCGATTGCTGATTTGAAAGTAGGACCATGTCAATGATCATAGATAGGTAGGGGGGCATAAAAACCTATGTGCACAATGATTTTTTCAGGGACCATGAGCAGGTCCAACCAAGGCCACATAAAAAAAGACAACTTACCAGTTTGAAATTACGGCCACACTTTCAAGCCTTTGGAAATAAATACCAAATATTTCTAGTTTTTGCAATTGGGCTTTCCAATTTAACAGCCACCGGAAAGATGATGTGGACACCAGCATGGACAAAAGGATGTCTTCTATTATGCAATTCAGCCCAAAATTAAAATGTACAATCCTCGAATCTGCAACTTTGTGTGCTTAATTAAGCCACGTTGATTAATCCTTCTCTATCGGATTTTAGTCCTCACTGGCAACCATGTCATCTTTTCAGTACATGTAGACATCCACTTCATTTTTTTCAGAAAATTTTGAGAAGCCCCAATTGCAAACTATGTAAATATTTGGTATTTATTTGCAAAGTTTGAAAGTGAGATCCAAATTGTAACATGGTAAACTTCATCATTTACTTTGCAACTAGACGTAATTATAATACATGTTGGATATAGTGTTTTACATTTATGAAGTTGAGTTAAAAACTAGCAGTGCTTATTTTGGGGCTTTATTATTTCGTATCATGAGTTATAATTCCGGGCCAAGTATATTTATTGTATTTTAAAATAAGTCATTAATTACTAGTATTATTTGTGGTTCATTTGAAAAGTATTAACTGAAAATATTTTATAATTTAGTAATGTTTTTAACTTCTAAGTTAGGTGAGAGTGGGTATTATAAAACCACAAAGGCAAAGCATAAAAACAGGAGTAAAATAGACCTGAGAAACTCCAGCGTGCAGAGCAGCAGAGGTTGTCCCACTGACATAAGTGGTCATAATAAAAGATTAGAAACACTGTATACTCTCAGTATTTACACAACAGTAATAAGCTTGGAAGAGAAGTAAAAATCAACCAAGAAATATCACCTTCCACCATGATGAATAACAGCAGCACATTTGGGAAATAGCAAGTTGTATGGTATTTCACTGTTCAAAAGAAGAATTGATATCATCAGCTTCAAAAGGCATTTAACTGCCCAAGGAAAGAAAAAAAGGAAACCAATAAAATCTGCAGGATAACAATCATGTATTATAAAGCTCTGTGAACAAAGATATAGTAGATCAACAATACCAATCTACTGTATGAAGCAAAACTTATAACAGATTCAATGTCTAGAAGTCATACAATTAAATTCATAATTCGTACCATTCAGCTAGTAGAATAACAGCCAAAGCATAAAATATTCAGGCAAGCAAGAATGTCATTTTGAGGTATTGATCAATTTATATTCTAGAACATTTCTGCAAGTACTCACCCAGTAAAGCAAAACAGTCGGCCATCAAAAAGGCTTATCTGGATTTCACTAGATTGCACTTGCTCTGAAGCGGATTGTGGTCTCTGAGAAAGCAAATTGATTGCAGTATCTAAAGGTCCATAGCCAGCCGAGAACAAAATGAATCTATGGCTTGAAATACTTAGAACATTTCTAAGGACCCGTAAGAAAATCTGAGGACTTTGGAAGTAACCCATGCTGCAGGAAAGCAACTCATTAGAATGAAATAAATCGCCATATGCATGATAGGTGTGTACTATCAACTTAGTAAATAGTGTGTACTATCAACTCAGTAAATAGTGTGTACAGCAGATTCCGAGTACCTCTATTGGTGATAAAAGATTAATCACTATCTAAAGTCGGATTACTAATAAACTATTCATCTCTTATTTCCAGAATTTAGAAACATTAAACTGACTTTGGAAGTAACCCATGCTGCAGGAAAGCAACTCATTAGAATGAAATAAATCGCCATATGTATGATAGGTGTGTGCTATCAACTTAGTAAATATAATGTGCAACACATTACAAGTACCACTCTCGGTGTACTATCAACTTAGTAAATAGTGTGTACTATCAACTCAGTAAATAGTGTGTACAGCGGATTCCAAGTACCTCTCTTGGTGATAAACGATTAATCACTATCTAAAGTCGGATTACTAATAAACAATTCATCTCTTATTTCCAGAATTTAGAAACATTAAACTGACTTAATAAAACAACCATAATAAGTCGATTGGTTACTAACAAACCCAGAAGGCACTGTTTCTCAATTCTAAATAAACATATAAACATAAAGAACAAATGTTGAGCTCATAAAATCATGATAAGTACCTGAATTCTAACTTATAATCGTATGTCAGTTGAGATGCATAATTTTTATTAGGAAAATAACATGTAAATTTTTTCTTTAAGAAATTATAGTGCCAACAAATACAGATAGATATGTAAAGAAGGAAGTTAACTACGCATGGCATTTTTTAACTGAATGCCACCAGTTGATAATCAAGAACGGAAGAAATTGGCATCTAAGTACAGACTTACCTACCAACAGAACTAAGACTTATGAAAATAAGGTGATCTTCTGAAGAATCCAGGAAAGTCTTCAATTTTGCATGACTTGGACACCAATTTTTCCCATCATTCAATTGCCTACTGGAAATCAAAGATGAGATTTCTGCACATCTGGCACAAGAGAACTGCCATTCAGCAGGTAGAAACCAAAAGCCACAAACCCAAACTGCAGATGGCCAGTAACCTATGATGGTGCAAGAATGTCACTGAATTGTATTAACCAAGCTCCCAATCATGATAATCACTATGTTCCTGGTTTGATCTAACCAGATATACATTCCTCCAAATCAGTCTTTGCATGCATCACTTTTTAGGCTCTCACATGTAGTAAATCCATATATGAGGAAACCAAAAGCATGAATATAAAGTTGAAAACGTTTTAATGACTTCTAGCTCAAGGCACCTAAACAGCCAGCAATGTAGGCATCAAGATAGTTTATTAATTTGAATAGGAGGAAATGCAGATGGCCAGTAACCTATGATGGTGCAAAAATATCCAGAGACTAATACAGCAGATGAATAGAAGACAAAGAAACTGTTATTTTTACTGCAATGAAACAACAAAAACATTTATTAGAAAATTACCAGGGCATTCAACAACTTCTTGACTGAATCCATATCTGCTAATCCAAGATGGGAAAAGAGACAGGTAACTCTAGAGCCAACCAAATATAGGTATTTAGAAAATAATATGACAAGAGCTTTGCAAAAAAAAATGATAGTGAAACAAGAAAATATCAACTCTTCAAATATCCCAACGAAGAAATAAACGTAAAATGGGTCAACTGATGCTTGTTGGCAACTTGGCATATCTGCAAAAGCATATTCTCGTGTTCAAACCTGCTGAGCTGGTAAACTAAAGAAAAGCAATCAAACACCAAATATCTAACATTTGTTACTGTTAGGAGCCCCTAGAGAACATGAACCGAGATCATGGGTGGAACATATATTCTTACAGTAGCAGGGGAGATGAAGGTCTATCATGCCATGTCGGTACGTCCGTTACAGGATCCTGGTTTATATCAGATGGATTTTGTATTAGTAAAGAAACATTAGTCTTATTTCATATATGTAGATCACATATTACATAATTTACATGAGATTTTTAATGGCTCCTCTAACTACCGTAAAGGGCAGGAAGTTAAATTCAGATCCAGGCTTCTCCACTTCCCCCAATCTTCAGTGAAAAGTGGCCACATCCAGTGGATGACATCTTCCCACCCAATCTACGATAAAAAGGTAGTGTAAAAGAACCAAAAATAACATAAAATATTGCAGTACAAGAAAACAAAAAAATATGGAAGCTAGATTTGATTGGAATTCACATTTGAAAGACTGTAAAACGCATTGCAGTACACTGTACAAGTGTATAAAAACCATGAGGCTAAAAAAACTATGATTACATACCTTACCGGTCGGAGCTTCTCGAAGATATTTGTACAGAAGAGGAAGTTCATTCCTAAACTGGCGTTCGAAAGAAGTGGGTGCACTAGCTTGCATAAAAGGAAAAGGCAATCATTAAGTTATTGGAACTCTTCATTTTGATAAAACGAAAGAGTAGCTAAAAGTCCAGTGTATTATACTCCCTCCGTTCTCTCATAGTTGAGTCATTTTCCCATTTCGGGAAGTTCCCTCATAGTTGAGTCATTTTCATAGTAACTTTTTTCTCTTTCTTACTTTACTCTCTTACTTTATTCTCTCTCCCTTTTCTCTCTCTCACTTTTTTATCTATTTATTTAACACATTCAACATCCCTTTCTTAAACTTCGTGCTGTAAAGTTTCGCCTCGACTATGAGGGAACGGAAGGAGTATTAACAAACTACTCATTTTATTGTCTTTCCCAAGAAAAACATCTAAGAACTTACATATGAAACCAAACATACACCTAGTAAATTTTCTAAGAAAATCCTTCTAGCCAAACAAATTTTCATTTCCATGTGAACTCCAAGAATAATGGGGTAAAAATCTAAAATTCATAGTGATGGTAACTATAGAATTTTATATTCCTCTAAATGCAACAAGCATCTCAAATTTTGAATATCTAACATTTAAAAAATGCCCGATTTGAATCCTAGCGAAATTTGTATTCCTTGAAACCCGACATACATATTTAATTGACTTCAACGATTCAACCACAAAAAAAAGTAAATGGTTTATAATTTGACAAAATCTATACCTGTATGGAACAACATAAGGAGCAGCAACAACACATCGGAAATGAAAAAGTTCGGCAAGACTCCAGCCTTCCTATAAATGTGCAAAGAAAGAGAACCGTTACCTTGGATATAATTCATGTGTGACATAAACAACACAATATGTCTATCGAATAATTCCTTCTCAGAATTGGATTCTTCTGTTTTGGCTAGTTTTTCCTTCACTATTTTGTTTGGTCCTGTTGAATCTATACAATAAGAAAATAAGTATTGCATGAGAAAATGAAACGCATCGAGTACTATATAATTTGAGATTGACATTAATAAACCATAAACCTTTGGGCTCATTAAGCAATGTCGTAATGTCATTGATCAAAAAGTGAAGGAAAATAGTGCTTCATTTTTTATATTAGGTACTCAGAATAACAGATTGATCAGCAGCATTACTGCATTGCCTAATGAGCTCAAAGGTTTATTAATGTCAATCTCAAATTATATAATACTCGATGCGTTTCATTTTCTCATGCAATACTTATTTTTCATATTGTATAGATTCAACAAGACCAAACAAAATAATGAAGGAAAAACTAGCCAAATCAGAAGAGTCCAAATCCAAGAGGAATTATTCGATAGCCAGATTGAGTTGTTTATGTCACGCATGAATCATATCCAAGGTAACGGTTATCATTTTTTTTATAGTAAAAACACATTGGTTTTCATCTTTTACTTGAACTAACTAATTTGACAACATTATAGGTATTGCTTGTTGATCTTTCTTTTGTAATAAGAAATCACTCGGTAGAACTATGTCCTCTAACTACTACAACTTGCCAAAACTAAAAAATGCACCGACAACTTTTTTCAAAACTATCCTTCGTTCCTGACTCTTGTTTATTATTCTTCACAGCTCATCATAAACACGACCAAAGTCCTCACTTAAAAGACGCATCAGTTATGTCCTAATAAGTTTACAGTTATTTGCAATAAATATGCCACTCAGCAAACTTCATACAAGCTATACATTGCCAACGTTTGAAGATTAACGGTACTATATCTATATGCACATATATGTGATTAACAAAATATGATTATTAAGAATGCACATAAATTTGCTCAGAAGTCACCAGGGCAAAGAAATTTATGAAGATAAGATCGCCATCCATTACTGGGTCCTCTCTATATATCCTTTCAACAACTGAAACACATTCTTGTCTGTGTTTTCTTGTAATCTCTTTCTTCTGTCGTGGAAAAGACTCATCAATAGAGCCTGTAATATAGATCAAATATTAGAGAAGATCATATAGCAAAGCATGCCAATTTAGATGACTACAATATATATAGAATGAATATGGATGTGCAAACTGTTTATGGAAACCCATATTCTTGAATTCCTACTGAAGAATGCCGCGGCAAAGAAAAAATTTATACTAGGAAAAGAGACCTCCATGATCATGGTTTTGATAGAAAGACAAAACAGGCGGTGAAGAAATTGAGAAGTATGAAATTTGCTTTGCTCCCAAGTGACCTTTCATGTTCTGAAAACCAGAAGAATTAACAATTATGATAACACAACGAAACTGTCAATGCTAATGAAACACTATAATTCAAATCTAAAAAATGTGATGTAAGAATGATGCTTAAAAATACTTAAATTAACTGTTAATTTAACCTCAACTCTTTTATGCATACAACATATGATAGGCATGAATAGGCTTTGGACTTCACGTTCCAAAAGGAATTCTGATGTGAGTCTAGCAACGGAAGGGGCACACAGCCCAGGATACAATAAAAAACTATCGATCGATTACACACAACTCACTTAAACAACTAATATCCAATGTAACTCGCAAGGAATTCCAACAAATCTACAATGAATTACTGTCGAACCAAATTCCAAATTCCCTATTTATGAACTATGAGATCTGTAATACCTTCCTTACTCCCACCAAAATTTTCCAGACAAATAATGACTAAACCAACCCCCAAAATGCAAGAATTCCAAGTAACTTCCAAGAAAAATGTCTGCTATCCTGATCAGCACATTGAATACACTAACAATTCCAAATAAGCATATGCATAGATGTGTATGCACTTCATTTACAGGTTTAAACAGAAGCGACAGGTATCATCAAACTTAACTGCAACAGAAATGTATGTAAATGCACTTCATTTACAAGTTTAAACAGCAGCCATTAAAATTAACTGCAACAGACAAGCAGAAATAAGCAAATTAAACTACAATCAAAAGTCCCCAACCTCGTGCGCGGAATGGGTTACAAATGCGACTTCGTAGCGCTTTTGATCGGAAGCGAAAGCCGCAGCAATAGCCTGAGATTGAAATAATCATAAACAAGGAGCTGGTTTTTACAGCAATACGAATATGAGAAGAGAAATTAGAGGGTTACAGCAATGGGATAAACGTCGCCTTTTGTACCAAATGCCATGAACACAGCGATTGGCTTCGTCCTCATCGTTCAGCTTCGCCGATTTTCTGCTCCAGCAACTAAATTTTTTAATGACATGAATTTTATAGTACCAAAAATAAGGGATGTCAATCGGGTCAGCCCGTCGGGTTTTGGGCCAGTCCTAGTCGGGTTGCGGGTTAATCGGGTTGTAATTTCTTTTCGGGTATAAAGGTTCAACCCTAACCCTGAAAGCTCGGGATTCGGGCTAGCTCAGCGGGTTAATCGGGTTGCTTCCGATAAGATTAACATGCGATCGATCCAATAAATAATGATGAGAATTAATAATATTCATAAAATGTAAAATATTTAATTATGATAAATTTGAGATATATGCTTAAACTCAATTATAAACATGATCAAATACTAATATTAGAGATATTTCATGAAATTTTAATGCATGTTTTAGAAATTTAAATCTTTTTTTAGTGAATTTGAAGTTTTTAATTTATTTATCAATTATTATAATAATAAAAAATTAATATATAATTTGTATATTTAATATAAAATTGAAAGTTATTATTTTAGTTATCTATATTATAAAATTAATCAATGAAGTGTCGAATTAGGAGTTAAAAATAGAATAATAGAAATTTTATAAGGTTTTCGGGTCAGCCCATCGAATTTTCGGGTCTGGCCTTAACGGGTTGCGAGCTAATCGGGTTTCAGTTTTATTGGGCTATAATTTTTCAGCCGTAATCCTATAAAATTTGACGGACGATTCGAGCCAATATACGGGTTTCGAGCTACACTGACATCCATAACCAAAAATAACATCAATTGCTCGTTTGGTGGCTAAGCTATCAAAAGTGAGCCCATGTTAAATAAAATGGGCCTACTAGGCCCGCGTGAAAAAACACTGTGCAACCCAATAAATAAAGCCATCATAAATGGGGAGGCGGATGATTCCAGCTGCCACTTTTCCGCCGAAACAACATCCGAAAAGAAATCATTATATATAATAGAACAAAGGGAGCAGTAGAAAGTGAGTAGAAAAAAATTAGGGACAAGTTGATCTTACTTTTGTATAATACCTAATCTATCCCAACTAAGTTGAGTCGTATTCCTTTCTGGAATGTCCAAATGAGTCATTTCTTTTTGATAAAAAAATAAAACATTCAATCACTCTTAATTCATTTTATTACCTACTATACTATCTATTTATCGTTCATACTTTATTCCCCTCTACTTTTCAACACAATGTCTTAATCTCCAAGTCCAAAAATTTTGACTTAACTTAATTGAGATGAGATGGATAGAATATTAATTTTATAGTGTAATGAACGATCTTGGCAAAAATAAAAAATTTTACTTATGAATAAACTCAAATTATTGGATAGATATTTGAAGCTACCAAATACTTTTATTCCAACTGAAAACAAATTTCACAATTATATATCCATAAAATATACTACTAATAGTACTAAATCTTCTTTAAACACAAAAAAATTATTAATTCAACAAACACTTCAACTAAAACTAGAATTTCCAATATAAATAGAAATATTTGTAACGACACGGGTTTTAATGCACAATTGGTAATGTAAGAAAAAAAAATTGATAAAGTAAGATAGATGAAAAGTAAAATAAGTAAAGTAAGAGATATGAAGAAAAAAATAGTGAAAGTAGAGTTAGTGGATTGTAGGGTTCATAGCCTAAAATATAAAGATTATAAAGTTTTTATTTTTAAGAAATTACCCAAAATGAAAATAGTTGGTATTTTTAAAAAACATAATAATTATTTAGTATAATCCAGAGATCTAACAACAAGGTCTAACTAAGTAAAATAAAGTCAGTGGTCTAATATAAGCGAAATAAATTTAGTAAAATATAGAATTAATTATATAAAAAAAATATTAGTAAAAAATAAACGAGACATTTATTAATGGATATATGAAAATGGAAAAATGAACAATTGTTAGACGAGTAATAAATTTGCACGAAAATTCAAACTCCATCGCCTTTTTTGCGGTCTGTTTCCCGCCCACGCTGAACATATAACACTTCTCTCACACACTTCGCACCACCGTTTCTCTCTCCAAACGCCGCCGGCGCCGCCGCAATGGAATCGGATGCATCTATCCTCTCCAAACTCCAATCTCCATCGCCATCCGACTTCCACCGCCTCTTCACGGCCTATCTCCACCCTTTCACTCCATTCCTCGCTCCAACCGCCGCAGACGTCAAAAAGCCGGCCAAATCATCGAAATCCAAACCCAAAATCGAGCTCCCTGCCATCCGCCCTCTGGCCAAACAGTTCATTTCATTCATACACAAGGCCCTCTCTCTCATCCCCAAGCGTCTCTGCGAGTCACCTCAAATCCCCCAATATTCCGCCACGGAATTGTTCGACAGCTATCGCCTCTGCATCGATTGTCTCGAAGTGATTGCTTCCGAGCTCTCTGGGAAACCGCATTCTGTTC
Source organism: Salvia splendens (assembly GCF_004379255.2). NCBI lineage: Eukaryota > Viridiplantae > Streptophyta > Magnoliopsida > Lamiales > Lamiaceae > Salvia > Salvia splendens. The sequence goes on along the minus strand of NC_056043.1, from coordinate 32,522,628 downwards.
AAGTCCAGAGGATACGGTATGTTCATTGTCTGGAGAATTGGTGTTTGTTTGAAGAAGCGGAAGCCGAGGGTTTAGTTGTGCTGGAGAGGCTAAATGCGATTGCCGGAGGTGAATTGAAAGCCAAGTCGCGGAAATTGAAGGCGCGTTTGGTTCCTGAGTTGAAGAAGGAGGAGGAAGCGGATCGAGAACTTGCTGCTATAATTCTGGAGGTCGTTGTGACCTTAGTGAAATGTGTATCGAAGAGGAGGAGCAAAATTGAAGCTGATTACCGGAGAGTCATTTCTTTAGTGAACGAATCCGAGTCTTGTTTCAAGTATGATTTAAGCTTGCTTACGCGAGGTCTTGGATATCTTTTTGTTAGTTGTATGTTTGCCTGAATTGGTATTGAATTGTTAAGATTACGAAGCTGATTAGATTTGTTTGCGCTATTTAGGATATTGGACGCCAAGGACTATGAGAAATTCCATCATTTCTTGGAGACAAACCTTCATATAATCACTGTATATTTAGTAGCAGAAATAAAATTATTCAGTGTGGACTTGATACGTGAGTTCTCCGCAGTCGCCTTCAATGAGTACAAGAAATCATGTGCTCATGATCAAATATATAAGGTGGGAACTCTCCAGAACATAAGATCATTAAAACTCAATGACTTCTGGTTAATCCTGTTCTGCTATTAATGCTTTCTTTTCTCTTTCTTTATTTTGGCTCAGGTTGCACTTAAGATTTGTCATTCTCTTTTCTCTCAGAGAGATGAGCTGTCCGCTGACATCATACTTGATGTGTTAAAACACGTCCTAGATTTTATGGCTGCGGAATGCAAGGTAGTTTAGCATGATAGGTGCATTTACAGTACATATATAGAATACCATTTGATGGATATGTGCTTTTCCTGACATGCTTTGAATACGTCTATGAATGTGTTGTGTGTATGAGAATCCTGTTTTATGCTACTTTATCTGATGGTCATGAGGGCTGTCTTTAAACATATTACTCCAAAATATTGTTGGTACATGAGTGACAACTCTCAATATTGAAAAGGCAGAGCCTCTGTATTTGGTACCATGGAAATGGAATGTGCAAGATGATACTGACTGCTAGTTTACAGGGTTTCCTTTGGACCATAAAATCACTAATCCGTGCGGCCCCATTAGTTTAGATTTATCTCAAACCAATATGCACACCTCATTAATATGACTTAATTGAATCTATTGCACCTGCAAGGAGCAATTTCTCTGTCAGACTAGAAATATATAATGTGTTGAAATTCTGCCTGTATGCATGGTACTAACATGGTGATCTGTGCAACAAACGAGGAGGTCAAGATTTCCAGGGCAAACACATGTTCCATGTATAAGCAAGTCTGTCAATGGAATCTTCAAGCTAATTGCTATTAACTTTAGCCTTTTTGTTTAATAGTCCTTAATGTAGTCAAGACAGTATCCCACTCTGATCATGTAAAAGCCAACCAGAGAGATTGAAGGCATGACTGAATTCTTTGTATAATTATTGTTTTAAGTGTTGACACTAGGACTCATGCGTCAATTTGGATAACCCTCACCCTGAAGTTTGTTCAAGCTTCTGAGCCTATAACTCTGCTCCGGGGAGTAGCTTTGCATTAGGGATACTTTTGATGATGTTTAGTGATCTTATTCTCTCATTCGCTTCCGGCACAATTTGGTTACCCTTTTAGCTATATGTGTTGCTATTACAAGTTAAGTAACTAAATATTTCAAAGTTTGAATATGCAGGATGGAGCCGAAAAATTAGCTCCAGGTTTTCTGGAACTTGTGTGTTACTGTGCAAATAAAAGTGCAACTGTTGTTTTAAGTGATCCAGTTGCTCAATATCTTTATAGATTAGCAAGGTTTTTTCATCAGGTACACTTCGCTCAAAAGTTGGGTGCTTGTCATTTATTGGACTACATTAAATCTTAACCTTATTATCCATAATTTGACAAGGGCGAATGTGTTCTTTTTCTGAAGGATTTCCTCTTCATCAGTTCTATTCTCACTCTTTACGCAAGTGGATTGTTAGGAAGCTCATCAAACCAGTTGAAAGGGGAAGACGCTGGAAAAGGTGGAGCTTCTCTTCCGTTTTTTCTCAATAACACAGAGAGGCTTCAACAAGTGGCTCTTTCTATCACTTGTTTGAACGATCATTTTGATACTGCTGGCAAAGAAAAAAGTTCCTGTGAACAAGCAATTTCACATTTACCATACCGGGAAGCGCTCAAATTTTTTTGTTTGAAACTAGCGGAGTCTATTTTTGTAAATAGGAAGGAAATTTTCTCCAAGGCAGAGATTGCATCCTGCTGGGAAAATTTAAGTGGCATCCATGACGCATTTCGTCAATATTGCTATATCTTCCTCTATTGTCTCAGGTACTTTATGTTATATATGCCGTATGAGAATACTTGCTCTTTTACAGACAATATACTTCTTAACTGGGAAGTAACATTTTTGTGCGTGACCGTATTCTTAACTTACTGAGATAGAATTTCATGGCAATGACCTTTTCCTTTATGGATGCAGTGATACCGAAAGAGAGAAAGAGACATCTGGAGACAATCACAAAGTAATATCGGTTGTAGTTGTGGCAGCTCTAATGCTCTCATTCAAAACAAACCAAAACATCAAGGTCCTGATTTCATCATAAAGTAACAGAGGGTGGTTATTGTCAGCACAAATTTTATTCTAATAACTATATTTTACTATCAAAATATTGAAATTTTGCATGGTGTTTGCAGGAGAGTACTCTATCAGTAAAGCATGTTATTTCTGCACAGTGGATCCCAAATAAGAGGCTTAAGTATCTATATGTTTCTCTAAATAACATAGCAGTAATATTGAAGAGTAAAAAGCGTCTGAAAGAGGTATTCAATAGTTTTTTCATCACTTCTCATACAGTTCGATTTTGTTTCCTAGTTTGCTGAGGTAAGTATTTGATTTCACCTATATAACACCGATACGCCACCCTGTTGCCGTATCGCGTATCGGATACGTATCCGATACCGATACGCGACGGATACACCGTCGATACGTATCCTGGGCGTATCCGCGAGCTGGGCCGTATTGGGCCGGGAAACCTCAGATTCGATACGTATCCTTCGGCGTATCCGCGAGCTGGGCCGTATTGGGCCTTCATCCTCCTCTATCTGCAAAGATCTGAGGTTCTCCTCTTCGAAATCAACGTCCATCTCTGTCGAAGAACTTCGCAACTTTCAATTTACGAACTTCAATCCGATTTGGGAACAAAATCGACAGTTAATCGGATATGAAGAAGAAGAAGAAGAAAGGGGAGGCGCCGCTATTGCCTCAACTAGGGATTGAAGAAAATTGGAAATGGGAGAATGAATTGGGCAAGAAGTAGTCACGATGGAAAAGGAGTATATTTGGGGCTCATTTTTTGGGCCAATTTATTACTCCATTAACTTTGTCTAATTTTGTAACTATAAATAAATATTTTGATCAATATTATTGGTAATATGGATAAGTATAACCAAAAAATCGATGTGGTGTAATCGACCATAAAAGAAATTGACTTTAGCTTTTAATATTTTGTAATTTTATTATTTTTATTTGTATAATAACATTAGAATATCTATTTTGTAATTTATTATGCACTATTATTATTTATTAAAAAAATAGTTAAAACGTATCCGCGTATCGGGTTGTTTGGGAAAGAGCCGTATCCGCGTATCCGTATCCTTCAGATACTGATACGCGTATCCGTATCCGTGCCGCATAGGATTTCACACTAAGGAAATTTCAATTAGTATATATAACTTGAATGATTACTGTCATAGCATATTTTTAAATATTAATTATCAATTTAGTCATTCAACTATTGCTTTTTTAGGAGAGTTATTTTGTTTGAATTTCTCAGATTTTGTTAGCTAAATTGATTAAGTTTTAATGTTAGTAATATTGTTCCCTAGAGATCAAATAAATACTCCCTGCGTCCCACCAAAGATGACCCACCCAATTTCCTTTTTGGTTTGTCCCAACCAAGATGACCCATTACTTAAAATAGAAACACTTTTGTCTCTACTTTATTTCATCTCTCTTACTTTATTCTCTCCACTGAACACACAAAATAAAGTTACATAAAATCCGGTGCCGCCCAAAAAAGGGGTCATCTTCCCCCCTTCCTTGAGAGGAGGGAGTAGGTAATTGCCTGTAAACATGAACTTTGGTTGGTTTGCAATCACATGTAGTAATTATAGCACTACCTTTGAATTTTGAAGTTTAAGTCATTCATTAAACTTATGGTAAGAAGAGCACACCATGTCCGTCAAACTTACCCAAATTAGTCAATGGTAATGCTTGTGGTAATAAGAATACACCATGTCTATCAAACTTATCCAAAATTATGCGTTGAACTTAGCCAAAACGAAACAACTTTATTTTGCCACACACATCAGATCCATTTTACCAGAAACTCAATTGATTACTAAAAATCACAACTGCCAAAACCTTATGGCTAAGTTTCGGCAAACCTCCATATCCGGCAATAAAATAAAATGAATTGCTTCTTCATTTTTAGGTTGATTGCTGACTTGCTTGTGCATGTTTCAATATATTAGCCCAATTTTTTGCCTCCTTATTTTGGTAGATGCCATAGTACAAGAAATTGCTCCACATCCTGTTTTCTTCCCCACCTTCTCTATTAATAAAAATGAATAGAAGTGTGACATATAACGTGGAGGTAACCCTCTCAACTACACATTTGGATAAGGAATTCAATATAAGAAAAGTGAAATGATCAGTTGATTATGTGGAATAAGTCAGGTATATCTAGTCTAAAAGTCCATTTGCCATTTGGGAAGTCAAAAGAGTAGCTTTTTAAAATTTTAATATTCACACACACATACTGGATGATCACTAGAGTGCATCCGTTAGTGACTTTATCAATGCCAGGGGTCTTTTCCTGAAACTCTCATAGAAATGTACTTACCAGAACACTAGTTTTGTTTTATGCTTGTCAGGAAAAAATATTTATATTTCATGCTTAATCATAATACTCCCTATCACTTAATCTGTTATTGGATATAAAGATCTTGAAACATGCAGTTTTCTTATGTATCCTGAGTATTCGCTAACAACATGCCATATTTCTTTGCAGGCTTTTAAAGCTTTAAAAATGTGCTGTAAAGCTTTATGGAATTATATTGTAGATCTTTGTCAAATAGAGATGACCAAATCACAAATATCTGAGGACTACATGTCAGAAAAGTCTATTCCAGATCTTGTCATGGAGGCATCTGATAAAGTGGCTTTTCTACTGCAACTTAATGAAGAGTGCAATTTCAAGGTCAATGGGATAATTAGAGAAAGTATTATATGCTGGTCCAATTCAGAGAATTTGATTGCAACGCTACCAGCTCCTGTGTCTTTGATAAAGGAATGGGTAAAGGTAACGTTTTACTTTTCATTGCCTGCTTTAGCATTATTTGGAAGACAACTTGATCTGATTTTGACATGATTCCCAGATACAATATAAACTTTCGGACGACAACGAGCATGAAGTAATGCTGTATCCATTGCTTTCATCTTCTAAAGAGATATCTAAAAGGGCACTTGGAAAATTATTGGAAGAGGTTTCTTTCTACCCTCTTACCCCCAGACTTACACGTGCTAAGTCTTAATCCACTGTAATATGTACCTTGAAATCGTCCTCTTCTATTCACATCTCTTTTGTGGAATTTGTAGGAGCTTTTTGCATACAATGAAAAGAGCTACTTGAATCCAAGATACAGTGTCAAAATGAAAATGAAAGTAATCAATGTCCTTTTGGAAGAGATTTATATCACAAAGGAAAGTATTGTGGAGAAGTGCAGAGTTCTTATTCAAAAGGCAAAATCACTAAGAGCTCTAGGATTAGAACAACTAGATAAGGGCATCCAGTGTCTATCCGATGCAGTTTCAACATTGGTGAGCTATATGCTACAATCTTGTTGTTCATTGTTTATTTGATTCCTTATAATGTTTATCTGTTGACAAGAAGTTCTTTAATGACAGAAGTTAACATATGTCTCAAGAAGAAGATGCAGTTCTCAGGCTGATAATCTCCTTATACATGCTTACCTTTTGCGTGCTCTTTATACCCAGGAGGCAGCACCACAGTCAATGTTTTTATCACCTGGAAGGCTAGTCTAATATATCAAACAAATAGCCACTGCAATGTTATACGAGTAGATGACTAGTAGATGATTGCAAATGGTTGTCCTAATGTTGATATTTTACTGACTTTGGTTTGACAGTGGTTTTCTTGATGACATTCATGATGCATTGAATCTCCGCCTCCACCCAGATCATTGCCATGAAGATGAACAATACGAAGACATGCTGTATTTATGGTATCAAGTCATTGATTTGCTATCAATAAAGGTTAAATTTACTTGATATGTTTATGTGCCCGCTCATGTTAATGAGGTTTTTGATCTGTTTGTTGTATTGTGACTCTCTTATATGTTTCCTGCTCCAGGGTTACTTAGAAATTCACCCCAGGTTGTATGATGTCGTGATCAAGTTGTTTAACAAGAAGAACATTCAGTTCGCGAAAACACTGGCTGAGCTCTGGAAAAATAAGAGGCTTAGTCATGCTCTCTGTGCTTCACCTGTAAATCATATGTTTATCAGCACATTCTCTAAGCACCAGAGTCAACTTTGCAACTCTTCCATATTTTGGACCAAGTGTATGGAGGAGCTGAAGCCTCTTGTTGTTGGTTTCCATCACATCAATAATGAGATTAAGCAAGCAGCTTCTGATTTCATTTCCAGTGTAAGCTCTTTTAGTAAATCAATGATCATCTGTTATACACGCAAGCTTAACAACATTTTCTGTTTTTATCCCTTTTGATTTTCTTAGGTTTCAATAACCAGTTGTTCGAGCTTTCTTTCATCAAATCTATACTATGGCTTGTCTGCAAGACTGATATCAAGTGGACAAATGATTGAGGTAACTCAAAATTAAGTTACTTCTTCCATTGTATTTCTTATGTCCTTTTATGTTCTCAGTGAAAATAATATTAAATGTGTGTTCTGTTCTGGGGAAGGGGGATCTGCATAAGATTAAGATTTTATGCAAGTTATATGAGAATACCTCCCTGGCAATTTTGTAAAACTAGTTATGCTTGCTGATCGTTTGCAAATAGATTTCACTATTCATATAATAGAAAGAAAGGTCATGTCAAATTTACTCTGCAGGACATGCATGTTTAAAAAGTACACTTCAAGTTGTTTTCTTGTTTCATTTTTTGATCCACTTGTGGAGTTGCACCAGAATTCCATTATCGTCTCCATTCGATTTGTTTACTTGTTATGATCAATTATAGGTTTTGTTTGTGAGAAAATTAGGTTCACTATGGGTCCCCCATACTTGATTTGATGAGACTAAATTTCTGCTGCTTCTTCCTACGATAGCTTCAAACCAGAAACAAAAATATGTAGTTTCTATAAGAATGCCATATGCCAATTCCATAATTGCGAAGCACTCAACCGAGTGGGGTAACTCAGATTGTAGATTGTATGAATTCCATATCTTTTCAGTGGTTACATTAACATGTTAGTTTCACTGAACTGCACTTCGTTCAGCATACACATTCTCCTTTAACAAAGTGTGTAACATACTATAGGCTCTTGCATATGCAAAAGAAGCCCACCGCTTACGTAGTAAACTCTTACAACAAAAATTTGAATACTCAGTGGAGAAAGTGGTGGAGACATTTGACGTGAAAGGCGAGCTCATTGACAAGATTCACTACAGTGTTCAGACCTTCAACATCAATGATTTTGTGGTGACAAAAGGTTCTTGTGATTATGAAGGCTCTGTCCTTACTCCTTGGAATGTGCTCAGTTGTTATCTTGAAAGCATATTACAGGTATTCACGTATCTATCATATTTGAAGCTTCTTTATGAAGTTACTTTGTGTAATCGGTTATTTCGTTTATTATCTTTTTGTGTAGGTTGGATTTGTTCAAGAGACTCTTGGAAATGTCTCTGAGGCTGAAATGCTTTTACAGTGGGGTAGAAATGTGGCCCAGTTTCAGAATTTGCCACTTTTTGAAATTTCTTTTTCTTGTCTGTTGGGTATGTCCTTTGATGTGCTATAATCCCTGTCCTTTCACTTATCTAAAATGTCACATGATTGTGTGGGCATCTTACTCTATGCTTATATATTTTAATCAGGAAAGCTATACCGCAAACAAAACCTTTGGAGCATATCTGAAAAAGAATTGTCCAGTGCTAAGAAAGGACTAGCAGATAATCTTAATAACATCTCCTGCAAAAAATGTTTATGCATGTGGGAAATATCTATTAATCAGCAAATTGGCGATTTAGTCTTGAGCGGTTCTTGCTGTAGTGAAGAGCCTCCCTCTCCAAAGACATTGTCTAGTGCCAAAATATTGTATAAATTAGCACTAGAAAAGCTAAATCTTTCTGACTGGGGGATTTTGTACTCTACTTCTGAAGAATCTCTTGCAAATGATAAATGTGAAAGCAAAGTTGAAGCAAGAAGATCTAGAAGGACAAAAAAAGAAGCAAAACCTGCTTCTCAGAAACAGGACACTGTGTGTGGCCATAGTCGTAGGATTACTCGGTCTGTCCATCGCTCTTTAGTTGACACCCATGTGATTGAACCAGCTGCCAAAGAAACAGGTCACTCTTCTGGTTCAGCCAATGAGCATCTGATGGGTGTTGACTCTAAAAGCTTTTCTGCTGATCTTCAAAGTGAAATCAGATCTCTTTGCAGCAAAATGAAATGCTGGCAGTGTCTTCATGTTGAAGCTGGTGACTGCTGCAATTTAAGCATATTCATATTCATGAACTGGGAGCTTGTTCACAGAAAGCTTTCTTTAAGATTACTTATGAGCCTAGGTATCATCAGATCCTTTAGTCTCTTTTATGTCCAAAGGTCTTGCCTGCAATGTTTTCTGCTTTTTTTACACAGCAGCATTTATTCTGAATTTCTTACTTGACCTCATGCATTTCCAGGAAAATTTTCTGGCATGTTTGGCCATGTTCATGAAGCGCATGAAATTCTGATGCAAAGTTTATCAGTTCTCTTCAGTAGAAATTGTTCGAAGCATTCTTCAGATTCTCTTCCTTTTCTGATTGAGTCGGTTGGGAAGTATTATCCTGAAGATGCATTGGCTGTTGAACGTGCAACCCTCCTTTACTTTATTTGCTGGTTCACTGTAAAAAGTAACTGTTACCAGGCTACCAGGTATTTAGAAACTGTTATCCATCTGATTTTATAAGGTCTTAGATAAGACACACTTTGGACTTATCTACAATGCTTGTAATGCCAATCTTGCTATGAAATGCATTCCATATATCTTTGTTACTTTGGTTTTGATCAATTCCAACAAGTTTTTATTTTGAAATGGTAACACTTTGAGCAAACGAGGGTGATGTCTGAAATATATCTCCACATTGATTTGTCCTAAATTTGTTTTAAGATCACTTTTCCATCTCAAATGATGACAATTTTTGGCTTCTCATGCTCTTGGGCTTTACTATTTCAGCATTCCGTCATCAAACAGAAACTTCTGCTGTGAGCTTTTTAGCATTGGCACAGTAAGGGTGCTATCCTTGCTGAAGTTGTCCTTTATACTGTGTCGTGATGTTCCTGTACTTCTCCAAAAAGTAAGTCACTGTACACTTTTGTTTTCCATTTAATCTTTTAAGAAGTACATCACCTCTTGGAATCTCATTTAGCTTGATTTTAATTTATTCATTTCAATATTTTTCTGTGAATGGATGGATGTTGCCTTGGATTCGAAAATGTCCTTTAAAAGGAACAGTTGGAGGTCTGTAATTTTTCTGAAATATCTAGATAGATTTATTTCATTACCAAACCCCGGTATTGACAAAAGTAAGGACAATAATCGATTTGCACAATTTAGTTAGAGTTTTTCTTTTCTACTATTTCTTAAATAAAGTTGGATGCACGTTAGATTATTAAGGAATGATTATACCTGAATAAATCATATAGCATCCAAATTTTAGTGGATGTAGATAACTCAAAGGAATTTGGTGTGTTAGACTTATCATCTAGTAAGTCATAGTGCACTTTGTTCAATTTTTATTCTAAATTTGTCCTTGTCAATTGACAAGGCAACATTTTCTTTTCCTGTAAGACTAATAAGTTGTCTGACCTCTTCTTCCCCACCTAAATTTGCCCTCTGCTTCAGGTCTCCAGGTTGCTTGCAGTCATATATGTGCTTTCAACCTCATTGGAGCAATTTTCTTTATCTTCAAATGAACAAGGTTCTGAAAGTCAGTGGGCTTCTTTCTTCCATCAATCTTCACTTGGCACTCAGCTTAACCAACAATTATTATCTGGGATAATGCAGAAGAAACAAAATCAAAGTGCTGGAGTTTCTGAGGTAATCGATCTTGTCTTCTAATTGAACAGGTTTTTGGCATATGCACTTGTTTATCATAATTTGTGTGTCAAGGGGCTGTTATTGGCTACACCACATTTTACACCACATGTACTTATGTATTAACAAAGCATTGCTCAATCATTTCTTCTTTGTCTGGTGATCAGGATCTGGACTCTGTTTTAGACATTCTGGATTTACCTCATTCCCTCAGGTAGTGTAAATAAATAAGCATTAATAATCAGTGCCTTAAAATACTTAGAATATTTGTTTCTTTAACCAGTACCTTTTTCAGGTGTGGACCTGAGCCGTGCGAGGACCTGGAAGAATTTGTGTTAGATTTTTTTCAGGGCCTTCCATCAACTCCAGTCATCTGCATTAGCTTGGTTGCAGGTGCTGATGCTAGTTTGCTTAAAGACCTCCTGCATTGCTCTCCAAAAGTTCAAGCATGGATTCTGTTATCCCATTTGAGCTCGGATAACCAACATGTTGTACTTCTTCCCGTGCATGAAATTTTGAAAGGTAGTTTGATTTAGAGGACACTGCAAACATGAAGTGCCCTGTAAGAATTTACAGCCATCTTTAGTTCTTCTGCTGAGCTTACCCTTTTTCATTCTTTTAGAAGAAGCTTCAAATGAGGAATCCGGTTCCAGCTCACTTATCTACAACTGCAAAGATTTTGTGAAGCAGTGGCAATGTCCTTGGATATCCTCTGTGATCGATGACATAGCCCCAGTATTTAGACATGTACTGGAAGGAAATTACTATTCGTCCTCAGAGTATTTCCTGGACTCTATTAGAGAAAACACATCTCTGTGGTGGACACAGAGGAACAGACTTAATGAATGCCTCTGCAAATTTTTGCAGTAAGTTCTTCATCTTATTTAAGTATATTAACATTATTATTGTCACTATGAAATCTCTTTTTTTACTGCAAAACAATGTTTTCAACTCTTAAATATTTGAGTTAAACTAAATGAAATCTGCAGCCTCAATGGATTTTGTTTCCTGCTTTCCCTTAATTGTGAATAAGTTCTTTTGGATTACTGATACAGTTAACATAATTTTATGATAACAGAATCGTTTTTATCCTCAGAAAACTATTAGTAACATGCCAAAATTTATGTGTATCAGAGATGTGGAGGACTTGTGGCTGGGTACTTGGAAATATTTGCTTCTGGGGATGTGGCCTAGCTGCAACCATCTGGACTCTATAAAGAAAAGCCTTTCCCGAGATGAGATGGATCTTTTGCAGCATGTTGTAACAAAAAAATGCTATGTTGGTCTGACATCCGAGGAAACTACTATGTTATTGTTCAACAGCATGCTTGAAATGTCTGATAGTGTTGACCAGGCTGAGTGCATCAGTGGAAAGCCAATTATCTTGGTTTTGGATACTGAGGTGCAGGTGCGTCGTTGGTTTACCAGTTTCATACGTGTTAGCTTTTTTTGAGAGGTCTGTATTGTTGTTTCAAAGTGTCACGATGATCATCACGTGTGTTCATAAACTTACTTTCTGTTCTGCTAAATGAAGATCTAAACCTTTCCCTTGCTTTTTTTTTTCTTATACATAATACATGTTAAATATGAATTTTCTGCAGATGCTTCCATGGGAGTGTCTTCCAATATTAAGAAATCAGGAGGTTTATCGAATGCCTTCCATTGGTAGCATTTTTGCAACACTTGACAGGCACTGCGAAAACCAAAAACCATTAGAGTCGAGTGATCCGGTTTTTCCTCTGATAGATCCCCTTGATTCATATTATTTGTTGAACCCAGATGGCGATCTCAGCAGAACGCAGGTTGAATTTGAGAGTTGGTTCAAAAATCAAAATATAATAGAGGTAACTAACTTGCTATTCTAAGTTTTTTAATTTCAAATTTCCTGTGTGCCATTACTCTTTCGACTAAGATTACTTTCAACTAACTTGCTATACAGGGAAAAATCGGAACTGTGCCCACAGTCGAGGAACTCTCTCTCGCCTTAAAAGACCACGACCTCTTCATCTATTTCGGTCATGGAAGTGGTACACCCAAGAAAACTAATATCTTCTTTGTTTCCATAGCTACCTCCCCAGCAATTCTCTCACAATATGATTTTGATCATCGCCTTTTTCAGGCACACAATATATCCCCGGGCACGAGATTCAGAAACTGGATGGTTGCGCTGCCACTCTACTTCTCGGATGCAGCAGCGGCTCCCTTTATCTGAGAGGATCATACTTGCCTCACGGGGCTCCCCTCTCTTACATACTGGCAGGCTCTCCTGTCATCGTAGCTAATCTGTGGGAGGTCACGGACAAAGACATCGACAGGTTTGGGAAGGCAATGCTGAACGCGTGGTTGAGGGAGCGGTCAACAGCTTCGTCTGAGTGTGCCCGATGCATGCCCACAAAATGTATTCATAGACCAAGGATTGCTTCGTTTATGGCTCAAGCTCGAGATGCTTGCAATCTTGGCTTTCTAATTGGAGCATCACCAGTTTGTTATGGTGTTCCCACAGGAATCATTAAAAGAAAAGGCAAAATTAGATAGAATATTTAACTTAGTGAATCTCTATTTCTATAAAAATGTTTTGTATATAACTCACTTCCTATTTGTACATATTCACAGGCACACTCATATGAATAGGTGGAAATTTATTGAAGAAGTTAAGTGATTGATAGGGATGGTATATCAGCAGATTATTATTAGTACTGAATATTTATTATTCTTTACTAGAAGTTGTTTACTGTATTTTTTAAAGCAGGTTGTTTATATTTTCTTTTTCAGTCACGTCTCATTTATCTTTCACTATTACTTTTGATAAATAAATTTCAGATTACACTACACTAATTTCTCTTACTCATTTTATTACTATTAAACTACATATTCCTTTAATTTTTTCTTCCTATTTTACTTTACGCATCTTAAAATTTAAGTTGAATCTGAGTAAGCCAATTAATTGTGGGCAAAGAAAATGTTAAATTCTGATTTCAAATTTTGAAAGTGAAAAGTAATCAATTAGTACTTCCTCAGTTGAGTAATTTTTTTGGCAAAATCTGCATTTAATCTCTGCTACATTAATTCAAATAGAATAAATATGGGGGAGAGAGAGTCGAGACTCGAGAGGGGTCGTTTGTTGTGAATGTAAGTACACGTGTTTTTATAGCGTTTGTTGCATATTCTAACGTACTTCCTCCATCCACAAAATGTTGTACTCATTTGATTTGGCGCGAGTTTTAAGAAATATGAAATAAAAACATGAGTGGAAAAAGTTAGTGGAAAGTGAGCTTCATTTATAAAAATGATAACAAAGCAAAGTGGACAATATTTCACGGACGGACCAAACAATAAAAGTGGACAATATTTCATGAACGGAGGGAGCATAAGAAAAGAAGGGACTAGATTTACATTGAAATCTAATTTAAACGCTTTTGTAGCACAAAACAATTGATTTGGAAATGGATAAAAACTCAATTTCATGGCCACGAATTTGGAAATGGAAAAGGCCCAATTCCATGGTACAACTAACTACCAAGCAAACTCCGTTCGTTTCTGTGAATTTTTTTCGATTTATGGGCAATATATATAGACAATTAATTAGAGCATAAAAAGCAATCTAATCAACTCTTCAAATGAAACAAAGCTGAAGTGATTTTTTTATTAAAAAGCAGTCAAATCACCACTTCAAATGAAACGAAAGAGAGAGTGATGTAGAAATTACATTCTTCTTTGAAGTAAATACTCACGAGTAAGTGAATAATCAACATGACAAAACAAATAAATCATGAATTACAAAGTAAATTACACGATGGCAAGTTTCTTCATCCATATTCCTGAGCTATCCTATAATAGTATCTTACAACTCGTGAATTCAATGGATCATCGCAAAATAGAAAATGTGCATTGCAAATGTCAAAAGGTTTTACAGATATCTCATACCTTGATTCATCTCTCTATCCCTTCTCCTCTGTCCCGACCGCCCCAAAATGACTCTACCTTGGCGACGCAGACGCCCCATCAGAGACGTACCACCGTTCCTGTCGTTTTCGTTCCCAATCACATCGTCGTTTTCACTATCTTCATCAGAATACTCGAAACCATTCATCGTGTTGTCACGATGCAATCTCACGGATCCTCTGTCGATTACAGTGGTGGGGTTGGCGGCCCTCTCTTGTCGCCTATTCGATCCGACATTGCCTGCAGAACCAAAGGCCTGCAGAAAGAGAAACATAGACATCAAATTCCGATTAACACCAACTTCAATGCCCTCGTTCCGCTCCATGGCATTTATGTCGAAGCCCTCCTCTTCGTCTGAATCCAACTCGTATTGACCTCCTTCAATCACATAGTCACCAAAAAACACTGCCCCGGGCATTGATGTTCTTATGGTGCTCATCACGTCATCCCTCTCCCGATCACGCTCCATCCTCCTCCACTTCTGTTCTAGAGTGGGATCCACTTCTCTTGGCTTTGCAGAAGGATGGTCCGCCCTCACATGTTTCCGCAGCTCTTTGAATGTCCCCACGAATGAACAGTTTTCCTGCATGCAGCTCCGTTTCGTGGCATTGAGTTGTTCTCGCGCAGGCTGTACTACAGTCCAGCCTTTCACCTGGCCCCGGCAAAGGGGACATGCAACCTCTGCAGCACCACTCTTTTCCGCAGTCTGTCCAGAAAATGGACCAATAACTTGGCTATCAAGTAAACCGTGAACCGGACCACTGTCAGATGGCACTGCTTTTGCATAAGCCTTTTTGTATTGGTCAAGGCAGTTCGAATAGCGGAAACTGGTGCCACACATGTAAGGACGGCATCCCTTGTCATGGGAGGAGCACAAGAGAAGAACGGCATTGTGAGGACACTCCATGCAGACTGAGCATGTGGCGTCTTCCCAGTCGTTTTTTATTACCTTGGAGCAAGTGTCCTTTTCTTTGTGTGATGGTAGGGGGTATGGCGATGGCCTGCACTGACGTGAAGCAATCCTGCGTCGACCTCTTGTACCCTTTGCCATTTCCTAAACAACACCCACACAACATTGAAATCTTAACAAACACGATAGTTTTGGCAAAAACATCCACTATTAAGTCAAAGGCAGCTAGGCATGAAACATTGGAACTACAGCAGGTCATGTATAAACATAATCAGTTCAACAGCTCAAAATACATGGATACAGTTAAATGTTATCGTTATACTATATAGTTTACTCTTCTCACCTCATTAAAAGTTAAGTTTACAAGCAAGCATATACAGAGGTTAAAAGTTAAATCACCTCATTATAGTGCCATTACCTTGGCTCACTCCCCAAAATGAATCTGCTAAATTGTGTTAGATTCCTCCCCATGGCTCACCCCCAAACAAAAAATAGAGCAAACAAGAGAGCTGTAGGTGCAGCAATTGCCAATAAAAACTTGTATGAGGAAAAGTGGATATATAAACTTGTGAAAATATCCAACCAACATAACATGTCAATCATGGGAATGCAAATTAACCACAATAGCACCACTTCCAAAAGACAATTTCCTAACTTCCAACTCAACATCAAATAAATAAAAGATATTAATTCTTCCAAAATCAAAACAAGCAAAATACAATTTTTATAACTTCCTCAGCATCATTGTGCAAAATCAATTTATAGAAAATACATGTATGTCCAAAAGTCATGAAATAAAATATCATTCTCATAACCAACTCTAACTTGATCAGCCTTCACAAGACTAAAGACCAAAATTTGAAGGTCACGAAAGCACATCTCGTAAATACATTAGTTGAAAGAAGGGGATGATATCACCACCAAAGGCCATTGCTGTTAATTCAAGCTAACATAAGTCAATAGAATCTTTTCAAAAACTAAAAATCATTTTCCCAACAACATAAACACAAAATTCACAATCCAATTTCATCCGACCAGATCTTACACTGTTGGAAAATCACATTTAGAATAACATCATAACCCAATACTCAATAACCACAATCCAATTCAACTGACAAATCAGTGAGTCGAGAAGCAATTCGAATACTGCACAAAACACCAAAACTCTACAGAATTCAGCCACAAAAGATGAAAACAAACCCACCTCGTTATCAACAAAGCAAATCAGGATCCTAGTTGAAGAATTATGACAGAGACCAAAATGCACATCCACTATATTTATATACACGCAAAAACAAATTCAACCTTTATAAAATAAAATCACGATTCAGATTAACATATACACACACATAAACGATATTTTATGGAAGAGATATTCGGATAACATGCTAACTAATACCTAAACCACGAAGCAACGTGCCACGAGCTGAATCACGCGAGGCGACAGATAGGCTTATCGATTAATTTTCACCCAATTTCACAGAAGCTCAACTCAATCGATCGAAATCGATCGCTATCAATAAATTAGTACTAGATTGGAAAATTCCTATAAACTAATACAGAAAAAGCCAGCAAGCAATAATATTTAAATCAGTTCACCAAAACACATGCGCCTCGCCGATTTAACCCTCAATTAGCATCTCAAATTCCGCAGTTAATCATGACTAAATGATAAAATTAACCGGAAATGCTCACCGAATAATTTGCTGGTAGGTACTTCGATTTCTGGAGAAAACAAAAATTGAGATACGAAAAAGTGATTAGGGCTGAGAGAGAGAGAAAGTGGAGTAGAAAAACATGGGAATTGGAGAGGTCGTGGGGAAATCAGAGAGCGGCCATTTTCGAAAATTTCCAATTACTGCTAGAAAATGTGAAGCACCAAAACAAGTAATTTACAGAAATGGGATGAAAACATTTTGTTTTTATGGGAAAGCAGATTTACATGTAATAATGTTAATTTTCCTAAGAAATAAAAGTTTATAAGGCTCTGTTTGGCTAACTTGAAACAGAAGCAGGTGTGTGCCTGTGACTAAAGTAACTGATTCGCATCTTTACTTTATTCTTACTTTTGTACCTAAAATTTATTCTTACATCTAGATATATTTGAATTACGCGCAAAATTGATGAATATTGTGTCATGCTATTAGGTTTGTATTGTCATGTATTATGTCAATACGGATAAGATTATGTTGCTAAGAATACACGTGAAATTAATGGATACTGTGTCATACTATTAGGTTTGTGTCGTCATGTATTATGTCAATACAGATGAGATTTTGTTGCTAACGAGTACGTGTCTGTCAAAGTCGTTTCTAGATTTAAATGTAGGAGGTCAGATTCATATTCGGATTGAGGGTTTTCTTAACACGTGGTGAAGATTAGACCTTGACCAATTATGTTGTTATTATGTTTGTCTTGTAATAATTCAACTCGCATGGTCTACTATTCCAATGTTACATACGATTTATTATACTATATTCTATTCTAGTGATTATATTTGAGTCAACAAATAATTGAATCATTATTTTGTGGAGAGGCGAAGAAAACTAAATTAGTGTGAATTTTTTAAATTTATGCAATTTTTGCCTACAATAATAATTTTCTAAATATTTGTTTTTAATTTCTAACATACTAATATGTAGTAGTAATACACATAATGCAAACTTAATAGATAAATTTTCAACACAAATATTTGTATCAAAACATGATTAGTTCAAGTAAAAATATGACGTACTAATTGATACTCCTATTTAAATCACATTTCAATTTTTTTTATTAAATTTGATCTGTCCTGCAATTTTGAATTCGACAAAATCAAATATGAAGCGACAACAAACGACAATATTTTGAATAAAAATGACATTATTCTATTTTGAGTGTAATTAGAAAGAAGTCAATTTACCAACGGGTCGCAGCGCAGTTGGCAGCGTGGAGCTGTGGTGACCTTGAGGTCACGGGTTCAAATCCCGCCACCGCTGGAAGACTTTCGGCATTAATCCGCAAGCCCGGTCGAGTAGGATTAGTCGGATTCCACCAAAAGACGGATTCAGTACACCTATGATTAAACAAAAAAGAAAGAAGTCAATTTATTCGAAACGACATAATTTTATCGCCACTAATATGAATGTCACATAATTTTGATTTGAAAAAAATCAATTATTCCTAAAAATAAAAGAAAATATATTCGAATTAAAAAGGCAGTGTTTGGAGGGTGGGGATCCTCTGCTGTGCTTTTCAGCACAGCAGCCCCTGCTGCCCCTCCCAACAAATAAAATAATTAATTAAATAAAAATAAAATAAATTAAAAATATATATATTATTTTAATTTGTTGTGAGGGGCAGCAGGGGCTGCTGTGCTGAAAAGCTTTCAGCACAGCAGAGGATCCCACCCCGTGTTTGGAAGAGATCATGCAAGAGGGGAGAGAGAGTCATTTGTACGCCACTCTTTCCATTACTAAAAATTAGCGGTTACACGCGTGAGAGAAAAGACACATTGCACGCGCTTGTTAGAAAAACGACAGTTGAGAAAATGTTGAGCACGCTCCGAGCTGTGAGAGTGGGATGGAGTCTAGAGTAATGCGTAGGCGTGCGCGTGACTTAACAATTTTACGGTTGAGTTGAATCCTTTAAATTTTTCACGTTTCCTCGATTTTTATTTTACTTTTTCCTCATCTTTATAGCCAAATAAAATAATCTCATAAATATTGTAAATATATGTACTTCATCAGTCAAAACTCAATACAAATAAACAATTAAGATGACATATATTTTATTACACAAACAGTGAAATATGAGAGAAATAAATTTTTTTTTAAATAGAACTCACCTCTGTTAACAAGTAAAATCATAAAAAAATTGAATAATTTTCATTATACGAACAAAAAAAGAAAGAATATCTAATTTTATAAAAAAAAATAGCATCATAAAATATCTTACTTTTATTTCTCTATTTTTAATTCTTAGACAAATTTCATTAATTTATTTCTTCCACAATTTATAATAAAATTAATACAGTATAGAAAATAAAATTTACATCCTACCAATTTTTTTCCATTTAAATTTCTTTATAGTTTATAAAACTCCCACTTATTTTTTTTCATTGAATCAAAGTGGAACATTTATCATAAAGAGAAGAGAGTAGTCTAATATTTTGGTGATATAGTAATTTATTTTGTCACGTTACACAAATACAAGCAAACTCACCGATGTTGGATTTTCTAGTTTAAGATCAAAATTCAGCCATACTTCACGAGTTCCATCCTTTATAAATGATTCTATTATTGCAGGCAAATCAACAATTAGCTTGATGGAAAATTAGTTTAACATCAAAAGGTGATTTAAATACTCAAAAGTTAATGATACATCAAAGAAGAAGAGAGAGGCCGAATTAATTACCACAACATAGTACATGTATGGATATCTTGGTCAGTTGTGAACTAGGAAGGCTTGGCAGCATCGTCTCCGGGCAGATCATCTTCGTCGTGGTAGATGTTTTCCGCCATCTGCCAAATCTGCAGTATATTATCTTCAGCCACACTAGCAACAACCCAATCCTCACACGGGTTCCACGAGAAGTCTGATATCTTGCTTGTATGACCACCGTGGATGAATAACAACTCTGGCGGCCCATCCTCTGCGTCCTCTGGTGTTTGTTCTTCGTCAATCCTGTCACAGAGTTACACAGACGTATAAACAGTATTAAAAATTTATAATCATGAAATCCTTTGCCATTTCAAACAGACCCGAGAGGCGAGATGTTACCTGCTAAGATCCCAGACCATTAATCTCCTACCAAGGCAACAAGAAGCTAAGATGGTCTCGTTCTTCGGATTCCATCCAACCTGGAATACCTCCTCCCTGTTGTTACAGTTAAAGAAGATTCCATTAAAATGAGATATACAATTATCCCTGATGTGCAAAAGGTAAGAATAATGGCTTACTTGTGGCAATCAAAGGTGTGGAGGGCAGTAGAAAGCTTTCTCATATCGAATAATTTAACAGTCTTGTCAGTAGATCCGGTTGCTATAACCCACTCGTTAAACGGATTGAAGGCTAAGCAGTTTACCTAGAAAGTGCATATCATAAATAACATGGTCAAGTACACAATATGGGGCGAGGATCTGAAGCGAAGCAAACTACATGAAATGTGCACCCCCATTGATGAATATATATGCAAGCAAGAGAAACAGTAGTACATTTATATTCCACCCAAAATAAACCTAAAGCGCTATATCAAGTTAGTTCCACGATGGTCCATACGCATGTCAAATTGTACTCCATGCATGAATAATCAATTGTTAGTAGTGCAAGTTCTACTTTGATAAAGAAATGGCTAATTACCAAAAGGTCACAAACTTGGACACGATTTTTAGTTTTAGACATGCTTTATGGATCGTCCAAATAATGAGACCACTTTTCGAGTAGTAGCAAAATAGGTGATGGCGGGGGTGCCCAAAAATATTCCAACTGAAAAATGACTTGGCTTGATTTTTTCCCGCTCCATGGTAGTTAGTTTCTTTGCCAAATATTTTTTAGCAACCCCAAAAAATTTATATACTTTCTTTTTCTAACAATCATATTTCTATTCGCGAATAGGGTAGATTTGCTGGGTGAGAATAATCTAGACCAGGAAAGTAAATGAAATAAAAATCATCCGGTATTTCTATATAATCATGGATCACTAGACTGCACTTAAACTGGAAAATTGTGACAAAGATTTCTCTGCCTAAACACCTTGACATGAAAGATATTTTTTCCTTTTAAATAGTTCAAAACACATAAAACCTCTTTTTTTTTAAAAATGAATATGATGTTTGTTACAGACGAGCATCCACAAGATCAGCATTTTAAAGAGTACCAAATAAGGCACCTACCTCACTCTGATGAGCAACTACAGATTGTACAGGCTTGCTCATTACTGGATTACGGAGATCCCATATGTGCAAATACTGATCGTCTCCAACAGATCCAAACAAGTGTTCGTGCCTCAGATGCCATGCTACATCTTCAACCACACCTTCATGAATCTGATCTCATTACATATAGTAGCTTCGAGTTAATGAAATGATGACAAGCAAGAACCCACAACTTTCGGATTAGAGATGGAATGGACAAACACTGAATATCTTTTATTTACCTTGAAAATTTGCATGGCATCTAAAGCCTTATTCTTTGGAGTTGCATTTATATCCCATAAACATATTTGGGCATCATCTGAACCACTCAACAAATGACCTTGCTTAAAATTGCTCCACGATAAACCATATCCCTCGGTACTATGGCCCCTAAGCCTCAAATCAGGGTTGCACGCACCATCCAAGGGAGGCTTAGATGGGTGTTTGCTATAATCGAAGACATAAACTTCTGCACTAACAGTCTTGGTGGCAATAATAAATGAGTTCTGAGGCATATAGCGAGCACGATTCACCTCGCCATCATGATTAATTTGCTGGATAATTTGCACCTGCATGTAATAACACGTTGTGTACCACAATCAACAAACGCTTTTACCGAATTATCAAACAAACAGTAAATAAGTTTCCAAAGGGGTGTAGGATGTAGATTGTCGCATATCTAATCTAACATATCCTGCTTCAGCATGCAATCATTAGCATCATCAACATTCATATATACAAGCTTATTGAGGAAGGATTTTCCAGGGAGAGGGACCCACCACCAATACCCCCTATCCCCATCCCCCGAGAAAAAAGACTTGCCCGTAAATGCAGGTTTTACATAAACATTTATAGATTACAATTTAATTCGATCTCCCAAACTACAGCAGTGATCAAGTTGAGATCTTCAGCCATGACCGGAGATGGATAAATTAGGTTATAACACAAATTTCAGCAATCACATAGCCCTCAAAGGTCCAACTACCGGAACACAAAGCACAACATAAAGCAGCAGAAAAACGAACAGTAAATCAATCACCAAAAAGGGGCTAGATTATCGCATACCTAACATATCATGGATTCATGTTAGTAATTTCACAGGGATAAATGCTCATAAATGGAGAATTTACATAAACATCAATAGATTACAATCTAGTTAGATCTCCCAAGCAACTGCAGTGATCAAGTAGAGATCTTCATAATCGGAAACATAAAAATTAGGTCAAAAACAAAAATTCCAGCAATTACACATTTATTTTACTAAGTCATTGAAGGTCCAAATTCACACATCAGCAGAAAACAAAATCAAGCTGAACTCGCGGAGAGAGCTACCTTGCCATTAGCGGAGCCGAATCCACCGAATTCAGAGCGCTCATCGTCGTACTGGCGAGCGTCATTCTCAGCATCCTCGAGGGGCAGCTGCGCCTGCGCCAGCATCAGGTAATTGGGCTCGTTCTCGGAGGTGTGGGTGCCGAGGATCATCTTCTGCACGGAGTAGTCCTTCCCCGGCGGCTCGTCGCGGTCGGGCAGCCACTCGACGGTGAGGGAGGGCCACTCGAGGGCGTGTGTGATGACCAGATCGTAGAGGAACGGGGTGTTCTTCTTCCAAATCTTGTACTCCTCGTTGATCAGGCGCTCCTCGATTTCCCCCCGCATTTCTTCCTCGTCTTTCCCCATTTTTCCGAGAAGTGGAGGTTTTTGAAGGTTGATTTTGATTTTGGGGAGGGTTTGGAAGGAGAGTTTGGAGGGAAGAAGAGAAGAGAGAGATTCTGTCTTTTTATTTCTGGTTTTGTAAAGGAATTATATATATGAATATAATTTGATGGGCTTCTTTCTCAAAAGCCCATTCTCACGTTGGATTTCATTCTCTAGCTCAACCTTTAATTGAATTTCACATTTGCAAGTTTGGGGATGGTTAACCCTATTTATTTTTGGGATATTGGTCTCTAAAATCTTGAACGTTTGGTATTTTCTACAAACTTTAACATTTATCTAAAATATCACAAACTTTACATTTTGTTTGTTATTTCACATGGTACGTCAATCACCACATCCAACCAACTTCCGTGCATTTTTATCCTACTTGGGACCACTAAATCAACGTGATTTTCTACGCAATTTTTTATCCTACTTGTCACGAACTTAAAAAGTAATCTAAAATATCATAAACATTTCACGATTCTCCACGTATAATAAGATTTTTGCTGAAGATATCTTATTTGAGCTGTCATGGAAAATAACAAACAAAATGTAAAGTTTGTGATTATTCTAGATCAATTTTTAAGTTTATGGAAAATACCAAATTTTGATCAAAATTCATGGTTTTAGGGACCAATATCCCTTTATTTTTTAGGATGAAAATTTATTTTTAAGTCACTCGATCGAGAAAATATACGGTGAATATATATATATTTTTTATCAGATGGATACAATATTAGAGTCCGAAATGTCATGAGGAGCAAAAATGAAAACAGGGACTTTGAGAGCGACGCAAGTTTTATTTTTGAAATTGGTATAATTGGAGAAAGATAGAAAGTGAGAGATAGTAAGAATAGAATTTGCCATGACTAATTTTGCGGGGACCAATATGCAAAAGAGACTATTGTTATCACTCTCTTTACAATTTTCCAATATTATCAACCATGAGTTATCTTCTTTTCTTTATGGTCTATCTTATTTGTTAGATGAATAAAACACTGAATTTGAATTCCACAAGAAGCCAAGGTTTAAAGAAATTAATCAGACGTGAAATACACCATGCTAATTTAACTATGCTACCAAATAACTGTTAAACCTAGATAATACTTCTTCTGTCTTAGGTCCATCTAATTCTACTTGTACCAAACAGAGCATATCAATTTATCCACAAACTAGAAGTAAACTTTTACATATGCAATGAAGCTACTAGAAATCTGCGACGCTGCTAACAATAAACAGGAGGGCCGAGACAGGCTTGGGAGGAAGCTTCTGCCATCTTCTCTAAGCTCACGCCTGCATTGCAAAACTTGGCGATGGTAGCTGTGTGTTTCATCCCGTATTCGCGTAGATGTCCACATCGAGTCTCAAATTCTTGAACCTAGACATAAAAATACATCATAATTCTTGTATCTTGGAGGCAATTAATTCTTATGTGCAAAACAAAGACTATTAAGCTTCACCAGCAATTTATGACATTCCCACTCAACAAGAGGTTTTCCAGGTTGAGCTTGCAGATCGGCGTTGAGGGCTTCGTGCGCCTTTTCAGTTCCGAAAAGAAGTTTCGCAATAAGTTCAATCATGGTGTCTACATGTTTTCGATAAGCTATAACTGTATCGAGTTGCTGCTGGGCTAAAAATTTCTTTGTTGAGCCTTCAGGAGCATCCAGAAGGATCAAGCATTGACGATAACCAAGAGCATGAAAGCACAGTGTTTAATCTCTGTTTATCCATTACACTATCAAAAATCAAACTTAGGTGTTGGAAAATGAGATACAAACTTGCCGGGCGAAATCTACACGGAAACAATGAAGATTACACGGAAACAACTGAAAAATTACACGGAGAAAAATTCTGTGGAAAGCGGTAAGCCGAGTCGAGGAGTCCTCTTTCCGCAAGACGAGATACGCCCCATTAGTGCTCTCGGTTTGGCGTGTCGTCCCTAAAGATAAAACGGCTTCGTCTCTGAAGTACCAGCACCGCTAGCAGTAGAGCTCCGGCGAACGGGAGTAAGGCGGGGCAGAGCTTCGACGGGAAGATTATGCAGAGAGAGAGAGCGTGTATGCAAGAATGCTTGTGTATGTTCTGTATGGAATGCAATGGATGCATGCCTATTTATAGGCCAAGTCCACCCGCAGGGGCATTGATGGAGTCAACAGCCATTATGTGTGCCATGATGGCTTGATTGTAACCGCCGGGGGTTATTGACTGGTGCACTAGCCATTGGGAGCTGAAGAGACACGACGCACCTGGACATGCTACACGACAGGATACACCATGGACCATCGGGACCATTGTCTCCCGTTATTCGTCGGGGTCCAGCGGGGACCTTTTGTGTCTCGTTATGTGTCGGGGTCTAGCGGGGACCTTTTGTCTCCCGTTATGTGTCGGGGTCCAGCGGGGACCTTTTGTCTCCCGTTATGTGTCGGGGTCCAGCGGGAATATGACATGGACCAGGACCCGTCGGGGATAGCGTGAAGTTTGGGGTGGTCTAAAAAGAACAAGCAGGGCTTGAACCACGCTCAACGACTAGCTCCAAAGAACAACCCAAAGACCACCCAAAGACCAATTGCCAAGATCCAAGGCACACGACACCCGGCGCCCGGTGCATGGGGCACGGTGCGCGCGTGTGCGCGCGTGTGGGCTCTGTCACCCGTCTTATTCCACGATAATTATTACACACAATAATTCATCTGATTAAATACTTCATTAAAGAAGTTTATCATCCCGATGTGTGATAATTTATACTTAGTTAATTAATCTCTTAGTTTTTGCCATAGTTCATTTCTAGCTTTATTGTGACAAACTTTAATATATTATTTCTTACTCACTGTGAATCGGATTTGAGAAAATGAATATACTACGGTCATCTACTATGAACATAGATCGACGCTATTCTATTTAATTTCATAAAATTAAAAGTCTTGTAACATTTATTATTAGTCAAAGTCATTTGACCAAGCACGATTCCAACAATCTCACACATGAGTGGAAATTGCCAAATGCATATGTATGCAGACACAAGCTCAACCCTCAAGAGGTATGTAAGCATAAGGATAGGTAGTTTTTGGCTTTGAACCATCCATAGTCTACACCATCGGATACACAGGCGGACTAGTAGCGCGATGATTTGAACTATTCCTCCACGGCGTGCACCGAGATAATGATGTTACCACTTAAACACCTCAACCTCATCCGTTCTCACGTTTTGTGTCCATTTCAGGCCTTGGACACCACTTTGGATTCATAAGTGCATTGTTTAAAGCGGCCCCACTTCACACTTATATAGGTGATTCCTCGTTAAGTATCTTGCCATACTCAATCTCCTTGATAACTTCATCTCAACGAGATCCTTTAGGGATCATTAAAAGTCATAGACTTAACCTCACCACTACGCAAGTTTTTCAATACTCTATTACTCTCTAGGGAATAGATGTAGATGAGTGTTCACACGAATTCTCACAGCTTAGTTTTCCCATTGAACCAAGTTTTTGGGATCTCCAGTCATCATGGTTGGGTTACCACTATGACAATTCTTAAGTTTGTGGATTTCAAACTCATTCCCTCTAGCAATTTATTTATTTGATCACGATTTAACCCTTTGGTTAGCGGATCCGCTAGATTATCCAATGACTTCACGTAGTCAATTGTAATCACCCCTGTTGTGATCAAATGTCTCACGGTATTATGTCGTCGACGAATGTGTCGAGACTTAACATTGTACAAGCCACTGTTGGCCATCCCAATAGCGGCTTGGCTATCACAGTGAATTAACACTGGAGGCACGGGCTTTGACCAACCTGGAATATATTCAAGGAAGTTTTTAAGCCATTCGGCTTCTTCCGCAGCTTTATCTAAAGCTATGCATTATGATTCCATGGTGGATCTGACTATACATGTCTGTTTTGTGGATTTCCACGAGACAGCACCACCCCCAATGGTAAAGACATATCCACTTGTCGAAAGTGAGTCTTTGTTATCGGATATCCAGTTTGCATCGCAATACCCTTTAAGTACCGGGGGTTATCTCGAAAAGTGTAGCCCATGATTTTGAGTATACTTGAGATACCTCAAAACTTTCACAAGAGCTTTCCAATGCTCTTTGCTTGGATTGCTCATATAACGGCTCAACTTGTTCACGACGCAAGCAATATCAGGTCGAGTGCAATTAGTAAGATACATGATGCATCCAATGACCCGTGCATAATCCTCTTGTGCAACGGGCGCACCCCTGTTCTTGCTCATGTGAACATTGAGCTCTATAGGCGTTTTAGCCGGGATGCCATCATAGGCATTGAACCTCTTTAATACTTTCTCAACATAATGAGATTGTGTTAAGGTGATTCCTTCGGATGTTCTTAGAATTTTCATTTCAAGAATTACATCGGCTAGACCCATATCCTTCATGTCGAAGTTTCTCTTTAACATGGCTTTCATGTCGTTAATCACTTAGGTGTTACTACCCATGATTAACATATCATCAACATAGAGACACACTATAACGTATCCATTATCAATGTTCTTAATGTAGACACATTTGTCACATTCGTTGATTTTAAATCCATTTGATAACATCACGTTATCAAATTTCAAGTGCCACTGCAGCGGCACTTGTTTCAATCCATAGAGGGATTTAACCAGTTTGCATACCTTTTTCTCTTGTCCAGGTACTACAAAACCTTCTGGTTGTTCCATATAGATTTCATCTTCAAGGTCACCGTTTAGAAACTCAGTCTTAATATCCATTTGATGAATCTCAAGATTGTGTACAGCAGCAATCACGAGAAGCACTCGAATTGATGTAATCCTCGTTACAGGTGAGTAGGTATCGAAGAAATCGTACCCTTCCTTTTGTTTAAAGCCTTTGACTACCAATCGAGCTTTATACTAGTCCACTGTTCCATCGGTCTTAAACTTTCTTTTAAGGACTCATTTGCATTCTAAAGGTTTAGCACCTTCAGGTAGATCAACCAACACCCACGTGTGGTTTAGCAAAATTGAATCAATTTCGCTTTGAACAGCTTCTCTCCAATGCAACCCGTCTGGGCCAACAAAGGCTACTTTTATCGATGTTGGTTCTTCATCCAACATGAATGCAATATAGTCAGGACCAAATGTCTTTGGTGTTCTGACCCTGCTGCTACGTCTTAGTACCGCATCGTTTGGATCATGCCTTGTTCGTTTGCGCGATTCTGGCTCTTCATCCACTGATTTAGAACTAGTGGCTTCATCCGCAATTCTCGTCTCAGAATTGGGTACAATGTTTTCCTTGTCTTTGCGAGGAAATATATTTTCAAGACATACAACATTTCTTGACTCGATTGTTGTTCCTACGGTCACAGTCGGTATTTTAGACTTATGGGCAACAAATCGATATGCACTACTATTAAGTGCATACCCAATGAAGATGCAGTCAACCGTTTTAGGACCGATTGTAACTTCTTTGGGCGAATGAACCATCACCTTTGCCAAACACCCCCACACTTTGAGGTATTTGTAGGATGACTTCCTTCCCTTCCACAACTCATAAGGAGTAACGTCCTTACATTTGTGTGTGATTTTGTTTAGGATGCAGTTGGCTGTCAAAACAGCTTCTCCCCCATGTTCTGGGGCATCCCCGAACTGATCAGTAACGCATTCATCATCTCTTTGAGAGTTCGATTCTTGCGTTTTGCAACACCATTAGATTGTGGTGAATATGGGGCAGTCGTTTGATGAATTATACCACTTGTGTTGCATAATTCCTCAAATGGGGCTACGTATTCACCCCTTCTATCACTTCGAATCATTTTGATTTTACATCCAAATTGATTCTCGACTTCGTTCTTATAATTTT
Source organism: Salvia splendens (assembly GCF_004379255.2). Lineage (NCBI taxonomy): Eukaryota > Viridiplantae > Streptophyta > Magnoliopsida > Lamiales > Lamiaceae > Salvia > Salvia splendens. The sequence goes on along the minus strand of NC_056043.1, from coordinate 32,493,957 downwards.
TGAACGCTTCTATTGCTTCGTCTTTACTTCTTAAAAGATAGACATAACAATATCTTGTGCAATCATCTATGAATGTGATAAAGTATTTTTTACCACCTCTTGTTTGCACCAATTTTAAGTCATATACGTCCGTGTGAATTAATTCAAGGGGTTTTGTGTTCCGTTCAACCGAATGAAACAGTAACTTAGTCATTTTCGCCTCAAGACAAGTTTCACATTTGTTTTGAGTTTCTACTTTATTTGCCTTTAGTAAATCTAAACTTACTAATCTTTTAATGACATTTGGATTTACATGTCCCAATCTATTGTGCCACAAGTTAGAACACTCGGTCAAGTAAGAAGAAGTAGATGCATTCTTATTATTAGTCAACGGCTTAGGGACATGGCGTGTAGCTACATTAAGCTTGAAAAGTCTGTCGGTTACAAAACCTTTTCCGAGTGACTTTCCAAACTTGTACAAAGAAAACCTATCAGATTCGAATACAAGTTTAAACCTCTTATTCACTAGTATTGATCCTGACACTAGGTTCTTGCGGATGTCCGGGACGTGCAGCACATCCTTCAAAGTGATGGTGATGCCGGACGTCATCATGAGAATCACGTCCCCAATGCCGAGGACTTAAGACGAGGCTTGATTTCCCATATTAATTTTTCTCCCTTCAACAGCGGTGTAGGAGGCGAACTTGCTCTTATCGGCACAAACGTGGGCAGTAGCTTCAGTGTCGATGTACCAGCCACCTTTGTTATCAACAAGGTTGACTTCTTCCGTGACCACAGCAACAAGGTCACTTTCATCCCAGTCCTTGAACTCTTTTTCAACAACGTAGGCAGCCGGCTTCTTCTTCGGCTTGCGACAGTCCTTGGAAAAGTGGCCAGGTTTGCTACAGTTGTAGCAGTTGCCTTTAACCTTCCTCACAGGCTGCTTCCTCTTGCCCTTGTCCTTTGCAGTTGGACGAGTGCATTTGTTGGAGGGACCACCCCGCTCCAACAGATTGGCCTTTGCAACATGTGGCCCATGGCCATTAGCCAAATCATTGCGTTTGCGCACGTCTGACTCGATGCGCAACTTCATGATCAAGTCTTCGAGATTCATCTCCTTTCGCTTGTGCTTAAGGTAGTTATTGAAGTCCTTCCAGCCGGGTGGAAGTTTTTCAATGACCGTGCCCGCCGTGAAAGCTTCACGCAGGGCCATTCCCTCGGCAGCGAGGTCGTGGATGATCAGCTGGAACTCTTGCACTTGGTCCATGATTGGTCGGGAATCAACCATTTTGTAGTCCAAGTACTTGGCTATTAAAATTTCTTAGTGCCCGCATCATCACTACGATACTTCTTATCTAGCATTTCCTACACTTGTTTTGATGTGGGAATAGTACAGTACACGTTGTAGAGACTATCATCTAAAGCACTTAAAATAAAGTTTTTACAAAGATAGTCTCATTTGCGCCAAGCGTCATACTCGACGTACATCTCGACACGTGCCTCGTCCTCACTTGGCGGGGTTGGCTCGTTCTCCCTGAGGAAGTTCACGACACCCAACGTTGTTAGGTAGAACAACATTTTCTGTTGCCATCTCTTGAAATTCGTTCCCGTGAACTTTGATGGCTTCTCGGCGGGTGGCATCATCCTTGGTGCCATTGGTGCCGAGTTTGTCTCATGAAAGAGACCAAGTCCGTTGCCCCCGTAGGAGCTAACAATTAGTGGGGGCACCGTACCCCCATAGTTGTGTGGAGCATGGAGGCCCCCGCATTTGTGCCGATCCCGAAGGATCCAGCACCCGTGCCGACCCCAGAGGGTCTAGCACCCGTGCCGACCCCGGAGGGTCTAGCACCCGTGCCGACCCCGGAGGGTCCAACACCCGTGTTGCCCCCTGTCACGACCGCATTTTCTAAGGATAGAAAACACGGTTGATCGCGACTAGGGGAGGATTAAAGAAGCGGGGAAGAAAGGGGAAAACATCACAAATCGACCATAGCTCGAAACAAATGGGAATAGCTCGAATTAAAATCAGAGTTTTGAACAAAATAGACTTGAGTCTTTTAAGATGCACAACAGAAGCAAATGAACGCGGTTCCATGTATGAAGACATGAACCTCCGAGAGTCAAAATCTGACTGAATTAAATGTCTTGTCTCAATAGCACTTCCTCCACCACTTCGCTGCTCAACCTGCACATTTAGAAATATATGCAGGGCTGAGTACAAAAAGTACTCAGTGAACACATTGCCGAAGAATACACATATACATTTGAAAATATTGTCAAGCCATCATAACAGTAACACTCGGGGTGTTGTTGAAAAGACCCGAGCTTACTAAAAATATCACATTGGGTTGCAACTCCTTTTTCCTGTACTTAGCCATATCTGATCACATTGTGCCGTTGAGATGGTGTTCTCACACGGTCACCTTCCCTGCCCATCATGTCAGAGGTTTCCATGTACCGGGAAGGTGGCCACCTTCCACGGTCATCTTCTCTGCCGTTCACGGTCAGAGGTTCCAAGTAGGGACACCACCCTACTAGGACTCAAAATCGAATCGATTCACATATATCATCTTTCATAATTCACTTGGCCTTAGCCAAACAGATAGGCATCATACACAAAACATTTATGGCATAACAACATCATTAAAATCACGAACATGTGTTCTTGTTTTCATAAAATACGATTTGTATTTTAGTATAAGAAAGCTCACCTTGATCGTTTAGTTCCTTTAACTTGAATTTCTTACTCCGACCTTACTTGCGGAGATAGCCTTTTGAAAACAAACAACGTACTAATAAGACTCGAGAAATTCACATACTTATAGAAATGCATGCCCCTACTTTATTTCTTTTATCATTTGTTCAAGGTTAGAAAATTTTAGAAACTTGCATATTAATTAAATTAGGAAATTTAATTAATAGCACTTCTTTATTAAACTTAATTATTTCTGTGACTTGAGAACGTCGTCTCCCTCTTTCTTTCTATTTCCTTAGCGGCTGCCCAAGGCGTCGCGGGGCGATGCCGGTCGGCCGCTTACGCCCATAATTTCTCCGTTAGCTCCTCGTATTTTTCCATCATAATATCGAACAAAAATCCCAAAATTTATTTCAGCGCATAATTGAATTATCGTATGTATTTCCCCTTGCAATTACATTTATTTCGAAACTTGGGGTAAATTATTTGTAAGTCGAATTATTCCGATAATTAATTAAATAACTCCTAAAAATTTATTCAATCCCATGATTAACTTATCGTAATAATTTCCCACCGAGAATTTATATTTATTTCGGCCTTGGAAAAATTCTAAAATTAATTATACAATTCCCCACAATTAATTCAATTATCAACCCAAAGATTTATTTACAAAACCCAAATTCTCCACCTTATCTCTCAATTAATATTTTAAAGTCCCAAAATAATTTGAAGGAGATTGGGCTCGGATTTATTTTGCATAGCCTATTGCTAATTATATTCATGGCCCAAAACCATTTAATTCATTAGCCCAAGTTAAAGAAGAACTAACCCAAAGATAATTAATTTGGCCCAACTTTATAACCTCTAGGCCCAACTAATTAATTTGTGAGAAGCCCCAAATTACACTGCCTCCTATACATGACTTTCCCTTCCCCAAATCACATTCTTCATAATTGAAATCCCTAAAAGAACACAGCAGCCCCCCTCCTTCTCACACATCGCCGCCGCCGCCAGCCTCCCTCCGGTGCCGCCGTCGCGCCACCGCCACCTCCGGCGGTGGTCCTCCTTCCTCCTCCCTCTTTCTCCCTTCTCACCCTCTCTCTCCCTTTCCTATCTCTCTCTCAGAGACCACTCCACCACCGCCGCCGTAGCGAGCCCGACGACGCACCGCCACCACCGTGCGCAACACAGACGCCGCCGCCACCTCTAGATCTCCTCCCGTTCAGATCAGCCGTCGCCGTCGCGGACTCCTCCTCTCCCTCTCCCTCTCCCCTTCTTTCTCTCCAGGTCTGCCGCCGTCGCCGCCACTGTGCATGCACAGGCGGCGGCTTCAGCCTCCTCCGCGCCTCGCACCGCCGGCCGCTGCCACAGCCGAGACCTCTCCCAGCCGCCGACATCGATTCCCGATAGGTAGGATGGTCAGAATTCATTCCTCCAATTCTCTCTTTTCATTGTTCATAAGGATTATATATATATATATATATATATATAATAAAATCTACCTAAAGATATTGTTCAATAAAAATAATAAAGCAAGGACGTAATTAAGGAAAATAACTATTCTAACTAATATAACGAGTAGTCACTATTGTTGGGAGCGACAAGAGGCTACATCAATAGCTGAAACTTTTTTTCGGCTCTCCGGCATCGGACTCGTTAAGTTGATCGTTTGGGCTTGGGGCTCGAGGTCCCTATCAATAACCTAATTTGATTCTATTAATATTTGGTTAGTTTTTAATTAGTGGGTTAGCCCATATATTAGTATAACCTATAATTTAACTAAACAAAGAGACGTTTTGTTCCCAAATAGAGAATCCAGTTTTGCTTTGATGATTAATAAGAGTATAAATCTGTGGACGATTATATATTGTTTTATTAGTTATATTAATACTGCACGTACATATTGACTAGTTAAATTATATTATACTACCTATTGGAGATGTTCCCAAATTAATACTACTATACATATTAGTTAAAACTTAAATCTGTGGGTGACAATTGTGTTAGTTATTTGATGCATGTTGTAATATTTTATACTAGTATTTTTATTGTATTTAAAATTTCTAAATTTTACTTCTTTATTTAATAAATAATATATTTTATATATAATTATATTAAGTAATAATTATTATATTATTTAATTTATTTTAAATTATTAACAAAGTGTCATTGGGTTAGTGTATAATTTAGATAAAATATATAGATATGATTGAAAACTATAAAAAGTAAGTGAGTGGAGAATATTTTTTTGAATTTGAGTGTAATGTAAATGATTGGGGTAAAATCAATAATTAGTATGATATTTACACTAAAATAGTTTTGAGTTTAGTGTAATGGTGGTAGATGCTTTAAATATTAAAAATCTTCACAAAACTAGTACTACAAATTATCTACAACACAAAATCTTTGAATTTAGTTCAACAACTTGAATTTGATATGTGTATAGAAATGAATTTAAAAGTAACCATATTTTTACTCCGAAAATACTTATACCCCGAATTTTTTTTTTATTTGAATCATAAAATCATTCAAATTCAATTCTTTTGGAGGGAAAATCAACATCTGAACCAAACCAATCTGAGACGATGAGAGCTGCCGGCCGCCGCCGCGCGGCGGAATCCCTCGCTCCGGACCGGCGTCCGCTACCTCCCACGCCCACCAACACAGCAGATCCTTGGCAGTCAGTCACCACTCCTGTCAACCGCCGCGAATCTGACGCCAGCTTCTGCAGCAGCCTCCCCTCAATTGCCTCCGCCGGCCGCCCTTCCGCCGCCGCCACCAACATATCCGACCGATCTTACCAACTCGCCGCCCTCCGCACCATCAATTCCTACCTCGCCTCTCATTCCGCCCCCTTTTCGCTTAAGCCTCCTTTGCCTTCCGCTAAAGACATCACCGAAACCCTAAAGCTTCTACTGCAGCGCTTCGGGTTCGCTTCTCAGAAAATCGACGGCGATCTCAGCCACGCGTTGAAATCACTCAAATGCCCCTTGAAATTGAACAAATCGGCCCTGCGCGCCCCAGGTACGCCGCATTCATGGCCCAATTTGCTTCCGGTTATCCACTGGCTTGTTCAATTAGCTCAGTACACGGATTCTACATTGAATTCGTCTCCTGAACTTGAGGGTGAAAAGATGTTGATGCACAATGTAAACAGTTATCTGCTCTACATTATGGGAGATGATGAGGCTATGGATGCTTTGGATTCGGAGTTTATAAGTGAGTTGGAAGAGTGGAGGGATAAAGTGGGGGAAACTGCGACGGCTGTTGACGAAAATGCTAACGAGCTGGATGCCAAATTGACGAGTTTGAAGAAGGGCCCGAGTCAGAAGGAGGTTTTGGAGCAGGAAAAGGCAGTTGTAGAAAAGGACGTGACGAAGTTCCATGACATGATCGCACAGCTGGACGCACATTTGGTGGATGTGCAGAAGAAGCTAGTGGAGAAGGAGAGGGCATTGGAGGCCAAGGCGGAGGAGCGGAAGAGGATTTGCGATGAGAATGAGGAGTTGAAGAGGAAGATTGAGGAACAGGGGATTAATATGAGAGATGCTGAGAGAATGAAACGAGAATTGCAGGCTGTGGAACGTAATTTAGAGGAGGCCGAGGCTGGGAGAAGTGGCTGGGAGGAGAAGATTTGGGAGCTCGATTCTGAGATAGGCAATAAGTTTAAGGAGCTCGAGCATCTTTTGATGGAATGCAACCAAACTATTAGAAGGTGGTTCTTCTTCTTCTTCTTCTTAACTGCATAAACTAGTTCCTAGTGCTATTTTTGTTTGTACATTTACTTTTTTGTATTAAGGGGTTAAGGGAAACCTAACCACACTAATTGTGTTCTACAAAGTTGTTGCTATTGGAGGCTGATTAGTACTTGCAGCTCTAGTGGCCGAGTGTCTTTGGCAGCCCTTTTATATGTGGTGAGGTGATGATACACTCACCCTTATGTAATTTCATGTTTATTTTCTCCTACGTATCGTGCAAAAGTTTATTTGCTTTGCGTATGGAGTTACAGCCAAATGCTTGTAAGTTAGCTTAATTTTCTTTTTGGTCATTTGGTGTATTTCTCAGATAAGATTGTCTCTGCCAACTATATAAGATAGCATAATACTACTGAGTAGTAGTTATATATCATCTTTATCGACTCCAAGTAGTGTAGTGCATTCTCAGATAAGATTGCCTCTGCCAACTGTAAAATTCTCTCTAGAAATATCTTGTTTCATCATGTCTCTTCTGTCTTTACTCTGCAGTGAAGTTCCACTGTAGTTTTAGATTATAAGAATGACAATAATCCTGATCCACTGCAACCGTGTAGAAGAGATGCAGGAAAGACAATTAACTACAAATATTTCTCTACTTTGATTTACTGGTAGAAAACTTGTCTATCCATTTATTTTTCCCACCCTAGCAGTTTTGTTTTCTAAAGACTCTGCACAAGTTAAAGTCTAATGACTTTGTTCTCCAGGGGTTAAGTTAGTTTCTTTAAATTACCATTTGATTCAGCCACCCATTAACTATTGCTATTTTCGTTTAAAACTCATTTCTAGGTTGAAGCTTGGAAATGGATTTCAATATCAGCTGCATGCCGACGGGTCCACACCAGCTGAGGTCTTGGGATTAGATTACAAGAGCATACTAAAGCCCGCACTTGTTGCCTTTGTTGAGGAAATAAAAGGGAGCTCAATGGAGAAATTGGAAGAACTGATTTCTCTTCGGCCACAATCAGGTGAAAATGCTGCTAAGCTGGAGGATAAACGGACTCGTATTGCTGTCCTTCAGTCCCACAATGATGAGGTAAGCATGCAGATTTGATTTCAACAGTAGCTAAGTTGCAATGTTTCTTATGCTCACATCACTTGTTGTCCCAAGAACATGCATGTAAGCTGCTCATTTAGCAACAATTCATCAATTTTATCTGTATCTTTAATAAGTACAGTGTGAGATTAGTATTTCAACAAAGACGCCCTTTTAAATGAGGGGTACTACCATTATGCATTCAGCACCGAAAATATAGAGCGTGATAAGATGGTTTTAATTATGTTCAGTAGCATTCTTGTATTTTTCGCTATGCAACTTTGGAAGAAATTCAACTAAGTCATGTAACAGGCTTGGTTTAGCTAAGATTGGTCCTGTTTATGTCATTGTGTTCTACCAAGTGCCAATTTTTTACTGCAGAAGATTACTATAAGGAAAATGACTTAATAGTTAATAATTTTGTTTTTGGCTTTACCATTAATACTAGTTGCATCAAGTTTTCCAATTTATATTAGAACTAAATTGTGTGTCTTGGTTTCTAGTTTCTATCTATTCCTTTAGTTCATCTGAAGTGAGGAAGCTGATTTATGTGAAGCAGATATAACTTTCAATAGGCTACTACCGCTACTCAGAAATTAGGGGTAAAGATAACAAATGTTTGTGTGGTCCTTATGTGCTGATGTAGGACATCCTGGCTAAATTCCGGTTACCATATTTGTGCTTTTTATGCTTTGCTTTCTTTTCCTTAGTGTTTTAGGTTATACAACTATCACATAGAATCTTGAAGTTTTCCCCAGTTGGCATCTTAAAAGGTTCAACTGACTGAAAAAAGTTCAATTTTGATGGTTTCTTTCAGGAGCTATGCTGAAATTTGGTTTATGTTACCTTAAGATGCACATTTACTTGCATGTGCTTCATGTTGTATAATAGGTGCCTTTAGATTATGAGTTTTGTATTGCCATAAAGTTACAGTTGTTCATTATAGTCTCCCTCTTAGGCCCTCGAACTCTGAATTGTAACGCAAGTTCACTTTTGCGTTCCTGACTAGATGTTTTGGTTAGCCTTTGAACAGTAAGGTGTTGTATTCTTCGGATATTGTGCTGTGACATCTAGTGGTGATTTTGATGAAACACCTTCAGGAACACAGTGTATCTGAGTATATCCTAATGAATGGTCTGTCATCATCATATAGGTTGAATCTCAGCTGGACATAGTGACGAAAGAAATGCAAGAGTATATCTCTAGACGCGCAGCAGAAGCAAAGAAGATGGTAGAGGAAGTTGAAACGAAGGCTCAGCACATCTCTATTGTTGAAAAAGATGCAGCAGAATTGTTGAAGGTAATCCCAGCCACTTATTACTGCTTCCTTACATGAAAGACCATTCTCTTCATTCCCTGTTTTGCTTTGATGAAGAATTCCAAGGCCGGGCTGCACGAAGACACGATTCAAACTGAAGAAGATGTTAAGTTGTGTGCTCGGGAACTCTTTGACTTGATTAATTCAGTTGCAGCATACAAAGAGTACGTAGGCTCAAAAATTGCACGAATGAGGACCGACCTGCTGGAAACTGCTGGTGCCGTTGCTGATACTTACAAAGGGTACCGTTCGTCACATGGCCACGTTGTTTCAGATTCGAACAATTGCCTAACATAAAAGGTTGGGAACTCCCAACTCACTTGATTTTCTTAGCTAAATATGAGTAGTACTCCATATTTATCTAATACAGTACAAGTTTCTGTGGAGAAATCGTTGTTGATGAATTCGAAAGTGGAGAAATCGTTGTTTATGTTAGAGAATAGTTTGTTTCTTGTGTGTATATTTGGTTAATAGGAATGAGATATCATCAATGTATTTTCACTTAATTTATGTTTCTTTTACTGGGATAATATTAAGATGTCGTTAAGTACGTAATTCATGAATTGTTACGTTGTTTTATTGAAACCAAAAGGGTGGATGAGTATATTTCTCTTTCTTTATTATAAAAAATCAGTATTTTCACTATCAACATTTACTGTTTCTTAATAAAACAGTGTTATTTTGAGAGGATATAATTATTCTCACCATAGGTAAAGATAATTTTTTTCTAATTATTTGATTGACATGCGTATAGTATTGTTATTATTATTATTATTAATTAATTAATTAATAAGTAACTTATTATTAGGTTTGATCTGTAGAAGATGGATTATAATTTTAATTTTGAGAAAAAAATGCTTTAATTATTAGAAAAATCACTGTAATTCAATTATTAAATTTATTGATAAAGTACATGACTAATCAAGCAATTTTAGAATTTACAATTTTTTTACTATTTTCAATTTGTGTGGAATTATTTTTGTAAAGTTAATATACTAGATGAATTTCTTCTAGAAGATTAGCATATCATTCTTCAAAAATTTATTTAATCTATAAATTTCATGTTATTGCATACTACAATCGAGGATAAGTTTCTTTTCACACAACTCAATAATGATCGACTTCTTTAAAAGATAATATACTCAGTTGATCATGTCCATATTCTAACATACATTTTGATCTCGATCACATTGCTTACAGTTGGTTGACGACTCATTACCCGACCACCGCTTTATCTTTAGTAGTAGAAAATAACGAATTTGTCCCTACATAGATTGAAATAAATAATCACAATATAATATGTTAGTTGTAGAAAATACTACCCCTACTGCTTAACAAATTTGCCGGCTATATATATTAATAAAAAAATACTGTTCAGTTTATACTTAATATATGAAATAAATACATAATTACAATATTCTGAGAAAACTCTGATAATATAAAGAAATTAAAGAATTTACCGCTGCGTAGATATGGCATAAAAATAAAATATTGAAGTAAAATAGGGCTATAAAACAGACTCTCCTTCACACCAACACGCACACACATACAAAAACTTCCTGCAAATACTGGCGCATATACATACAAATTCTCTATCTCTATTCTCCCCTCTCCAAAAACACACACAAAATCTCCTCACTCACAACACAATTCACACACACCCCCAGCAAATTCGCGGTTCGTTGATTTCAATCATAGAAATTGGGGTTCACTCTATTTATTTAGTCATTGATAGCTACGGACAGTATTTAATTTGATTATTTTGGGGATATTTTTGGGTGTTAGTGGAGTGATGAAACCCTATGGATTTAGGATTTCGTTACTGGATTTGATGGTGGGGGTTTGAAATTATTATGCTATTCCCTGGGGTTCTGTTTGAGGAATTGTTCTGTTTTTCGAGTGGGGTGGTTTTGATTGGATTATGTTGCTTATGCGTTGTTCTTCTTGAACATTGAGGCGTTGAGAAGCTCGCGATATCGACAGTGAATTGCTTAGTGAAATTCGGAATTTTGGATTGTGTGAGTTGAGGTTCTGGTAATTGAATTGGAACTCCTGGGGTTGCTGTATAGGAAAATTTCACAATTTATATCGTGTGATTGTCAGTTTTTCTTGGAGAAATTCAGCTGATTGTGTAATTCGGTTGCTGGTGTCACGGATAACAAGTTGCTAAGGGATGAAATTAGGGTGCTGGTGTGAGAATTGATGGCCTAGTGTATAGATGTGGTGTGGAAATTAGTTTCAACTCTCATTAAGCTAGTAAATTTTATCTTTGGTTGTAGTGAGGACACTGATATAATTGAGCATTTGGGACGCGGCATGTGGTTATTAATCTGAGGAGAACAGTTGAATTTGTTTCTATTTTTTATTTTTATGTGATAATGTTTAGTTATGGAAAGAAGTGAGCCATCGTTAGTACCTGAATGGCTGAAAAATACTGGAAACTCGACTTCTGGAAGCTCCATCTCTCATTCAGGTAGGTTTTTTTATGTTATTGTATCATACTATCTGATGTTTGTGGCGTTTTTCTGAATTTTTTTTCGGGTTGTAGATGATCACCTAGCATCAAGGGCTGCTAGGAATAAGTCCTCTTTCAATGGTAATGGTCATGATCTAGGACGATCTTTTAGTTCTGAAAGAACTACTTTTTCTTCATATTTCCGACAGAGTTCTAGTAGCAACAGTTTAGGTAATTTTAGATCACACAATAGTTTTGGGAGGAACCAGCGTGACAGGGACTGGGAGAAGGGCACATATGATTATCGTGATCATGACAATTCATTTTTGGGTGGGCGCCAGCATCGGAAAGTTTCAGATCCACTGGTAGACCCTTCATTAGGTAAATTTGAGAGGGATGGTTTAAGACGTTCTCAGTCCATGATTTCTGGGAAGCATGGAGATGCATGGCCGAAGAAAGTTGGTGCTGACTCAGGCGGTGCCAGTGTAAAGATATCGAACGGTTTGCCTACTAAGGGCAGCCCTGTTGTTGGGGTGAGCAAAGCTGCTTTTGAGAGAGATTTTCCATCACTGGGAGTAGATGAAAGAGCAGTCGTGTCGGATATTGGAAGAGTGCCATCTCCTGGCTTAAGTACTGCTATTCAGAGCTTACCTATTGCTACCTCAGCTTCTTTAGGTGGGGAAAAATGGACATCAGCTTTGGCGGAGGTTCCTGTGTTAGTTGAAGGCAATGGAACAGTCTCATCATCTGTGCTCCAAGCCACTACATCAAGTTCCACATCTTTAGTTTCAACCACTAGTCTCAATATGGCAGAAGCCGTGGCTCAGGGTCCTAGTCGTGCCCAGACTGCCCCACAGGCAGGTCCCCTGTCACCCTTCATTAAATCAGATATCCTTTACAGTGTGCTTATGCCCGGTATTCATGTTTCAGTTATCTGTTGGAGCTCAGAGACTAGAGGAGCTGGCAATCAAACAATCTAGGCAATTAATTCCAGTGACTCCCTCAATGCCAAAAGCTTTGGTGAGACTTTAATCATCCTTTCTTTGTATGTTATGTTGTTATACTTGATTCCTAGTTTTCAATATCTGTCCCTAGTTTTGAATAGCTTGTGAAAGTTGAGAATCAGCATTTAGGAAGCATTTTATAATTGGCTTATCAAACCATAGTATTAGTCTTTTAGATAAATCCAGAGTTCACAGTTCACACTTAACATGGAACTGGACATTTCAAATTATATTCATTAACATTACTTTGTATAGGCAGTTGTGCCAACATTCTTGATTTCATAATGATGAAGTTTACTCTATCTAAGATCCAAGTTGCTAATGCACATGTTTTTTGACCTTTTGTTTCTTGAGGAGAAATTAGGAAAATATTATTTTGTTTCTAGCAGATGTCTTGGCTGTTTAAATTTTTGTATGGATTTTAATAGAGTTGGTTTTTAGATTCTGTGAAATTGGAAGAATTAATACCATACTCATCCTTTCATTCATTAAGTTCTTCAATCATTAAGATTACAGAATCAGTCACTAAATCTTTTATGTTGTAATATCTTTTTGTTATTGATACCTCTTAAGTAGAAAAAATGCTTTGTCGGGCTATAATTGTCTAAACGTGATCAACTTTTGGGATTCGCTTTAATGACTATGTGGATGTTGAAGGAAACAGATGTAGAGGTCTTGCATTATGACATTTGAGGGTGGAACAGAGTATCCTAGAAGTATGAATGACTGAACTGATGGACTAGATTGTAATTTTATGATTTAGTTTAACCATCTTGCCTCTCAAGTAGATAAAATCAATGATTATTATATAGAATTGTAAGTTGAGTGTCACTGCCTCACTGGTAAGATCTTCAGCACATTTGAATGAAATACATTTTTGTTTTCTGGTGTCTGCACTTTGTGAGGCCTTGCTGTGTCATGCTTTCTACACATGTTGTGGTACACTTTAGGGGGTGTTTACTTTGAGTGATAAGATTGCTTCTAATCCATCATTTATTTTGATGGATTGATTGCAAGAAGGATCTTAAACCAATCTGCATGTATTTAACTGCCCATAATGTGTTGTTCAAAGTTTATATAAGACTATCTAATACTTCATTGCGAATATGCTACTCATTTTTATCTAAATGTGGCTCTAGGTGCTGAATTTTTCTGACAAACCGAAGAGCAAAGTGGGTAGTCAGCAGCATTCCATCTCCTCACCACTTCCTGTAAATCAGTCTCCTCGTGGTGGACCAGTGAAGGGTGATTTTTCAAAAGCATCTAATGTTGGAAAGCTCCAAGTTCTTAAGCCAGCCCGGGAAAAGAATGGTGTCAGCCCTGTTGTAAAGGACAACTTGAGCCCAACAAGTGGTAGCTCTGTTGCTCCTTCTCCGTCTGTTTCTGGCTCTTCAGTAACCAAGGTCCCCCCTAACAATGCAGTTCCTGACCGTAAGCCTGCATTAACTTCACTAGAGAAGCGGCCTACCTCTCAAGCTCGAAGTCGAAATGATTTTTTTAATCTAGTGAGAAAGAAATCTATGGTGAACCCTGCACCTGCTGATTCAGCTACTGAAAATGCCTCTTCTGACTTGGACACTGGCTCATCCATGTCACCATCATTTTCTGATAAGAATGCTGAAATGGATGTCATGCCTGCCACGAGTCAGCCCGTGGAATTGCCATTGAGTTTAGGCCCAAATGTAGACCTTTTGTCTGAGGTGAAACCTGGTTCAATCAGCAATGGTGATGCTTCTGATGTACAAAAGTGTGTGAGCAATGGTAAGAAGCATCCTAGCTTGAACCTTATCCTTCCTGAGGAGGAAGAGGCTGCTTTCCTTCGTTCTTTGGGCTGGGAGGAAAATAACGACGAGGGAGGTCTTACTGTAGAAGAAATCACTGCTTACTACAGGGATTTGACTAAGGTAATTTTGGAATTCAGTTTTATAAATGTTAAATCCTGTGATCTTCTTAGGTTTTACTTACTAAAAACAAGTGTGTTCTTGCTGCAGTACATCAATTCAAACCCATCCCCTCGAATACTGCAGATTGTACAGCTCCTGACTCATTTTGACTCGCAACTTGAGGGTATCGATGAAATGAGCTCATCAGATGATATACGTAAACCTTGATTCCGGATATGCTATTTTTGCCATAGTTTTTTGTTTAGATGAAGAGGTCATCGATGATCCTTACTTACGATCGCCTCCAATGATCGTCTTCCCTTTGGGTTCTGAGATTTGAGTAAAGAGAATAGTAATAGAGTAGATTTTTATCAAGTTACTCGCAAGACATTGCATAGCGCAAAAGTCTGAGTCTTGACAGTTTTGGGTTCCTTTTATTTTTCCATGACTAGAACAGTTTATGTTTTCTTTTATCTAATCAGAAATGCAAAGAAAAGCAAGAATTTACTCAATACTACTTTTCTTTTCCTCCCTTCTTTTTCGTATCATTCAATCTTTTTACACCAATGAAAAAAATTCCAACTATATATGATACTACTATTTTAATTGAGCTGCTACTATTTATGATAATATAATCACAATTAATCAACAAGAACTGATAAATTACTCTCTCCTTCTCATTTGACCTGACACGCGTTTTAGCCACAATTATTTACGAGAGTTAGATTATAATATAAATGTGTATGATCATGTATCAATGTTCGTAATGTACACCAAATCGAATGAGAAATATTTTGAGGCACCATTCTTATATTGAGGCTCTCGCCATAAGTTTCTTTGAGGCTAGAGTCTTTTGATGAAGCTTTCTTGGATATCGTTTTTGGGTTTGTCCTTTGCTAGATAGATCGATCTCCTTCTAACCATATTGTTCTCTATTCATCGTTGACATCTTCTTATAATATTAACAACAAATTGAAGGTATTTATTATATTTATATTAATAATAATTATTGCTGATATTAATATTAATAATAGTAGTAATAATTAAATAGAGATAAGAATTCCACATTGAGGCTGGTTTGTGAGGGTTTTACTGTTTTGCAGTCTCTCTCTCTCTCTCTCTCACACACACACACCACACACGATGGCAAGCACGGTGATGGCCGAGAAGACAGAGGCAGAGCTTCGGAAAGAGATCGACGAACTCCGCCGCCAACAGCGGGAGGTACATCTTTGTATTCACATATACGACTCTATCGATACACCTGCTCACAAAAATCTAACAACTTCTCCTTTGATCAAAATCTTCGCGCGAAAACCTAATTTTCCTCGGCGCGACAGATCACGGAGCGGCTACGAGATCCCAGGGGCATCCGCCGCGGTGGATTAACGAGTGCCGGACCACGCAATTTTGCCCCCAATGGCAGCCGTCAGCGTGGCTTTGTTCGGTCTGTAAATTTCTCAACCTCTCTCTGTCGCTGTCCATTTATCTTTCCTTCGCTGTTTCACAATCGGCTAAATGTTTCCGTCGAAAATGGTATATTAGAACTAGTAGTACTACTTTTTTGTTTGAATTTGTGGATTTAACTAGTCTTAGTTGTGTGTAGTTAATTTCCAAGGTGTTCACTTGGGTGTGATGGTTTAGGACTTTGAAATCCCTCCTGCTGAGCACGTGCCGAGGGTGTTGCCCAAGGATGAGGACCCTAGTCTGGTGAGTAGGAATAAGAGGATGCTTGGCCAGCTTCTTGGCACGTTAGAGGTATGGTGGTTCTGTTTCTTACTCTCGGTAATGTTTCGTTTCATGTTTACTTGAAGAGTTGCACGTGTTCCATGTTTTTACTTGCTCATAGTTCTGTTCTGCTCTTCTCTGGTTGTATTGCTCTGGAGTTTTTATATAGTCCAGAGTTTGTTATTTGGTTTTGATCTACCAACAGTGTTGATGCAATATCTTTTTTCGTAGTATGACAGCCATAGATGCCTTTGTTTGTATTCTCTGTATTCTGTCATCGTTCTTCAAAAATTAATTAGGATGCTAACGTAACTAATACCTGAATTGTAATATTCTATTGTTTGATGCCCCTTCAGAGGTTCAGGAAAGAGGACGTGCAACGATCAGGCACGGAGGCATACATGAGGAGATCTGATTCTCTGAAAAGGGTGAGATGGATGTTACTGTTGCCTTTGCCTTTTGCTTTATGTCTGCTTTCATGCAAATAATTGTAAGATTACTAGGGTGCATGAGGTTTACATAGTTACTAGCTTAGATTGGATATTTTCTTATATAATTAACACAGTGATAAGACACTAATGATCCCTTGAGTTGTAAGCACCACTTGGACTTGGATGTATTTGTTTATTACCAATCAAATGTGAGCAAACACTTTTACATGGGAAAGGAAAGGGATTATGAAATGTGTTAACCTACTACCACTTTTTAGTAGGTTACTGTATTATTTTTTTGTGTATTGAAGAATGTCTGTTAATTGAAGAAAATAAAGAAAGAAGCATCTGGTACCTACCTTGCAGATATTTATTTCACCTCTACAGACTATACTACATTAGGAGTTTTTTTTTTCTTTTCTTTGTTCACTATCCTTGTTGAGAATTGCATAAAACTTCAAATAAGACGCATGTGCTTGTATTGGAAACCAGATATTATTCCTCGTAAATTTGACTAAGAATTCATATTCTTTTGTAGGCTGAGCAACGCGCACGTGAAGAGAGTGAAAAACTCAGGCTACAAGAGCGTGAACAGATTGCTGAAAAACGGAAGAGAGATTTGGTATGTTACTCACATATTACTTAGACCATCTGTGTGCAGACACTGTATGCTATTTATACTATGAAGGCTTATGTTCTCCACTGAACAGCTGCATTCCATGAGATCAACTTCTGATTATTGTCATTTCACACTTTTCCCTGTTCTATCAGATTCTAAGAGCTCGTATAGCTGCAAAAGCACAGGAAAAGAATATGGAATTGCTGTTTCTTCGGTGGAGTGAGCACCACAAAAAACTTGGAAATTTCATAAGGTATATTATTTCCGAATGAATCTTGGTTGCTTATTTTGCTTTAAGAATCATAAAATTCTAACATGCTTTACTGTTACTATTGTGCAGGTTATTTCTATTTTCGGTCCAAAAGTGTCCATATTCACAATTTTATTGACATCAAGTTCAAGATAAGTGTTCGTTTATGTGCAGCTTAATGACCCAAAATGACCCAAATTTCTGTTTTGGATTTTTGTTCATCCCACATAATTTCATTTTAATATGTTTCTGACGTTTCTTGTCTATTTCTTGTGCTTGTGAATCTTTCAGGACTAAGGCTGAACCTCCCATCTATTACTCGTTTTCCAAACCTCTGGATCAAGATGCAACTTCAGCTGAGCAGCAGAAGGAAAAGGTAAGTTCATCTCACCTTGCTCCATGCAGCTAAACTAGAATCATGTTTAACTGAAAAACGCAGCTCTTTCCCTATTAGTCTTCAAACTGGATCTAGAGCGTGTTTGTGGAAGCTTTTTTTTGAATGCCTATGCGTTATGACTTATTTTAAAGTAATGTTTGAAAAACGCAGCCCTCCTAATAACTTCATTTGGTTAGTATTTTTTAAAAATGGTTGCCAAACACTAAAATGTTGCTATAAGCACTGACAAGTTATACGTTGTTCTCAAAAGCATATAAGCTCGCCCTCAAACACTCTATTACTTTTATGTAGAAGTACATACAAACTTTCTTGATGAACAATATGTGGTCAAGTATATGAAAAATTCATAAGAACCATTTATTTCTACTGTACCTTGTCTCAGATGTTTCAAGAGTGGAAATCTGTTAGGAGAGAGGAACTGTCGCAATATCAGAAACAGATTTTGGAGCAGCATCTTGCAAATGTGGACAATGAACTGGAAAGGTGGCAAAACAGGAGGAAAGGTAGAAGACCGAATAACACTATGGCAAACTTACAGGAGACAATGGACAAAGAGCTGGAGACCCATCAGCTCGAGCCTGGTCCCAAGATTAGAATAATTCCTGGCCAAAGTAATAACGAAGATGAAGATGATGTGGAAGATATAAATGTTGCCGAGGATGATTTGATGGATGATGTGCTGGGTGTCGATGATAATGGACGAAGGGCTGATGAAACGGAGAAACTAGACACAGGTAATAGTCCGCCTGTAGAAAAGAAGGAAGAGTAGGTATCCTCGCCAAAATTTCTGCTTGCTTTCATTTTGTTTTCGTATTTTGCCTTCGGTGTTTTATGTTGTTACGATGTTAGGTCAGATATAATCTGGTGCTTAGGATCCAGTTTCTTTATCTACATTGCTTCATCCATGAAACTTAGAATTAAAAGGTAATTGTACTAAATTTCTAGATTTCATTCTCTGCATTAGAGTTTTCTATAAATTGCATTGGTATTTGCACTTGCAAATTGGAACATATTGTTTGGTCATAAATCACTGTATTGGTTTCCAAATATTTTTTGTCACATACCGAAGATGCAGAACTTTGATGAATTACTACTCGTATTTGCATTTCCAAATGACTTGAAATGAATTATAATCCATTTAGTTGAAATGTTTCTTATTCTCCGTGATCTAACTATGACATTGTAGTTACTATCATATTGTCTTATAATTCAAGTAAATGCAAATCATATTAAAATGCTTCTAAAATTGTTTGAATCATATTAAGAAAGTAAAAAATATTTATTATGACTCTAAATTATTATAATATGTACTCGATTGATACAATTTTATTTTTAACCTGTCTCAAGACCATTCATTTCTAAAGTAAAACTTTTATATACTCCATTTTCCTATATCTCTTATTTTATGTTTTTCTATGTAACTCTTAAAATAATATAATCTCCGTCTTCAAGATATAGTTTTAGTTGTAAACATATTTTAATATAAAACTGACATAATAAGAGAGTAAAAAAATGACAATAATATTGTTAATAGAAAATTAATTACTTTATTATAGAAACAACTTAAGTATTAAAATAGTTTCAGACTAATTTTAGTAAATGGCCTAAAATAAAGTTATTCTTCGTTAATGAAGATAATTTGCATAAATTTTATATGTATATCATTCAAGAAAGGGGTTATTTGATTATCTCCTTATGAGTTATGACCGATGAAACATAAATAATTATCTTATACTCCATTTGAAAACATATTTTTTTCGTCCAGAACTAATAGCTTGTTTTTTTTTTTTGGCGAGCCTTCAATTTTTGGTAACATAATTCACGCTTATTCACAAGAGTAAGTTCTTTATTCGAGTTAGCCTAACAACATAAGCTTAGGATAATAAAGAGATTAATACTCTTAATAACTAAAGCGATAAGCTTAATTAATAGTAACTCCACTTTTCAACTAAACACCGATTCGCTCACATCACATGCTTCTTCTCTCCACATTTCACGCAAAGATCCTCTCTCTCTCTTCAAAAGCAACTCACTCACTCCAAAAGCAAGCAACTCAGAGAGAGTAGAGAAGAGGAGAGAGAGAGCCCGCACATTCGATACAACGAAAAAAGTAGCAAAAGCAGCGCCCACCGCCGTGGGCGGTGCTTCCCCTTTCCCCAAATTCCCCCAAATCAAAACCTCACCACATCACAATCCCTAAAAAAATGACCTCCTCCTCCAACCACCACCGCCACCACTACCCTCCCTCCCCCTCCTCCTCCGCCTCTCTCCGCGGCTGCTGCTGCTGCCTCTTCCTCCTCTTCTCCTTCCTCACCCTCCTCGCCCTCGCCGTCGCGCTCGTCGTCGTCCTCGCGCTCAAGCCTAAAAAGCCGGAGTTCGACCTCCAGCAGGTCGCCGTCCAGTACGTCGGCATCAGCCAGACCGCCGTCTCGCTCGACATCCGGCTGGCGTTCGCCGCATCCAACGGCAACAAGGTCGGGATCAAGTACGGCGAGTCGCGATTCACCGTCATGTACCGCGGCATCCCCCTCGGCCGCGGCGCCGTCCCCGGATTCTACCAGGCGGCGCACACCGTGCGCCGCGTCGAGGTCGTGATCGTCGTCGATCGGGTCAGCTTGATGCAGGCGGACGCGGCCGATTTGGTGAGAGACGCGTCGCTGAACGATCGGGTTGAATTGCGGGTCGTCGGAGATGGCGGGGCGAAGATCCGGATCCTCGGGTTAACCTCCCCCGGCGTGCAGGTTAGCATCACTCTCTTCACTCTTTTCCAGCTCATTGTTATTAATTTTTTTTTAATTCACTTGCTTATTTGCTAGGTTAAATTGCAATATTTACTGTTTTTGCTATTTCATGGAATTCTACTTTTTTGATTTCAGTGGTTTTGGTTGTTTAATTGTGGTTAAATATCAGTTTAACTCCCATTTTCGCTATTTCATGGAATTTCTAATATTTCGTTTGGTTTTAGTGGTTTTTGGAGTTTTAAATGATCGATAATGGTTGCCTATTTACCTATGGGTGATTCGAACATTCTCGATGCATAGTGTCTAGTGGTTTTGGTAGTTTAATTGCAGTGAATTTTATCGGGTTAATTCAGTTGCTAATGTGACGAACAAACTCATTATTCTGTCACAAAACTAATTGATAGATCAATCGAGGTGAATTCAGTAGCTTATTTGAAATTATAGTACTTGTGGAGTCATGTACATTAGAGAATCAACAATATTTAAACTCGAATTATTCGTGTTGGGACTTAGCTGTCGCACTATAGGTTGTAGAATCAGTGGTAGCTTCGACAACTTAATTTAATCTAGTTTTTCGACTTGGCTGTGTTGTTAACCTTACCTTACCTTAACCTTTTTTTTTTTACCTTACCTTAACCTTACTACCTTACCTTGACTTTATTTGGATCCACCATTACTTATTTGGCGAATTAATTCATTGTCCCATTGATTAATTACTACTATGTCGCACTATATATAAGTCAACAAAATTGAACTTTTTAGGAGAAAAAATAAATGAAGATATTTTTTAGGGGAGAAACAATTTTTTCTTTTATGGATAATAAGCTCAAAACAAGACTCTTCGTTTTCGTTACTATTCTATTTTTGCTTGTTGGAATTTGTGGAATGTGTATCTTGGTTTGTATTTTAAAAGAATCTTTTTTTCTATGCTTTTGTCGGCTACCAGTCTGCTAGCTTGCGCACATTGCTAAGATACGCATATGTGAGCGTGTGTATTTTTTTTTTCCTTTTTTCTTTTTCTTTTTCCTTGTGTTTCTTTCGAGTCAAAAAACTCTCTGTCATTGTGTTTTCTTTTTATTTTTTCACTATAAGACTTTTTTATATACACACTTTTCGATTTTGGTGGGATTTAAGCAATGTTTTAAAAACCGGACCGGACCGGCCGGTTCGACCGGTTCAACCGCGAACCGGTAGGCAGTCCGGTCCGGTTCACCCCTAAAAACCACTAGCACATTGAACCGCCGCGAACCGGTGGAACCGGCCGGTCGGACCGGTCCAACCGCGAACCGGAAATCGGTTTTTCAATTTTTCAAATTTTTTTTTAATTTTGTTCAATTTTTCAAAAAAAAAATTTTAAAATTTGTTGTTGCTAAGACTTGAACACATGACCTCATCTCTAAATATCAACTTCTTTACCACTCCACCACATGATCATTTTGAAATATTATGAACATTAATTATCCTTATACATTAAATCTGAAATTCTTTTTCCACCAAAACTAATAATTCATATTAGTTTTGTATTCTTTTAAGATAATTCATTTTAATTTTATATTCTTTTAAGATAATTCATTTTAATTCTATATTCTTTTAAGAAATTGTTAATTATAATATATTTCTTATATTTTAATTATATTTTTACAATCACTATATTTTACAATATAGGAGTTTATAATTATACATAGACTTTAATACTAGTTTTTTAATATTGTGTATTATAGTTTATTATTGTATTCAAACTTAACGTCATTAAATATTCTAATATACTAATATAAGACTTGTTTTATATAATAATACAATTAAAAGTATAATACTATAATATTTATTGATAAAACATGTAATTAAATTTTATTATTTATAACTAAATAAATAAATATATATGTATAAACAGTATTACGGTTCAACCAATGGTTCGACCAGTGAACCGGTTGAACCAGTGAACCAGTAACGACACCGGTTCGCTGGCCGGTCCGGTTTTTAAAACATTGGATTTAAGTTATACTCCCTCCGTCCCGCACTACCTGCACTTATTTCCTTTCTGGGTGTCCCAAGTTATTTGCACTCTTTCCATTTTTAGTAACAATTTATACCTACAGCCGTAATTGTTGACTTTGTCTATCACTCATTCCTTAATCTCCGTGCCCAAAAGGAAAGGTGCGAGTTGTGCGTGACGGAGGGAGTACATTTTTTCTCATTCCTTAAGGTGATGGAGAGTTTGATTGAGATTATGAGTTTTTTTTATTGAGAATTTTGGAAATTTTAGGTGTTATGAAGCTGAAAGAATTGGTTTTTCTAAAAATTACTCCCTCCGTCCCATAATAAGAGTCATGTTTTGCCATTTTGGTCTGTCTCACAATAAGAACCATATTTTACTTTTATCATAAATGGTAAGTAGACCCTACGTTCCACCAACTTATTTCACGCACATTTTATTATAAAACTACTTCTTCCGTCCGCTATTAAATGTCTCATATTTGACCGGCACAAGTTTTAATAAATTGTTTGACTTTATGAAGTAAAGTGAGTAGAAAAGTTGGTGAAATATGAGACTTACTTGTATATATTGGTTTTATAATAAAATGTGAGTGGAATGAGTTAGTAGAATGTAAAGTCCACTTACCAAATATGGTAAAAGTGAAATGAGATATTTATTAGCATACAGACGAAAAAGGAAAAATGGGACATTTAATGGCAGACGGATGGAGTAAAATGTATAAGTGAGATCAATATTTCACTAACTTATTCAAATCACATTTTTCTTTACATTTATTAAAATCCGTGTCATACTTAAATACAACTCCTATTCTGGGATGGGGGAGTAGGATGGATTTCATTTATTATATAAATTCCAATTGAGAATTAGAGAGGGTCAACTTAGAAAAATAAAAATTATATATCAATATATGGATAGTAGTACGTAATATCTTGTGTGATAATGTAGTGCCCATGCAATATTTTTGTATTTTATTATATAAGTATCTATATGCAAATATGGTGTCTTAGAGTTTATTAATTATTTTAAAAATCTACTATGCTAATTGCTACCTAAGTCTACTATACTACAATTCCTTATTTTAATTTAGAGTGGGAACCCATGCTGGCCTAGATATCATTTCAATTTTATCACTTATTATTTGTGCAAAGTTTAACATTCTTGCAACATAAGTCGTTGACAGTTTTTGTCATTTTGTTGGTCCCTCGAAATTTTGAAACCTTTTTTTGTCGGTCTCTAAAATTCGGACTATTGTGTCCAAGGACAAAATAATATTCTTAGATTTCAATCATGTCTAATAATCTCTGATCATGTGTATAAGCTATCTAGTAATTTTTGTAAATTTTATTTAATAATTATAACAATAAATAATTGATCGTCTTGTTTAACAGTAAATTTTATTTAAAAATTATAACAATAAATTTTATTTTTCGTAAATTTTCTATTTATTTTTTATATAGATGATCTTATTTCATATACTTAATTATTTTACGTTATTATGCTTCTAGGGATGGTGATTTTTACTTCAATGTTGCGTAAAATAGCTATTAGAAAAAAATATGTTGTTAGGTGAGTTAAATATTTTATCGAACCACCAGTAAATGAACTAGTAATTTTTATTGGAATCAAACTTATAACTAGTCATATTATAGCTGAACAGCTTGCCTTATGAGTGGATTTTCCCACCATTTTGTTTTCTCATTTAATCGTTTTGCTTTATTACTGTTGTTTGTTGTTGTGCCTGTAGTTGTTTCTGATTTGAATGATTTTGTATAATATTTATTTCCTACACAAATTAATGCAACTCTTTATGGATCTATTCCAATTTAATTGATTTTTTTTATTATAGGTATCGGTAGATTGCACAATTGCCATTAGTCCAAGAAAGCAATCCCTATTATACAAGCAGTGTGGATTCGACGGTCTCAGCGTCTGATATATATGGTCCACTTTTTGTGTCTCTTCCTTCAATTTTATCTCTAGAAATACTTAAAAAGAAAATTCTTGTGAAGAGAGAGAGAGATTTGTGTCTCTCTCTTCCTTTAATTTTCTCTCTATAAATATTTAAAGAAAATTTTTGTGGAGAGACAGGGATGGAGAATTGACAAAGTGAATTCCCACAAGTTGAAGGCAAATTGAGATGAGTTATAGAGAATATGAGTTTGAGGGGTTTCTGCAAATTTTGTATTCTTGTATAAAAGTTATAAAATCTGATTGATTCAATATGATATTACTCATGTTCTCACTCCTACTTAACTGATCTGCTGTATTATTATTTCTTTATGAGTTGTGCTATATCATGGTATGCCTTTTTATTTTTTATCTTTTTAGACAATCAATAGTGGTTTTTATACCATGTGACCATTATGAGTGAACCCTTGACCGGCTAAAATTCACTTTATAATTATTCATTGCTATAAGCCTATAACTAACACACACTACTAATCCTCCACTTTATTATAGAGTCCCAACTTTTATAACTTATAAATAAATAAATAAACTTGAGCTTAATCTCAAGTGTAACGCGTTTGAGCAGAGACAGCCCTTTTCTTAGGACCCACACAGCCAACTTTGAGGCTTGGAACCGATTTCCATGGTGTATTGTGTCACTAATAAGCACCCCCAAGCCTTTAGTTGGGCGTTGTTGTGGCCTTTTCCAATGCCGCCTATACCAATGGCGTTCCGATCTACCATTCAACGGATAAGATATCGCATGCCCTTCAACCGAGGGATTCCAGACTACATCCAACAATACCATCTGATTCACATGTGGAAACCTTCATTCATAAGAAATTTGCAATCAGTTACCATTTTGAAATTTTTTTTAAAGCTAATAGTTAGGAACACGGAAAACCAAAAACTAAAACGGATACACAGGATATTGTAAACAGATGCATATCATCTAATTCTTGCATTCTAGACATAAGATGCATATCTAGTCAGAGACCGCTCACATAAGATACATTAGCATATCACGATACTAGTGTAGCACGTACAGAAGTAACGACATTTGGTAGCTTATAGGGGACTAGAGTTCGTCTCCACTTTCTCAAAAAAATTCTGCCCAATCTAAGGTCTCCAGAACCTGCAAGCTGAGGAATGTGCAACTGCAAAATGCACAAAATTAAAGCATGAGGCCAACCTTCTCGTATTCAAATTTTCTCTACACAATCAATAGTCAGGAGTTTCGTAGCACGAATATATAAATTCAAACTGATTAATTCAGCACTTTCATTAAAATAATCAGCACTTTCCATATTTTGAAGCCCAGTGTTACCGTCTAATGGTGAGTATGTCTAAAAGAAAATTTACAATATCATAATGCTAGTATTATTTTAAATACTACACACTATTTTATCACACACCAATTTAATACATCAGTTTAACGACGACCTTGGTATTCTCTCATCATCTTTGCAACATCAACATATCCATTTTTGTTCTCTATCAAAGATTTGTAAGACAGAGGTGTATTCACATTGAATAAGTTTGAAGAGAAGTGGATGATGTGGGATACCTCTAGTACGGTGGTGGGTGCCTGCTCCTCTGCCCATCTAGCATCGCCTTGAGCTTGCAGGTGCTGTATCTGCGTCCCACAATACTCTAATCGGGACTCCTGCTGGGCCCTCCATAGCTGATTATCCTCACGCCATTTTTGCATATGTTCCCACTGCCCAAGCTAACGGCTTCTGATCCCTCCCTAAAAGGTCGGCCAACTGGACGTTTCCTCTTAGGCCGGCTGCTCTCGCTCTCCTCATGCTCAGTGGCCTCCTCTCATCCTCGTCTTCCATATCCGGTGCGGCATCCTGGATGTGTAGAGGCTCATTGGGATCTCGGGCCGCGGGATGTAGAGGCTCATCGGGGATCTCGGGCCTCGGGAGGTAGTTTGGGGCCACATACATTGGATTTTGAACAAGAAACCCTTGGCTGGTGAGTTCATCTTCCAGTTCTCTTGGTAAGTCCACCATGAGTTGAGATGTGGGAAAGCTAAAGAATGTCCTTTTGTCTAAGATGAAGTACCCAACACCCCCAACACCCCGACTATCCACCATAACCATGGTGGCCTTCTTTAGCATTTCCCAGTCTATCGCCCTACTGTACAAATCTGGGACCCGCTCCTCAACACTGATCTGATAGTAATAGGCGTCTATCGCCCTACTCCCCAAGATCCTAGTCTTGTCACTGATCTGATAGTAGTAATCGTAATCTGATAGTAGTAGGGACCAAGGCAGTGATCACTCCTCCACAACAAAGTTTACGGCATGCCTCTCCAAATGTTTGATCATAAAATAACCATTGTTGATCCTCCGGCAGGCCAACATTGCCCACAGTATAAATAATATTTCTAAAGAGATACTACCAACCTCCTTGTGCGCATACCCGATATATTTTTCCAATGCCTCACATACGAAAAAAACACAAAGATCCATCTATTACTCCTCCGTCCCAATCGAGCAACGCTAAAATCGAATATGTCACCATTATTTTTGGAGAATATGCTGCCACTCACCTATATTTATATATACAAAATAAATTAGGATTCAACATATAAAGAATCAACAAGTAGCTAGAGTAATATTGTGATTTGGAGCTAAAATATTAAAGCTGTTTGATAGAAACAGCTACTTGAAATTAAAGAGGGAAATACCGTATCGAAGAAGAGGCGGTAGTGAAGAAGAAGAGTAGCTAAGTAAGCTTTTATATTAGCCTCTAGGGTTTCTTTCGATTATATATAAATATTTATTTCAGTCTATGGGGGATTATCTATTTTGAGCTATATTAAATTTTTTAGATCTCGGTAAATTTGTATATTGTGGGCTCATATATGTTGGGCTACTAATTTATTTCTTATTATTGGTATTAGCAAATAAAAATGGGTAAATTATCAAAAAATAAAAAAATTGGTCAAAATGTGAGTATGTATAACAACTTTAAAAATTAGTAAAAAAACCATAAAGGTCTAATTCTTTCACAATTATCTTATGATAATATAGAGATATTGTATTCTCTTTTCACTTTAACTATTTAATACTCTCTCCGTCTCTTAAAATATGACTATTTTCTTATTAGTATATCTTTGAAAGTATGAACTTTCTAATTTTGAAATAGTCAAACAATACAATACCCTTACACATCTTTTTATTTCCAACTTATACTATTACACTACACTACTAATGATGTAGAGCGCACTCTTCACTAACACTATTTACACTACCTTTTTCTCTACTTTATTCTTTCGGCACTCATTCTCGCTTATGATTGGACAGAGGGAGTATTAGTTTTATGATTGTGAGTATAAAAAATTAGTGAAATATGGGTATGTATATCAAAAGAGAAAAAAGTAATTGATTATTCAAATCGTGTACAACTCTAAATGGCAAAATGACTCTTTAAATTGTGGACAAATGGAGTACAACTTTAAATATTAGTCACAAAATCATAAGGTTTTACTTTATTCTCAATTATGTTATGATAATTTAGATTGTCTATATGCAATATATTATTCATTTTTTTCAATTAAATTATGTTGCTTTATTTATCATTAGACATTGTTGTTTAATTTATGAAAGGTGACATCTACATAATAGCCCAATAATAACAAAAAAAGAGACCATATTTAAGCTAGTGCATTGGTTTTATCCATCTCGCCTCACCACTAATTTAATCATAAATAAAATACACCATCTAATTGAGATCAAATAAAAGAAAACCTAACTTTTCGAAATAAAAATCTCTATCACTAGATATATATACTATCTTTTCGAAATCATTAGTTTTAATTCATTATGTTTCACATCAGCATCATTCAAATAAAGCTATAAAAAGGTAAGGAAAAGGAAAAATACAACATCCTTTTCAATGAAAATGTACAAATGTTGAAGTAGATTGCATGTAATAAATTCTTTTCAACAACAAATCATGGTTATGTTGTCTCTATTCAAAAGCCAATTTGGTATCAAAGCTGCCCAAGCAAATAGCAAATGCTTGAAATGCAGAAAGAGGATACCTATAGTCCATGGTGAATATGTCTTTCTCAACCTTACCAAACGAATGACCTTATCGTGGTCCGACAGCGCCGGCTGAGAGCCAGCCGGAGGAGCCTTAGGCGGCGGTGGCGGCGCTTTGTGTGGCCGCAATCAGCTGAAAGTTCTTCACAGACACAACAGTCACCCGCCCTCATGAATAGAGTTATAACCTTATCTTATATTTAATAATAATTCAACAAGTTTGAGGTTATTGATTACTATGTCGGAAATCCATTCTTTCGATTGCAACTGCTTGACTTGGTCTTTCGCCAGCCCCAATCTCTTTAATGCAAAACTTTGATCGTGATTTCTATGTTTGTCAAATTGAAGAATGAGTTTCTTGGATATAAAACAATAGGTTTCTTGGATTCTGTAGCTTTCATCGCAAGCTTGAATTTCGCAACACAATTTTTACTCAAGAAATTATTTTCGATGGCTTTTTTTTGATTTATTCACTTTTCACTAACTTTTTCAAACCACTCTCTAAGTACGTTTCTTAAAACTCGTGACAAATTATTAAGGACTGAGGGAACAATAGGTAGAGTAATATTGAGATTTGAAATACTATTATTATTTGGAGCTAAAATAATAAGGCTGTTTGTCCAAACACTTACTTACAATAAGAGAGAGAAATACCGTATTGAAGAAGAGGCGTTGGTGAAGAAGAAGAGTAGATCTGATATGAGACATAAGGGTTTCTTTCTGATTTTTTTATCAATATTTATATATATTTCAGTCTATGTGGGCTTACGTATTTTGGGCTATGTAACTTTTTACTAGTAGATCTTTGTAAATTTGTTTGATGTGATAATTGTTGGGATATTAATTTATTCTTTATTAATGAAACTATTAAATATAAATGGGTAAATTATTAAAAAGTTATGAAATGAGGTCAAATTTTAGTTATGCTCACGATGTTAAAAATCCATTAGATAACCATTAAATTTGAATTTGTTCTCAAGTATACTATAAGAATTTGAATTTGTTCTCAACTATGTCGCATTATTTATGAATAGACAAGGTTGTTTAATTTATCGACAGTGACGCTCAATAATGCTGAAAAGAAGCATTTCGATTATGGTTGGACAGATGGAGTATTAGTTTTATGATTGTGAGTATACATAGTTAGTAAAATGTGAGGTCTATATATTAAAAGAGAAAAAAGTAAATAGTTATTTAAATCGTGTACAAAAGATCCTATGGTTCTTTAAATTATGGACGGATGAAGTACAACTTTAATTAGTTTAAATATTAGTCACAAAATCATAAGGTTTTAATTTGTTCTCTAATTTAGATAGTCTATGTGTAATATATTATTCATAATTTTCAATTAAATTATGTCGCTTTATTTATTAGACAATGTTGTTTAATTTATCTGACGTTGACTTGTACGACTGATTAATAGCCCAATAAACCTAGTGCATTGGTTCTATCCATCTAGCTTCACCACTAATTTAATCATAAATAAAATTCATCTTAACTTATCATACACCCTAAATTGAGATCAAATAAAAGAAAACTTAACTTAAAATAAAAAATTTCAATCACTAGATACATACACTATCTTTTCGAAATCATCAGTTTTCATAGCGAATTCATTATGTTTCACATCAGCATCATCCAAATAAAGCTAAAAAAAGTGAGGAAAAGGAAAAATACAACAATATCCTTTTCAATGAAAATGTACAAATGTTTAAGTAGATTTGCATGTAATAACTTCTTTTCAACAACAACATCATGGCTATGTTGTCTCTATTCACAAGCCAATTTGGTATCAAAGCTGCTCAAGCAAATAGCAAATGCTTGAAAGGCAGAAAGAGGATACCTATAGTCCATGGTGAATATGTCTTTCCCAACCTTACCAAACTGGAGAATGACCTTATCGTGGTCCGACTGCGCCGGCTGAGACCCAGCCGGAGGAGCGCTAGGTGGTGGTGGCGGGGGCGGCGCCTGTGTGGCCGCAATCAATTGAAAGTTCTTCACAGACGCGACAGTCACCCGCCCTCGGAAGTTGAGGCACCAGCACTGCAGCTGCTCGTGCCATCTCGGAGACTTGTTCTTGAGAACCAAGGGCCTCGGCTTGCTGTCGTCGTCCGAATTTGATATCCCAGCGATGTCAGAAAATCTCGAGCTGCTGAATTCTGTAGAGACGTCGAGAGCCTTGGAGAAAGAGATGCTGCGGAACGAGTCCTCGAGGGGCCGAGAGAGAAGTTCTGGCTGCCCAGGCACCACCCCACCGGGTTCCAATGACGAGGCGGGGATTGAGTGCATAGTGCAGTTCATCCTCCGTGGGCCCCGCGTACCGAGCACGTTTAGTTCGTATGAAATTTGGGATATGCTGTAGCTGCCAGTTGGCACTTTCGGGGAAACTTTCTTGGAGTAGAACCTGCGGCTGGTTCTCCCCGGAGGTGCGATGTGCGAACAATTATGTGGAGGCTGCGTGTCGAATATTATGAACTTGGTGCCAAGGAAATTTGATCTGCAAAACCAGTAAGCTTTTGATATCAGTAACCATAATTGTGAAGTCAATCAACGAGACGAAATCTAGTTTAGCAATAACACTGATGCGTAGAAGGCCGAAAGTATAAATACAACACTGAATTTTACCTGAGTTTTCCAATGTATGTGCTACTTGATCTCGAAATGTTGTCTGCATCCATCGAGATAATATACTCGGTGCAAGTAGTCCGACGAGTTCGTTTTGCAGAGAGAAGGAACTTCCCATTCTCAACTAGCAAAGCTGCAGATATCACCAAAGCAAGTAAGCATAGACACAAGAGTGTATAAATGAAGGACATTCGACATAAGTCTGAGAAGAGTAAGATTAGATCAAATCAATATAATTTTCATCTGAAATGTTAAAGCAAACTTCTGAAATTATGCATGTGTCTTGATCAGGAAATGGGATTGAAGAAAATACTAGGAAGTAAGAAAAGGGAGTTCATTTTAAATTGAAAGAAAAAGCATGCTTAATCGGATGCAATTGCGTCAAAGTATTATGAGCTTTACAAGGATTTGCTAACTTCGTAATGAAGTTATGACTGTACTAAACAACAAGAAGCCACACGATTACTAATAGTCTAATACTAAGAAAGCAATTTGGAGAAAATGTTTCAAACCATGACATGGAATGTTGTCATTAGCTTATAAAAAACCAGCAATTTTATACAATCAACTTAACCAACTGACAAAATAGGCTGATCAGTTTCGGATATGAAAATGAAGTTATACTCAGTTATCAATACCGACTTAACCATTCATACTAAGACAAAAAATAGATTCTGGGCTGAGGCAATGAATTCAATTTCCGATAAACAGTCAAATGTAAAATATTGATAGAGTCGCTCACCAGGGCTAAGACACAAAAACAGATGGTAAGTTAAGTTAGATTTATCCCTCTTGATAAAGCATTGGATGGTTCCATCTCGAGACCCCGGCTGTACAACGGATAAAGTAGATTTACTATTTAGTTATCATTAAAAACAAATTCACACAAAATATCATAGTGGTTAGAGAAAGGCTCCCCGGTGAGATCATACAAAGGCATGGAGAGATTGTAAGATACCTGCTTTAGTGAAACTGGAAACGTGAGCTTCCCGGACAACTCGGGAATTTTAACAATTTCCTGGCACATGCTCCTCCATGATCGGCAAACAGCAGCGCATGCAACCACATGTTTTCGGGCCGGCCAAGTACTCTCACTCTCCTCCAACCTTCTAATCACATCGTAAAGTAGCTCGGGTGGAAGATTAGCCCAGCGGCTATTCTGAATTACTATAGGCTGGTCACTCAAGTCATGCAACGAACCATGTGATTTACCTCTATGATGACCGGAAAGCCTCACATCAAAATGCCTACGTGATAAACTCCCAAAACTGTCTCTTATATCACGTGCTATACTTCGGAATGACATTGAACCTCGGCGTGCCAAACAGGTAACGAAAAACTTCCCTGAGTCAATTTACAAGCAGCTTGAATTGGGAGACCAGCTGTCGGTGGCAAAAACAGAGATGGTAAACAAATAAATCACAAGATGAAGGGACACCTACGAATCACATTCATAGAAAACAGAAAAGGAAACATTTCCACATGGACTATTACACCTAATATTTTTTAGAATTAGCAAATCTTGAATACAGTCCAATATTCTATCACACCTTAGGAGGTGTTTATTTAGGCGATAGATTACTTAGATAAACTAAAAAGTATAGGCTAATCTACTAGTAAATAGTTTCATGAATTAAACAAGTTTGATCATGTAACCATTTCACACTCAATCATATTCATATGCATTGTCATATGTCAATCTAATCTATCGCCCCAAGTAAACAACGTCTAAAGAAATTCTATCCAAATGTGCCCCGAATGGGAGAAACTTTTAAACAGACTCTCAATTAAGTGATTCGAGCTTCCTCAACATCATGCTAAATTAAAAAAAATCTTGAAATCGGGCTCATAATACTAACATGGACCTGTATATCTTCATGGAGATAGGAAAAATACGACAACAAAAAGTCATGTAAATACAAATAACATAACAAAATAGCAAAATTACATGAGAAGAAACAGCATACCTCCAACAAGGACTTCACAAAATATAAAATTTAAGTTTTCTTCAGAGATCTGCAGAAATTGCAGATTTATTTAGTACAACCAAGATTCAAAAATAGGAATCTCTTTGGCATATCTAATCTCTCTTCAAATAAACAGAATCAAGTGTTGAACTTGAACATCATAAACCCTCTATTTTTTTAAAAATAACTAGAAAATGAAGAAGCAAATTTAGAGCTAAACTCACAAGAATTCACCCACCCTAGGCTAAAAGATTACCAAAAAAGCTCAACAAAGGATTAAAAAAGCTCAACAAAGGATTAAAAAAGCTAATGATTCTATCAAATGCAAAAAAGTTCACAACTTTACCACGAAAAAATCAAGCTGAGGTGAAATCAGATCGGAGATCTACACAAAATCAAAAAACCCCAAAATCCAATTACACTAAGCATCGAGATTTCCAACCCCCAAAAATGTAAATTACTTTTCCAGAGAGAGCAGATCAACAAAATTAGCTGCAAAATTGAGTAGCACAGAAACACATATGCATGAATTCACCTTCTCAGTTGGAATAGAGAGAGAGATGGCGGTGGCGATGAATCTAGCTGCGGAGGAAGAGGGGAAGTTGAGAACAGCGACCTTCAATTAACAAAGGTGAAATAACTGTGAAGTGTGGGGAATTTATTTAAAGATTTAATAAAAGTGTTTGGATAATTAATTATTTTTCGGTTTGTCTTTGAATTATGAGGTTTATTGCTAGCTAGCAAGCAAGCAACTACTCTACCTCAACATGGGTTTACTTGACTTTTTTTTTGTTTCTTGATATTGGAGTTCTTAAATTTTTTAATATATAGTTTTGTATATTTTGAAGTATAAAGAATGTAGGATTGGGATAGAAGTAAAACATAGGAGGGATATTTTAAATCAATATTGAATCTTATCTGTAACAAAGATATTATGGTATTTAGATTTATAATACATCCGATATTAATTTCGTTCTATTTAATCCTGAACGGTATAGTATTAGGTAAAATGAATATGTATTCAAATTACGATATTGTCTTAGAGGTCCCTATCCATATATAAGCTTTCTTTATAGACTCTGAAGTTTTTTAATAAATATAATATTAATTGATATTTATGATATCTATATATATTTTTGCTTGAAGTAAAATTTTTCTCCTTTTGTCTCTATAGCCTATACATACTTTGTTCTTTTAATTTCTTATTTTTATGATTCTTCTTATTTCATGGCGTCATCTTGCAATTGTATGAATATATTATGATTAAATTCTTTTATAATTACACAATTGAAAAGGTTTTTATGATAAATTTTGGGAAGAAATAGTCCCAATCTCACCACACTTTACGCTACAATTGTGGAACACAATGTATCCTCTCTCGCTGCAATGTTGTGCAACGCACTCTGTGATATTGTGCGTGCACTCTGTGCGCCATTTTTTTCGTACCGTTGCACATGCCCACCAACACTTTGAAAAGTACTCCTTCCATCCCACAAAAGATGTCACACTTGTTGGACTGCACGAAATTTAAGGAGCTTTTGTTTTGTGTGTTAAATGAAGAGAGAAAATATAATTTTTATATTTACATGAGAGAGAACTTTTTTTAAAAATAGAAATATGATATCTTTTGTGGAATAAACTAAAAAGAAAAATGTGACATTTATTATGGGAGAAATGAGTACTAAATAATATTATTAACTCATTATATATGCCTCAAAATACAAGTAGACGCGTGGCGGAAACTTGCGTATGGGATATCACTTTCATTATTTTCTTTTCATTTATTAGGTGATGCATGTATGCAATTTCTAAGAAATTAAGCCAAGTCAACTACAACAAATTTAATACTATTGGAAAACAAAAGTAGCATTATTAGTAGTTTCACATAGAAATTGCACGAGTTATTGCTCCAATATACATTTATTAATGAGAATTAAAACACAACTTTCAATTTAAAAAGTATTCGACTCTCTATTAGTTTTATGACGACTATGTATTGATTCTTAGCTTAAAAGTATTACTATTATTGATACAAGTAACGTCATCAACAAATCTAAACAAATTTTCATATCCTTTTAACCTAATATACTCTGCTTTTTCCCAAACACATAAAACATTACTTGGTATTATTATATACTTGTTGGAGCAGTTGAAATCTATCCATCTTAATTTATTCTTAATTGGATTAATTCTTTTTATCTGCTGCATTATGTGTCGATTCTCTATGGTTTCTTCAATTGTTTTAAAAGGAAAATCAAATGCCAAACTGTGTGAATTTATTCAATTGAATATGTGATGTCAATGATCCATCTTGACATGTATTAAAAATGGGCCACTCACCCCTTAAAAGGGTTTATAAGGGGGAGAGTTATCCACACTTATATAGGTGAGCTAGGATCGTTACCAAGTCGATGTGGGACAAGAATTATGAATTTTAATACGTGTGGGCCGGAATGACATATCGGACTTCCATCACGTGGGTAGGCAAGAGAAGAGATAAAGAGATATAATCCATTATCCACTTGGGCCCGCTCTGATACCATATTAGAAATGAACCACTCACCCCTTAAAAGGTCTTATAATGGGGAGGGTTATCCACACTTATATAGGTGAGCTAGGATCGTTACCAAGTCGATGTGGGACAAGAATTATGAATTTTAATGCTATGTGATGGAATATAATTAATACTAATAGAGTAATAGTATATAATGGATATTCCATATCCACCTGTGTTGTTGGTTGAATAGTTGTTTGTTTTATGATAGATTTTTGTGCTTTGTTGAATTCATGTTTACCTTTTTAATCGGTTTAAGCCTTTTCTTTTATATATTAAATGGAAGAACAAAAAATGCTTTTTAGACTATTTTGAGTACATTGAATGTTTTTCAAAAGTTTGGTTATGCCCTTCGAAAATAAGGATGGTAACTATTATTGAATGCGAAATGGCCTATGATTTTTCAGTCCAATAAGTTCTAAGGCCCAGTAGCTCTTTTTGGTTGATTATTTGAAAATTATGGTATATAATTTCTTAAAATTGCATATTTTTGCTAAATGTAAAATTAAAAAAAAACGTAAAAGGTTCTAATAAATTAATATACATTGGTATAAGGACCTATAATTTGTAGAATAGCCTAATGAAACAAAATATACTAGTACAAAGATCTCTATATGTATTTTGCCTTCAATTTATAATGTTCAAAAAATTCAATGTAGTATATTGATATTATCTTTCTCATATCTAAAGTCACACAATTAAATGTTCAATCAAAAACCTAGGTGTGGTTGAGCCATCCTTAACTCTTCGCCAAACTGTATCACCTCCCTTCGAGGTGCTTACAAATCAACTAGATGATTAGTCACTTGGTCCTCCGTCAGAAACTCTACCACACCCAAAAAAATGCTCAATAACAACATGCATATTGATCAAGATGGCGGTGGTGGAGGAGGAGGTGGTGGCGGTGGCATCTTAGCCTTCTCTGCAGCTAGTTGGGCCTCCAACTTTCCGGCTATCCGTGCCTCCATCTCTTTCAACACTTCCTTCATTTGCTCCTCCACCACTCTCTCATTTCTACTACTACTACTAGTACTATTCCTACTATCCTTTTGCATATGCAAATGCTTCGCCATATCCTCCACCACCATCGTTTCATTGTTTCCGCCACTATGTATACACTCGTTTTGCTCTTCCGATGGCAGCGACAACTCCATCTCCAGCCGCGTCTCCTCATCCCTACTGCTACTACTTTTATTTTGCGACTCCACATCCATTTCTTCAATGCAACTTCCATTGTCGATGTTGTTGTTTTGGGGCAACACCGACTCTGTTCGCTCCCCTGCCTCCGCCTCTGCCTCTGCCCTGTTAATGGTGTCACTCTGCTCTGGCAGCGGTAGAATGTCTATCCGCGCTTCATTCTCAGTATTTTCCGGTAACGCCACTGTTTTCGTTTCCTCGCCTTTTCCCCACAACACAATGTACAGTCCCGCCACGATGAAAATGGCTCCAATCACCCTGTCACACCAAATATACAAGTCTGGTGATTTTCAGTTTAGGATCCGTTTATTTCTTTTTGGACCGTCACATAAATTTTATACTACTATAACTTTTTTAAAATCAAAATACACATTTACATTACATTTCAAAAGTGCACCGGAATTATTTATTTAAAAAAATACTATGAATTAAATACCGACTACTTTGATGCTCGGTAAAGAACATTTTTTTCGTGCGATAAGTAAAAGAAAAGACATACATTCCAAGATGCAGTTTCTCCTCCAAGAACAAAGATCCCCCCAAAGCGACTATCATAAGCATTAAAGGTTGAAAAATCGACACAAACAACGGCCCTCTTCTCTCCACGCACCACGCCACCATCGAATACATCAAGGCCGAACCCATAATTCCCTATCATATCATTTTTTCGATTCATCGCCATTTCAACACAGCATACTTTCAAAAACAAATAAAAAGTAAAACTCACAGAGAAGGCTACTGTAAAGAGCCTGACATCCAATCCCAAATTCCACTGGCTCCAGTCCCTCTCCACGCATAGCGCGAACGCCACGCCTTGAACTGAGGCCGCCACAGCCATCATCGCGGTGATGGAGTAAGGGCAAGGATAGCCTTCAACTGCCTTAGCCTACAAAGTTACATCTCTTAAAGCAATGGAACCAAACATCACTAGTGGCATATTTCTTGATGAGTTGTGACACTAATAAGGACATCTTGTGATAGGTAACTATTATGCATACAACAATCTAAACCCTACAAATGTGACTCGGACTATTAAGTGAACAACGAAGATAACGACATGTTATATACGTAATATTTTTACTAAAAAATCACCATAAGAACATAGTTCTTTATTTTTGAAAATGTATTGGTTTTTTAAGTAACAAAATTTAGTTACAGAACAATGTAATGGTTCAGACTTATAGCCACGTGATATGTCCAACAAATCACAGTTGCAGAAATATTTTTTTCCTCTCCTTATGCAATTGTGGTGACTCTACATGACAACATGTCCGGACCACTAAAACAAATAATGACAAGCAAAATAGGACAAAACCTAAACAAAAGACTAGTCTCTCATACAAAAAAGAAAATTTAGAACATTGATATTTTGATGTCACTATTAGACAAGTTATACCTGAATAATGAGCCAGAGCGAATAACAGAGACAACTAGAGAGAGAAAGAGCGGCACCAAGAACATATTTATGGCCGCCGTGTTCACTATGAGGCAAGCCAGAGCCACCATGATGAGATGTCGTTGTTTCGAGAAGGTTTATACCAGTGTCCCATGGTTGAAGCTCAAGCCCTTTGTAGAATGTTATGACCATTGCTCCACCTATTCCTATAATGGTTCCCCAAACTTTGGCTTTTCCAGCTGCAGTGTTCCATGCAAGGCTTTCTAATCTTCAAATATATGTATATGTTACATCCATCATATAAAACTAATCGCTCATCAAAATTTAAGAATAACCCTAAATATTATAGGTTATAAGTTGCTCTAGTGTTTGAAGTATAGTTTATAACCTAGAAAAAGAATTGTGAGTCAGAATTGATTAGAGATGGCTTTGAAAATTTACATATTGGAAATAAGTTTGGGTTAGAAAAATCAATTTATAGGTTGTATCAAAGTTTTTTTTTACATTATTTAGGATTTTTATTTTCTAAATCACTTCTCGAAAGCTTATAAGATCGTATAAACAGTGGCGGAGCCAGGCCCTCAAGGATAAATTGAACAAGATTTTTTTATTCATTTTGGCCGTGCATATCACGAGTTTTAATGCAAAATTTGGTAAAATAGAAAATATTTTATGGACGATCCAAAGTAGAAAATTTTAACTATTGACTATGGACGAGTGTACATGATTGATTTGGTTATAGTACTCCCTCCGTCCCGGGCTACTCGCCCTTTTCCTTTTCGGCACGGAGATTAAGGAATGAGTGTATAGGAAAGTAAAAAAATGACGGCTGTAGGTGAAATTTTTTACTAAAAATGGAAAGAGTGCAAGTAACTTGGGACGCCCAAAAAGGAAATAAGTGCGAGTAGTGCGGGACGGAAGGAGTATTAATTACCTGAGACTGATGGCGATGACGAACGTAATGGCGGGAATAAGATTGGTCATGGCAGACGCAAATGTAGCAGAAGTGAGAACTAGGCCTTGTAGGTAGAGGTTTTGCCCCAAAGCTCCCCTGCAATATAATTCACAAAATTTAAAATTTTAAGCAACTGTGTAAATTTGACTTGTTTTTTTCTCCCCCAAACATTTACATTTTCTATTCTAAAGTGATGAAAGAGGGAGAGAGAGACCCGAACAAACCACAAAGAAATCCGTATAAGGCAATCTTCTTGGTTAATTTTGGTCTTTTTTTCCTGAAATAATATCATATCAAAGATACATAAGATCACAATTGTTAAGTAAGCCACTATTTCTCTTACTTTTATTTGTTTGCATGTTTGTTATTTTTGCAATAACCTATCTAAAAAACGAAACTCTTGGGTCGGACATATGAAAAAAGTTGTCACCAGCATTAGAAGATAGAGGCGGTGCAACAAATGTCACTGGCAATAGATATCGGACGAAGATGGAAGTAAACCCTAACCTCAGAAGATTGAGGATTGGGGTGGAAAAACTGTAAAGAAAACTACATATATCTTGCTATCATAACAATAACATCCCTAGCCAGTTTAGATTAACTAAATAAAATTCAAAATACTAAATGCACTAGAAAAGATTAAGTTTAAGAGGAAGGGGTCTTTGCAAAAAATAATTCATAGAAGAGTATGAAGAATATGAGATTAAGTTTAAGAGGAAGGGGTCTTTGCAAAAAATAATTCATAGAAGAGTATGAAGAAAAGCAAAAACATATGGTGAAAATGCGAATTTAGATAATATAACAGTGAGATACAACATAGAGACAAGCTAAAATAATTATAATTTGTCAGGTTAAGCTTTTGAGAAAAAGACAACTAAACCGAAAATAATAATGGACATAACATTTAGTTGCAAGTAGACATAACAACCGAACAATCCCATAATATATAGGTAGCAATTTGATGCTATGCGAAATTATTAGAGATTGAATGATATATACAGTGGCGAATTGAGATGGACTCCGATAAATTCATGAAATTCGACCTATTGTGCCAGTGCACCGCTTTTTGTTTTTAACACAAAAATGACTTTATTTAATGTGGACGATCCCACGAATTTCCGTGTGAGTGAGAAGTAGTGAAAATATAACCTTTCGGCAAAAAAAGCAATAGGAAGGATAACAGCAGCACCAAAGAGAAATCTGTAGCCCACCAAAACCGAGAGATTCATGCCATCATTTGCAGCCAATTTGTAGCAAACATTCACAGCGCTATACACAGTTTCCACCAACACCATTACCAAAGCTGGCTTCAACTCCTGCAAATTACAACTGCATTTCCCCATCTATTTTCTTCAATTCTCACTTCTCAAATCTCATTATAGAGAGAGAGAGAATTATGAATTCCGATTTTATTGCAGGGTTTTTAACCACAGCAAGAAATTTTCAATGTGTTTTTTTTTTAAATTTTATTGTGAACATGCACGTGTGCGTGATTTATGTATCTTGTTTTTTTATTCGGATGTAAATATTTACAATCTAATATTTGAAGATTAGTTATAATCTAAAAATATTTGGATGAATCATGAATGTACGTTGTTATGTGTAGATTGAATCACAAGTAAATCAACACGGTGTAATGCTAGTTCTGTTTTTTATTTTGAATTATTTTTATTATTTGGAGCTAGTGATGCTAAAAGGAAAATATATAAAAAAAATGAAAATTTTGATCATTTTTCGGATTTCATATTTATAAGATAAAAAAACAGATTTGAAATATATGAATGTTTATTGGAATTATTAATTTATTATAATTATTTTATAAATATAGTTTAATAATTTATTTATAAGACAGCAATTTAGACAAATAATTTATTTAGACAGCATCTTGTGTGGCAAGCTATATTGTGATTGTATAGTTTATTAATTTTTTATAAGACAGCATTTAGTAATGAATTTAGGACTATATATACTATTATAATTAAGAGAAGAAAGTGTTATGTATCATATTTATTACCATGATTTAGAAATGTAAATTTTAAATAGTACTCTTCCTATATTCATATGTACATGTGTCGCGCTCCGAAATAGAATGACACGA
Organism: Salvia splendens; assembly: GCF_004379255.2. Taxonomy (NCBI): domain Eukaryota; kingdom Viridiplantae; phylum Streptophyta; class Magnoliopsida; order Lamiales; family Lamiaceae; genus Salvia; species Salvia splendens. The sequence goes on along the minus strand of NC_056043.1, from coordinate 32,452,876 downwards.
AACTCATGAATGATACGAAAAATTTAACATTAATCAAATTATCTTGTTAATTGCAATTAAAGGGATGAAGTCCAATACAATTACTAAAATAATCAAGTAAACCATAATAAAATTAATAAAATAATTCCGATCACTCTTTCTGCTCCGCCGCCGGTGTTCCCTTCTCCTCCTCAATCGCAGCTGCCGCCGCCGCCACCAGAGGCGCCGGATCAGCTTCCGTGTTCGATTTATGGGTCACTACTTCTGCTGGCTCTTTTGGCGCCTCAACCTGATTAGCATAATATATGGAAGAAGATATTAATTAACTTGCATAATATTTTTGAAATTCTTCTATGAATTGATCCGGTTTTGAATTTTTATTTTTACCAAGATTATAAAGATTTCTCAAAAGATTGATACTCTCAATCATGGAAAGCTAATCAATATTTACGCGATGCAAGAGAAAGTTGTAATGATATAAGGAAAATAATTGTAATTAATTACAATCGTGATTTTCATATTATTGAGTTATATAATTTCTATAACGGGAGATTATTTACATGATATAGGTCTTTGACATAGAATTACATATATTTTTGAAGAAATTTAAAACAGCCAAAAATAGATAAACCAAGAAATCTTATGTATCTTGTTCATGAATAACATATATAGGTTGGGTAATTGGTTTTCAAATAAAACATAAAAATTTGGATTACAAGAAATGCTATTGTTTTGTATAAGATCGAACAATTATTCTATGCTTTCTATCACTACTTGAAATTAAATTAACACGAGAATAAGACAAAGATTCATAATATACGACGAACTCTACTTATCACTGTTATAGTTTTAAATGTATTGGGACGAATCAATTTAACTGAACGTCTATCATAAAATAAATTTTTGTCTAATCTAGCAAACCGAATACACACAAAATGGGCTGCTATGTTGATAAAAGAAAATTGGTTTCGAAACTAATTTGTTTTCTATATAAATATACACACACATATTCATAATAAAAAACACAAGTAAGAAAACTATAGATATCAATATAAAGAAACCTTTGCGGCGTAGTTTTGATCGATATCACCGCTTTCCGCCTTCTCCACGGCGGTGGGAGCGGAGGTTTCCTCCTGACGCGGCGGCTCCGGCGGTGGGACGGTGGTGGTTTCACCTCTCATGGCCTTTTGCACGCTAGCGCAGGCACCCATTATTTCTTCTCTCACCAAAGTAATTTAATAGAGAAAGATATTAAGCAAGATATATAGGGGTGTGATGTGATATAAATACTAGGGGGACCAAAACATATTAAGAGGAACAATTTATATTAATAAATACTTAAATTCTAAATTGCATTTCCATAACATGCTTTTTACATTTCTTTTTATAAATATGAATATTTCTCTCGTATATACCTTTAAATTCTCGAGTATATCCCCTTTATTATAATGACTTGAATTATAAGAAATATTTACTCCATTTCTTAAATATTGACTACTTTGTCATTTTAGTACTATTAAGTACTCCTCCTAATATGAAACAATATTGACTACTTTGTCATTTTAGTACTATTAAGTGCTTCTCGTAATATGAAATTAAGATATCCGTAGCGCGATCTTTAAATTTATATTTATTTATCTATAAAAAAAATGCATCAGGCCACACGTAATTCCAATATTTACAATGAGTTCATTTAACACAATTCATATTCTAAAAAATCATTATAATTTTTGTACTACTATTTTACAATAATATTAATTTATAGTAAAATTTTCGAGATTCATATTTACACGAGTTTCCAATTCCTCAATTTCTATTTATTTCCAAACCAAATCCCCTCTTTTATAGTCAAATTTTACAAATCGAGCTTCCTCCCCTTCCCACTCTCACCATTTCCGGCCACCGCGCTTTCAGATCTGTAATTCTCTTTGATTGTTAAATCTCTGGATTTTCTTTTTATGCCTTTTATTTTCGCTGTAATCCGTAATCAATTTTGACGGATTTCTTTTGCAGATTGTTTCTGCTGATTGTTGGAATTCTAAATTATGTGAGTATTATCTGCACTCGTTTATCTTTGGTTGATTTATTTTCAGAAAATCTGATTGGTGTATATGATTTACAGATGCGCTGGTTTTTATAATTTATGTTATTTAGCAATCCGTATGTAAAAATGGCATCTTTATTGCATTACTAAGCTTGTTCTAAAAGTTTTTCAAATCAATTGAAAGTCGTGTTACACTTTGGTGAAGGTGTTGGGAAATTTGGATTTTCAATCAATTTAAGATCTAATTTTGAACCAATGATTTCATGTTTGTATGGTTTACTAGTTCAATTTATCAATGTTTGCATGTGAAGTTTGAAGTGAAGAGGTTTGCTCTCCATGAGAAAAATGCTTCAAAGAAGCTTACAGAATTTATAAGATACTGACTGACAAGCTACTCCTGCACTCACCGGCGGATCCAGGGGGGGGCAGGAGGGGGCGACCGCCCCTTCCCGGCCGTCCGGAGAGCCTAAATATCCCTTATAATCGAGCCGGAAATAGCAAAAATCGCCCCCTCCGTGCATACAAAAATATGAGTTTTCAATGAATGTTGAATTATAGTTTGTAGCCTAATGGTTATATTGTTGGACTTTTAACCAAGAGGTCCATGGATCAAACCTTAATAAGACCATTTTTTTATTCTTTTAACCTCTCTTTATTTTATCAATTCATTTCATTACCAAATTAAACCATTTAATTACTTTATGAATCTATAGTCTTATTAGTTTACACATATTATTTTGTTATACTATTAATTTTTTAGTTAAAAAATACTTATTTTATGTAATTTTTATTGCTTCTTATTACTTTTATATCAAAATAAGTATTTAAAATATTTATGGAGTTTAAATATTTGCTATTTAATGTAGTAGTATTTCTTTTTATTTTTTTATTTTTAATTAATATATTATTTAATTTTATTCTTAAAAATTATATTATTTTTTAATATTTAATTTCGCCCCCTCCATATTCAGGTTCTGGATCCGCCACTGCCTGCACTACTTAAGAAATGGAACATGTTGCATCATGTCCAACAAACTAAGAAACTAACCTGCACTACTAAAATAGATAAGGTAATCCTAAACTAACTTGCAACAATCATTAAACAAAATCATTAAGATATCTGGGCCTTTTAGTGCTGCGTTGAGGTGTGTCAGATGGCTGGGCTTCGACTGTAGTAATTGGGTTGGGCTCGAGATTGGTAATTGATGGACACATGGAGTGGCCGAGTGGGTCTATCCAAAGGTATAACTGTATCAAAGCCTTTTGCTTATTTAAGGTAGTACTCAGTAGGGAACTCTTTTGATGGTCTTGTTCATAGGTTGTAGTAGGATATCATTATACTTGCACGTCTTGCTGATCTGAAGAAGCATCTTTGATGATTTAACAATCGTCACTTAATAATGCATGCTAGGGCCGACGAGGAGCCTATGGATCCCAAGAGGGAACTTGAAGACCGTTGCAAGGCACCATGCACAAGGCCACTTAAAGAATATCAGGTTATTTCTCCTAAATAACTTACACACAATATTTTGGTCTCCTTTACTATAAGATTTGCACGCCATTCATAGTAGTGTAGTTCTGCCTCATAAATACTTGAGAGATAACAAACTACTTAACAGTTTGCTATCCTTTTCGTATCTAGACCTTCCTGATTATGACCTGCATTATGGGTCTATGCATGATGGGTAAATATTAATTAGATGAGCTTGTTGGTATGTGCTTATAATGCCATTTTCTTTGGTATGAGGATTAGCTGAAACCATTGTATTTATAATTTTTTGTAGGACTCGTTAGTCTTTAGTATCAAGACTTCTATTTACTTATAAATATGGTAAAACCCGCCAGTGGATTAGGCAGAAGTTAATTATTTTAGGGAAAATTTACAGAAAGAACATGAATGTTGGCCTAATTCTGTCCCGCAACTTCAAATATCAGCCTGAAAACTCATGAATTTTGGATTTCTCCTCAGTTAATTCCATGGTGAGATATTTTGGTGAACTTGTATACGATATGGCAGCCGAAAAACAACACCATTTGGTTGAAAAACATGAACAGTATAATACACGTAGGCGGCCAGTTTTTTTCACCGTGAGTAATTGAAAAAATCCAACCTTCATGTGTTTTCTTGCTAATTTCAAAGTTGCGGGACATACCAGAATTTGACTAAACTTCATGTTTTTTCGTGGCACCTTTATTTTATTCATCGACAGGATTTTATACCTGACAGAAGGTTTCTCCCCGTTGTTCTATGTGTATTCTGAGAATAATCCTCCATTGCTTTTCCATTTGTATTTGTTCCTGAGGAAAACTTGATAGTTAACTCTTATAACTTCCTTTTTTGGCGAAAGTCTTGAGGCATCTAACTATATACCGCACCGACCAACTCTCCTTATTCTCTTTTGTGGGTATGCTACAAAGTGAGCTTTTGTAGAAAGTAGAAACAGTTTTGCTTTGTCATATGGTAGCCTGGTTTGGCTTGCCGATCATTACAATATCTTTTGAGAAACTGCTGATCTTTTCATTCGCCCTTGGCTTTTTGGGTGATAGGCTTGTTCTAAGAGAATTCAAGGTGATGAATCCGGACACAAACACTGTACGGGACAGTACTTTGACTACTGGCGCTGCGTTGACAATTGTGTAAGGGCACATTTTCTGTTATCCATTATTCTTTTTCCAGTGTATAAGAGCTCCTCACTAAATGCTGATTTCCTTGGACAGGTTGCTACCAAGTTATTTATGCATCTGAAATAACTGTTACAAGACCTCATCGGTGCACTTTACCAACTTACGCTCGTTTCTATTGTACCCCTTTTGTTGCGCTCTGGACGCCCGATTCTTTCCAAGAGCAGGATGTTCCCTTTTTTGCTATGCTTTTGGTGTTACTTACCTGAGATAGTGAGATATGGTTTCTCTTTCGAATAAAAATGAACTGGAATAGAATTTTATATGATTCAGCATGAATTTTTTTTTATCACTTCTGTTGCCAAGTTAATAATCGGTATTTTGTGTTCCTTGTTACCAACATTTTTGCTTTCATTTTCTGTGGTGGTACATTCATATATAGTTTAATCTACACCAAGGGTGACATTGATGCTAAAAAAAAGCTGAGTTCATTGATTGAAAACTACTCAACGGCAGATTTACCAACACTGGCGTTGTCGATAATATTTCTTTTTATATTTTTAAGTATTCATATTGGAGGGGAGTGATCAATTGCTAACTCAACTTCTAATTGCTAACTATAACTAATTAGAGATCTAGAGATCATATGATTTTAGAGATCTAGTGGTCTACAATTTGTCATGTGTAAATTTGTTTTTTTTATTATTAAATATAAAAGGATAATTGAAACTTCCACAATTAGAGTTTTGGATAAAAATGTCAGTGTAGTGTATTAAACATATCAGTACAATGTCATGAATATGTAAATATAATTTCGAATTGACATTTTATACATATTATGTTGACATATTTTGATAACTACATTGACATTAAACTGCTTCATAAAAATTCGAAAATTGAAGAATTTTTTTTCAAAAATTAAACATCTGAACATATGCAAGTGAGATTTTGTTAGAATTCTTATAAAATTATCTTTAATTTGATATATGTTGTGTCCAAAAATAATTTCAATTGTGATAGTTATATGCATTTAAAGTTTTGTGATATTTTGCAAAAGTTAATTATAACTAATTTATTGTTAATTGATCTTAATACCCTTATTGACATTTTTTTACACTATATTGATATTCAGAGTTGAATGATCTTAGCCTTTGACCAGTGAAGGTCTAATCTAATGCATATCATTTAGTTGTAGTTAGCAATTTAAAGAAGAGTTAGCAATATAACACCCCTCATATTGTATATCTAAGTTTCAAATTTAATTATCATTCACACAATACCGACAAACTTGTGTCGTTGGTAACTTTTTATATGAATTTAAATCTATTTCTGAGTTTCAAATAGAATCATAATTTAAAGGATATCGATCAACCGAAGTCCGTCGCTAATCCGTCGCTAATCCTATCATAGTTTTTTTTTTTTAATTTAGATGTTGTCTAAGGGAAAAACCTCACTAACATTTCCATCTAAAGGAAAGCTACCGTATTAAATGCAAAATTCAACTAACACACATACAATTATAGTAATTAAAGAAAAAAAAATGAAAGTGATATATACATGAAGCGCGACACAAAAATGGACCCGTATTGAATTTAAACTCATGGTTAAACATCAACTTGAACATTAGAATAACCACATATATCAAACACATTTGTGCTTTAAATATATGCTCAAGATCCACACTTTTTGTGAAAAATTAACATGTGAAAATATATTAAAAAAAAAGTTCATTGTGCGATTGTCAACACTAGTTTATTTGAGAACCGTCAGTGTATTTATTATATAAAGTCAAAAACTACAAATACAAAGTTGGTTAGTGTCAAGTGTAAAGTGTTCGGGTTAAAGTGGTGGATGGCCTATATGTGAACAACAATATTCCACTTTTATTCTTTTCTTGGTGTATTTAACATATGAAAAAAGATTATTAATGAAGTAAACATATCGACTTATAGTGTGAAAGAATCGATTCCTCGACGATGCCCAAAAGCATCTATGAGATAATTTATTGTCTTATTCCATATATTTTCTTCACTTTCACCAATATATCATTTAGGAAGATAATTCAAATAAAAAATGGACAATTAATTGTTACGAAAAGTAATATCATCATCTTCAGTTACTCGATCGCAAAGATTTATAGTAAATGCATCTCCTTGGTAGATCAATGCAATAATTGAATTTGAATCTCAGAATGATTTAATTTGAACAATAGTTCATAGTGAATATTACCGTGACTTACACGTTTAGTGCAATGTCCTCACACAAAACGTAGTAAGCTTTTACGATAATCAATCCTTGTCATTTACATCTCACATTACATTTAATTGAATTAAGGTTTTACTTATGATACATAAGTGAAATTAAACACCATAGTATCAATAGCGGATTCAGATGGGGTCGAGGTCGACTAGCCAACCCTTATCAATTTTCCATTTGGAGTTTTCGTCGACCCCACAATCTTACTTCACCATCCATTAATTACCAGAGATGGCCAACGCACCACCTTTGCCTGCCAACGCCAACAACGACCTTCTTCACTGCATCCAACTTTCACAAGTTCCAATTTAATTTGTGTTCACACCATTGTCGAATATGTACCATTCCCACAATCTCATAAAGCTTATAAAAAGCCTCTCAATAGCGTGTGCCCTCCACACTTCTACCTTACAAAAATCATTTCCACATAAAAAACAACTCTATATATACACACACATACACACATTTCCACTCTTCAATTCAAATTATTCCCAATGGAGAAACCACAAATTGACAACAACAAAAAAAGCATGTCCAACAAAATCATCGAAATCGAATTAGGGCGAAATGAAGAAGCACTAGCTGAGGCCGAAGACTACTCAAAGAGAGCACAATGGCTCCGCGCGGCTGTCTTGGGCGCCAACGACGGCCTCCTCTCCACGTCCTCGCTGATGATGGGCATCGGCGCGGTCCGGCGCGACGCCAAGACGATGCTCCTCACCGGCGCCGCCGGCATGGTGGCCGGAGCCTGCAGCATGGCCATCGGAGAGTTCGTCTCCGTCTACTCGCAGCTCGACATCGAGGTGGCTCAGATCAAGAGAGAGCAAAGGGGCCGCGAGGAGAGGAACCTCCCGAGCCCGGTGCAGGCGGCCGGGGCGTCGGCGGCGGCCTTCACGGTGGGGGCGGGGGTTCCTCTGCTCGCGGCCGCGTTTGCGCGGGACTACCGTGTGAGGCTCGGGGCGGTGGTGGCGGCCGTGAGCGTGGCGCTATTAGGGTTTGGGTGGGCCGGGGCGGCGATCGGGAGGGCGCCGCCGGTGAGGGCGGCGATGAGGGTGCTGTTTGGGGGGTGGGTGGCGATGGGGATCACTTTTGGTCTTACCAAGTTGATTGGTTATAGTGGCGTTTGATTAAGTTAACTGAAGTTTATGTTGTTAGTTATGTGATGATTTGAACTCGTGATTTATTGGTGTTTTTTTGAGTTAATATAATGATATAAGTTTTGCAAGTTTAGACATTGCTATAATGTAATACTCCCTCTTTTGTTGTTCGATAATAGAAGTTTCATTTTGTCATTTTAATTTCTTTGATGATAGAATCTCATTTCATTTTTAGGGTTAATTTAGTAGGGAAGATAAAGTAAAACAAATATGATAAGAACACATATTTTATGTTAGATAACTTCTTAATTTAGTAGAAATGTTAAGTATGTTTCATGGTTCATTAACTTATTTAAGTATTTTCACTCAAATTTAATTATAAAACTAATACTACCCCGTCCATAAAAATAGTTTTAATAAAGGACGACACATGTTTTAATGCAAAATTGGTAAAATAAGACAAAGACAGAACAAAAAAGGTTGTTGGAATGTTGTTAGTGTAACATGAGATTCTCACATCGTTTGGAGAATATTTATTATAGATGGATAGAGACTAGTTTTCGACGACCAAAAATCGGAAAACGTGACTAATTTTTATGGGCGAAGATAGTATATAAAAGTGAGAATCACGTTTTAGGATGGAAGAGAATTTGAACTTTGCCATTGTTGCCGATTAATTTAGCCACACCAGTTCGATTTTCAGGCCCTGTGGCCAGGGAAACCGACAATATCAAAGTTCATGATATTTTACTACAAAGTTTTAAGTTTTTAGAAAAATTCTGAATTTGGCCAAAGTTGGTGATAAACAACCAATTTCCCTATTTCTTATTAGATAATTGTTTCATCATGATTTAATTGATACGTAATTATATCGTATATAATCATTGTATTTTAATTTCAAGACGCTATACTTGGTCACACATTATATCACTCGTTCACGTTTTTTTGGCATGTTAATTAACTTGATTTCGCTTCTAAAACAAGCCTCATGCTAGTTAGTAAGGTGATTATTTTCATGCTATTTAGTAAGGTAGTTATTTTCTAGTTTCGCAAACACATGTATTTGGTGTGGACGAAAAATCAGAACTTTAGAGCTATTTGGACATAATAATGGCGGATCCAGGTAGGGTCATGTGACGAGTGGCCCCAATGTAGACCGATGAGGGCCGGAAAAACTACATTAAATTCAATTTTCGGAACTGTCATCGGCAGCACAAGTACCCTAATGAATTGAGCCAAACACACTTATGGCTCTTTATTAATCCAGGGAAATGTTTCGTGGCAAAGATAACACAGATGCTTGAGCCAGATAATCCCATGCTTCTTTTTTTTTTGCTTAATTTATTTATATTTTGTTTTTCTCCTAGAAAAGGAAAGCCGTGAATATATTTGAATGTATGATGTATCCATCCTAATCGATATAATTATTTTATAATTTTGTTTGTATGTGTAGAAATAAATGATCAGAATTTTATTTTTAATGAGAACTAAAAACCAGTCTATTGAATAAAAATGTCAACCAGGCTAGCCAACTTAAATTCTTGGTAATTCTATATTTATAGCAAATGAGTGCGTTAAAATGATATTTTAACAAAGTTCAGAACAATATGATATTTTGATAAAGTTTATGGACTAATAAAGATGTTCTCTCAATATCTTAATGAAGAAGAGAATAAATAGATAGAATTGCCTTTTATGTACTCGAGGGTATTTTCGCCCGAAAAAGTTTGAAACAGTGAAAAAATAGCTAATACTTAATCGAAGTTTATACACATCTATAAATATTTTTTCAAATGTTACATACAAAATTGATATATTGACAAAGTTCACGGGCCAAAAACTATCAACAAATTATAAAGTAAGGAATAAAGAAATAAAATGACGAGTATAACTTTTGAATATTGAATAAAGGATTTATTATAACTTTTAAAAGTATCGTAAATGAAGTAGAAACTAAATAATGAGAAAAGTAATCGGGCCAACTCACTCATTTTCAGGGTAGTCCTATCGGGCTTTGGCTATTTTTGTTACTATTCGGGGTAACCCATGAACTATGGTTAAAGACATTCCCACTCTTGATCAATTTAATCCAATTGTTACAATTAATAACCGGGTATTGATATATTGATTTGCAAATTAACTTCAAATCCACACATAAATATCCATATTCATAAAACTACTTACTTTGTGCAAAGTGCAAACTATGTCTAAATCCAAAATCTTGATGTAGCCAAGACCTACCATACGTTTTCAACATGAGCAAAAATCGACTAATTTCAAACTATCCTCTTATATAGAGAGTAATAGTCACCCAATAAAATAATACTAGAAAAATGTGCAAATACACACACATTCGAGTTTAAGATTAATTTGTCCTGAAATTATCCGTAGTTGAATTGGTCTGAAATTATTCGAGATTTATTTTGTCAAAATCCATCAAGACTAATCACAATAAATTCTAGTACCTACTCGAACTAACATAATGTACAAGAATAAATCTTATCTAATCAATCAAACCGAACATCATGACGAACTATTCTACACTATTAACCTCACCACCAAAACCACTTTCCCCAACTTAGTGAGACCAAAAGTGATGCCCATGGCCACCCACCCTCCCCCCACCCACAACCACCCCCCCACCCCGTCCCGCCAAGCGCCGCCCCGGCCCCGCCAAACGCCGCCATCCCCAGCGTCCCCGCGGCCGCCGCCACCCCTGTCCCAACCCTAGAGTCATCCACAAACGCAGCCGCGAGCAACGGCACAATCCCTCCCAACAAGAAGGCAAGAGCCGACACCATGGCTGCAAGCAAAGGGTTAGGAATTGATCTTCTTCCCTCTCTCTTCATCCGAGCCGTCTCTATGGGGTGGACGGAGACGAACTTGGCCACGGCCATGCTGCACGCGCCCGCGAAAAGGGCTGAGAAGCCGGTGAGGATCGTGGCTTTGGAGCCGGCTCTGGTGGCTCCGATTCCCATCATGAGGGATGAGATGGAGACCAGGCCGTCGTTGGCTCCGAGCGTGGAGGCTCGGAGCCAATGTGACCGAGCGGTGTAGTCGGTTTCTTGTTTGAATTGAGGGAGATTGGTCATGGATTTTTGTCTTAGGTGTATAGGATTTGGAGGTGGTTTGGGATAGACATTGATTGATGAGGCTAAGTTTGGTAGTTTGTGGGATGCATAGTTGGAAAACATGATTGGAATATAATATATATAAAGGTAGAGTAGAACACTTTAATTGAAATAGAGATTAATTGTACTAACAAATGATGCAAGGTTAAGTGGTATAGTAAACAAACATGCATGGGAGAAATCCAAGATATATAGTGGTTGTATATAGTATGTAACACCTTGAGTAACTTTATACTCCCTCCGTCCCGCACTACTCGCACTTATTTCCTTTTTTGGCGTCCCACGTTACTTGCACTCTTTCCATTTTTAGTAAAAAATTTCACCTACAGCCGTCATTTTTTACTTTCCTATACACTCATTCCTTAATATCCGAGCCGAAAAGAAAATGAGCGAGTAGCCTAGGACGGAGGGAGTATTTGTCCATATCAAGATGGGAGTGTGCTCTCCACACAATATCAGATTAAACTATACATATTAATTAGATTATTTATGGAAGTGTGCCTTCCACACACAAAGCGCATATACTTACTTAAATTCCTTTTTTCCACTTTGATAAAAGCCATAAAGGTTTGTTATTTAAGTAATTAAGCAGCATGTAACTTTAATTGATTCATATCTCTTCGTATATGGATCGACTACACAAAACATGACGAGTTATAACTTGAACTCTAATCATGATGTCATAATTATGGGACAAAGTAATAAAGAAATTTATGTGGATTGGTTAATTTACTTATTACCCGATTACCTATATAATCAAGACATTCATATTTTCTCGTTCTATAATATATCAATAAGACGAACTCAAATTTACTTTGTTAAGCCATCTCTTTCTCAATGACTGATGGGGTACGGACTAAACAAGCCCAACAGCAGTGACGGCCCATCAGCCCAAAGCCCAAGGAAGAGTATGAGTCCGGCATTACCAAAGAGTTCGGCCTCAGCCTACAGCTCGGTAAAAGCCAACCAATCAAGCTCTGCTCTCAAGTCGGCACCAAGCTCTCAGATCGGCAACCAAAGCAGTTCGGTCTCAGTAAGAGTTCGCCCTCAGCCTACAGCTCGGCAAAAGCCAACCAATCAAGCTCTGCTCTTAGGTCGGCATCAAGCTCTACTCTCAGATCGGCAACCAAAGCAGTTCGGTCTCAGTTTTCGACCGAACAAGGAGTTAGTGGACCCATGCAGGATTTCCACAACTTCCAACACACCCACTACCACGTGGCGTCAACTCAGGCCACGATCTTAGGCCATGACCTACACGACCTCCACGACCTAGAGTGATGATGTAAGCCACGATCTTAGTTCAATGTATAAATAGAACTTAGACCTGGTAGAAAGTGGTTAGAATCTCTCTAGAGAAATAATCATATAGCAAGTCTGTGTTGTAAGCTGTAATTGGCAGATCAAGCAATACAAACCTGCCCCCATTTCTCCCCGTGGACGTAGATTTACCTCAGTAAATCGAACCACGTAAAATTCTCTGTGTCGTAATTTATTTTTACGAGCATTTATCATCATCGAAAATTCGCGGATTCATCACTGGCGCCGTCTGTGGGAAACAGAGAACCAAATTTGTGATAAAGCGAATTTTTGACCATTTTTTCAACCCAAAAAATGCATACCAGATCGCAGAGTACCCGTATTCCTGCCCGTGAGAACCAGGAGGAAGCCAATCCATCCCATAGGTCTGGAAAACAGCCTAGGGATAAATCCACCACCAGTTCTCATGGCGGAGGAACAAGCCGCTCCAAAAGCCGTCACACCGAGTCTTCCCAGCAGCCCGATTTGAACGGGGCTGTCAAGCTGTTTTTGGCTGAAAAGCAGGAGGAATTCTTAACCTTCCTGCAGAGAAGCCAAAAGCAGCCGGAGGCGAAAACGGCGGATTCTCTCTCTCCCTCCATACGAGACAGTCACTACCGCAGTAGTATCATGTCTTCCAGAAGAAAGAATCCTCGGTACCGGAATCACAGGAGAACTCCATCTCCTCCATACCGAAGAAATGTCGGGTTCGCCATGTACGGAGCATTGAGGACTCCGTTCTCGGACGATATTACCCGAACTTCCCTACCACAGAACTACCGAACTCCGTCGATGACCTATGACGGACTCGTGGATCCTCATGATTTCTTGGGACGCTATCAATATAACATGGCGAACCAGGGTCTCAACGAGGTCCACATGTGCAAGCTGTTTCCCGAGCTGCTTATCGGGAACGCAAGAAGGTGGTTCGATAGCCTCCCCCAAGGCAGCATTAGATCCTACCGAGATCTAATGGATGCTTTCCACAGGAGGTTCTTTCAGAAAGCGGAAGCCCGGATCACTTCGGCTCAGCTGCTTTCTATACGTCAAGGTCGCGACGAAAAGATCAGCGATTTTATGACGAGATTCCACAAGGAATGCCTACAAGTAGATAATCTCAATGATCTACTTGTCTTTTCGGCATTCCAAAATGGAATCCTGCCCGGAGCTCTCTACAGAAAGCTCGTGGAGTGCGGTCCGCAAACAGCTCAAGAGATGTGGGACATTGCGGACAAGTTTTCTCGTGCCGATGAGGCAGACCGTCGAAAACGGTCTTTAGACAGCTCATCCAGAGAAGACAAAAAGAAGCCCGGTCATAGCGATCAGAGGCATCCTCGCCGAACACCTTCTCCACTAAAGGAGAGATAGCGGTCATCCGAGGTGATCGAAAAAGAGCAAGTGTGTTCGCAGATTGCGCTTAAAAGTGCCGAGCAATCAGTTCGGCACCATCAAGCATAGCAATCACAGCAGCCGGAATCAGAGGCCGGCGAAATGGCCGAAGTCACACCGGAGCCGAACTCGATGGTGTACGGCACTGAAGCCGTGATTCGGTTGAGATCGGCATATCCAGTCCCCGAACTCAATTTCTCCTCAGAAATGAATGGTGATGGACTGAGAGCCGAACTAGATCTTGCCGAAGAAAGAAGAGAATTGGCCTGCCTAAAAGCAGCCAAGTACAAGGAGCAAGTAGCCCGGTATTACAACCAAAGGGTGAAGAAGCTGCAATTTCAAGTGGGAGATCTCGTCTTGAGAAACAACGAAGTAAGCCGAGCAGAAAAGCTGGGCGAACTCGAGCCCACATAGGAAGGTCCATATCGGGTGTCAGAAGTCCTCGGCAAAGGGTCTTAAAAATTGACTCACGCGTCAGGAGCACAAGTACCCCGAACATGGTACGTTTCCAACCTCAAGAAGTTCCATTTGTAAGAGACAGTCCGGTCAGTCAGTCTTATGTGTTTTCTTTGTTTTTTACTTGTTCTTGTCTCTACGTGCGTTGTGTCTGTCTATGTGAGTGTCGTCTCTTACAAATAAAACTGAGGTATCTCGTTCTTCAAAGGCTGATCCCCTTTTTAGAACATACAAGCCAACGATTGTGCGTCAAAGCTTCTAAAGAGGATACAAGACCACAATTCAGCTTAAACAAGCAGTTCGTCTGAAACGAGCTGCAACAAGCCCACGATTGTGTGTCAAAGCTTCTAAAGAGGATACAAGACCACAATTCTGCTTAAGAATCAAGCACTTCGTCTGAAACGAACTGCAACAAAAGTCCGATTCTCGCGATAAAACTTGCCTGAATTAGGACAAGGGAAAGTCCAATCCACGCGATAAAACTCGCCGAATTAGGACGACCAAGTTCGGTCAAAGCAGTTTACCTCATAAGACCGAGGACGACCATGTCTAGTCAAAGAGGTTTACTGCATAAGACCACTTCGGTTAACTGGGAAAGTCCGATCCACGCGATAAAACTCGCCGAATTAGGACAAGGGAAAGTTCGATCCCGGCGACGAAAATCGCCAAATTAGAACACAAAGACGAGTCCGGTCAAAGATGTTTATTTCATCAGACCAAAGACGAGTCCGGTCAAAGATGTTTATTTCATCAGACCAAAGACGAGTCCGGTCAAAGATGTTTATTTCATCAGACCAAAGACGAGTCCGGTCAAAGATGTTTATTTCATCAGACCAAAGACGAGTCCGGTCAAAGATGTTTATTTCATCAGACCAAAGACGAGTCCGGTCAAAGATGTTTATTTCATCAGACCAAAGACGAGTCCGGTCAAAGATGTTTATTTCATCAGACCAAAGACGAGTCCGGTCAAAGATGTTTATTTCATCAGACCAAAGACGAGTCCGGTCAAAGATGTTTATTTCATCAGACCAAAGACGAGTCCGGTCAAAGATGTTTATTTCATCAGACCAAAGACGAGTCCGGTCAAAGATGTTTATTTCATCAGACCAAAGACGAGTCCGGTCAAAGATGTTTATTTCATCAGACCAAAGACAAGTCCGGTCAAAGAAGTTTACTTCATAAGACCGAGGACAAGTACGATGAAATTTTTTCGCTAAGCTGTAAATACACAGTGTTAGAAGCGAAAACAAAAACAAAATTTCATTTTCAAATCTTGTTCGGCACACAACTCCGCTACCCTACAAGATGGCGTTACGCTATTACAAAGGACTATTCTACTGTCCAGGGTTGCTAAAGTTGAGCCATCTATTCACAAAATCCTCGTGAAGCTGAGTTCGGGCGTTCCAGGCAGCTGCAGAATAAGCAGGTCGACGAGATGCTCTAATCGACCTGCCACCTCTTCTCTGAGCCCGGGAAGCCCTAGCACCTCGGCGGCGAAGAGTCTCTTCACGAAGCAGTTGTTGATCTTGCTCACTCATAATCACAGCTCCTCTACGAACTTCAGCCTGTTCTCGTCTTGACGTTTCCGGCTGTTCCAGAGTTCGTTGCTGACTTGGAGTACGGTTTTGAGCAAGTGAATCAAAGGTTTGATCTGGAGTGCGAGCATCTGTTGGCACGATATGCCGAAGGAATCTTTCTATGGAGGGGCGCCGAGAAAGAACAATGTTGTACCGAGAAGCCCAGCGCCGCAATGATGTCACGACTTGTTGGCAAGCCGAGCTCTCCAGCGCATTGTTCCTCCGGAGTACATTATATTCCTCCCACAGTTCGTCAACTCGACTCTGAACATCTGATATGGTCATTCCCCCGCGCACACGGATGTAATCCTCGTACGCAGTCCTCTCAGCAATGGTCGTATTCAGCTCGGCCTCCAGATCATTCTTATCGGACTCTAAGTCCTTATTATCGGCATCCAGCTTCACCAAACGAGCCAGAAGCTCGTCATTCTTCGTCTGATCGGCTATAGCTCTTTTCTCAGCTTCGTCTAAAGCCGAAGAGTACAGCCGCTTCCAGTGAAGTACCTCCAGCTCCTGGAGAGTTAAGAATACAAAGCAGCTACGTCAGTTCGGCATTTCAGCTTACCGAGCAGGTAGTAAACCACAACAGGAGTAAGAGAGTACGAAAGGCTATACGAAGACACAAGAGCAGAAAGAAGAATTTTTTCATTCATAAGAAAAAAATTTTTCTATACAAGGAGGGCTTCAAGGCCATTTTACATAAAGGAAGAAACTAAACTAAGAGAAGGGAGACGAAATCATACTTCGCTAGCTTCGTCTCCACCTTCTCGGTGAGGTTCAGCTTCCTTCTCATCTGCTTCAGCTTCAGCCTCTGCCTCCTTGCTCTCCTCAGCCTGCTCGGCGCCACCGTAGCCGATCTGCTGCGTCTCCTGATCGGCTTCCTTCTCCGGATGCCCGGCTCGCTCGACTTCGGCCTCCCGCTCCAGCGGCTCGGCCTCACCCTCTCCGTTGTAAGTCGAAGCGGGTGAAACGGGTCCCACGGAGGCAAAGATAGCCTCCAGGTTCTCGTCCCGATCAGCTCGACAACTCCGGACTCGGTCTGCAGAAAGCAGGACCGAGGATGAAGCGAGCTCCTCAAGGAGCGGCAGATTCTGAAGCCGAGCTGCTATCTCTCGGCTGTACAGAGGCAGCACGACATCGGCCCCCTGCTCGCCCTTATCGGCAATTAGCCTTACCAGGCTACCGACAAAGGCCGAGAACTGGCTGCTCAAAAAGAGTTTCTCCGTGTAAACACGGAGAGCCTCCCCTTGGGCAACCACGGCAGCAGCATCGCTCCGCTTCGCCTGCTCTCGCTGGATGACGAGCTGGTTTTTGGCAAACTGAGCTTCATCCTGGGCCGAAATCCTAGCAGCTCTGGCCTTCTCAAATTTAGCCTCAGCCTGTTCGGCCCGATGACAAGCAGCCGCCAACTTCCTCTGCATCTCGGCATAGTCATTGGACGCTTTGGAGAGTTCGACGGCGACGAGCTTGGAGAGCATATCGTTCCTCTGAAAATGGATAAGGAAAAAAGTCAACAGAGGGCACCAAAAATACAGGACAGAAGCCAGGCCAAAGAATCAAGAAGACAATTCACCTCGGCGAAGTCCGTGGGCCATAAAAATGGCTCACAGATATGCTCCGAAGGAGGCGCCAAGACCACGTCTTTCTCTGGCGCTCTCGGGGGCTTCTGGGTCCTCCCCTTCCTACTTGCCGAAGTCGACTCCGGCTTCTTTGGACCCGAAGAGGTCTTTTGCCTCTTCGGATTCTTCTCGGCATCAGGCGCCGAGCTGGTAGCCTTCTCTTTCTCCGGCTCCTCAAGCTCGGAGGACTTTCGGATAGCCTTATTCAGCATGAACACTGCCAAAAAGCAAGAAAACAAGGTTAGTTTTCTTCGTTAAAGCAGTAGAGCATAAAGATAAAGAGAAATCCTCACCCTCGGCCTCTTCGTCCGAAGACGAGATATTGAACACGAGGTCGCCCTTGACGAGCTCAGTTTCCGAATACTGTTTCCTAATCATAGGAATCTTATTGAGCTCGCCCTCGAGCTCGGCCAACGGTTCTAACCGAGGATGGGGAATCACGGACTTCGGCCTTCTCCAAGGAAAGCCCGGAGCCGAAGTCCTATTATAAAAAAAGAAACGGTTTTGCCATTTCGGCCACTTGGTTTTGCAGAAGGCCCTAAAAGGCTGTAAGGGGATCAAGTAAAACCAAGATCCCTTCCTTTTAAACTGGAAAAAATTAAGGATTGCCCTCAGAGACAGATCCTTATCTAGCCTACGCAGTTCGGCAGCAAAAGCCGATAAGTGCCTCCAAGAGTTCGGAGTCACCTGACCTAAAGGGAGTTGAAAAAAATCAAGAAGCTCTACAAAAGGTGGGGGAAGAGGAAAACGAAGCCCGCATTCTAAGCAGGCTTCGTAAACGGTGGCATAACCCTCCGGCGGGTCGTTAGCCCTATGATCATCGTCGGGAACCACCGCCTTCCCCCCAGGTAAAAAATATTTCTCGTGAAGGGATATCACAGTATCCTTACTCAAGATACTGTGAAAATACTCTACGGTCTTCTCCCCGGATTCTTTCCGGCTAGAAGACCCCTTATCCCCTTTCCTACCGCTACCCGACACCGAAGAAGAAGAAGAAGACATTTTTCTTACTTTTTGAAAGTGAAGAAAGTCTGAAGAAGCTCTTGAAAGCGGAAGAAAATTTCTCGAGAAAGAGAGAGTATAGAAGACGCAACAGCAAAGGTGTTCAAATGAGGAAGAAAGAGCATATTTATCAGATTCGGCGAAGATTTCAAAATCGTCGCACCGTTTCGAATCCCACCTTTTCAGGATTCAACGGCCGAATTTTACTGTCGCATTTAATGCAGTCACATGCAAGGCACGTCCCCTGACGTCAGCCTCCCCCGTACCTTTATCCAGAATGCCGAAGTGACTCGCTTCGCCGAAGTGATTCACTTCGTCTTTCGGGGGGGGTAGTGATGGGGTACGGACTAAACAAGCCCAACAGCAGTGACGGCCCATCAGCCCAAAGCCCAAGGAAGAGTATGAGTCCGGCATTACCAAAGAGTTCGGCCTCAGCCTACAGCTCGGTAAAAGCCAACCAATCAAGCTCTGCTCTCAAGTCGGCACCAAGCTCTCAGATCGGCAACCAAAGCAGTTCGGTCTCAGTAAGAGTTCGCCCTCAGCCTACAGCTCGGCAAAAGCCAACCAATCAAGCTCTGCTCTTAGGTCGGCATCAAGCTCTACTCTCAGATCGGCAACCAAAGCAGTTCGGTCTCAGTTTTCGACCGAACAAGGAGTTAGTGGACCCATGCAGGATTTCCACAACTTCCAACACACCCACTACCACGTGGCGTCAACTCAGGCCACGATCTTAGGCCATGACCTACACGACCTCCACGACCTAGAGTGATGATGTAAGCCACGATCTTAGTTCAATGTATAAATAGAACTTAGACCTGGTAGAAAGTGGTTAGAATCTCTCTAGAGAAATAATCATATAGCAAGTCTGTGTTGTAAGCTGTAATTGGCAGATCAAGCAATACAAACCTGCCCCCATTTCTCCCCGTGGACGTAGATTTACCTCAGTAAATCGAACCACGTAAAATTCTCTGTGTCGTAATTTATTTTTACGAGCATTTATCATCATCGAAAAATGACCAAACTTATAAAACAAATAACAAAGCCTCTTTACAAAGTGGAAGAAAGAATCCAAATTTTGATCAACCAATAATATCCCTGCACCATCTCATAAATTTATTAAATACATATAGGTGTGTGGAGTGCACACTCCCTTCAATAATTTAAAGCCATAATTCCCCACTAATGTGTGGAGAGCACACTCCTCATATTTTAATAGTGCTCATTAAATACGTAAGGTGTGTGGATATGCTTTGCTAATTTGTAGGAATCCATCTTTAGAGGTGACAACAATATATAATACTAGTATTAGTATACATACTTATTTTTGTAATGCAATCAAATATATATCCATGTAATTTCATGGAAATAAATTGTAAAAAATTCATCATCAAATTTAGCTTAATTGGAGTAGTGTAATGTTCTAATAATCTGTTTGTTATGCTTATTGGAATTTTGGTGACTAGACTAAAATTTTATATATAGATAAAATTTAGCTTAATAGGAGTAGTAGATTATCTATCCACGATATATATATTAACGGTTCTTTTTTAATTCCAACTGCTTTTATGATTTATCCATATTCGTCATACACATATCTAGTTTCTCTCGTTCATCCTCTAATTATTTCTATCTCATTACCCATCTTTCTCTTAGTTCCCTGCCGCTAACATTGTAACTGCTTTTGGCGTTGCCGCTAGTCGCTAGACATACCCACAACTATTAACAACGACATTTATTTTTTACCTCAAACTCAAAATCCTAACTCCGTCACCGATTAATACTAATATATAGACCTAAAAAAATAGTTGATATATTTAACCACGACTAATGCTTATGCTAATTACACTACCCTATTTTTTTAAATCCACCTCCTAATCTTGCACTATTGTCGTCTTTATTTTATTCTTCTTTCATTTTTGAGTTAGTGTCATCTCAATTTGTGTCTAATTATTTCCTCTATAAATACCTCTTTAATTCCTCTTTTCCTAGTGTATCAAACTCACTACCCAATCCAAAGCAAAACCCTAATTTCATGGCTTCTCAAAACCAGCTCCCAATTGCAATCCCTAAAGACCTCCCCCAAATGGAGGAAGAAATCAACTTCTCCGAAAGGGCCCAGTGGCTCCGAGCCGCAGTGCTGGGGGCCAACGACGGCCTGGTCACCATCGCGGCCCTAATCCTGGGCGTCGGAGCCCTAAAACACGACGCCCAGGCCATAATCCTGGCCGGCTTCGCTGGCCTCTTCGCCGGAGCTTGCAGCATGGCCATCGGAGAGTTCGTGTCCGTGTATACTCAGCTGGACATTGAGAGAGCTCAGATCAAGAGAGAGAAAGCGACAATGGCCGGAAACGGTGGGGCGGAGGAGGCGGAGAGGGAGGCGCTTCCGAACCCTTGGCAGGCGGCCGCGGCCTCGGCCATCGCGTTCTCGTTGGGGGCCGTGCTTCCGTTGCTCGCAGCTGCGTTCGTGGAGGACCATAGGGTCCGGCAGGGGGTGGTGGTGGCGGCCACCACCGCGGGCTTGGTGGGGTTCGGAGGCGTTGGGGCGGTGCTCGGGAGGACTAAGGTGGTGAGGTCTTGTGTGAGGGTTGTGGTGGGTGGGTGGATGGCTATGGCTATCACATTTGGTCCCATTAAGTTGCTCGGGTCGAGCGGATTTGAGATGTGATGAATTGAACCCCTGATCTATTGGTTATCTGTGTGGATTTATGTTTTCCGTTTTATAAAGAAAGTAAAATAAAGAGGATCAGTAATGATTTCTCGTATGTGTCAGTAGTCGTGGTTAATCGAACCCTCGATCTATTGGTTACTAAGATGTATTTCTTCGTCTCTAAGTGAATTTAGGTTAGAGGGATGTTATTTTATGTAGTGCTGATAACTACAAAATGTGCATTGGGTAAAAAAAATGACTATATTTTGTAATGGATGTCCTAAGCCAATGCATTTTGTGTCAAACTTAAGCTTCATGGGAACTATAGATAATGTCATTTGTAACTTGCAATAATCTTAGTAATAGTATACATGCATGCATGAGTTGAAGCAAAATTTAAACTTTTGTTGAGCTTCATATTTTTTATTAAGAAGCACATGAGTTTAGAGATATGGAGATTGATGGAGCATAATTTATAAATATCGTTCTTTGTTAAAATAAATTTTAAGGTGAACAAATTCGTACGAGTATATAAAAAGAGACACCAGCATGAGCCATTAATTACTTTTAAGTGACTCAATTATTTACTTTTTAGGTCACTTGACTTTAAATTATTTAACTAATAGAAGCATCTTTTACTTTTGGTTTTGGATAGGATTATTTGTCGCAATGTTCCACTATCCATTAAACTAAATATTACATCAAACTCTAATTGATATATAAAGGTAATTGCACGTAAATAAATAAACTTTAACTAAATCCTGATTTTGCATATAACTAAGATTATAGTAACAAAGTTTTATTTTTCTCAATATATTCAATAGAGATTATGAATAATTTATTTATCCTCATTCATCCCATCAAAATAATTTAGAATTTTATTATTATTTTTATAATTTACCAATAATTTAAATATTGAAATTTAAATTTAATTATTTAAAATTGAAACCTAAAAGAACCATAATGTTTTATAGTAATTTTCATTTATATTTTCGTCAAAATAAAGAATATTAAAGGTCAACCTATTAAATGAAAAAAAGACATAAAGAAATGAAAGAAAGTAGACTAAAAAAGGAAAAAAAAATCATTTTCAAGGGTTTTGCTCAGGGGTTTTACCACTCAACCACCACCCAACTCCTTGCCGCCGCGTCTCCGCCGCCAACACCTTTAAATTCCCACACTCCCGTAAAAGCGATAGCATTCAGCTCCACCGAAGCATTTCTCCTCCAATAAACGATCAACCGCCATGTAGTATCTATGCGTCTTCTACCACATAAAAGTGACTAGGACTCCTAAAATGGGACGGAGGGACGAAGGGGTATAATTTAAATAACAACTATCCCAATTTTTAAACATCACTTTTTTAATTCTCGTATTCAAAAGAAAAAATGTTATATAACTTGTGGCGATGAAGAGTATTTGGAAAATATCTTATGTATTTAGAAACATAAAAATTAGTTTGAAATTTTAATTAGCGATTTTAATTAGCGATTTTAATTAGGATATCCTTTACTAAAAATGATCTTGAGCTTCAATATTTTTGTTTGCTAATATGAAATGATCATTCAATATTGGTTTTCCCATCCGTTTTTTATTCTCTAGAACTAGATAAAGGACAAAATAAAAGAAAAATACTAAATAAAAAAAGGAATTAGAAAGGGCAGCTAAAATCTAGCAATTTCAATGGCTACACAAAACTTAATGCCAACTATTTTCCTTAACAAAAAGTGCTAAATATGTATTATTGGTTAATACTTTCATTTATGTTAATCTCTACCACAAAATATAGCACCTTAATAATCAAGAACCGTAGCCCAACCGTATTTCACGGTAGAATCTTTGATTCTTTGGCATTTCAACTTCATCTCTAACAAAATATGTGAAATTCTTAGGGAGATTCACAACCAAAACACCAAAAGAGAAGAAACATTTTCTTCTCTTAAAAAAATCCACCATAAATATTTTCATCAAAGAAAATAATTCTACATTTGCCAGCCTCAGGTACTCAAATTATACTACTATTCTTTAAAAATTCATTTTAATTTTGCCATGATAGAGAATTTTTTTTGGTGATAGGTTGGCAAAAAGTTGCAATCCATCTTCATCAAGAAAGGAAACATGGGTCCAAGCAAGTTAAGGAAAGCCATTGGGGCGGTGAAGGACCAGACCAGCATCGGCCTAGCCAAGGTCGGCAACAGCGCCTCCCTCTCCGACCTCGATGTGGCCATCGTGAAGGCCACGCGCCATGAGGAGCACCCTCCCGACGAGCGCTACGTCCGCGAGATCCTCAACCTCACGGCCTTCTCCCACATGTTCGTGAACGCGTGCGTGAGGACCATCACGAGGCGCCTAGGCAAGACGAGGAATTGGGTGGTGGCCCTAAAAGCCTTGATGCTGATCCAGCGCCTGCTCTCGGAGGGCGACGCCGCCTACGAGCAGGAGATCTTCTTCGCGACAAGGCGCGGGACTCGCCTCCTCAACATGAGTGACTTCAGAGACGCCTCGGCTCGCAACAACTCATGGGACTACTCGGCGTTCGTCCGCACCTATGGCCTCTACTTGGACGAGCAGCTCGAGTTTAAGGTGCAGGGCCGCAGAGCGAACCAAGGGGGCTATGCGTGCGATGCCTCGGAGGCGGAACTCGCCACTGCCGCCGCGTGCAACGCCATTGTACCGAAGGGCACTCCTCTCCGTGATATGAAAATCGAGAAGATCTTTTATAAGATCAATCATCTAATGCAACTTCTAGAAAGGTTTTTGACATGCAAGCCAACAGGTAGGTGCTTAGGGTCACAAACATGTCACTCTAAGAAGTTTTTATTGGAACATATTCGAGTAAACACCCTAAACAATGAGAAAACATCAGCCATTAATCATTTTAATATGTAGTTTAGACATCATAAAGAACTCACAAGTCACAATCACACTCATTTATTGAATGAATGTAGGTGCTGCAAGAGAGAACAGGGTTGTGAATGTGGCTTTATGCCCCATAGTGAAAGAGAGCTTTCAGCTCTGCTACAACATAACAGAAATCATGTCAGTCTTGATCGAACGCTTCATGGACCTAGAATTACCAGAAATGGTGAAAGTCCACGAGATCTTCTCTCGCGTGTCCAAGCAATACGACGAGGTGGATGCGTTCTACACGTGGTGTAAGGACGTTGGCATTGCGCGCTCCTCCGAGTATCCCGAAGTAGAGAAGATCTCGCAAAAGAGGCTCGACATGATGGATGATTACATTGGCGAAAGGTCGATCATGGGCCGTGAGAAGAGACCCGCCAGCCCGGAGCCAGAGCCCGAACCAGTCGAAGAGACGGAGCCCGAAGAGGATATGAATAAAATCAAGGCATTGCCACCACCACCGCCACCATTACCGGAAACTAAAGCACAAGAGAAAGAGGTAGTGGAAGAGAAGAAAACTCAAGAAGGGGATTTATTGAACTTAGGTGAAAATGCACCTACTACACAAGAGCATGGTGATATGCTAGCATTAGCTCTATTCGACGGCGGCCTACCCACAGCCAGTCCGGAAAATAAAACGAACCCATGGGAGGCCTTCAAAGAGTCATCGTCCGGGGATTGGGAGACGGCGTTAGTTCAGACTGCTAGCCACTTGTCGAACCAAAAGGTATCGCTTCCCGGAGGGTTCGACACGATGATTCTTGATGGTATGTACCAACAAGGTGCACTAACTCAGGCAGTGGCTTCTTCGGGTGTTATAGCTACTGGAAGTGCTAGTAGTGTTGCCCTAGGGTCAGCAGGGAGGCCGGCCATGCTGGCATTGCCAGCACCACCGTCAGCCGAGGGCGGAGCCGCCACTTCCGAGAATTACGACCCTTTTGCCGCCTCCCTTGCCGTTCCACCACCACCATATGTGCAGATGTCGGAGCTGGAGAAAAAGCAAAGCTTTCTTGTACACGAGCAACTAATGTGGCAACAATATGCAAAGGATGGGATGCAGGGACCAGCAGCTTTAGCTAAGGCAAACCCGAGTTCATCATATCCGCACAACACGACGACACAATAAGCTACTTGTATACAAATATTACAGAATAAAAAAGAAACTTTCAAAATAGTTACTTGTGGCCATACTTGATGCAATTGAGGTAGATGCTTCACTCAGCCAAAACTCCAATTTGAATATTTGGTTTTGAATCTCCTGCAAACACATACGGACTATGTAGGTGAAATATTTCCTCAAATACACATTTTCTGTAAAAATATATACACATAAATATACAAGACATCGTATCGATCAATGGAAATGGTACAAGGTTGGTAGGCATTCCCTTGCACGCCCAAATAATGCAAGGTTCTGCCTTAAGCGACCTCTCTCTAGCCTAGCGTTTCTTAACGGACACGCCCAATTGCATCCCCACAGAAACCAACGTCTCAAGGTGTCTTGAACTATTCTCCAGGAGGTCGTCATCTATCTTGATGGTATCCTGCAGAAGAGCATACTGCAATCTTTAACAAAACTGACACCAAATGGAACACTTGTTGTGAACTAATTAAAGTATTCTTAGCAATCTAGTAATAGTTGATGCCGCTGAGATCTGAAGCCTTAGATATGAACTTATTTTAACCATTTACAAGAAAACTGAAGAAAATTTAGAATTACCCACAGAGACATAGCCAATGCCAACATGTATATTTGTTAAATAAAAGAATTTTATGCATGAAATAATAATTAACAGGTACTAGAAATCAGCAACAAATATTCAATATCTATATAAATAAACTGTGGCACCAACCTTTTCAAAGACACAAATGACTGTACTTCCGCCGAATGAAAAGTATCCAAACTGCATCAACGAATTAAAAGTAGTTTACTGGATATAGTTCAGCCTGATATAAATATAAAGGAGCTTGTTAAGTTGTCAACAATTATGAACCTCGTCTCCTTTATTGACATAGTCACCCTCTTTTTTGGTGAAATTAATGCTACCAACCATGGTTGCTCCTATAGCAACAAAAGCTACCTGCAGTCAAAGTTATAGTTTCAGGTCTAGTATAGACAGTTTTCTGTATGATGCGTTATAGGATACATAAAATGGACTCTAAACTCAATACTGAATCAAGAAATCATAAGCAAAACCAGCAATTCATCATTATAAAAATTGACTGTTTTGGAAAGCAGGATCAGAATCCATGCATATTTCTATTTTTGTAGATGCTCATGTATATCATGATCGTTCCAGGCTCTAAGAACACCAGTCACTTGAAGGACAAAATTATGATGTTCGTATTAACCATTGGTGCATAAGTTGGAAACCTTTAGTAAATAAAAAAAGTCAAACATAAAAAATCCTACGACTTTGAGAAACAATAACAATCATCCATACAAACATGCTTATCAGTAAAGCATAACTGGATAGTGAATCCTGAAGCAAGAACAATATGTTGTCTTTTGCAGAAAGTAACAATAGAAAATGTTGCGATACCAAACCTTCCCAAATTCTTTGGTTGATATTGTAGATACAACGCGCTTATTCTCAGTGAACACATTGCAGTACTTGCTGTTCACTGCAATTGGGTTAACCTAGAAAAAGGAGAGAGCAGAAATGAGGATAGATCAAAATAAGCTGACCACAAGAAACGTCTCAGAGGTTCAAGAGTACCGTGTATAAGCATCCTGGTATCTCCACAAACTTTTCAATAGTTCCAGAAACAGGAACATGGAAACGATGATAGTCCTGCAGTGATTAGGAGGCACTGAATTCAGTATATAAAAAAGCTGAGATACTATTAGAGAAAATAAATTATGCTCCAGATCAAGGATTCACCAGCTGCACCAGATGTTAAAGGAACCTTAATTGCACTCAAGAACAAGAGATATTCACACAATTTTACCTGTGGTGCCAAGCGGAATATCACTAAACTTCCACCACTGAAGGCATCAGAGCACACTTCAGTCCCTAAAAGGCCTTGTACAGAAAATTTCCGGCCCTAGCATGACAACAGAGCTTCTGAATCAGACTATATAGCACCTTCTGCGCAGTTTTGCTAACTATTGCGGACTATAGTTGTTTAAAAAAACATAATATGCTTCATAATAAAGTGAAAAAATCGAGAGCTAATAATATTAAATTTGGCGACAAGCTTTAAAACTATAGTCAATTATATTATTATTTTCACTTACAGTAATTTGCCCAATCACTTTTTTATAAGAATAGACCCACAGACGTTTACAAAAACTGCCATTTGGTGAATTCTAGCAAACACCCATACCTTAATCCAAAATCTTGTAGAATCTTCAGCAGTTTCAAATGCCATCAACCGACAATCAGCAGCACATACTGCAACATCATCACGTCCAGCATTGGTGATTGGCCTCGCACCAGGTTTTAACTCTCTTATAAAGAATTCATTGAATGTCTGCAACAGTGAAAAGTTCATTTATGAATACAAGCATATAGAAGACTCAGAAAAGCAGAATAGACAGGAAAGGACACAACAAATAAAAAAATAATTTGTTAGCTCTCAACTAATGCGATGAAAAGGATCCAAGCCCCTTGGCCTAGCGGTAAAGGGTGCTGGATACCGCGTCCATCCTGGAGGTCTCGAGTTCAAACCCTGGGTGGCGTAATTTGTCTTTCCTCCTTGTTATAGGAGTTGATTTGTAATTTTCTCCTTCATATATATGATATAAATATATGAAGTTAATTTAAAAAAAAAAAAAAACTAATGCGATGAAAAGGAATGCAATATCTATTGCCATAAAAGTGCATACAATGGGGCAATGCTTATAGAATGCAAACTTAAGAGCAAGGGGAGGAGAGTGAGAAAGTTTGATCATATGGAAGACTCAACCGTGTACATGTTCGAGAATAAGTCTGGGATATTGCAGGTGTGTAGTGTCAGCTCCAGATCCTCCCAGACAAGATTGCATTTTAAGAATTCAGTGCAAATAATTAGAAATAAAAAGGGTGGGTGATGGGGGAAGAAGTAAATAGGTAATCACAGGTAGCGAGTAAGAGATTTGAAGGATGTCGACTACGGATGGATGATTTGATTTGACAACTCTAAATCCACATTGCCTACTTTCACAGGCTTGCTTTCAGAAAAAGAACGAGTTTGCTGATCTATTTTCAAGATCGCAGTAATATTAATTGTTAAATTTTGAGGTACGACATCAAAAAATTTATGGACTTTAGATGTTGAAGGTTGGCTTGCTTTCATAACAATAATTTTATACTTAGATGACGACACATAGACCAGAGAGCTTTCAACTGGCTTCTTGGAAATGGGTGAGGAACTGGGGATGTGCTGACTCAACAATATGAAAAGCTCTCATCAAAGATTTAAAACATAAAAGCCAGTTAAAGCTAATAGAAAACAAAGATAATACTATAACAGACAGTATTTGTTTTCTTTGCCAGTAAGGTAATGGATGTCTCTTTGATCTAGAAAAAAGGTAAGAGTTTCTCTGTGATACATGTTTGGATGCTACTAAAAAATTTCCAGTACTATAGTTGATTAGGTATGAAAAAGTCATCTTCATAAGGAGATTCTAGGTTCCTTAAGTAGCAGAAAAGGTAGTATTGACGACAGTTAGTATTTGTGAAAAGCTCCCTGTCAGTCAATTAACAGAATCAAATTCCATCAGATAAGAACCCAATGTAATAACTTTAACTTTAAAGCAAAGGGAACATGTGGGAACAATGGATTCTCCCCTCTTTCTTTTCTTTATAGGCGGGGAGGGAGGGGTAAGGGGGTCAAGCAGTGACTTTGGCCTGTGAGTTTTCCTTTCTATACTGAATTGGACAACTAAAAAAGAATCTGAAAGCAATAACCATAATACCTAAACTATGAAAAATTCAAAAAATCATATTCATGAAGGTTTAATTAATTTTCATTTTGATACACAGAGCAATTTATTATACTATTATAAAAGTATCTATTTTGAAGGATAGTTTAGTAAGTTAATATACATATGTATAGAGGTTTTGTTTATTTTTTTTAATATAATATGAGAGCCTTTTTGCATTTAAAATTGTTCAAAATTATGACAAATATATATTCATGATATATACACACAAATATTGTTTAAATTCATAAAATTTACATCCGACACATAATATGTTGCCAGTCATAAGAAAATTATTGGTCTTATTAATCATAATACTTTTACCTATTAAGAATCCAGATCTTTCATCTTTCAGTTATTTAACTTTTGCTTCCTAAAAACAGAGTTGCATTTAATTGATTATTCACAGATTACTGATCAAAGAGCAGCTGTCAGTTTTGTTGTTGACAATTTTTTCAAATCATTACACTATTATTTCATAGGAAAATATATATCAGCATAATTAGTCTTTCCAAGTATTACACCAATAAGTTTTTTTAAGTCATGCAGAACTTATTGTCAGCGCTGAGCAAATGAAACATCTAGTTATGAGTATTTTTGTATGCTATATAAGTTTTTATGAGTCAGATCGCAATCATTTAGGATAGAAAACATTAGCATCTCAAAAAGTCTATTCAGTTATTGGAGGGCATTCAAAACTTATGAATCTAAAGAAGTGATGTACTAGCAAGAAAATGCATTGAAAACGAAGGATAATTATCTGTGTTTTTGGGAAAGGAATGGAAAAAAATAATTTAAATGAACTTTTCAGTCTTACTACAGTAATTCTGCAGAAGAAGCATCATGAAGAGTGGAATACATGACAGATTTAAACCCTTACCCACCTTAAACTGCTCTAAAGGATATTTGATTTCAGACAAGTTTAATTGATCCTGCAACATAATCAACAATTGCAATTAGGGAGCTCCCAAATAAGCTAATCAAATAAAATATAAGCACAATTAAACTAAGTAACTATAATTGCAAAGACAAGTGGCAAGAAGAATAATATGGCACAGAACAGCAGCCATGCATATCTATTGACATATGGTGCAATGCTTTGGGGAAAAGAATATCATGCCTCAAACAAAGAAATAAACTTTTCAATATCCTTAGCAGATTCGGGTGAATCCATTTTCCTGCCCTGCTTTTCGGAGATGCTCTGCAGGAGTTCCTTTGCCCCTGCATCCGTATAGCAGTTATGTAATATAAGTGAACTCGTAAATTAAGCAAGATAGAAAAGTATAATTGACATATTTACATGTATCTAACTAGCCCCAAATTGATGAAGTTAACGAAGATCCAAGAAAGATCTAAATGCATGAATGTGTATGTGGGTGTGGGTGTGGGTGTGGGTGTGGGGCATAGAGAGGGAGAGAGAGATTATAAAATGTTACAGCAAACACTTGAACGAGACTTATCAGAAGAAATCAATTAAAATGCAACCTTTGTCCATGAGTCCAAGCCCAACTTTAGATTGATATATGGCTCTCATAGATAGCACAATCTTGGCATCAATTGTTTCCTCCACTAATCTTTTCGTTCTCCTATCAAAAACCTGTGATAAAAAACAGTATCTTGTCAATTTAAGAATGCATCGCAATACATTTACAATATAGAATATTCTACTACAAATAGTTTCTAACAAATACAGCAGAAAGACCCCTCTATTCTGCATGCATTATCATGTTAGTCAACAATTCTGATCCAAGATTAACTTATTACAGTGTTTGGACTATAATAGAAGTAAAAGATTGCCAAGAGGCTCAAATTTTAAAAATTGAAGGAAGAAATAAACTAACAAAAACAACAATAATCAAAACACATTAATTAATATTTATTCAGGCACACACAGATGTGGGTTACCAGGATATGTGAAGCACTTGATCCAGACCTCAATCCAACTTCATAGGATGAATAATGAGCCCATTCACTTACTTTGAACATCCACCTGTGCAGAGAACATTGATATTACAAGAATAATCTATTATAGGAATCGTCAGTGTTACTGATATAAACAGTAGAGAAACAACTGTGTTCTGAACTCAACTAAATAATGAATTATGTCATACACAGTTTGTATAAGTGGAAAAGATGAAAGTGAATTACATTCGATCTCTCATATTTGATTAATAGATAAAACAAATTATGGGAGAAGTTGTAGAGAAAATTTACAGATTATATATTTGAAATTGGATCTGAATCCCTCTTTAAACTTTTTTTTGCACTTGCATCATATACCCATAAAAGAATGTAAAGGTGAATATTAGCAAGAAATGAGAGGCAGGTCCTTACCCATTTGAAGCCTGCTTGTCAGTCAAGAATCCTCCGGACATAATCTGATTTCCAGTTCCTTCATCGAAGCAAAGGGTCAAATGAATCATAGCATTCAACTTATCCGAGATGTGGAGAGTTTCTCCACAGACAGGACAACAATTGATTAGCGGATCCCTGCATAAATGGGTTTTCAAGCAAAAAAAGGTCATCGTGAGAAGTTCTGAAAGTAATGAAACCATCATATTTAATTCTGGCAATCAATATTATCATGAAGAAAAGTTAAAGAACATATAACTGGGTCCAGTGCAGTAGCACATCATCACCTAGAAGGTTAGAACCATCAATATTCAGCAGCCAAGGTACTTAAACATGCATAACTTTCAACAATACACTGCTCTCTCTAGTTTTAGGAGGCATGAATTAATCGATCTAAGAAGGCCAATGCCGAAAACACCTAAGAGTCAAGAGGAATAGAATCAAGCTAATATATGACTGCTTTTTCCCAAAGAACTTATATCAAGAACCTACTTTTCTTGCTGAACAGCTAAAAGCATAGCCAACTCATCTATGCTGACAACTCCATCCCCATTCTCGTCAGCAGCTTTGAATAGTTCCTCTTTCTGATACAAGATGAACCGGAGAAATAAGATAATAGATTATGAAATATGGTGATAAGAATCTCATTTGTGCAGGACTTCATTTTGAATTCTTGCGTGTGGTAAACCAATTAAAAATTATTGGAAGTGCAATTTTAACACAGGATATGTCATTTGACCAGGCCAAAGTACCATGTAACATGGGCACCTCAAATAGGTTATGATCTCGAACATGGTGTACAATATTCAGCAACAAATATTACCTACTAAGAGTATGAGAAATGAAAATGACTATTCATATGCAAACCTTTGTAGCAGCCAGTTGATTGCCAAATGCATCTATTAGGTTTGAGAATTCATCATACGAAAGATTTCCACTTTCATCATAATCCTGTGTAATCAAACAAGGGACAGATGCAACTGTTTTATTCCATAAAGGAAAGATGTAATTGTATCATATTGCCTCACAAAGAAAAGAATGCTCAAATTTTGTCGATATGCTCACATCTTTATCCTAATAAGTACTAATATCCTAGCATCTTCATGATTTAAAAATGGGCATCAAACTCCAGTGTTTTGATTATAACATCACAAGTATGTCTGCCAATCACTATTTGACCTTCTCCAAGGTTGACCAATTTCAATTTGTTACATTACGCTCCCAGTCACAGTTTCTCTGCACCAACTCAGAGGTAATAAAGCTAAGTAATCTTTAGACTCATCATCATACTAACAAAATGCAGACAGGGAAAATAAATACTCCGTTTGTTCAATAGTAGTACAGTCATTTTACTTTACGCACTCGTTTTGAAAAAATAATTATAAATAGTTAAAGTGGAGAAAAAGTAAAGTAAGAGAAAGAATATTGTAGATTGGACTCTTCTCTACATTATTCTCTCTCTTACTTTACTCCCTCTTCACTTTAACTATTTATTATCATTTTTTCAAAACAATTGTAGAAAATAAAATGACTCTACCACTGTGGAACGGAGGGAGTATTTGAGTTAGACCGTCAGTAAAACTCGTTACTAGGATGGCTGCAGTTTGTCCAGTGTCAACCCCTCAGATGACTCAAGGAGGAGTAAAATAAGCTATTAATGGAAGTGGAAGAATTTCCTTTATGATTTAATGGTTCTAATTCTTACTTAGAGATCCTATCATCAAATATGACTTTTTATAATTGAGCTTTTTTCATTTCTACCCCTTTTTCCTTCCGATGCACTTGTCCACCATTTCCTTTAGGAAATGATCACTTATATAGATAGTCCTAGGGCATGGGCTTTGTTTATATGGTGTTTGGCTGAACTTATATATTATAAGCTGTTATCCTATAAGTTGTTTCTAAAGATGGTATATATTCCTTTTTAAGAAAAAGTCATAAAAGTATTTGGATAAAACAAGATTAAAAAGGATTGAAGATGTAAACAAGCGTAACTTTTCTAATTGACACCATTCAATTTTAAAGAATCCACCAAAATAAGATCTTTTTTACACAAGTATAGTTTAAAGGCCGCAGCATTCTAAAGGATTTGTCAGCTCAGAAACAGAAACAGATTCAGAAAGAAAAAATCTAGAACATCAAACAATTTTAAGGAGCATTTGAGTTCTAAACATCCAATAACATATTTCAAAGTGCTTATAAGCAAAACAAAACATTACTTGATGCACCATTTATAAAACTCTCTTTTACAACGGAGACTGAGATCAAGAACAATACTATAAGAACTGAAAGGAACAATAGCAAAATAAATTCATTCCTCCAAAATATTTACTTAGAAAGATCCATATGGTATCAACTGTACTCCAGGAAAAAAAATCACAAAAACATTTCACTACATGCAACAACAAAAAATTATGAAACATGCAAAGTTAACACATACCACAACAGACAAAATCCGCCGCACAAAACTCTTCTCTGTTTCCATTGGGTCCTACAAATGTCACAACCATAAGTTCAAGGCACACACAGATTTATTTTCATATGGCCTAATTGAAGTGTAAAATATAACTGCACCTCAATGGAACATGACAATCTTATTTTGCCAACAATTCCTCCAGCAGAAGTTGGATCTAATAGGTCATATACATCTATATCGGAATCTGAATCCTACATAATAGTTATTGAGGATTAAAATGAGAAAATATATGGAGAAGGGGGGAAAAAGGCACATCCTGTCAAAATAAACAAAGTATTCATGGTTTTCTATCAGCAAATAAATCAAGAAGAAGCTTAGAGCTGTTGAAATTATAGTAACTTGGTTAAATTAATCTTCTCACAGCCAAGATATAAGTGTAAAGGATGCCCCAGGCAATAAATCAAGTCCACAATAAAAAGAAAATTTGCTATGCTTGTTATTAATGTATGGGCCAATCATCAACAAGTCATCCAATTGAATTCTAGTACACATACTGAGCTTCAAACAAACCTAAAATACATATGTACACATTGTGAGAACAAAAAATCATTTGAAGTCTTTTGACCCCAAAGATATCGGTTAATGGTTAATGAATAGCACCTTGTTTCAAGTCCCCTGAGGGGTGAAAAATCAATTTCATTTGTGTAGTTAATTTCATTGCGAATGCAGTAACTTTTATACAGTGTTCTCATGAAAAATATAGTTTTCACTATAACACCCATATATAGGTAAATGCATCCCACCCGTTAAATCAAGCAAGCTAACTATCATCCACAAGCATCTATAAATGTAGTTTAATGAATTATTCAGTTCAACTAGCATGTCCTCATACAAAATCATAGACAGGAAGGAAGGGTCTAAGATTAGTGTAACTAACCCGAGTAAGGAAATCATACAGATCAATCTCACAGTAACCAATAAGATTGTTCTTCGACAATCTATTAGTCTGCATTGGGATTTAGAGGAGAATGATATTCAGTTGGCTTACTGGCCCATTAAGATAGAGAATCAAGGTATCAGAGTGATTATTTGAAAGATACCATCAATTGTTTAAAAAATAAGGCATGAACAGAGAGAGCTTGTTAATGAAATATTTTCCTGATTGAAACAAAATTCATGAAATGGACATCACAAAAGCATTTCATACAAACCTCAAATACAGAGATTCTTGCAACACGTGCCCCATTTCTTTCCAAAAGAAGCTTTTTCTCCTGTAGAGTGACATAGTGATGATTCATCTTAAGCAAATGTTACAATGAAACCAAAAGGAAACCTACAATCAGGGGAGGATCGGAGATTTTGTGTGGGTAGGGTGAGGGGCGTTAGTTATGCAAAAGAAAACTATCATCTAAGAGAATTTTAGCCGCAATACTACATCATCCCCAACAAAACTATTAGTTCTTGACTGAGTACAATGACACATTATCTAAACGGTTTGATTGAAAAGACAACATGATTTTTTTTTTCTGACAGTAGATTCATGTGTCAACAACATACTCCCTCCGTCCCACATAATTTGACCCAGTTTTCCATTTTGGGCCGTCCCACATAATTTGACTCACTTCACTTTTACCATTTTTGGTAGTGGACCTCACATTCCACTAACTCATTCCTACTCACATTTAATTATAAAACTAGTATATAAAAGTAGGACTCACATTCCACTAACTTTTTCAACTCATTTTTCATTACATTTCTTAAAACCCGTGCCCGGTCAAAGTGTCCCAAATTATGTGGGACGGAGGGAGTAATATTTTAGCAAATACTCACAGAGTTCCAGACAGGCTGATCGGTTCTGTTCAAAAGAAACAAGAAAACTATCAATACATGTTAACGTTCAGGAACAGTAAACTTATCTCAGAAGCAAAACTATATGCAGTATATGATATAATAATAACAACCACCTTTTTGAAATAAAAAAGTAGCCTCATAAGGTCATCTCATGTAAGATGATGATAATAGTACATCAATGCAGCATACAATGCTTTCATTTGAAGCATGACTTATATTAATTTGAAAAGACAAGTAATGAATAAAAGACAAGCATGACTTATATCAACCCCTTACTAAGTTCACGATACTGGTGACCAATTGCAGAGTAAAATTGCATAAAGAAAGGTAGAACAAAGAAACTTAGCTGCAAAAGATGAGTTTAAAAGGAGGAGGAGAAGAAGAAAATGTCACATTAGAAAAATTAGCTCCGTTTCTTCTGT
This sequence comes from Salvia splendens, assembly GCF_004379255.2. Lineage (NCBI taxonomy): Eukaryota > Viridiplantae > Streptophyta > Magnoliopsida > Lamiales > Lamiaceae > Salvia > Salvia splendens. The sequence continues at coordinate 32,416,907 of NC_056043.1, read as the reverse complement.
GCTTATGCTTGTTCATGTACCATGATATCACTATTTTTAACATGATTTTCTAACTAATCGCGTTAAACACCATAGATAGTAGTAGTACTCATGATTTTGAACAGGTAAAATTAGTGATTAGAGAAGCAGAGAAGGAGAGAGAGAAATGAATTAACTGATCAGAGATGGCAGTTCGGAAAGTCTGCTCGCCGAGAGAAACGCATGCCAGCCATTTATCCTTGATTCTCATCTCCGCCTTCAATCAACCAACAGCAAATTATTAAATTAACGAAAAATGAAACAAAGTTGAATAAACGCGGAAGAGCGTGACATACGCCGATGATGCAGAGGAGTGCGATACCGGCGAAGTCTTCCTCCTTGAGCAATTTCTTCAGCTGCGAGCCAGGACCGGAGCCGCGGTGGAGGCGGCGGAAATGGGGGCGGTGGCGGTGGAGGCGCTGCCGGAGCCGTTGAATTCTGGAAGTTGTGGAACCGGAGGCATCCGCTGAGTCATCCTGAGTTTCATCTTTGGAGCTTCCATGGCCCATCGTCGACAACAAAGCTACTGAGAAAAGCGATCGAAAAGGAATTGTGATTTTTTCGGTAGAACTACGAGTGTTCCCAAAAAGGAAGAAGAAAAAGCGTGAATAGCGCTTTGACTTGCTGGAAATCAAGGCGCATATTCTAGAGAGAGAGGGAGTGAGTGGGTCCCGCCAAATATCCGATTTTCCAAGGTCGACCTAACGAAAAAATTGTTCAAATAAATACCTCAAAATTAGGTATAACGGAGTATATAATACACGTTATTGATTTCTTTATCTATTATTTTACGAAGATGATAATAAATAATTACAATAAAAAAAATAAAGTAAGAAAAAAATAATATAAAATAAAATTGTGTCTTCATTATTCTCTTACTTCCTTTATTTTTTCTATATTTTAACTATTTTATTACTATCATTTTCCCTAAATACGTGCCGATAAACAGTCAATCACTTGAGATGAGACAAATAGAATATTAATTATTACTAGGAACTTAATACTAACTAAGTCTCTTAAAAATAAAAACTATTATTACTTTGGATCGTCTATTAAAAATATAATTTTTTTAAGCTTTATATTTTAGGAAGTGGATCTCATAATCCGCTAATTCTATTTCCACTACTTCTTTTTCTTCTTTACTTTTACTTTACTCATTTTTCTTCTCATCTCTCTTACGTTACCAATTCTTCTATCTTATCTTAACAATTGTATATTAAAATCCGTGTCGCCTCAAAAATTTCTAAAAAATGAAGATAGTATTGGAATCGGGTATATCGTATTTTTGTTGTACATAGAAAAGTTTATAATTAGTTTATATATTTGATATAGTATGAAAGTTTAACACTCTCTCTTCATAGTAAAATAACCCCTTTTATTTGGGTTGTCCAAATAAAATAAAATATTTTTTAAAATTAAAACAATATTATTTCTAATTTTTTTCTTTTTAGCTAATATTCTCTTTACTTAATTCACAAAATAAACATAAACAAACTTTTCGAAAAATAAATACATATATACTATTTCATAACTATTTAATGGGATGGTTAGAGTATACATAAATACTGTGGTATGTCGGTTGTGTATCGAAAATTTATTTTGTTATATAATATGACATGAAAATTGGGGTATGTATATATCTGTATCTAATATGGCAAAAAAAATGATATATAACATAAGTTTGCTGTATATATCAAATTTTCAATATATCAGGATATTGTATGATTGTTATAGTAGTTAGTGGGCCTCTAGCTGTCCTGAGATAACACAAAGTTATTGCACTATTATTGGGCTCATTTTATAATATGGGCCTACAATAATTACTCCATAATGAAGGACTTTCAATGTTGTTTAAGTAACATTTTGATAATTTGATTTCTTTATCTCTATGATATTATATTAACCCAAATTGAAATGTCTGATTCAATTTATAGCACATCAATCCGTTTAATTTAATTTGATTTGATTTGATTTTTTATAGTGCATGAAATATTTCACACACTTTTTTTCTTTTGAATTGCCAAAAAGGAAGCTTGAAGCCCAACTTTAATGCCACACTTCTATTTTGATTGAAGTCGTCGATATAATACTAAAACTAGTTTTTGATCCAAAATATACGGCAATTTTTTCATACGGAGTAGTAGTACGTAATCTAAATAATTTATACTAATATTTAAAGTATAGTTCTCTTCTTTTACCTTTTTCCTTTTATCCTTGTTTTTTCAATAAGATTTCTTTATTTAGTTTATATCTAAAACGTCCATTCAAAATTTAAAATAAGAATCTAGTACTAGTATGATATTTCGAGGAACACATAAAGCAAGAAAAGAATATGGTGACTCAATTTTAATGCTTTTTATCTATTCTTTGCTCATACTCCAAGTTTGCAATATCATCACTTAACGTATATATATGAGATTTATCCTTAGGCCTTAGCAATGCGAGAAGTGATAAGAAGAGGAAAAAAGGAAAAAGAAAAGAAAAGAAACGGAATATGATTTGTTAGTAAAGTTTATATCTCTTTAATTTCAAGATATTGATGAGAAATTGAGACTTCTGGAAAAGCTTGCATCAAATTTTAAAACTTATATATATACCCAAGAAGTATCGAGTTCTCTTCGTTTTTGCCTTTAATCATTTTCAACTACTTCTTTGTGCATAGAACTTTTGTTAATTGTGTTTGGTAATGCAATCATCAGTTCAATTATTAAAATGTCAGTTTAAAACAAAATTAAGAATATACCATATTTTTAGGAACACATTACTCAAGGTTAGAATGTGTTGCTCAATTTGATAAACTTGGTAAAATTTACTAGTACTATATATCTATTCTTTGCTCGCTCTCCAAGTTTGCATGATTCTATTACTATTACACAAAGATCTCAAAAACTTTAATACTACTCCCTCTGTTCCGGCTAAGATGACACATTTCTTATCCGACACGGGATTTTAGGAGTTATTGGTTAATGTTTTTAATTAAAGAGAGAAAAGATTGGTGTAAGTATTAAAATATAGAGAGAAACAAATATGAATATTTTAATATGATTGAGAAAAAATGGTTGAGTGTATTAATTGGAAAGAGAAAATTTTCAAAAAATGAAATGTGTCATCTTATTTGGGACAAACTAAAAAGAAAAACGTGTCATCTTAAGTGGGATAGAGAGAGTACTACATAAATATATGTTACCTTTTTCTTTTTCTAATATGTGATGGATTTTTCTTTTTATTTCGTTTCTTTTGTAGAGCATCTTTTAGTTACTCCATAATCTTGGCAAACCAATAAAAATAGATGGAGATGGAGTGTTTAATAAGAATTGCGATTTTTTTAATGAAAATGAATACTTTATCTTTTAATGCAGACCCACATTAATAGTACACAATTAAGATAGACAACTTCAAAGTTGTTTAATTGCATGTCGATATTTTGATTTTCTTCATCTTGATATGATTATCTGTCCTATTTAATCAAATTAATTAACTGAAATTCGATTTATAATACATATTTGATTTTATTTAATCAGTTTATAAGGCATTATTTCTTTCTTGCATTTTTTTTCTTTTGAACTCAAAATGTATCTTGAAGCCAACCTAAACGACACACATACGTTTGTAAAATCAAAGTCATTAGTATAACTATTTTCCATAGTAGGTTATTATACTTAAATATACATTCGACATGCCAGCGACCCCAGTGGCTGATCCCGAACTTTTTGTTTGGGAGTGCGATAAATAATCTTAGTGATTTGAAGTTTTAAAATTCGACGAATAGTTTATCTTCTTTTTAATAGATTTATTTCAGCTATAATCTATACCATTTGAACTCGCGCCTCCCCGGAACTTAGTAGAGATTTCTACCACTACACCACTTGCTGGAATATGTTTTGGGGGTACACCTTTACCTCTTTGTTCTCATGTGGATCCGCCACTGAGCGACCCCGCGTGACCACCTCTCGCCCCAACTATATATACTACTCGTATATAAGATTTAAATCTTATAAATTGAGCTGAAGTAAATAAATCAATAGAGTTTATTATCTTTCTCCAATCTCCACAACTTCTTTCTTAGTCTCCCCTTCTCCCGTTCTGTTTCCTAAATTCCGGCAAAGTCGCTGATTTTTCAAAATAGACATCAAGTGTGCTTCTCTGCCCAACACTATAAATCAAGCATCTCACCTGCAACATAACCATCTGAAGCTTCTAGTCAAAGATGATGATTTCTGGTCTGATTTCTGTGTTAACTGTAAGTGGTCTATGTCTGAACGAAAGGTACAATACAAATGCAATAACTGTATGTATTGAATGTGTGATGCTACCGCAAGCAAATAAGCATAGATTGGAGAATCATTTGTTGCCGTTGACATATGATGCGCGTGTTAACCGTCCCGGTGATTTCTACTACACCAACTGCGAGGGCCTAATGGACCCCAGGAGCTGGATGTATCACTGTCGAGAATGCGACCAATCGTTTCATCCTAAATGCTTTCCTGCTACGTCGGGTGATTACAGAAACATCAAATATGGAACAGAGCAGTATGTGATTTCCAGTATTCATCATGATCACCCTCTTAGATTTCAAATCATAACCAACAAAAAGAGATGCGACCTATGCCATTTCAATTGCTATGATTACCCTGGATTTCAATGTGCATCATGCTTCTTTGTAGTGTGTATAGACTGCGGTATCAAATGAAACAAATTTCACTTCTTAGTTTTATAAATGCAGATTGGTGTATTCATGTTATGGGTTAAATGTGTGTTGTTGTTGTATCTCATGTACTACTAATTTATTACTCCTGTGTATAAATGTTTTATAATTCTTGTGTATTTACTACTCATCTTGCCATTTTGTTTACATGGTTGTAAAGTGATGAACATTAGAGCGAATTGAACGTGACATAATGTACGAGTTCAAAAGAGTACAAGAGACATGCTAATGTGGCAAAATTTAAAAATTAACCAAAGATTTTCAATTTTATTCTAAAACCTTAATTTTGGATTAATAATGATTTCTCATTTACCCTTGAGATGATTCGAACCCTCGATCTATTAAATGGGGAAAAAACGCATTGCTAACTAAGGTTCACTTCATCGTTTTCTTAAGAGTAAAGGCCAAAATTGGTCCTGAACATATGGTCATTTTACGTTTTTGGTCATAAATATTATCTTTTGAATTATTTGGTCCTGAACATATGAAAATTGGATCTTTTTGGTCCTGGACTAACTGTTCCGTTAAAAACTAACGGTCAACGTAAAATGACCATATGTTCAGGACCAATTTTGGCATTTACTCTTAAATCCTAACTGATTAGTTGAAGTATTGTATGTATTTTGGCATGACTGTGGAGTGGAATCATGATGTAAAAGCTTTATTTGGCATCAATGGATTTAGTAATGTTTGAATTTGTTGGCAGTAAGGTATGTATTTTGAATGTGGAGTGAAGTAATGTATTGATTTTTTAACGGAACAATTAGTCTAGGACCAAATTGATCAAATTTTCATATGTTCAGGACCAAAAATCCAAAAGATAATGTTTAGGACAAAAAACGTAAAATGACTATATGTTCAGGACCAATTTTGGCCTTTACTCTCTTCTTAATTCAGTTGACTAATGACAAGTTCTCGTTATTGAAACAACACACTTAAAGCCTTAAAGTTGAAGGTTATTATAATAACATGTCTATATTTTGATTTCTTTATCTTGGTATGAATATCTATCGCATTTAATAGATCAACTGAAACGAATTAGATAATTATATTTACAATACATTATTTGATTTGAGTTACAATTTTTTAGTGCATTTATTCTTTTCCCTTTTTAATTTAAAAGGAAGCTTGAAGCCCAACTTTAATGTCACACTTCCGTTTTCATCAAACTAGTTTTAACCCACGTGCAATGCACGATGAAATATTTTTTTATCATATGATTTTAAATTGTTAATTGATTAACATAAGATCAAGTTTTGATTCCGAAAACAAAGTGGTAGTATTGCAAGTTTTAAAATTGGAGGATAGCTTTTCAAACCTCAAAACGGTTTTAAAATTGTATTTTGAAGTATAAAAACGCTGACGCAGAATAATATTGTCACATAATTGCGTGTAATCTTTTTTGTATTTTGTATCCATTTAAATTGGTACTATACTTTATCATAGTCGAGCTTCATTACATTGCAATATAGTGACCCTAATACGCTAAAAACCAAACCTTGAAATCTAAATCCTAAACCCTTAACGTTAAAATATAATCATCATGACCAACAAATGAGTCAAATATAAATAAAATCCTCCCTCCGTCCCAGTTCAATTTTACTTTGTACTTTAAAACGAACTTTAATATCCAACATAATAATAGATACTCATTATCCAACATAGATGATCGAGTACAAAGTTTTACATTACATCCCAATCTGCTCATGTTAACATTAAAAAATCTAAAATCCTAAATAAACTATTATATAATTAAATCAACTTATAGTACTATAATTATAAAAATCATTTTGATTTTATATAATTTAAAATTTAAATATATTATTTCTAACTAATTCTTTGTTGGTTCTATTATGAAACAATTTAAAATATAGAGATGATATCAGTTTCTTATTCAATCATCAACATTTTTAATTATATTAATCCACGAATTCATGTTGAATACATGCATTATATTACACTACTAATTTGATAAGATATATCCTACCATGTACATTCCAATTAATTTATTTTATGCATGATTATTTTACATGTATATATTGAGTTAATTTATTTTATTTTGGAGTAGTACTTATGTAGCCATTTAAAATAGTATAGCTTTTATTAATGATATTATACTAAAAAATCTAAAAAATCAAGTAAGTTTGATTTCTTCACGAATACAAGATTGTAACTTCATTATTTAAATAATGCATTTGAAATAATCTTAGGTTTTAATGCACAAGATCAAGTTTTGATTCGGAAAATAAATTGGTAGTATTGCAAGTTTTAAAATTACACGATGGCTTTTCAAACCTCAAAACGGTTTTAAAATTATATTTTGAAATATAAACGAACCGACGCAGAATAATATTGTTACAAAATTGTGTGTAACTTTTTTTGTATTTGTATACATTTAAATTAGTATAGTTTTTATTAATGGCAGTATACTAAAAAACCAAGTCATTGAAGTAATTATTCTATAATTAATTTTCAAATTATAACTGAATCCACACATGCAATCTTGTAACCTATAATCAAATTTTAAAGAATTATTTTGTTTCTAAATTTGAAACCTAACAACAATTTGAATTCCATAATTATAGTCATGGTTCCTAATCATAGGAATAGATTGTGACTAAATTATACCTATCATCATCTATAACAAAATATACGAAATAGTATATTCAAAATATGTAAATATCATGGCATTACAAATTCTTCACTATTATATATAACTGAACTTTGTTTTATAGATAAATTGATAAATAAACTTGATAAATAATGGCACCAAACTTACTTCTGCATAAAGTAGAATTTGTTTAAAATACCATGAATAAATAAATGAAATAATGCAAATGCCAAATACAATTTATTAAGAACTAATTCAGTGATTATTATTTGTAAACACAATACATGAATTACCACAAATTTAATGAAAATGTGTTGCTTATTACAATAAATCAGAATTAACCATTGAAATTAATAATTACCAAAAAAATATATTATAATAATAAAAAAGAGCCAATTCTTAGCAGAAGCTAATTAATTTAGATGAATGACGGCCGTTGATTGAGCAGATTATATGGCTACGGCCTCACGTTTGTAAAATATATTAGTCCATAAAAATAATTGGCGCTAAATATAAAGAGCCTCAATAGGCAAAATATAACTTATATGAACGTAATTAGCGAGAAAATTAGTCAATTGCAATCTTTTACAGTTTTACTAATCAATTACCACATTTAATTCTTTACCTAATACTCCCTCCGTCCACCATTAGGAGTCCCATTTGTTGATGGCACGGGTTCTAAGAAATGTGGGTGGAAAAAAGTTAGTGCAATAAGAGTCCCACTTGTATATATTAGTTTTAAATGGAATGTGAGTGGAATGAGTAAGTGAAAGGTGGGACCCTATTACCATTTATGGTAAAAATGAACCGGGACTCCTATTCGCGGACGGACTAAAATGGAAAAACGGGACTTCTATTCACGGGCGGAGGGAGTATATTATAATAGTATCATTATCAAAAAAAAGTTAGAACTTAAGTTTAAGAGTTTTCCTATCTCCCCTTAGCACCACCTCTCAATCCTAAAACATGGTATGCGCTTCCACCGATGTTTCACAATAGCATACCAAATCGTCTGTTATGGTACCAATCAACCAAGGTAGCCCAAAACTATAAATCAAACTTTTGCTAAAAGTTTTCATAAATTGGACAACGATTAGAATGGAAAAGTGTAGCTATAGTATCAAAAAAAATTTTAAAAGGAATTTGTTAAAAAAATATTTGAATAAATGTTAACGTACCATTCACTATTTTTTTCTTGAATGTATTCTTGTTACATCTATTATTTTCTTCTCTTGCTTGTGGTAAGTTCTCCATTTGTGATTGCTGCAAAAAAATGTAAAGGTTATGATAGTTGTTCATCTTCTTTGTATTGTTCATAATGATATATAGATTGAATAGGATAAAAATACATAAAACAACGAAGAAGTATACGAAACTTAATATGAATATAACACACATAAAAGATAGAATAAATTTTTTTATTATTGAAATCGGTATTTATAGAAGATTTGTGTAGCGTATGATATTTTTAATGACTTTTAGTGTGCTAAATGACATTTATTATAAATTAAATTAATATTAAATGTGTCATAATTTATTTCGCCTTTCGATATAATAACTGCAAAATTTAGATGTCCATTAATCAATAATTAATTTTCAATCATGGAAAACAATTGAATTCATACCAGTTACTCTAAAAACGCTTTCGATATAATAACTGCAAAATTTAGATGTCCATTAATCAATAATTAATTTTCAATCATGGAAAACAATTCAATTCATACCAGTTACTCTAAAAACGTCCATTAATCAATAAATAATGTTCAATCATGGAAAACGGCACAATTTATACCAATTATAAATATACCGAAATTATATCGGTTCAAATTGAAAGGCATTTTAATGATTTTACTTATTTTATAATAAACAATGATTGTAAGTAATTTAGTTTGATTTAATATGTTAAATATGACCGCTACTGACTTTAAATTTAATAATTTTCTCAATTGCATTTACATCCCTTGCATAAAATAGCTATTCAAAACGTCTCAAAACTCAACTTTTATATATGTATAGATTAAGTCGTCAATATAATTTTCGATTCAAAGTATAATTCATAATATCTAAAGTATAATTCTTTTCTTTGTTTACGAAGATAAATTCTTCAAGTTTCCACAGAATCGGAATATGATTTTTGTTAGTAATTAAAGTTTATATATGTCTTGAATTTCAAGATATATATTGATGAGAAAGTGAGATCGTGGAAAACTTGCAATCAAATTTTAAAACTTATATACCAAAAAAAGTATCTAGTTCTCTTCATTTTACCTTTTTTTTATTATTTAATACCCATTTCAAAATAACTTCTATGGACTATGTGTATATCACTTTTGTTTGATTGTATTTGGTAAAGTGTTCATCAGTTTAGTTATTGAAACGTCAATTTATAACAAAATTAAGAATATAGTACTACTATATTTTTAGGTTCACATTAATTAATCAAGGTTGGAATGTGTTACTCAATTTGATAAACTTGGTAGTATAATTTACTTTATTTCTATTCTTTGCTCGCTCTCTATGTTTGCTTGATTCTATTATTAGTTATTACACAAAGCTCTCATGAACTTTAACACATACACGTGTTTTTTTCTTTTTCCCTTCTAATATATGATGATTTTTCTTTTCTTTTCTTTTCTTTTGTTTTGTAGAGCATCTTTTAGTTCTAATCTTTGAAATGCGATAAAAGTAGATGTAGTGTGTAATAAGAATGGTGACTTTTTTTACGAAAATGAATTTCTTTATCTTTTTATATAGGCCCACAATAATAAATACACATTCAAGATAGACAACTTAAAAGTTGCTTAATTACATGTCGATATTTTGATTTCTTTATCTTGATATGATTATCTATTCTATCAAGTCATATTGGTTGAAATTCGATTTAACTAATTATATTTATAATACGTAGTGTTTGATTTTATTTAAACAGTTTATAATGCATTATTCTTTCTTACATTTTTTTGAATTTTTTAATTGAAAATTAATCTTGAAGCCATCCTTAAACGGTAAATTATGTTTAATCAACGTCATTTGTATTATACTATATACATTCGAGATGCCATCGGCCCCACGTGCACTACCTATCATCCCAAAAGTATGTACTATAAGACTTGAACTTCATCATAACTTCATAGGAGTAAACAATAGAGTTTCTTATTTTTCTCCAATCTCCACGACTTCTTTCTTGGTCTCCTCTTCTCCCGTTTTGTTTCCTAATCAAATTCCGGCAAAGTCGCCGATTGAAGCCGGCCAAAATCGGATATCTCTCTCTCAAATAGGTAATGTATTTATTCTAAATCTCCGTTGCTGTAAATTTTGTGAAAATGTTAACGAAATGATGTGATGGAGTATTTAGCTTTGTATTTGGATTGTGTGTTTATATATTAAGCATAATTATAATATGGTTTGTGAAATGGCGGGAAACTTTGTTGTGATATTTATTATAATATTACTACTATATTTTATGTTACATTGTTGTCTGATGCAACGATAAACATTTATGTGGAGATTAAAATTTAAATAATTTCTTATATCTAAAGTATGATTTTTACTTTGTTTATGAGATAGGAATTTAATTTCAAGTTTTCATATATGTCTGAATTTACTTATATCAATATATGTCTGATTATAGGAAGTTTTTATTTGTGTTTTCTAATTTTAATAGAAACACCAATAATAAAGATATTTTATGAAGCATTGGTAATATAATTAGATACATAAATTAAATACAATAAAATTAAGTTTTAGATCATCCTCATATAATTAGCTTTTATACGTTAGATGGAGTATTATATCGGAGTATGTGCATATATGGCTGCTTTGATGGGATATATTGTACTCCCTCCGTCCCAAAGAAGATGTCACACTTGGGAGATGTCACGAGATTTTAGGGGATGTTGTTTTGTGTGTTACATGGTGAGAGAAAATATAATTTTATAATTGATGTGAGATGAAACTTTTTCCAAAAGAGGAAATATGACATCTTTTGTGGAACAAACTAAAAAGGAAAGTGTGACACTACTATGGGACGGAGTATAATATAGAAAGTCCAAAAAGAATTAGGTACCATATTTTGGCCTTTTTCCATAAAAATGAATGTCCTATTAATTGAGATTAGTTTGGTTTTAATGTTGTCAAAAAAAATATTGGTTGAATATTAGGGGTGAATAGGTACTGTATACCTTACCGAAACCACCGTACCGTCAATTCGGTATGCGAAAAAATCATACCTTTACCTTACCAAAATTATCGGTATATCAAACTTCGGTATACATTATTTTCCGATATCGTGAATTTCCATACCGATACCGTACTTTATTTTTGGTATACCATACGGAAGTTCGGTATACCGTACTTTTGCGGTATACCTTACTTTCAATATCAATGAAAATAGATAATTAACTTTTTAAAATATTATTCATATTATATAATTCAAAAAATATATTAAATATTTTTTATTCATAATTATATTTATATTTCACAATAAATTTTATAATTTAAATATATATAAAATATATTTTATTTATAATTATATTTATATTTTACGGTATATACCTTAACCGAATTTCGGCATGCAGCCGTATACCGCGGTATATGAAAATTCATACCGTTTCCTTACCGAAAGATTTCGGTAAGGTATCATACAGTACCGAAAATTCTATATTTTCGGTATTTTATTGGTACGATAAGACCGGTATTTCGGTATTTTTCCCTATCCCTAGTCATAATGACATCTTGGTATGTGTTGAATTGTTAATAGTTATACTACTATTTATGTTTAAGATAAAAACTTTTTTATCTAATAGATTTATCAAACTATAAGTTATATACTATTTAATTGCGTTTGATAATGCAATCATCAGTTAAATTATTAAAAATAAGAATACAAGAATTTTTTTTGTAACAAGAAAAGAATGTGTGAGTTACATTGTTGGACTTGGTATATAACCTAGTATAGTTTAATTACCCTATTATTCACACTTTGCTCACATTACAATTGTTTGTATATTTATACTATAATTAATTAAGTGAGTCTATATATATGTTTTTCAGTGTGAGTACTGAGTAGTGATAGGAAGAGAGGAAAGAGAAGAAGAAATGGAAGTGGAGAAAGTTGGTCATATGTGTCATGAACATCCATTGGGTCGGATCCTACTTGAGTCTGCCCATCAAACAGATTACTACACTGTCTGTTATGGTTGTGATAGATTCTTTAGAGCAGGAGATGCAACGTATGGATGCAGTATTACGTGTGGATTCCGTTGGTTGTTACACAAAGAATGCATGGAAATGCCGAGACAGATTACGCATCCTATCCATCCTTCACACCCTCTCTCACTAGCAATATCTGGATCGACAAAATGTGCAGTTTGTGGAGGGGATTTGCATAACCTAGCCTACAGATGCAGCCAAGGGGAGTGTGATGGATTGTGGATCGACTTGGGATGCGCGGGGGGGCTCAATGATACACAGCCGCTTATGGACCACCCAAGCCACCCTCAACATGAGCTACGCTTTTCCAGCAAGACGAGGTGGTGCCCATTCCCCTGTGATGCCTGTGGTGCCACTGAGAAAGGGGACTCCTACACCTGCAACATATGCAACTACTGGATACATGAGCGTTGCGCGCTCCTTCCTGAGTCTAAGGACTTCCCTCATCATCACCACTCTCTCTTCCTCTCCTTTTCTCTTCCATCTGAGTACATCAAATATGATTTTGATTGTGGTATATGCAGCAAGACTTTGCCATTGAGACGATGGCACTATCATTGCCACCTTTGCAGATATGTCGTCCATCTCAACTGCGCGTAATGAAACACTCATCCTTTGTCACCTTTCACTTTTACCTTTTTTTGGTAGTAGACCTCACATTCCACCAACTCATTCCTACTCACATTTTATTTTAAAACTGATATATAAAAGTAGACCACTAACTTTTTCAACCCACTTTCTATTACATTTCTTAAAATCAATGCCGGGTCAAATGGTACCAAATTTTAAGGGACGGAAGGAGTACTATTTACTCATAGTATCATTGGCAAAATCATTTAATATAACTCATGTTGCGGTTGATTTTCTTTCTTTCTTTCTTTCAGATTTGATAATCAAAATGAAAGTGAAAGTGCAATTGATGATGATGAGAAAGAGGCTACCAAGTTTCCAATAGCAGTAGAAGACATGTATGAGGAGATGATCAGACCCTTCGTTAAAGAGCAAATTCTCATCGTCCCTCATCATGATCGTGGCAATGGCAAGTACAGCTTCTCTAATCACCCTCAGCACCTACTAACTTTTACTACATTTTCAGCTTCATCGTCATCTTATGATCACCACGAAAAAAACGATGATGATGACGATGACGATGATTTTGAAAGTATTACAAGATCGGAGATAATATGTGATGGGTGCACACTACCTATACGAGAAAAGAAGCAAACAGATGATGATGATGATGAGAAGGGTTATATGAGGTGTGATGAATGCAAATACTTTCTCCACTTGTCATGCTTCAACTTACCACTACACATCACCTCCCATCCTATTCATCCTCACAAAGATCACAACCTAACCCTTCGAAATGCTGATGCCAAGCTAACAGGTTGGAAAAGGTGTTATATTTGTAGGGGTTTTACTAATGTTCTCTATTACGCTTGCACATATAGATACTGCGAATTCACAATAGACATCAAGTGTGCTTCTCTGCCCAACACCATAAAACACGCATCTCACCCGCAACATAACTATCTCAAGCTCCTCACAGATGATGATTCCAGCTCTGGTTTATGCGTTAACTGTCATTTCCCTGCATGTTTTCGAACGGAGCAATACAGATGCAATAGATGCATATTCTGTATATGTGGTGAATGTGTGATGCTACCGGCAACAAATAAGCATAGATTGGAGAATCACTTGTTGTCGTTGACATACGATGCATGTGTTAACCGTCCCGGGGAGTTCTACTGTAGCAGCTGCGAATACCAAATGCACCCCAGGTTATGGATGTACCATTGTCGAGACTGTGATCAATCCTTTCATCCCGACTGCTTTCCCGCTACATCGGGTTATCACAGAAACATCAAATATGGGACAGAGCATGTGATTTCCGGTATCCATGACCACCCTCTTAGATTTCAAATCATATCCAACAAAAAGAGATGTGACCTATGTCATGGATATTGCTATGATGAGCCTGGATTTCAATGTGCATTATGCTTCTTTGTTTGTTGTCGAAAATGCGGTGTGAATCAAATGGATGATATGAGCAGCCGAATCATGAGGTAACTTTGGGTGATAAACTGTGCTATTTGGTGATTTTTTCTCTCTTGCCATTTAGTCATACAAAATGTTTTCTTTGTTAAAAGGTTGTAGGAAAAGCCTTGTTTTATAATCACTAGTATTTTTAACTTTACTATCTTATAATCACATAACTATCATTTTTCATATTTGATGTGTTGTGATGATAAGTGAAATGCAGTCGGATTTTGTCACCGGCGATAAAAATGCAACAATTATATAAGCTCGTGATATTATATGTCAAGTTTAAAGTTAGTGAGAAAAAATAAACTTTTGGAAAGTTTTGTGATATTAAACGTCAATGCCCCTATTTTTTTAATCATCTACAAATATTAATTTTCACTTTATAACTTAAAATCTAATGTGGAAGCTTGTAACAAAGTTCTAAAAATCCTCGTTGTTTTAAAAATCTTTAAACTTTTTTTTCCCTTTTAAAGTTTTGAATATAAAGTCGAGACCCATTATTTCAAAATCGAAAGTTCTAAACAAGTATGGGCCCTAGTTGTACCTCAAATAATTCTAATTTAATTAAGGCCCAAATAAACAAGCCCCATATATCTTAAATCTCCAATTTTTGGGTCCCGATATCTAATTAATACTACCTACGTCTCGTTAGGTAGTAGTATATGGTTCAATCTCAATTTGCACATATATTAGGAAAACATAATTTTTTTTTTGCAAATATATTTTATATGCAATTGTTCTAATTCTTTCTTTTTCATTTAAAGCTATTTTTGGAAATTCATTTTAGTGTGGTTTGTGTGACGATAAATGCTAGTAGTATTTAGATTATGGATGTCAATGTAGCCCGCCACCCATGAGCTGACCCGAATAGCCCGCCAAATTTATAGGGTTAGGGCTGAAAATTTTTAGCCCGATAAAATTAAAACCCGATTAGCCCGCATCCGATTAACCCGCGACCTGTTAGGGTCAAACTCAAAAACCCGATAAAATTTCTATTATTCTATTTTTTTTTTCTAATTCGGCACTTCATTGATTAATTTTATAATATAGATAACTAAAAAAACTTTCAATTTTATATTAAATATACAAATTATATATTGAATTTTTATTAATATAATAATTGATAAATAAATTAAAAACTTCAAATTCACTTAAAAAATATTTAAATTTCCAAAACATGCATTAAAATTTCACGAAATATCCCAAATATTAGTATTTGATCATGTTTGTGATTGAGTTTGACCATATATCTCAAATTTATCATAATTAAATATTTTACATTTTATGAAAATAACTAATTTTCATCATTATTTATTGGATTGATCACATGTTAATCTTATCGGCAGCAACCCGATTCACCCGCTGGGCTAGCACGAAATCCTAGCTTTTAGGGTTAGAGTTGAACTTTTACAACCCGAAAAATTCACAATCCGATTAGTCCGCATTCGATTGACCCGCAACACGAGTAGGGCCGGCCCGATTGACATCCCTAATTTAGATAGTGGGAAATTAATGGAATTTTCCACCTAATTATACTGTAAGAGTTCGTTTTCAAATTGAATTTTGCAATATTATTTGGTTAGCAGTGCATAACTCAGTGTTCAGACCTAATTACACTTTTTAGTAAAAAAATAAAACCTAATTACACTTTTCCCAATTTTCGTAATAATATCAAGCACCGGAGATAGTTCCCTTTTCACATTCTAAATTCAGCTATCAGCAACCAATCCCTTATTAATTACGTGGTTATTTTACATTATAATCCGAATTTTTGACATGTTTTGATTTTCTAACTCGAAATCAAATGTTAGTCACCAGCTTAATTTTAATAAACTCTAGCAAATTAGTCATAAAAGAGACTTAAATACAAAAACAAAACAAAAATTCTACTAGTATCATATTATAGTAAAAATTGGATTTAATGATAAGTTTAAAAGGCAAATGTTACATATGGGACATGGATTCAATAACTTTTTTTTTTAATGTGAGCCGGCGAAAAGGACCCAATATTTTCATTTGAGATTTATTTTTCTTTTATATTTAAATTTGTCAAATTGTGCAACTAGTGCTATCTCCACTTGCTCTATCTCTAAACCTGTCTAATTAATCTTGTTGACTTCAATGAGGCTTTATCTTTGACCTTTTTGTTTGTGGAAAAAAACATGTGTACTAGAATAATTAGCTTTGCCCTAAAGCCACATGATATATTGGGGAAAACAATAATTCATTTTTTTAGAAGTTGCACAAATATGTTAATCAAGGAATGATTATCCCTAGCTAGCTCAATGGGTATTTGGCTTGTGTTCAAGTCAATATATATATTCTCTTTTTTGGTGTCTCTATCAATGAAACTAAATAACTTTATGAACAAGTTGAGATTGGCCAGTGAGAGGCATGTCTTATGCAATCATAATGACTTTCCATTTGATTTGGTCTTTTTCCAAGCAAAGTTTTTTTTTAAAAATAGTCATTTAAATCACAAAATTTAAGTAAATTATGATCAATTGCATAAAAGTTGAATACGAAATACCAAATTATTAAATTTTATTTTTTTCTCAATTGTGTCATCCATGTACAAAATAATGTCTAATGATGCTCAATACGATGTTGTTTTGTTGCAATAAGTATTGCTCATATTTTGACATGTCCCATAATATTTGAAAACAAAATATGAAATTACGAAATTTTTATATTTCTCAATTACCCACCAATGTACAAAACAATGTCTGATGATGCTCAAACGGCGTCGTTTCATCTAAACACTAATCTCTTTGGGTATTTATTTTCTTATTTTAATGCAATGACGTCATTTTGAGTATAATCAAAAGACATCGTTTTTTTTACTTGAACGAAATAATTGAGAAAAATTAAAACATTATGATTTAATATATCATTTAAGAACCCTGTGCTATTGACTAAAATTTGATTTTAATTTCATATTTTAAATGATTATTATTCTAAGGAAACCCATCAAACTTGTATATGGGACTTGCCTTTGCTCATAGTTAATTATTATACACTTATACACTCACATCTCTTTCTCAGATGTGCATGTGCTTTGTTTGTATGTGAAATGTGTGTGGGTGAGATGATTACTGTGCTCAGTGCTTACGAGCTAATTAAGCAATCAAATAGTTTTATTATACAATATTTATTATTTTATTTTATTCTTTTGAAGTTGAATAAGAAGTAAGCATGACATGTACTTTTAAATAATTGTTGCCTATACATAAGACAAAAATATAGGCACTCTTTTTATTATATACTAAGCGTTACCAATTATCAAAATAATTTTCTTACCTCGGAACTGCAGAGAGCATGCCAATAGTAATTAATCAAAAGTTTGAGATCATAAATTATGAATTAGGTATACTTAACCAGAAAGTTATGTCAAGTAGGTGTTAGGCCCAAGAATTAGGCCAGATTAGCTAAAAAGAGTACAAATATGGTTGTTTGCAAGTTGTGTTTTCATTTCAAAAAGAGTGATGCTATTAGGTTATAACGTAACTTTACATAATTTTGAAATAAATAAAAATCGGTTGATTTGTTTTAGAGCATATTGTCAAAAAAAACCACGAAAAATTAATCAAATTCTGGTTTATATTACAACTTTTAAAATCAGCTGAAAAAATTATTGGTTTATTCAAAATTATTTTATAGCAAAAAAAATTTTCTATTCACCCATGTATGATGATACAGAGTATTTTGTTTTTATTTTTCACCAATTGATGTTGTTTTCTTTATAAAGTAGACTATATTATTTAATTAACATGCTGAGATGTTAATATATGATTCTTTGGCAATTATATTAGTTATAGTTTTAAAAAACAATGTAGCTATAAGATAATTGTAAGTAAATTCAAATTTTATGATTTTATACTGTTGTACATATTTTTTTTATTATTATATCTTATACTGGAGTCACATCACCTCTCTTTGTAATAAGTAGAAATGATTAGTAATATAAATATATCTGAGCACTAAATAAATTTATCAACTAGTACTAACTTAGTACTATTATTTTAATTTATTTTTTTTTAAATACCTTTTTATGGCAAGTTATATTTTGGCTGAATTTATTCTTTCAGAATTTTGAAATTCCAAATGAAAAGACTAAGTTGAGAAGAGAAGGTAGAAAGTGGTTTATGGAATTGGAGATATGGTCGGATTGATTGGTACAAATGCACTAATTTGACCAACACAATTAGTTGAACTAAATGCATATAAAATAAGGTGCAAATTGTGACATGGACCTAATGGATAAGATTAGTGTGACATGTCCAAATTGATTTTTCTTTTCTGAATATTCATAATCTATATTCAAATTTTTTATGATACCATATAAAAGAGATGCATTTGATTATCAACTAGTGGGATCATTAATTTAATTGTCATTGAAGTTTTGAACACATGCCCTATTGTGTGTGAATATATTCTAACTTATTTTATACATTTTCTACTTGAAAGATTGCTATGAATTAAAGTTATTTACTCTAGCTTATTTTGTTGATTAATTAGAACTCCAACAACGTGGGACACATTTCAATGTGTGTTTGATGTCAAACACATGGTGACTTTATAGTGCAAGTACATCTAGTTGCTTACTAATTACACTGAATGCCTATTAAATTGGACTATAGTATTTATGATACTCAATTGAAATATACAAATTTTATATATGTATTATACTCAAAGGAAATATACAATTTTTTTACATCAAAAGCCTTTTATATATCTAAAGACAGTAAATATGGACTATATCACACACAATATATTCCAGTCCTATCTAAATTTTGCAATTAAGTGCCTAGCAGAATAAGCTTTATTTTGGATTGATCTGGCATTATTATGTGTAAAAAATATAAAATAAAAATGTGGTATATTATCTATATTATTCAACAATAAAATTAACAAGAGGGTTGAGTGTGGTTGCATCATAGATGATGCAATGCTAGCGTAAGCAGCCACCAATATAAAAAAAAAAAAAGCAAATGCATTCCTTAAGTTTTTGATAAACAAGAGAAGCACCAAATGCCCATCATATCATATAAAAGCCAAATAGAAGGGAAACAAAAAAGGTTAATCAACATAGAGGCAACATGAAGAAACAACCAAACACTATATATATATACTGAGTATAACCAAAATAACTTCTCAAGATAAGACTTATTACAAAAACGACAGCAAAACGCAACTTAATTGATAAAATATTTTCTCTATGACAAATCCTGTTCTAGTTAAAAATCACCGGTGTTGGCCGTTGGGGCAATTTTTGCTTATTTTGATTTCTTTTCCCCATTTTTTCTCGATTTCTCCTATTTCCTCAGTTTTAGCCAAACACCAACATTCGCTTACAATTTTAAAATTTTAAATCCGAAATCAGACCTGTAGAACCAGCATTCGTAAGAGGTCATTACGATTCAAAAATCAAAACCGCCGACCCTACATCACTATACTGGAAATAAAAAAACCATTATTAATCAAGATAGGCCCCACATAAGCCAATATTTCTTCCTCAATAATCTCTCTCCCTTTGCACGTGAGAATCCCAAATGATCTCATCAAAATTTACAAGCAATACCCTAGTGGAAGTCACACACAAACACACAATCTACCTCCATTTTCATGCATCTTATCCTATGTATGACAATATGCTTGTGGCTGCCTTTGCATTTGCATGTACTAATCACACGTGTCAACCCCTCGAAAAACCGAATTCCACGTCATTAATTAGCTCTTAATTAACTTCAAAGTTGCTATATTTTCAAATTGATATCACATTACATAAGTTCCCCAAGATAAAAAAAAAAGTAGCTAGATATGAATAATTAAAATAGTAGCTATAAAATAATCTTGGGAGCTAAGTAAAATTTCTCAAAGAGATTTCATCAAGATCATCAAGCGACAGGAATACTTCATCCAAGCTCGATAGCTGCGTCCCATCATCATCATCACTATCACAGTTGCGCTCATACACTCGACAAACTACCCATTTGCTGTAATCCTACACATCCATAAACCACAAATACATTCATATATATTGTCAGAATTAATGATAAAATTGTCATCACTTCTTCGATCCATCTACGATAGATGCATCTACTTGTGGGAGAAATGCGGCACTCGTGTGTTCAAATCATACAACGAGCAAAATTTTCATTTTTCTTCGTGAGCCAGTGGCAGACGCAGAAACAAAATTTTGAAAGGACATAATCAAGTAAGGGGTAAAATTGTAATTTTACAATATACGCTTTACTACTTAGTAGTTGACAACATGAGTTTTAATGTAAAATTGGTAAAAAGTAAGAGAAATAAAAAATAATAATTTGAATATTGTGAGCTGAAGGTGGATAAATAAGAGATAAAAAAATCGAAAAGACTTTTTTTTTTTTTTGGATGACGATAGTGTCTAAAATAATCCCAAAATAATGACATTGTTTAACGTCCTCTTTAAATAAAAGATCTTCATACAAGGGGCAATCATAACGTTTTAGGCCGACCCAAATAGAAAATTGGGCGCATATGAAGGGCACGTTTTCGGCCGACCCTAAGAGAAAATTAGGCTCACTTACGAAAAATGCAGGTGAAATTAATATATGGACTTACGATTTTGGAACTTCTTCTTCTCGAAGATGATCGAGTAGAGGAGATAGAATCAGGGAGGCCATATTCCTGCATTATCCAACTGGTTTTGACTCCTTCATCAGAAGGTTGCTGCCCTAAGTAGAATGCACTGCATTTCTTCATTCCAACTCTCTTCCCATTTGAATAAATTGGTTCCTCCATTCCCATTGGCTGCCAGTATCCGCTCCCGGTCACCCGGCTCTGCGTCCTTCTACTGTAGAAGTACCACTTGCTCCCCTCGCACATCGCTTTACCTGCACAAACACGAGCGTGTGACCGAGCCAGACATTTTACGATGAGGGCCCAATTCAGACATTTTACATTGTACACTGTTTTGAATATAACTAATTAAATATTCCACGTCGGGGTCCATTAAGACATTTCACGGCTTCTTCGACAAGGTTTCTTGAATTTTGGATAATTAACTAATACCTCTGTCTATTTGTTAGCCGATTGAATTATCGTTATACTTGTATAAGGTCACACATTTCATTAACTTATAAAAATATGATTATATGTTCCGCTATTTTTCTAATTCACATTTCTTGAAACGGTGTAAGAGAAAAAAAAGACACTTAATATTGGACGTTGGACGGAGGAAGTAATATTTTTTTTTAATATGAAATTACTAAAATACCCCTGAATCGCGGTGACTATTACCGTGCAAGTCCCAGGGGTCGTAGGGGTAGAGGTCGAGGTCGGGGATGACATCGGGGTGGCAGGGCAGCAGCGCGGCCTTGCGGTGGAGGAAGTGGACCACGAGCTCCTCGTCGGTCGGGTAGAACCGGAAACCGGGGGGCATGTTGAAGCCGTTATCCCCCATTTTGAAGCACTAGCAAAAGCAAGAAGAGAAAAAGTACTGAATTTGTGACTTCTCTCTATGTATTAGGATGAGAATTAATGAGATTGTATAAGTGATTTTGTGATATATTTATAGTGAGAGAGAGAGAGAGAGGAGAGAGAGTGTTGGAACTGACGTGAAATGGAAGGTGTATCTGTTTTGATCACCACCACCAAAGATTCAAGCATGGGATTGTTTTTGGTTTTTTCTTTGGTGGATTGTGTATTTGTTTATTTACTTTTGTTGGCATTTAACATTATTGATATATGTATGTATGTATATATATAAATATGTGTGTGTAAAAGTATATTCCCACTCCACTCCAAGGCGGCGGGTGGTGGCTGTTGCCACTCGAGGGAACTTTCCTTGTACGTATATCTATAGTGTATCTATACATTATATGTGTGGAAATCATGTTGACTTCATTTCTCATTGTGTGTACATATATGGGACAACACTTCATGCCTATATCATCAACATCATAAGCCGTACACGTGGCGTTGTTCCGTTGGCTCGAGACTATGGACCTTATGGTCTTAGAGTAAAAATTTGATGGTTCAGACATATTGTTATATGATATATTTCACAATTGCAGAAATTTCTGAATTGGGTATGATTTTATGGGTGATAACATTTATTGTATAGAGAATATTATTGAATTCGATTATTGCAATTGCTCAAGATACCATTTTTTAGCTTCTAAGGTCTTTTCAAAGAGTAAAAGTTTAGTGGTTTGGACACGTAGTTTGTCTAGCTAATCATAGTTGTAGAAAAATAGGAAAATATTTCTGCAATTGTGATTGACGATACATCATGTGGTTATTTAACCGAATACAAATCCCAGATGGGAACTACCAAGTTGGAGTACGGTAAGGGCGAAGAGAATTTATGGAGCAGTGAAATGCGTAGATATCGGAAAGAACCGCCAACGGAGAGAGCATTTTGATGGGCGGATTGACCAACAATATTTTACTCATGATCTTGGGTGTGCCCAAAACCTCATTATTAACAATAATTAAGTTTGTCCAAATATTTGTGGTTTTTATCTCATGGATTTAACCATGCTGAGGATGATTGACAGCAATGGCATTTATTATGATCTTACTTAGGATGAAACAAAATAAAAGATTTCGATGGCCCATTTACCCCTCATGGTTAAAAAATGTTAGCCACTAATGTTTGTTAGTGATGATTTGGTTCATTAATGAGACACATTAATGATGCAAGGAATTTG
Source organism: Salvia splendens (assembly GCF_004379255.2). Classification (NCBI taxonomy): domain Eukaryota; kingdom Viridiplantae; phylum Streptophyta; class Magnoliopsida; order Lamiales; family Lamiaceae; genus Salvia; species Salvia splendens. The sequence goes on along the minus strand of NC_056043.1, from coordinate 32,393,617 downwards.
ACTAATTGAATTATCCAGGCACAAATGTAGTACTGATTTAAGTGCAATCATCAATTGAAGTTGAAAAAACATGTTCATGAAAAAAATCTCAAAATGTACATGATTAGGTTGTTTGAAATTCTTGGTTATGCACTTTTAAGGAAAACATTTGATCATTACATTTGCATTATATCATTAAAAGACATTGATTCTGAGTTGGAGAAGCATTGTTAGCGGGATCCGATTAGATTCCCCTAATTTTGAGTGTATAATTCAAAGTTTCACATTGATAAATATGTTCTTGCTAATCATGCATGTTTCAAAATGTTCTTTGTCGACATAGATGAGAAACGTTACGATATGAATATATAATCTGTAAGCACTTTTCTTGCTTAATCTAAATTTAGCATTGTTTATTTTGTATATCTAGTTTATTTTAATATTATAAAAAATATTATTGACATTATTTATATTACAAATTTGATAAAAAACAAAATTCAATTTATTATTTTATTCATTTATTAAAAATTACAGAGAAATAAACAGATTGAACAACATTTTTTTGTGATATTAATGGAGTCAACAATGACTTTTTAATTATTAGAATCAAAATAAATACTAACATGTATTTGCTCACGAATGGTGTTCCCATCAATTACACTAGTTTTAACATTTGTCAATATATATTTTGTGTAAATAATTACGTCAAATATACACATTGCTTAGGTGGATTTGGAATAATATGGATATAGTGGCTAGGACAGAATGTGAGGCCCACATTTATGCAAACCATTATAATTTGAGTTTCATCTCATCCATATATATATCCTAACTTAGAGACCTGAATCGTCCTTTGCTCGAAAATATGCACGAAACTCCACTACAACTTCTTATAAGATGGGACGAAATGTACAAAGACAAATGCTTTTAACAAAAATAAAATTTATTGGAATTTCAAATTAAATATTTCAATGTCTCACATTACTTGAGTCCCTTCTTTTTTGCACTCGTTTTGCAAAAAGATTAGTAATTAATTAAAGTGGCAAGAGAGTCAAATAAGAGAAAAAAAAACGTAAAAGAAGACTCTTCTATACATTTTTCCAAAATATTCGCTCATTGTTTTAGTTAGAGCCTTTTGTTTATCGAGAAAAATATTTCAAATAAAATTGAAATTCCAAAATAAAATAAAGGAAAAGTAAAATTAATAATATAGTTTGAGTTTGGGAACCCATAAATAAAATAAATCAATAAATAAGATAAAAAAAATTACTACTTAGTGTTCAATAAAAATATCTCCATATTAGAGTAATTGCAAAATTAAATCCACATTTCAATTTTATTTAGAACGAAGTTACCCCTGATGGTACCTCGAGACAATAGAAACACAATGATACGAGACCCCCGCCACCAGACGCAACAGCAGAGCGGCATGCCGAGCTGGAGGCGACAACAGCCGAGCAGCACGGCGCAGCAGAGCGGCATGCCGAGCTGGAGGCGACAACAGCCGAGCAGCACGACGCAGCGCTTCCGGAGCCGAGCAGCACGACGCAGCCGAGCAGCACGACGCAGTGCGTGAATGACCGAAGTGAAGAATTGATTGTGTCGAAGAGATCCTTGAGGCCGAGAGACAAGCTCAAGGCGCCGAACAAGTTCAAGAATTAGCCGATTCGTTTTGTTTCTTTTTTATTTCTTTCCTTTTATGTTTTAGTATTTTTGAAACATTAATTTACTTATTGTTGAGTCGGGCCTGATGTATAAGCCCCGTTCGGGTTTTCTTTGCGGTTCTTTCCCGGATGAATTAGGATACGTCGAACCGCCCTAGGGTTTCTAGTATAAAATAGGGTATTTCATCAACACATTATTTTCATGAATGAAATATTTTCCCTAAACCTATCTTGCATTCCAAGAAACCCGAATTATCGTAACTTTGTTGCTGAGTGGAGAACGTCCACAACTCAACAAAACCCGTGATCTTCCTCCGAGATTGTCGACAGGTTGATTGCTAGTTCCCACGAGAAGGAAGATAACTAATTGTTACGGAGCACGTCTGTAACAACTGGTGCTTTCATTCCGTAACTCAACATCTATAACAACGGCGAAATCAGATGGCTTCGGATTACCCGAGAGCCGAGACGTCGTCGGCACTACATCTAGGGCCGGCGCCACAGCGCCAGGTAGCCGAGTCAGGGGGTCGGTCCCAATCAACGGATCCGATCACGCTAGGGTTCGCGCAGTTAAATGAACGCTTTGATAAGATGGACCGTCGGGTCGAAACCTTGGAGCGCCGACCGCATCCACAAGCGGCTGATCACACCCAAGTTTGGGACGATGCCGAACACGAATGGGAGGAGTATCGAGGGCACGGTCGGCCAGTACGTGAGGATCTTGACCGTTCATACCGACACCAGGATCGAGGTCGGGGACGCCCGTCTCGGGGTGGTCGCGGTGATCGGGGTGGAGGAGGCCGTTTTTCGCAGCGGCGCGATGTGACGGAGTATCGAACGGGTCGCCGTCGGGACAATTGGGATCCACCTCAGAGGCACGACGATTGGGACGAGGATCCGCACGAGGATCGCGGTGTCTCCTGCTGGGACCCGCCTCAGCGCCGAGAGCGTTTTCCCCACCAGGGAACCGATTACTCTTCCGGCTTGAAGATGGACGCGCCCCACTTTAACGGGGCGGATGCGCCAAATTGGATATCCCGCGTACAATATTATTTCGATCACAAACGGATCCCGGAGTCTGAGCGTCTGCATTATGTAGTGATGCTGTTTGACCCCCCCCCCCCGCTTCGGAATGGATATTCAATTATAGGGAGACCAATGGTTTTGTAACGTGGCCGGAGTTCCTGGACGACGTCAGACATCGCTTTGACCCACAGAGCTTCAGAAATTACACGGGTCTGATCGCCAAGCTGGTTCAGACGTCTACCGTAGCAGACTACCACGCAACGTTCGAACGGTACCTCAATCGGGTGACCGATTTATCGGAGTCATCTCTGATTCCTATTTTTATCCAAGGGCTCAAGCAACCCTTGCAAGAGAAGATCGAATTGCAGAACCCGGTTTCATTAGCGGAGGCAATGGCATTGGCATTGCGCTTGGCTGCAACACAAGACGAGCGACCGCACCAACCGTCGCCATATCCGCGACGCCAGTGGTCAGGGAAGGAGCAGAGGGCCCCCCCGATCCCCGGTTCGACCCCAATTTCTGGACCACAGCCGCAAGAACTTCAGGGACGTGACGCGGACAAGGCACGGGTATACCCAATCAGGGTGTCTAACGCCGAGAAATCGGAGCGGGCACGCCGAGGGCTTTGTTACCATTGCCCTGAAAAATGGGTCGCAGGCCACGTCTGTAAGGTCAAACTTCTTTGCTATATGGATGACGATGCTGACAACCTGCAGGAGGATACCGCGGGAGATCAAGTGCCGGAGGACGAACTAATTACGGCTGATCTATCGCACCTTCACGCCTTGGATGGCCGAGGGAGCTCGAAACCGTTCATTGTACAGGGCACGTTGGGCGTAACCAACGTGCGGGTATTGATCGACACAGGCGCGACATTGGATTTCCTCCAGCCACGGACCTAACACCCATCAGACCATTCCGGGTGTTGGTAGGTAACGGAGCATCCCTGCTCTGCACCCACATAGCGCGGGGCACCAAGCTGACGCTGCAGGGCAACGTATTTGTGGTGGATCTCCATATTCTCGCTCACCATGGGCCAGATGTGATTTTGGGAATGCGTTGGTTGGAATCGCTGGGGAAGGTGTCGGCGGATTTCGTCAGAAAAACGTTGGAATTTACTCACGGGGAGCGACCGGTTTTCTTACAAGGCTTGATGCCGGGGCCAAAACAAATATCCCTTCACTCGTTATACACATTAACGACGCAACCAACGGACCACGAGTTCTATGAGATTGTACCGATTGACAGCGGCACTGAGGCAGTGGAGAGAAGCAGCAGGGAGGACTTTCCTCCGGGCTTGCCGAACGGAATTCTCGCGGTATTAAACACACACCGAGCGGTGTTTGAACAGCCTCGTGGCATGCCCCCGCCGCGGCAGTTTGATCACCGCATTCATCTCCTACCCGGTACACGGCCGATTAATGTTAGACCGTACAGGTACCCCTACTTCCAGAAGACGGAAATCGAAAGGCAGGTTCGCGATATGCTGGAACAGGGTATCATTCGCCATAGTCACAGCCCGTTCTCGTCCCCGGTATTGCTGATCCGAAAAAAGGATGGCACTTTTCGGTTTTGCATTGATTACCGAGCCCTCAATAAGGCCACCGTGCCGGATCATTTTCCCATTCCTACGGCAGAAGAACTATTTGACGAGTTGGGAGGTGCTAGGTACTTCACTAAGTTGGATCTTCGCTCGGGGTATCACCAAATTCGAATGAACGGGGACGACATTTTCAAAACCGCTTTTAGAACTCATGATGGGCATTTCGAGTTTCTCGTGATGCCTTTCGGGTTGACAAACGCACCGTCCACCTTCCAGGCGGCGATGAATGCTATTTTCCAGCCACTTCTCAGAAAATGTGTTATCGTTTTCTTCGATGACATTTTGATTTATAGCCCGACCATTGAGCTGCATAGTAGCCACCTGGAAGCCGTTCTGGAACTGCTCCATGCTAATAACTTCTTCGTGAAGCTTTCGAAGTGTTCATTTTGTAGTATGTCGGTGGAGTATTTAGGGCACATCATTGACGAAGGCCATCTCAAGGCCGACCCGACCAAAATACAGGCGATGACGGCGTGGCCTAAGCCGGGAACGGTACGGCAACTGCGAGGTTTTTTAGGGTTGACAGGCTACTACCGCCGTTTCGTCGCCCACTACGCGATGATCGCGGCGCCCTTAACAGATTTACTTAAAAAAGAGGCTTTTCGATGGAGCCCCGAAGCCGAGAAGGCGTTCGCAGCTCTGAAGCAGGCGATGACATCAGCTCCGGTCCTCCAATTGCCGAATTTCGACTTGCCATTTTGCGTGGAGACTGACGCGTGCGACGTGGGCATTGGCGCGGTGCTAATGCAACGGGATCACCCCATTGCGTTTTTCAGTAAGAAACTGGGACCTCGCAGGAGGGTGGCATCTACGTATCATAAGGAATTATATGCTATTGTGGAGGCCGTGCAAAAATGGCGACAGTATCTATTGGGGCGTGAGTTCATCATTAGAACGGATCAGAGGAGTTTGAAAGAGCTGTTACAACAAGTGGTCCAGACCCCAGACCAACAACTCTATGTTAGAAAGTTGATGGGATATAAGTTTGTGATCGAGTACAAGAGAGGCAGCATGAACAAGGCGGCAGATGCCTTGTCCCGGCAGCACGACGTGCCGAGCCCGCATCCCGATTTGCCTGCGACAGACGACGCTCCCGTCGAAGTCACGACGGATGTGGACGCGGTCCAGCTCCTACCAGTCGTCGCTAAGCCTGTACCTGATATATTGCGCGTGTTGCGCGAGGAGGCGGCCTCCCTACCCGAACTGGTGGAACTCTCGGCCAAAATCAAATCAGGCGACGCGCCCTCGCACTTATCATGGGTCGATGGCCTGATATATTACCATCGCAGGGTGTTGGTGAGCGCGGAGTCCAAGGCAAAACGGACGTTACTAAAGGAACACCATTGCTCGCCGATGGCGGGTCATCCGGGACACGAGAGAACATTCCGCCTATTGGCGGCGGGGTTTTATTGGCCAAACATGCGCAAAGATGTAGTGACGTTTGTGAACGAGTGTGTGGTGTGCCAGTCCACGAAGTATTCAACGCGAAAGCCGGCGGGGCTATTGCAGCCGCTACCCGTCCCGTCGCAAGTATGGGAGGATGTGTCAATGGACTTCATCACCGGGCTGCCCCAGTCCCGGGGGTATACAACCATTATGGTGGTGGTGGATAGGCTTTCAAAATATGCTCATTTCGCCCCCCTACCTCCTAAATTTGACGCCTCCCGAGTGGCGCAGCTGTTTGTGAATACGGTGGTCCGGCACCACGGGTTCCCTAAAACCTTGGTGTCAGATAGAGATTCGGTGTTCCTCAACGCAACATGGGAGGAGATGATGCGTCTGAGCGGCACCAAGCTTCACTTTTCCACCGCCTACCATCCGCAGTCGGATGGCCAGACGGAAGTCCGTAATCGGGGTTTGGAGCAGTATCTGCGAGCATTTGCTTCCGATAAACCTTCAAGATGGACGAATTTTTTACCATGGGCGGAGTTAGCTCTAAACTGTTCCCATCACTCTGCGCTGGGCATGACACCTTATAAAGCATTGTATGGGCGTGAGCCGCCCACGTTAGTGGCGTCCCCGCCGTCAGCAAAAACGCCGCCTAATGTGGCAGATATTATCAAAGAGCGTGGGGAGCTGCTGGTCACGTTACGGCGAAACCTCTTGCGGGCCCAGCAGCGAATGACGGATGTGGCAAACAGACACCGCAGGCACGTGGAGTTTGACGTGGGCGATGTCGTATGGCTGAAACTGCAACCGTACCGGCAGCACTCGGTTGCGAAACCGTTGTCGGCAAAGCTGGCGCCACGGTTCTATGGCCCCTTCGAAATTTTGGAGAGGGTGGGCCCGGTGGCATACAAATTACGTCTTCCGGCGGGTAGTAGAGTCCACAATGTGTTCCACGTGAGCTTGTTGCGTGAATTTGTGGCGGGCGACGGGGATGTGGACGGAGTGAAATTGCCTCCCGTGTTTGTGGGGGATAGGCCAGTGGTGCGTCCCGTGGCAGTGTTGGAGGAGCGCGTCAGCTGGCGGGGCGACCGACCGGAGCGACAGTGCTTGGTGCAGTGGGAAGATGATGCTTCCACACCTACTTGGGAGCCGGTCGAGGCGATTGGTAGGCAGTTCCCGGAGGTTCGCCTTGTGGACAAGGCGATTGTTAACGGAGGGGGGGTTGATACGAGACCCCCGCCACCAGACGCAACAGCAGAGCGGCATGCCGAGCTGGAGGCGGCAACAGCCGAGCAGCACGGCGCAGCAGAGCGGCATGCCGAGCTGGAGGCGACAACAGCCGAGCAGCACGACGCAGCGCTTCCGGAGCCGAGCAGCACGACGCAGTGCGTGAATGACCGAAGTGAAGAATTGATTGTGTCGAAGAGATCCTTGAGGCCGAGAGACAAGCTCAAGGCGCCGAACAAGTTCAAGAATTAGCCGATTCGTTTTGTTTCTTTTTTATTTCTTTTCTTTTATGTTTTAGTATTTTTGAAACATTAATTTACTTATTGTTGAGTCGGGCCTGATGTATAAGCCCCGTTCGGGTTTTCTTTGCGGTTCTTTCCCGGATGAATTAGGATACGTCGAACCGCCCTAGGGTTTCTAGTATAAAATAGGGTATTTCATCAACACATTATTTTCATGAATGAAATATTTTCCCTAAACCTATCTTGCATTCCAAGAAACCCGAATTATCGTAACTTTGTTGCTGAGTGGAGAACGTCCACAACTCAACAAAACCCGTGATCTTCCTCCGAGATTGTCGACAGGTTGATTGCTAGTTCCCACGAGAAGGAAGATAACTAATTGTTACGGAGCACGTCTGTAACACACAACCATTGAAACAATATCGAAATTTTACCCATTTTAAAGTGAAAATTAAAATACTGGAGTACTATCTTTTTTGTAGATACTCTTTAAAGGTTAGAACGTTTTTTGTTAAAAAACAATATTGAATATTTACCCTTTAATAAATGTTTATACAATCCTCCATCTCTTTCTGATTAGACACCACTGAATAGAAAATCAACCACATGAGAATGAGTGTAAAGAGGATGAAGAAAAGAGAATATATTTGGTGAAAGAAATGAAGATGAAGCCATAATAGTAGTATATGAAATTGAGATTTTGGTGAAATGGAAAATCACTGATTGGACCAAATATCAAGTAACATAGTCCAACAAATGGGACAGATTTGATGTGTAAATTTGTACAAATTTGGCATCATTCGTTTGCAAATTTAATCTCCCATGTTTAACATATCATACCCGCAAACACAGTACTATATGAAATACAACAAATGGACTTACCTTTCACCATTCATTATCATAGCTACTGAGACACCTCTCTTCTGTTACAAGCCACCCATTTGGGGTCTCATCGATACTGGAAAAGTATCTCCCCGTAAACCTGTGGCATCGGACAAGTCACTTGATGTCTTAACGGACAAGTAACGATGATATACGGGTGGCAGAATAATACTATCTATGTCCCATCCGTCCCATAACAGATGTCTCACTTTCTCATTTAGTTTGTCCCAACAAAGATGTCACACTTCTATTTTTGAAAAAAAAAATGCCTTTTGACGACCTTTTTATCTCTACTTAAACAAACTAAACAACAACTTCTAAAATCTCATGTCACCCAACAAGTGTGACATCTTAACTGGGACAGAGGGAGGAATTCTATAAAGCACATGTACTAAATTAACTTACCTGTTTTTCTAACAGCTTCATAGACACACGTCATAGCTTCATGGATTCAATCGTTAACTAACCAACGGTTAAAGAAAATGAAGAAGGGAAACTCACAGGAGTAGATAATCACTAGGCCCTCGACATGGTTTGACTTGAATTCAGCTGTTCGTGAATTTCTCTGAATTTATCTTTAAGCCTTTGCATCTGCATCAGAAGGCCACTTACTGTGTAACAAAGCGTAGCGAAAAATATTCATAAATCGAGAGAAGCAATAGCAACTACATACCCGTTTCAGCTCAATCTCCATTTCTCTCTTTCGGTGTCCTAAAGAATGCCGCACAGTACTAATGTCAAAGACATTATCAACGTCTTCAAAAGTGGCCTCTAAGTCTGCCCGGAGAAGTGCAGGCAACTTGTCAACAACGGGCATAAGCAGAAAGCAATTGAACTGCAAAGAAAGAAGCCATGAAAAAAGAAAACAAGTGAGGCTTACGGAAGACTTGTCAATTTGCTGCTTCTAATCTGTTGCAAGTGGCTCGTTGCATACGAATCTTTATAGCCGAGTATTGAAAAGTCGACTTCTTATAAATGTTTTTTTAAAACAAAGTTGTTAGAAAGTCAAGAAGGCAGGGTAACTGTCCGCAATTAAGGCTAGACAGACGAACATCTAAAAATGTCGATGACAGCTATACTCTTAACAGCACCAAATAACCCGAGGTAACATATTAAGGAGATGTATACAAACCTTGAGCTCAGTAGAGGCCAGGAAGTATTCTCGGATTCCATGAAATATCTGCTGAACCAAAGCATAAACAATCCTTTCGGATGAAGGGGCAAGCCTTCTGTTCCATAGTGTACTATCTAAAAGGTCAGCCAGCCTTGTCTCTGTTGTTGGGGCACTAGCTGTCGAATCATTTCCTGGAGCCAAACTATTGAGTTTCACGTCTGCTTTGGATTTAACATCTTGCCTATCATTGCTTGCAAATCCAGACGATAACTCTGTAGAAAGACTGGAAGAATTGACAGCAGCGTTGGACTGTTCTGACCCACCAAATGAATCCAAGAACTGTCGTAATCCAGCCCTATTCTGCAATTTGATCATTTTTTCAGAGTGGAAAGAACACGAAAGAAGAGAAAAAAAACATCAAACTTCATAATATGCTCAAAATGGTGCAATGAAGGTGACTACATGAAAAGCTCTGTTTTAATAAAGAAGGTATTTGACAAGAACCTCACTATATCTAGTGTCTCGTGACTCTCGTCATTTCCCAGATTGTCAGAACTTGGAAACTAAGAGGTACATGTATATAAGCAATTCAAACCCTAACCATTCAAGACAAGGATACACATAGAGATAAAATTGACAGGAAAAAGACAAAAGACAAAAGACAAAAGACAGAGAGAGATCATTATATGATGCATATCAGAGTCGCCAGAAAATGCTCAATAGTGAAGCAAAAAAAAAGGTTACGAATATAGTAAAAACGACATTGACCAAAATAGCAAGTGTGCCTACCTTGTTGTGAAGTGACCATGAAACATAGCGAGTAGTGCTCACCAAATCCTCCATACACCTGGCAGTTTGTATGTAAGTTAGTTAGCTAGCTGTAAAATCATTAACATGAGATTTGTGTATTTTGATGAGCAAACAGTCCAAAACTCTAAGTTAGAGACAAATAATAATTGTCAATTTCTAAGACCATAGAACTTTTAACTCCATGGCCAAAAGAGTGATGATATGCCACCTTCTCTAGGCCTATAATGCCTCCTTTTAATATTGAGACGATTATATGAAAGTTTCGAGCATCAAGAAGTGAAATGAAGGAACAGAGTCACTTGAAGGGAATTTCAAGGAAAAGTGAGTCACTTGAAAATGATAATCACACTGTATGGGAACGGTTATGTAAAAATGGAAACTATTAAAAGAGAAATGCAAAAACTGCAGGCAGTTATACTAACTTTTCACGGCATGACCGTTCAGTTGATTCAGCAAAGTTGTCGAAGGCAGAAGCAACACGCTTCAGAAAAACTTCATGGCAGCTAAGATATTCACCATCTTTCTGTTAAAAGGTACACAGTAATTCTTAGAACACAAACAAGTTAACCAAGTTGCTTTAATCATGAAAATTTGCATGATAATAAATGCATACTAGTTACCAAAAATATGGCCAACGTTGCTAGTTGTTACCTGGAGAAGGAAAACAGAGATGGGAACCAGCCTCTTGAGAATGTGCAGCAGCCGGCAACCTAACTGGTACCATACAAAGAAGGAATGACATGAGAGTTGGATAATCTCAATCTTCAGCTATAAGTCTGAGCTTTTTACCTTCATTTACAGAAGATGTCTAACATTGGATGCCAATTTTTCCCAAATGTTATATTAAATAGCTTGACATTTATAGTTTCAACAAATGAGAGTGGAGAAGCAAACTGATGCAAGTGCATATCCAGGGTACAGATTCATTTTCATCAATTCTTTATTCTCATTTAGCTTATAAAATTGTTGATTTTTGAGGTCCTTGTAGAACATGGGAAGAGGAAATTTACTTTCAATCCAAACAGTTTTTCAGATTGGCTGTCTTATTGACTTCTGCATACCACCATATCATATCAAAACTGAAGCGTGTTTGCTCATTGAAACAATGCATATATGCATATGTATGTTTGATCTAAGTTCATTTTCTACCACTCAACTCAACTACCTAATTTGGTCTTGATTATGCTTTCTTTAAAATGGTTGCACATTTATAGTCCAAAACAACAAAATATAGTCTAGAACTGTCATATATGACACTGATCTCTTTACCTGATGGAGAAAAGGCTCAAATGTATCACGAGCCTTTGCAACAGCAATTACGCAAGCTGTCCTAAATTTACAAAAAATAACACAGTAAAAAAATTAAGTAACAAAGAATTTCATTGTTAGATGACTAGACCACATGTTTAAGAATAAAGCTCATTAATAGTTTAATACCTCGAATAGTTTGTTCCATCATGAATGTCCTCAACTCCACAGGCATTGACAATCTCTTCACGTGTGATTGGAGGGCATTTGATCCCACCAACAACAAAACGGAACTCAGCCATTGCACGATGATATTGAGCGCCTCCATAAAGACGCATCCCTGCGTTCTGCACGGCCGAGAAAACAGTAGCAACACGGTTGAGTGTAGCAGGAGGGAAGTTACAAATAGACATTAGCAATCTGATTGCTACCTCAGTGGCCGCTAAGTGAATTATGCAGATAATTATTATATTTCAGAAGCTGGAAACCACAAAATAAGGAAGGTGAAATGGCTACTAATTCAAGGGGGCAATAAAAACACACTATTTGTGGTTTGGAAAGGGCAGATCCCCTGCTGCATTTCGATGCCTTGCTTTGGCATAAATTTTCTTTTGCACGTATAATTTATTCCATTCAAAAGCAAAGTAGATTACTCAAGAATTTCAAGTTTTAATTTTGTATTTTTGTTACGACTGAATATGGACTAACCAAAAATTATTGTAGCTACCTGTTCCTAGTAAGAAAAAGTTTGATGTTCACTATAAGAAAGAGCAATGATGTAAAGTGACAAGTTCAATAACACGCAGCTACTTCTGGAATAAGGAAAAAAGGCACAGTCAAACGAGATAAGATATGTGAAAGACGTTAAGACTCACAGGTATTAACTTGTAAGGAAATTGAAGACCATCAGTACCAATAAATGCACCTCCATTAACCCTTTCGTCCTGAAGTGTTTCTCCTGTAAAGAGAAAATATTTCTTCAAGGTGACATGCCCATTTTCAGCAAGAGATGTGGGGATGGGTCAGTGAAGAAATCAAACACACCATGTTTACGCTTCAAGTAAAATAGAGATATGCTGTATGTAGTTAGGTGCGCGAAACAAGATGGAAATTCTTAGGAAGTTGTCAAGTTTAGCAAAAGTGGGAAATATCTAGTTGAGAAATGTATTTTACATGATAAGATACGTGCAAAAGAGAACTTACCAAATTTATCTGGTGGTGCGACAACCGTCCCCTTCAGTAAAAGTGATAACTAAGCAATAAGAGGAACATATAATCAGGAACTCTACTTTTCGGATAACCTAAGACCAAACCTAAGCCCTTATTTTTTATGCATTTGAAATCACGGATTCTTAAAAGTAAAGAATACAGATGTGGCATATTATTTCAGCCTGAATAGTAGCTACAAGAAGATTATATGCAGACATGAACTAGGATATGACCTTGGTCAAGAACATATCATGAAAAGTTCTTCCTTTCTCCTTCAGCTTTACTTCATCCAAAGTGCTGAGAAAAAAACAGTAGTCAGTTGAAAAGTACAAAAGCAGAAAGGTGGAAAATGAGAAGCTTAACTAAGCCTGCTCAACAATAATTGACACGCGCATACACACACACACACACACACACACATATATATATAGACTAATATAACTTTTGCTTGCATTGATTATTTAAATTTAAACATGCTTGAACATTGACTATCTAATCCTCAAATATTCAACCATTTGTTTATCAATCAAATCTATCGCACAAATTAATTGCCCCTATGATTTAAGTATACAAGGGGGAAAAGGTAACCTTCAACCTGAGTTCCTGATTAATTTCATTTAGCTTCCTTGTTGTACTTCGGTACTCTTTCTCAAGAAGCGGAATGATAAGAGGTACACTGTCCATATACCTTAGCAGAAAATAAATTATACCATCAATGAGTAGATCATATAAAGGAAAACATCATTACAGTGCAACTTCAGTACCTTTTCTGTAGCAACTCTTCCAAGAATAACTTAAGACTGCTAACACCTATTCTACTCCTTTCTTGTTTCGAAAGTGATCTACCCAATTTTTCCTCCAAAGCTGCTCTATCATCCATCTCCCTCAAAGATATAGCCTGACAAAGACTCAGTGGTGATCAGTTGAATACACCATAACACGGGAACCTTTTATTAAATCTATCACCAAGATCATATATCTATTACACAACTCTATGAACAAATCTAACTTTGGTTAACATCATATCATTTATTAGAGGTATTAAAAGATAAAATTAAAACAAAATTAAAAGAATACTAACTGTAGTTGCATTTAAAATAATGAAGAGCCTAACCTGTTTGAACTCATCGTTAGATCTATAAACTGACTCGTGCCCAGTTCCAACTCTTCCGGAAGGAACAGAAGTGAAAAAGGGTGAATCGCCTAACATGAACCCATCAAGTGCGCTCGCAGGTGGTGAAAGAAAAACCTCCACATCTGAAGCACGTGCAAACTGAGGGATCTTTGTATCAAGCTTCGTTGAGACAACTACTGTCCTTGAGAGTTCAGGATCAATCTAGATGAAAGCACAACACAAAGGAGCCATTTACAACTTGCAAATATGAGAAAGTATCCAAAGAAGAGATGAGCTCGTATCAGTGAAGTACGGAAATTATTTTCAGTGTTCTGATGTTCTAAAACTGCACCCAATTCCTAAAGTTTGTATTTTGTAATGAGAAACATACTTGCATCACAACCCTGCGGGTTGTGGCATTGCTCCAATCGCTGCAATCTTCGAGACATAATATGATGAATTCCTTATGTTGCATTTTAGCCCGCACTAGAGACTCCACGGCTCGCGCTTGAGACTGTGACATGTAGCTCCTCAACGTTCATCAAGCAAGTGCTTCAAAACTAACATTTCAAGAATCAAATAATATACCTGCAAAGCACGATTTTTTCGGGCTGGAGCTGGGGCGATGAGTCCAGGAGTGTCTATTATGGTAAGGTTTGGACAGTTCTTGTACTCTATTCTAATTATTATCTCTTTCGACGAAAATTGATAAGATTCTTTCTCCAGCCTCATGTTTTCAGCTTCAATATAAGCCTGCATGGATTGACCAAAATCAATAGTTTAACAATGCAATTAAAACAAAACTAGGCTTGAAACGACTCTCCCCTCAAAAATGTTTCTTGCAGACCCATGAAAATGCAGTCTGCATCAACAGAAAGATATTCCCAAGGGTAATTTGCCCATAAACAACTCTAAAGGAATGTTCTTGCACTTGTTCAACAAAAAGAAATAAAATTCAATCTCTCAAAGATTAAGTTTGGTCGAATTCCCGTGTCCCCCGCACCTTCCAAAATTTGAATGACAAATTAAGAAGTTTCAAAAATTCACAATCGTCTCACGACAATTTTTCAGGCAATGCTGAGTTGGCGCACACGTGTAAATTTTTGGTGGTGCGGATTAAAAGTTTTGCATACGTGTAATGCGAAGACATAGCAACTAAACAACACTGTTTTGAGCCTAAAAAAATCTATTCACTATCTCTCTACTGCTTAGATATCGTCTCCTCTATGTTGTTGCCTCACCACCGCATCCATGTAAACTTTTTTGCCGTGCCCGCCCGTCAACCTAGCTTCGATTTTCCTCAAATTTCACAATTGCAAGTTGTTTAAAGATTGGTTCAAAATTTATAAGGTGCGATAGAAACAAAAAAAGGTCTTATTTTTCGTTATTTCACAGGCAATTAAGCAATTTTTTTAACTATAAAACCAGCAGAAAAGGCTCAAGCACATAAATACTCTTGACAAAAATGGAACTTCCATTTTCGTGTAGAAAATGCCAATTGTGCATTACTCAATTAGGGCATCAGAAACAGAAACAGCACAATTAGGCAATTTTGAAACTACAAAACCAGCAGAAAGCTCAAACACATAAATGCAACTTCCATTTTCCTGTAGAAAATGTTCAATTGCGTAATATATTCAATTTGGGGATCGGAAAAAGCACCTGAATTTCGTGAAGAGATTTATCCTGGGGGACGGAGGGGTCGGAGTCGGAGAGGAGGCGGCAGAGAGGGGCGTGGCAGTCGGGGTTGAACTTCATGTGGAGAGTGATGGGGCGGCGCGTCTTGGTGCCGCCGCCGACGTGGTTGAACTGGAAGCCCATCAGGGCCTCGACGAGGGCGCTCTTCCCCTCGGTCTGGTGGCCCACCACCAGCACCGCCGGCGCGTCGAACGGCGTCGAGAACTCCTGCGCCAGGCCGTGCAGCTCGTTGTAGGCCTCGTAGAGCTTCCAGTTGCCGTCAGCGGCGCCGTCATTGGTGAGGTGAGTGAGGGAGTGGCCGTCGTCGTCCATTCTATCTCTAAATTTTGGAGCTTTTTTTGAATGGTTTTCGATTTTTTCGGAACTCTCCCACCTCGCGCGCTGGAAAACTCCATACTTTAATCTAACCCTATTTTCTCTATTTTTATTTTTTTTATTTATGTTACTATAATTAAATCAGGTGCCATGTCATTAAATCGTCATGACAACTGGAAAATAATAGAGGAAATCAAAAATGTATCCACTTTGTACAACAACATTGCATCAACACTCATACAACTAATCTTCATTTGACACTAAGTCCACTGCGTATACTCCATATAAAACGATTCATTCATTCATAGAACTATTTACTCGTTGCAGACATTTCTAGAACATCGGGAAAAATAGTCAATTTTGGCCGAAATTATTGTCAACCCCTGACACGAATCTGATTATCTCTCAAAATTGCCCAATGTCGGCCAATACGGTCAGATCAGCAAAATCAAATCAGTAAATCCTATCACCACAAAAATGTGTCTCCATGAATCAACTAAGAGTCGGAGCAAATCCCAACAAACACAGGCAGCCTCTACTTCACCTTAGCCCCATACAGCACATTCTCCATATAAGCACCTACATCTTCCTTTGATGGACTCTTGTCCACACAAGGCAAAGAGACCTTGATCCCATCAGTGCGAGGAGTCCAATCCGAGACGAGCATAGTAGTGTCCGGGACCGTGCTAGTTCCAGAAATTTCTTCTGCTGGGATTGGTGATAGTGGTGGCATTGAGAATGCCTCTTCTCCTTCGGCTTCTGCTGCAGCCGCCCTGACATGGCTGTTTCGGTTTAACTCAGAGCCACATGGTGATGGGCTTGAATCGCTTGATCCCTCGAAACTGCTGTTTGGTTTGGAGATCTATGCTAGAGGGAAATGCAAGAACAGACCAAAACATACAAGAAACCATATGCAATGGCTATAATCACTCAAGATTACTTAATTAGTATACTCAGCAAAGATTCAGTTGGATTTAGCTATGTACCTCGAGTTTGGTCTTGCCTGAGAACCGATGATGGCGTAGCTCCTCTTTGCCGTGTGCAAACTGTTCCATTTGGAAATATTAGCACTGTTGAATAGCTGAGTGATGTGTTATGTGTACGTGTGTGTGTGACACAGAGAGAGAGAGAGAGACCTCACATTGGGAACCAAATTGGCACGTATGAGAAGTTTCCCAGTAATGGCAGAGGCTATTCTTATAAGCAGTAGAATTCGAATTCGATTTCACAAATCTGCAGTTGAGAGAGTTCGATGGCATCAAAGGCAACCTCAGTCTCACTTCACCGCTTCCTTTGTTGGAATTAGGCACGGAAATCCCATCCATAACAATCACATCTTCCTCAACCTTGACCGGCGTGAGGAACGCCGGTGGCGGATCGACAGAGCGCAGGAACTTCATCAGCGGAGCCGGGTAATCGGAGCTGTCTGATGCGTAGGGATCGAACGGTGACCCAGAGCGGCGATTGCCGGCCGCATTCATCGAGTTGATTTGTGATAGGACGCCGGAATTGAACTTCGGGGCTTTGGATTCGCGCTTGTTTTCAGAAAACATTTGATTAATCAGAACTGCGTGAAAATCAATCAAATTAGAACACGCAGCGCAGCTGATGGAGAAATTTGAAATCTTAGCTAAGAAATAATCCAAGAAATCACGCGAAACAAACTACAACAAAAAGTACTTCGACCACTGAATTACGAGCTGAGGTTCAGTTCAATCGATAGAATTAGCTACAAAGTTAAAACCTAAACCTAAACTAATTCCGATTTCGCCTTTTTGTGGCGATGCAAATGCGCGCCATTTCTAGGTTTCGAATCGGAAAACAAAACGGAAGCCGACGAATTCACGAAATAATCCAGTGCAGCAGATAAAAATTGCACAATCGTTAAGCAATCGGATTAAATCACAGTTAAAACAAATCAGAACTGAAATATCAAAATGAAAAATTCTGAGTTCCGATTCTAACAACCGGCGCAGGAAAAGGAAATATCAAAATAACATGAAATCGCATCATCGGAATCAAATCGCACCTGAAGAAGAGAGCTTTTTTCTTTAGCCGTCGTAACTCGTTGATCGATCGAAGCAGAATCCGAGAAATGAAGATGAAATCTGAATTCAGAGCGAAGCTATGAGCTTACTCTTCCTTCGCATATTTGAAAGAGAGAAATATTTCCGCCAAATTCATAAAATAGTTAAGGAAGTTGAAGCGTATTTATAGTATTAGTAGCTATGAATGCAAAAAGAAAAATGTAATTATTAAAAAATTAGTGCAATAATATAAGTTTATAATTCAATAAGTGCACTGGCATATAACAGTTTAATTCTTCAGCATAATTACAAGTTTTATTAAATATTCAAATGCATCTACAAAATAGCATGCCTCTTGCACCATACAGCACATATCACACATTACATTATTATTCAAGAATTTACACAAATCTTAATAAGAAGAAGTTGGTGGAGACATCAAATCCCAGTTATGGCAGTATTGAGGTCTCCACCAAGCAACGAAAGGAGTCCACCACCATGTACTCTCCCCTCCGGACCCGAGAAACCAAAGCTCGTTGGCGCGTCCTCGCCAGCCCCCGCGCTCCTTTGGAGTGTCGAGGCCTTCATCGACAAAGGAACAAGTACCTGAGGTGGGATGAGCTTCTGCCGTTTGGCTGCCCTGTCGACCGAGTTGGTTGAGTCCGTGATCACGCTCCCACCTGATGACGAACGCGCCTTATCAAGGCTCACCAAGCCATGGAAGAGTCCCGCACCTATCATTCCACCTCTGCTCGCCTCCCTCCCTCGGACCAGGGTGCAGTGTGCAGCACACAGACCGCTCTTTCCCCGTGCAAACTTCTCGCATTTCCCCTCGCCCCAGTTGCACCTCTTTCCCCCACCGTGGGCCTTGCAGAAGTCGGTACTACCCTGAGCACTCTTCCCACAGTTTTCAACCTTGCAACGCTTCCCTCCTCCGTGCTTCACGCAACAATCAGTCCTGCCACGGGCGCTTTTGGTGCATCCGGGAACAGAACACCTCTTCCCTCCGCCATGAGCAACGCAGAAACTAGTACCTCCGTGCACACTCTTCGGGCAGATCCCTCCTCCATCGAACAGGCAGCGCTTCCCACCACCGTGCCCTTTGCAGAGGGGCGTACTCCCCTCAGCGCCCTTCGTGCAGCCTGCAAATATGCATCTCTTCCCACCACCATGAGCCTTGCAGCACATGGTACTCCCCTGCGCGCCTTTAGTGCAGCCAGTGACTTGACAACGTCTCCCACCACCGTGAGAGATGCACAAACCGGTCTGTCCCTCAGCACTTCGGATGCAGCTTTCCACCTTACACCTCTTACCCCCACCATGCCTTATGCAAAGGCCGGATTTCCCTCTCGCTGCTTTAGTGCACCCTCCCGAGAATCCACAGCGTCTCCCCCCACCGTGGGCAATGCAGTGGTCCGTCTTTCCCTCGGCACTTTTCGTGCATCCAAGCTGATGGCACCGTCTCCCTCCTCCATGTGCTTTGCAGAAGGCTGTTCGGCTTTCTGCACCTTTGTTGCATCCGGGCTTTTGGCATCTATGTCCGCCCCCGTGGCCAATGCACAGACCTGTTGTCCCCCGTGCTCCTTTTATACATCCATCAAACTTGCATCTTCTTGAATTTACACCCCTCTGATGTGATGATTCCGAAGCACTTCTAGGCTCAGACACAGCACTCATGGAGCGATCAGAGACAGATGAAGGCTCAGAACTCGGCCTAGTAAGATGGAAATTGGATTTTGCACCAACTTCTGTAGTTTTATTTTTTGTCAACAACCTGTTGGCATCTTCCACTCTTGGGGCCATAACAAGGCTCTTCATATAGCCACCCGATTTCTTGCATGAAGTAGAGCCCTCATCGCCGAGCTGAACTGAAGCTTGAACATTGAATGCATCAGAAACTACATCAGCACTTCCAGAAAGACCAAGCTTCAACATTGAGTCATGTCCCGAGGTGTATACAGGTGCAAGATCTTTAGTACTGTCGTCCTTAGGAAGCGAGTAGCTATCGGAATATGAACTGGGAGTTGGTCCCAGTCCAAGTACTAACTTGCATCCATCATCGGGATTGTTTACGCTAATACCCTGACCACCAGCACTCATCTCACTACTTCCAAACATGGAAGCCTCATTTGACACATAAGCAAAGGCATTCAACTGTAGAGTAGTGTCTCCGCCATTACAGTTCTTAACGAACTCAGAGTAGAAGGAAGGATGCATGTTGTTGATCTTATTAGCTCAAACTATAACTTTTTCGAAGGAATGAAGTGGCAGCTTAAAAGACTATGATAGATACACTAGTACGATAATCTATAGATTAAAATGAAGAAAACACGAACATACAAGCTGCCCCCACCGCTCACGAAACCAGATGTGTCGGATCTATCCATTTCTTTAACTTCTTTCGAGCAATGTTCTGAGTATTTATAGATACATCCTCATCGAAAAATTACTATTGGAAGGTATCATTAACCTCAAATACCTGTACAGTTCAAGAAACTGTACACAGAGTCCTTGCAGTTCATTCACCTGAAAAAAAGACAATGTTTCAAATTCAAACCATATTCGAAGAAAGGATAAAGAAACCTACACACTACGACACAGTTTTGGTGATATAGTCGGTCAGCCTGATCAAAACATACATACTTCCCCAAACTGGTGAGTTGTAGTTTACTGAAAGATGTAGGCCAGATTCAGGAGAACGCGTCATGATTGGAGTTAGAGATTGTAAAACTCTATTGAAATGAAACAGACACCAAAGTATGATTTCTCGATCTAAACTTGTATTATAGTACATATAATGACAAGAAAACGGACATGTGTATATCGGTCTTTGGCAGGTTTAATAAGAACTTTGAAATAGTATAACAACAGTGGAGGAAGCAAAACACATCATTCATTTAGAGATAAAACTCTAAACAAACATGGTCATCCACTTCTGTATCTTTAATTCCTTCCATCTTACATCTATTATTTGGCAACCATCCAATTCATACACGAAACAACCCTTAACGCGACAGTAACATTTCCTACTTATCAATTTGCACCGACATATAGGGAAATCGATCCATGAGATGGTAGGTAATCATAAACTAGTGAAATTTCATGAAGCAAGAACACTTGAGAAAAGTTGACTCATCTCATACTTGAAATATGCAGAAATGAAGATTTAGTTTGATACATGAACAAATCTACTAAATCTAATCTCCTAATTCTAATTACTGAAATTTATCTTCAAAACTCCATTATAATCAATTGAGTATGAAAAGAGATCTATAATTTGATAATTTCACCCCTCAATTAAAATTGTGGAAAAACCATAAATCAATCACAGATTCCATTGCTGCCATGTTTGACAAACACAAAATCATGTGTTTACAATTTTTGTTTTCAGTAAAAAAAAACTATACAGTTTTCTACGTAACAAAATTTACTCAGCTATCAACGCATCAAATTCAGAGAAAACAAACATGGAAGAGTTAATGTGAGTGATTGAGATAACATATTAACAACCACACACACATCAAGTCATATGAACTCATTATTTTCAAAGATGAATTAACATTCTGTAATTTGGAAAGGAGATATGAAAGGAGTGGAAAGGAAAAGGAATATTACTCTCTACGGTTAGGTTTTCTTTCTGCCATTTGCGCAACAAGCCAATCTCAACAATCCAGCAAAGAGAGAGAGAGAGAGAGAGAGCAACAGCAATTTCCAGTTGAATACAAACAAAGAGTGGAAAAGAGAGAACGTATTTAAGGCTTAGCAAATGTTAAATATGATTAAACATGATTTAAGCATTCCCTTATTTTTATTGGTTGAAGAACATCACGTGGATTGCCAATAATACCCTTTGGGGTGTTTGGTTTGGGAGTTTGCTCGAGATTAACTTGTTCCGAGATTTAACTGAACTGAGATTAAAATGTCAAGACTCGTGATACGATGCAATCTCTTTGTATTAAGTACCAAGTTTTATCGATCCAACTGAACAATATTCATAACACTCAATCTTATCTAGTCCATCAAATGAAACATTATTAGATGGTTGGTTTATGTACGTTATTCAATTTTCTCGAACTAGTGTCTCATAGATTTAATCATGCCTGATTAGCTGGGTCTTGGAACTTTTATATTACAAAATAATTTGATTAATATAATTTTAAATAATTTTTTTTCAATTTAATCTCAAGCAATCAAATATACCTAATTTTCGGATGCAATTATCAGCTGCAGGCCAATGATTCGGACACCATACATATACACTTTATATTGAAAGAGACAAAGGCCATTGTTTTCATTTTTATTGCTTCACTTGATTGAATCGTTGCAGCTTAAGGGGTAGTTTTGACTTTTCAGTTCTTACACTTCTATATTTTGTAATAAATATATAGCCAACTTTATTTATTTATATTTTTACCTATTTGTAATAAAAAAAATTACTGTACTATTTTCAAAAACATACTATGGTTTGCACTTTTTGATCTAGACAACTTTTTTGTCAAAATTTCCAACTATGTATTAGACAAGAAAATTTGCATAAAAAAATAAAGACATTCAAGACATTGAATTTTTGGGTATTGGGACAATTAAGAATATTGTTTAAACTATAATATAATCTAAAAAATTGTGATATTGACAAAAAAAAAATTGACCAATCTTGTTAATTTTTTGCGATAATGTCAAATTAATCAGAACTAGATATTTTTATATAATTAGATTCTGTCAAACCAGTCTAACAAGAAACCTACATGCATAAGTAAAATTTTCAATCTTGATTGAAGTTTCACATCTAGTTAGTGAATCCGATTCTTTTGATATGTCCCAATCCATAAAATATTACCCATTGAAGTTGGAGGGATACTTTTATTCTGAAAATAATCTAAAGTTTATACTCATTCTGATCCTTTTCAAATTATTTTCATCAAATTGGATTTCCATAAATATTACCCATTGAAGTTGCATGGATGCTTTTATTCCCAAAAAAAATCTAAATTGAATTTCCATGAATACACACTTTATGTTTGATACGGAAAATTATACTAAGTGTTAAGTTGCAGAGTGAATTTAGTAAATAAAATTTAAATAATATAATAAAATAAAATAAAGAGAGTGATATTTTAATTTTTGGAGACTCATTAAATAAAATCGAACTACTCGAAAAAAAGTGTATCATTCGAATGAGATGGAGTAAAAGACTAGTAGTATTATTGTATTTTACTTAGGGGTATTAATAAATGTATGTTGATTCCTTTTTTGTCAATGTTTGAATCTTAAGATTCAAACGGCTAAACGTATATTCTTAATAAATGGTGGGGCCCGCGGGGTAGGAAAAAATAAGCGGTGGAGGTGGAGTCGACGTGGCGTACCCTTATCAATATCAACGTAGAAAAATATCAAATTATGTGGCTGACCTGGATGGCTTTTCCATTTGTTTTTACTATGTTGGCTTGCTAAGTTGAAAATGCAGACATATTATAAAAAGATACAATGAATTTTTTTGGTGTTATATTCATGTTACAGTTATTAAATAAAATAAAAATCGCTAGAACATTATAAAGTTTGATCAAAATTCGTGCATGCCTCGAAATTTTATAAATAACTTGAAAAAATCATGAAATTTAGATTTGTTTACCGTTATTCTAGGACGCATGCATTTAATACTAATATGGTAGTCATAAAACAGCATGTGGACATCGAATTTTGGCGTATCGACCAGGGGCGGATCTAGTAAAGGCATTGGAGGGGCATTTGCCCCACCTCTTATCTTCTACTCCATGTATATATTACTAATTGCAAAATTTATTTCTTTTAATTTCTTACTAAATGTCTCTCCTCAAATTCTTAAAAAAAATTTATAGATAAATTTGCCCCCTTCCCTACAAATTTCTGGCTCCGCCCCTGGTATCGACGTATGATAGAGAATTTGATTTGGTAATTTTGGCATTAGATAAATATTTTCTTATGATTATAATAGAATTGTTAAGTATAATAACTATATAGATATAATTTTTTGACATTACATGCATTAACTACAATGATAAAAAAAAATTCAAATGCTAGAGTATAAAATTGTTTTTCTTGCAGCGAACAATAACCCACGATGGATAATGCAAGTAAGTAAAAATACGTAACTTTGTTTCCACTAAATAAAGGTAACTTTGTCTCCGAGTTTCCATCTAATTTTGTTATGCTAAAGCTACACTAAGTCTAGATAAGGCTCACTTGTTTATAACAAATAACAAATCAAGATTATAGTGAAGTGGATTTTGGAGTGAAGCCAAAATTAAACAACACCAACATAATTGCATATGTAATAAATTTGACAAATTAATTAGATAAATATGGAAGATAAAGTGAAGATCGGTTACTAAGCATGTCCGGAGATGATTGGTTGGAAATTGGATTTGTTGATATATGAAATACAACCTGGCCTACCTAAGTCTTATTTATGATTATGCAACTTTTAGTTTAATCATATTATCTTTGTACATGTGTCCCCTCTCTTTTTAATTTATATAATATCTCATTCTAGTCTTAATAATGAATACTAAGAGTATTATGTAAGATTAGTAAAGTTGAAAAAAAATGATTAGAATATTAAATGATTAGTCGAAGGGGGATAAATAGAATAGAGAAAAAACTGTTAAGTTGTATTACTAAAAATAGGAGTATAATTTTGTAAACTGCCAAAATAGAAAAAACAAATTATTAATTGTGGGTGGAGGTTTGGTGTAGTCGTAAAGTTGAGTACAATAAAACTTTTATCGATGGTAAATATTAGGTTTATTTTGTCTATATACGAGGTATATCATACTCTTTCTCATCTTATATGTGGTGTGATTTTGTGTAAATTCTCTCGTAAAAGAGTACACATTTCCCTTTTGTTTAGAGAAAAAAAACACACTCTTTGAGTATCCCAAATGGTGGGATGAGTGATTTTTTAATATAGTTTGAAACTTTTGAATTTCAAGTTTAGTTTAGGCCCCACTTCGTCGATCTAGTTTTAGCCAATATATATGAAAAGTGGTTAACTTGTTAATACCTAAAATCATTGATAACAAATGGATAAAGATGACAAGTTGACAACTAACTTTAATTCTATATTCGAGTTTTAAAAGATAAGTAAACGATATTATCATGCAAATGGTGTTGTCAATATCATTTTGAATAACTAAGAACTTTATAATTTAATAATCTTCTCTTTATAAGAATGAAAAATTAGAGTACATATCACTCATAATATATGTTTTAATTTGGAGAAATATAGACAAAAGCATAATATATGTTAGTATGATGAAATAATGGATGGTCTATCTCTTGGTATTAAGTACATACTCTCATATATGGGGACTACAATAGTAAAAGAAATTTTTAAAAATTACATAGCTGGTAACGTTTTACTAATTAATGGGCCGTATCGGGTAACAATTTCAGTGTTCAACAAACGAAAGATTCAAAGAGTGATTGTTACGGACTCAATTCCCACATCGGTTGTGAGAACAACTGATGTGGGGTATGTAGACTAAATGAGCTCTCTCTCCTAACAGTATAGTCTTTTGGGATGAGTTCTCCTGTTTGGTCTGTATCAATTGGTGCTTTCATTGAGAGCCCAAACGGCTCGGAGTGGTGGCCGGGTAATGAACTCGCCGTGACCAACAAGTGCGTTTGGGACCGCTCGGAGTGGTGGCCGGGCAAAGAATCCGCCGTGACCAACGAGAACTCGGAGTGGTGGCCTGGCAAAGAACCAGCCATGACCAACGAGGACGTTGGCCCTTAAAGGAGGGTCGAATGTTACGGACTCAATTCCCACATCGGTTGTGAGAACAACTGATGTGGGGTATATAGACTAAATGAGCTCTCTCTCCTAACAGGCTAGTCTTGTTTTGGAGAAGACTAGCCTGTTAGGAGAGAGAGATAATAAAGATACGGAAAAGATATAGTAATATAATACTAGAGATATGGGAGATATTTCAGAAGAGAATTTGCTTCGTGTGGTGGGTCATGACTTGATCAGAGCAGAACATATGATTATTGCTCATCGATCAGTAGCGCTCGAGGCCGATGGTCGGTTTATCCCTCCACGAAACAACACACAGTGTTTGGGTGGTATTTGGAGAGATCCAATCCAATTTAGTGTAGTTCATTTTGTGTTGTGTCGGTTGGTGAATTCAAGTGAAATATTGTTTCAACTTAGAGCTTTGATCCAATTGGGAATACAAGGTGGGTGGAGAATGTTAGAGATCAAGAAAGTCACCTCAAGTACGACCATTGAATGCCTCCTTGTTTCTTGGTTTCCACATTGAGGACAATGTGAATTTCAACAGTGGGGGAGTTGATACGATTATATCTTCCGAAATATCTCCCATATCTCTATTATTATATTACTATATCTTTTCTGTATCTTTATTATCTTGTTCAATACGTTAGGTTATTAGGGAGTATTATAAATAGGAGCATTTGTTATCTTTTGAATCAATCATTGAAGAATATAATTATCTTTTATCGTATTTTACTTTTCTGCAATTTACTTTTCTCAGTCTTTGTTTATTGGTTGCTCGACGGAATTCCTTCCGCGAACGGACCTCTCTTATCCGGCGATTTCTCGCCATTATTCTCCGATACGAGTTTACTCGTATCAGTGATGATAGTTATATGAATCCTAATGAAAACTACAATCAGTTAAACTTGTAGCTATCGAGATGTTGAATGTGGTGAATGGGGGATTACAACTTGACTTGTTGAAAATCATATAACAATACTTAGCCGATTTTATACTCAGTCATAACTTAGAGATTGTTGATTATAATTGCCGAAAGATAATTACGATACTTACATATTTTCATATAATTCAGAACAAACTTGAAATTACAACTTGACATAAAATTAGCCTTATTAGTAGTATTTTATTTCAAAATGAACAATTTCTTTTCTCCATATGCAAGTTTGGCATAATGCATTCAATAAATAAGTCAATGATATGAGGATAATAAAAAATAAATAAAATAAGATTCCGACCCTTCCGCGCAAGAAAATGGTACCTTGGTGTCATTAATTAATGGGATGAAAATGTCAAAATCGAGAGTGTGTATATAATACTTATAAAAAAGGTTTTTTAAAAAAGAGTCGCATCATCCGTAAATAATTGATATTTGAATATACGTGGAAGATACCAAGTTGCAGAATATTCTAACAAGATGCAAGTAAGATACATCGATAATTGTGATTTAGGAATCTATTTTTTAATGATTAGAGCACCACAACCGTGCTCTGGCCAGCGAGCACGGTTGTGGGCCCGGCCCCACTTTTTCTGTCTGCTCTTAGGCAAGAGCACAACACCCACAGCAGTGCTCTTCCGCAAGGACGAGCACAATTCAATTTAAATAAAAACATTTCCATAATATTAAAATTCATTAAAAAAACTGAAATAATATTACAAATTACAAATAAAATAAAATAGACATAATCAAAATACTAAAAATTAAAAATTACATAATTAAAATCCTAAAAACTAAAAATTACATAATTAAATTCGTAAAATTAAAAAAACCCACTACGCGTTGCCAAATTCGCCCACATGTGTTTGATTAGGTCTTCTTGTAGCTCAACGTGGGTTCGGGTATCGCGCATTGTGTGACTTGTTTCGATCCTCTCACCCACCGTCGTATGCACACCTTGGCGTGGGGGAGACCTCATGCTTGAGCTTCCGGCTTCATCCTCGTCGTAGAAGCTAGCCGCCCTCGGCCCTTCGTCGGCTATAATCATGTTGTGTAAGATAATATGCTTTTCGTGGGCTCCCTCCCGGTCACGATGGATGTAGCGGCCAGTTGACCTAGTTGGTTGAGGAGGAGGGGTGGGGGTATTCGCTGCGACATATGCTTCATAAGCGGCGCGATGTTGTTCGTAGTATTCTTGTTCTTCGCGCTCGGCTTCCGCAATGAGATGAGTGAAATCCATTTGAGATTTTGAGTGAGAGATGAAGGTGTAGATAAGTTGTATGAAAAATATGAATGAGAGATGAATTGATGTGAAAAATGGATGATGAATGTGTGTATTTATAGATGCTTTTGGGGAAAAAAATAAAAAAAAAATACAGAAAATGGGCATTTTTTTGGGATTGAGAATTTTTTTTATTTTATTTTTTTGTATTATTTTCGATTTTTAAAAAAAATAAAAAAGGATTTTCCAACGGATATGCCATTGGCCAATCACACGCTGCCACGTCGCCTACTCGCTGGCACGGACGTGCTCGATGCATCGAGCAGCGCCGTGCCAGCGACGCTAGCGCAGCGGCGGACGACGTCTTCCGTGCCGCTGGCACGGACGGACGCCGTCCGTCCACAGTTACAGATGCTCTTATGAAAAAATCCAGCATACGAG
Source organism: Salvia splendens (assembly GCF_004379255.2). Taxonomy (NCBI): domain Eukaryota; kingdom Viridiplantae; phylum Streptophyta; class Magnoliopsida; order Lamiales; family Lamiaceae; genus Salvia; species Salvia splendens. The sequence continues at coordinate 32,365,696 of NC_056043.1, read as the reverse complement.
GGACTCTGCCATGTCTTCGTCTTGCCAACCAATTTATTTTATTAATGCTAGTACTTTGTTTTAATTAAATAATCACATATTTCGTATGTCCCACCAAGATGTAATTATTCTTCTTTCGTTGTTCAAAATTATATCCAAACACTTAGAAACTGGAATGTGTGAAGAAATTTATTATAGTCTGATTATATATTCTAAATTTCTAATTTTTAATTTTGGGATAATATTTTTTACTTCGTTGTAATTTTGTGTATTTTGCACAATAATTCATGCAAAATACCAGAAATACGACGATGCTATAAAAATAAAAATATTTTATTAGCTTGGTAGAGATTAGGGTTAGTGATAGTTTGTGTTTCTGGATTTAAATGCTTAGTAAATGTTCAAAATTAATATTTCTCACTTTTAAAATCTTCATTTTAGTGAAATCACCCTATATATCAGATTTTGTGTCCCAACTTTCAACATCTTCTAAAATATGTTCCACAGATTAATTAGGTTTTTGTGTCCCAACAATTCTCAAACTAGAAAACGTTTGATTTATATCTGGTTTGATATAATTTTACAAGTCATATCACTTGATTCTTCGACTTATTATAGTTTAATTGAGGTGGATTTTATTTGACGTCGTTTCATTGGGAAAAAATTAAAAGTTCCAACTATAATCTCTTTCCCCTTTTCTCTATTTTGTCCAATTCTTCACCTTTCACTCTCTTCGGATCACATCAAATTCAAATTGAGGACAAATCAATTTTCTTTTCTTTCTTTTTTTGTCAAATGAAAAGTGAACAACATGAAATTATGAAAAATTAGGTGGGAAAATGAAATGTTACCTCATTTAGGAGTGATCCTAGTTAAATTTTTATAAACATAATCTTTTAATAGGTTTATAAAATTTTAATCTCTTAAAGATAAATCAAATATAAAGTTATAGATCAAATAAATGTTAAATTTCAACTTTGGGGAGGCATTTGGATAATTTAAATGTTCTCATTTTCTTAACTTCCAACCAATTGGCTAATTCACTATAAGATGACTTCCATAGTAAAAAATACCCAACTATTGCATATATAATTGTATTTAGCTACCTATAAATAATGTAATCAAATACGCAATCACATTCATATTAGAAAAAATACAACACGCTATATTTTTAATTAAGCACGTAAAATATGGTATATCACTTAGCTTTTATCAAAGGTTAAGCATTAATCATAAAAAAAATGAAAGTCACGATTTTGTGGCTACTTGTCCACATTGAATATTTAATTAATTAATTTTCAATCAAAGAAAATATATTAGTGACGATATGAATTATGTGACAGCAAAAAAAGAGAAGCTATACTGTGGGCCAATACCACTAGACTTTGTGGCTTGTGTTAGGCTCATGTCTTTGGAATCTTAGTAGAATTATTGATTTAATTACTTATAAGGTCGACAATTTTTAGGTTTTATAATATTTATTTTAAACATTTTTGGAGGAACACAAAACATAAGCAATAGATATTGCCAAAACTAGGAATTTTATATAGTACGTATAAGATCAATTATTCGTTATAATGTTGTATTAGTCCTTGATACTTTCTTCAAATTGTTTGGAAGTCAAAAATAGTTTTGGAATACGTTCATTTTATCACTTTATGTCTACTTTGTGAGTATTTGAATGATTTAAATTGAATATTAGTCCCTATAGGATGGTATGGAAAAAGATCTTGACTATAGAACCCAACAATCTCAGTATCCAAGCCCAAAACATTAAATTAAAAACTTTAAAATAAGAAATTTGAAAGAATAGGTATATTACAAGTTTAAAAATAGTTTTTGTGTTTAATGTACAATTTCACCCTTAATTGGTCATAAAATTCCGTCGCTGTCTCATACTCTCATTGAGCTGGAATTATTTATGAAAATAATTCAAAATAATTCCAGTCCGAAGACTGTCATTGAACACTTTTGTCTGCCTAGCGACTAACTCTTAAAGATGGTGATCGAGAGAGGCGAGGGATAGAAGATTCATGGTGGCTGGAGTTTGTAGAGGAAGATGTTTTTATTTCCTTTTTTTGTTGTGTTTAGTTTGATACAAAACATTCCCTTTTATAGGGAGATTACAACTCTTAGGAACTCCCACTAATAAATGTATGTCTAGGTAAATACTAGTACCAATTTAATGTAAAATCAATTACCAAGTAATTGGTACTTGGTATTTGGCTAACTAGCCGTTGCCATTATCTTTTGACACTCCCCCTCAAGTTGAGCAACGGTATCTCCGATGTTCAACTTGGTCAATATTTCTCTAAAGCTTTTCGGATTTACTGCCTTGGTTAAGATATCAGCCAATTGTTTTTCTGATGGAACAAACGGAAACTCTATAATTCCTCCTTCCAGTTTTTCTTTAATGAAGTGACGGTCGACCTCGACATGTTTGGTTCTGTCATGTTGTACTGGATTTTCTGATATGCTGATCGCTGCTTTATTGTCGCAGAATAGCCTACTCTTACGGCTTGGGGGAAAACCGATCTCGGTAAGCAATCTTCTTAGCCACATAATCTCCATGAGTCCACTTTTGATTCCTCGGAACTCTGCTTCAGCACTAGATAAGGCAACGACCTTTTGCTTCTTACTTCTCCAAGTTACCAGGTTGCCTCCAATGAATGCGAAGTATCCGCCGGTTGATTTTCTATCGACTGGATTACTTGCCCAATCAGCATCTGTATAGCCGTCCACTTCAAGGTCCTTTCCCCTCTTTAAGAATATTCCAAAGTTTGATGTGCCCTTGAGGTACCTTACGATTCGTAAGGCTGCATTCATATGTTCTTCTTGAGGTCGGTGCATGAACTGACTAACAACTCCAACGGCATATGCAATGTCTGGTCTGGTATGTGAGAGATAAAGCAATTTTCCTACCAGCCTTTGATATTTCTCTCGATCTGTAGATTCAGCTCCTTCAACAATCTTAAGTCCATGGTTTGGTATCATTGGTGTATCGGCTGGCTTGCAGTCTAAAAGGCCAGTTTCTGCCAGTAGATCGAGAACATATTTTCTCTGTCTTAAAAATATTCCATGCCTTGATCTCAATACTTCGATTCCCAAGAAGTACTTCAGCGGGCCGAGGTCTTTCATGTCAAATTCTTTGAACAGATTTGTCTTGAGGTTGTTGATCTCTTCTGTATCATCTCCTGTTATAATCATATCGTCAACATAGATGATAAGGCAGGTTACCTTATCCCCTCTCCTTTTTGTGAAAAGAGTATGATCAGAGAGACTCTGTTTGAATCCATGCTTGATCATTGCTTGGCAAAACCTCCCAAACCATATCCTCGGGGACTGTTTTAGGCCGTAGAGAGTTTTCTTCAGTCTGCACACCTGTCCAGGACCAAACTCGCCATCAAATCCTGGTGGAACCGTCATATACACTTCCTTGTCCTTTTCTAATTCTCCATGGAGGAAGGCATTAGTCACATCAAACTGATGTAGTGACCAATCCCTACAAGCTGCAACTGACAACAAAACTCGGATGGTATTGAGCTTAGCAACCGGGGAAAACGTTTCATCATAGTCAATCCCATATACTTGAGTGTATCCTTTAGCCACCAATCGCGCCTTATATCTCTCGATTGATCCATCTGCACGTCTTTTGATAGTGAAGACCCATCTACATCCGACTGGTTTTTTTCCTTCTGGAAGAGTGCACTTTTCCCAAGTTCCGTTCTTGATCAGAGCTTCAACTTCCTTCTTCATAGCCTCTCTCCAATGCTTGTGCTTGACTGCTTCTTGGAATGACTGGGGGATTTCTTCTTCTTCATATAGGGCTGCCTCGAATGCCCGAGCCATTTCTGTGAGGTGTCCTTGGGCGATGTTTGCTACTGAATATCTTGTTTTTCTCCCTTTCCAATCCGGAGAGTATCTTTTGGGAGGAATTCCCCTTGTACTCCTGTGTGGTAGTTCATACCGCCTGTTACTGTCGGTTCTGTTCCTGGTATCTTCTTCTCGGCTTACCCTGTCAATGTTAGTTATTTCCAATGGAACTGTGTTGGTTTCAGAGTCGTTTACCTCAGGATTTACAGACGAGGTTGATGGTTGGGCGATGTCCTCGACCTCCATGGTCTGACTAGTGGATTGAGATAGCTCTTTGGTATGACTTTCTTCTCTTGCTCCTTCTGAGATAGGATTGGATTGTTCTTCCCTTGACTGATCTCCCCCTTGGACAGATTCCAGTTGAGGGATAGAAGTTGATTCTTTGGGGGTATATAGCCAATTTAGTGGGTCACTGCTCGGTTTATGCGATTGATTCTCCCCCTGATCGGTAGATTGGCTATAGTAATATTCGGTTTCCACAAAGTCACAGTTCATGGTTGTGTACATGTGCTTAGTCACAGGGTCGTAACATCGGTACCCTTTCTGGTTAACCCCGTACCCAAGGAAAACACATTTAACGGCACACGGAGAAAATTTGGTGCGGTCATGTTTGGGAATGTGGACAAACACCGTGCAACCAAAGACTTTGGGTTCGAGAGTGAGATGAGTTGGTTTTTGTATAGATTCATGGTTGATAAATGTATCGATGGGAGTTTTAAAATTGAGGATACCTGTTGGGAGACGGTTCATAAGATACACAGATGTAGCTATAGCTTCCGGCCAAAAATGTGTAGGTATTTTGGACTCGATGAGGAGAGCTCTGGTGATTTCGAGAATATACCTATTTTTTCGTTCCGCTACCCCATTCTGTTCCGGTGTATAGACACATGAAGTTTGGTGGATAAGGCCTTTTTCCACAAAGAAAGTTTTCATGTTGGCATTTATATATTCCCCCCCATTGTCAGACCGTAGGACCTGGATATTGTGTTTGTACTGAGTTTGGACCATCCTATAAAACTGGGTGAACTTGTCGAAGACCTCAGATTTATGTTTTAAGAAATACACCCAAGTCATTCGGGAAAAATCATCAATAAACAGTAGAAAATATCGGAGACCCTGACCCCCATGGATTGGGGCAGGACCCCACACATCCGAATGGATTAAAGAAAACGGGGTAGACACACGAGTATTATTTAGTTTAAAAGAGTGACGGTGGCTTTTGGCTAGGTGACAAGTTTCACAATCAAGAGAATGTAAACTAGAAGCAACCTTAGGAAACAACATTTTCATATATCCTATAGAAGGGTGTCCTAACCGACGATGTAACAACCAAGTCTTCCTTGTAGTTGATCCATGAGTCAATAACGCCGTACTTTGTCGAGCTATCTCATCCACATAGTACAGTCCACTTCGTTCAGTGCCACGCCCAACTATCGTCCCCGTCTTGATATCCTGCAACATACAAAACCGAGGTTGCATCAGTAGCTTGCAGTTTAATTCTTTGGTAACGTGACTGACGGACAATAGTTTATTGGAGAAAGTTGGAACGAGAAGGCAGTTAGAGAGTCGAAGGGTTGGAGAAATGTTAATAGTGCCCGCCCCTTCTACTCGAGCTAAATCCCCCCCGGCCGTTTGGACATAGGTCTTGGTAGGTTTAGATATGTGAGTGAAGTCGGTTGGGTCGAAAGAGATTGTGTCGGTGGCGCCACAATCAAAAATCCAATGATGCTCTTTCTTTTCAATAGTGGTGGACGAGGTAAAGGCTAAGGCTTTGAAGGAATTGTGACACGGTATATTGGGATAAAAAGGTGGCTCGTAGGAGTTTATTGGGTCAATTTTGGAGTTCGGAAAAAGGTTGGGGTTCATTTGTAAGTGTTTGGGACTGCTGGGGTTATTTTGGTATTTTATGTAAGTTTTGGGGTAATTTTCGGAAATAGCAGAAGTTCTGGGGTGCTTTTGGGTAGGTTTTGAGGGATGGGGTCTTAAGTGGAATTTAGAAGAGTGATGGGGGCCAATCTGAAATTTAGAAGTGTGTTGGGGGTGGATTTCGAATTTAGGGATTTCAGGGATATGAATTCCCCAACCCTTCGATCCGTCGCATAATCTTCTTCTCCAACCCTAGACCCCGCCGGATCCCCTTTCAATCCCCCTCCGGTCGAAGCGTCGCCGGAGTTGGTCAATGATCCATGGTTACCTTCTGACCACGCTCTGGCGAGGGATGCGGATGCGGTTGATTCTCGGTCACCACCGTTGCTGCTCGTCGGACGATTGTTTACCGACGGCTTTGGCTCGCTGATGCTGCCCGCCGTGTTGGCGGCGTTGGTAGCTCGGTCGCCAAGCGCTGCTGCCGCCGTCGCCCTGCCTCCTCCATTCCGGTTTCGATTCTGTCGTGATTTCTTCATATCTTCCCACCAATCGGGAAATCCATGGAGATGGAAGCAAGTTTCGGTTGTATGTTTCTTCCCTCCGCAGTGACTGCATGTCAATTTGCTCTTATCAATGTTTTGGCGGAATTTGGCGGTGGCGGTGGTCTGCTCCGGTCGATTGCAGCAAGGCCGACGCCGATCCCTGTCTCCTGTGAGTCGCCTGCGGGCTTGAGAACTCGTTCATTTGCAGATTCGCGTCTCACCATCCCATATGCAGTCCTCACCGTGGGTAACGGGTCTTTGTTTAGTATCTCTCTTTTAATGGCATCGAATCTGTCGTCTAGAGCCCATAAGAACTGATATAATCTGTGTCTCTGAATAATCTTGTTGTATCTCTCGATTGTTGATGGTGTATCCATAGGATTCGGATCTCTTTCATCTACAGAGATCCAGAGGCTTTGAAATTTATTCCACAAGGATTCTAGGCTCATGTTTCCTTGCTTCATGTTGTAGGCCTGTCTGTGTAGATCCGAGACTTGAAATGGATCGGCTCCACTCGCGTACGTGATGGCCAGACCCTCCCATAGGTCTCGAGCCGTCGCGTATTGTGATACTTCGTTGATGAGACTGGCTTCAACATTGTTGATTATCCAGTTAAAGCAGCAGTAGTCTCTTTGTTGCCATTTGGGATAACTGGGATGAGTGGTTGGAGGAGGGTCGGTTACTCCAGTTATGTGAGACAATACACCCTTTCCTCCTATGGCTCGTTCCATCAGCGTTTTCCACAGAGGATAATTATCCCCATTGAGCTTACTTTGGATATGGACCTCCCCCAATGATTCTGGTTGATTTGAGGGTGGAGGTGGTGGTTGTTCTTGGTTTCTAGGTTGTGTATTGATCTGCCTAAGAAACTCGGCGAGCTGGGCAGCGAACTCTCCTGGGAAATTCATAATTGGTTGGTTTGGGGTTTCTGTGTCAGATTCTGACATGGTTTCTTCTTTGATTTTGCAGGTTTAAACAAAAGGTCGAGGAAGGTATTCTAGGGACGGTGATGAGAATTTTCTGAGTCCCACATTCTCACAACCTGCTCTGATACCATCTTAAAGATGGTGATAGAGAGAGGCGAGGGATAGAAGATTCATGGTGGCTGGAGTTTGTAGAGGAAGATGTTTTTATTTCCTTTTTTTGTTGTGTTTAGTTTGATACAAAACATTCCCTTTTATAGGGAGATTACAACTCTTAGGAACTCCCACTAATAAATGTATGTCTAGGTAAATACTACCAATTTAATGTAAAATCAATTACCAAGTAATTGGTACTTGGTATAGCAAGTATTTCAGTGCTCGTTAAATCCATTTATTTTAGTGCAAAAATAACTGCGATTATTGGTTCCACTCCAAACACAAATAGAATAAATCACAATTCGGCTCGAATTTCATATTAGGATAATCAAACCGAGCATGAGGGCAAATCATGGGGTGGAGGAAGCAATTTGGTCTCAGAATCTGCACCATCTTTCACCACTATGACTGCACTCATCCCCCACATTTGATGCCTCTCCTGCACCATAACCATCATAATTCCATGTCACATCTTCTCATACTCTCAAACATTCAAGAAAGATGTTAATTGTGATAATAGCGATTTAAATCACGAAATTTTGTCAAATTCAGCTTAATCCCATAAGGTTAAAAACGAAATATTAAACGATGTCTTTTGGTGATGTTGAAAAAACAACGTAGTTTCATTGAAAAAGAAAGTGAAAAAAATACTTATTCAATGAAACAATGTTGTTTTATTTAAACATTACCAAAAGATATCATTTTTCAGAATGTGATTAGTGCAAAAAAGTACACTTTGTGATTTAATCTCACGTTAATTGCTAAAAGAACCATGAAATTTAATCAAGTTTTGGCCCGTCCTACAATATTAAACTAGGGAGAAGTCATGAAGTTTTAATTTGTTCGTAACTATCTCATGACAAAAAATCCGTCCGCATACGTGTAATATATTGATCGTATTTTCAACTAAATGACGCCATGAATAAATGACATCAGTCAACTCACTAGTGGTGACGTCCATGCATGATTTCTCGATTGTCATATTAGATACAATTTCGCAAAAAAAAATCTCCTTGAATATTTGCAAACAAATCAATATTTCATTGTTTTATCAACTAATATTTGATGTTACGGGAACAACTAGATATTGACCAAATTTCATAAATTTTTGGCTAATTTCTCTTTAATAGTAGTAAAACATTTTCAAGCTTGTATTTTGCTGAACCGCGTGATTTAAATGACTATTATCCTTTATAAAACAAAACTAATTTGGATTGTCCCGACCGTCGTCACCTGAGGAGGATTGACAAGATTGTACCCCAACGGCCCGTCTCGTGAATCAAAGTTCCCGAACCCCCACCCGACCACGTAAAACCCATAGCCATGGAGATGCATCGGATGATTGTCGCTCGCCAGCACATTCGTCCCCTGTAGCACCATCTCAACATCAACATTGTACTCCAACACCACCGCCCTCGTCCCAAACTCCGGCACCAGAAGCTCCCCCGGCAGATCCTTCCCCGTGTAGTCGAACCCCTTAGGCGGCTTCTCCGGAAAATCCGTCGTGTAAACGCCGTTAATCCCCTTGTAATAAGCTTGCAAAATGTCGACTGAAGCCGGAGGGACGAAGCTCACGTTGTTCAGGCTCGCGGCGAATCTCCGGCCGAAGGGGCCGGCGCCGCTAGTGTTGAGGAAGTTGACGGAGGCGGCGATGACGAGGTGCGTGTCGATTTGGGTGGGGACGCTTTGGGGAGAGGGGCTTCTTAGTCTTCTTGTGAATTGGGTGGCGGCAGCGGTGGCGTTGGGGGAGGGAGGGGTGGGGGTCCTTTTATGAGTTTGTTATTATTATTATTATTATTATTATTATTATTATTATTATTATTATTATTATTATTATTATTATTATTATTATAAGTGTTTTGGTAGTGGAGGATGGCGGTGGTGGTGGTGTTGTCGAAGCCGGCGCCGAAGGCGCTGGAGTAGGCCGCGGCGGAGAGGTAGTAGGAGGAGGGGGGTTGGTCGGCGGTTAGCAAGAGGTCCATCGATTGGCCCGGGGAGATCATGATGTGGCTGGTTTCGAACGGTTTTGTGTAGAAATCGTCGGTTCCGACCACAGTGAGTTTGTGGTAGGATACGGAGAAAAAGAGGCTTTCGTCCATGACGACATTTAACTAAATTGTGACAAAGCTAGACATTTTATGTTGAATGTTTCTGTAAAAAGGAATATGATAAGTTAAAATTACTGAATCAGTTGTTTAACTAAATTGTGACAAAGCTAGACATTTTATGTTGGTTGAGAGATAGGACGGACATGTAAAATCAATATTCATATCAAATTCAACTTGCAAAAGTTTAATAAATATGCAAAAACAAAATTTGTTAAACATTCTCCATATTAATCCTAGAGCATATAAAAACAAAGAGAAAGAAAGAAAAAACAAATTAGCCATACTTTAACATGCGACAAATTTCAATTTGTCAAATTTAAGTTTGAATCATAAATTTTTAAAAATATAATTAAATATTTATATACTAAAATAGTCTTACAAAAATTTTACTTTTGCTGGGGCTATGGGACCCACACCTTGACGAAAAGGGACATAATTGTAAAGTTAGGGAAAGGGGCTATGCTTGTTCAAGATTAACTTGTTCTCGGATTGCCTAAGATTTAACGACATTAATTTTGTCACACAGCCTCACAACCAAGAATAACTTTACTAATGAGACTATATATCGGACAATCATAAAACTTAATCTTATCTAATCTATTAAACCGAACACCACCCAAGATTACCTTGTCGCGAGCAAGGGTAGAAATCACCCGGTTGGCCATTGATAGTATAAGCATCAGATAGCATTGGTTCCCCTCCCGTCTTGATTGCATTTGCTTCTATATCCATCACGTTCATTGTCCACCATTCGCATATCCTTTCAAACAAGTTTTTTTAATTAACTAGCAGAAATTACAATAAACAAATCCAACCACACAAATGAGGCTTCTATTTAATAGAACATCACCAAATCCTGCTTTGATACCATGTTAGAATTACAATAACATACCTAGAACGAGCGGAACCTCAGCGTAAGGCTTAGGGAAAGGATAGCCAACCCCATGCTTGGGATAAACAATGATGATCCCATGTAATGTAGCCCTTGATACTAATCAGCTCTTTGGTTGAGAGTTTGGCTGAGCTCTCTTGTAAGAAGAACAAAGAGGTCTCGGTAATTAGTGAATCCGGACTGATCTGATCCCTACACTTGGCATTCCAACAAGTTTTTATCTTCTTCTTTTCAAACTCTAAACTGATCTCGAGGCCTAACATAGCTATCATCTTATAATTATTAAAGACCGTACATCAAGTTTTTTCTACGTCCGCCCTAGTAGTACCTATGGACTAACCAAAATGTATAGATTAGATAGAATTGGTCATATTTTGCAATAGCAATTGAAAACAAAAATATTTTAATGGCGTGCAACATAAAATTTAATGGCGAATTCAGATAGAGTTGGAAGTGACCTTTCGCTGGCATGGGGTCAAAAAACTTCATCAAATTTAGGTTTTAGAAGCGGTCGTCGAGCCCACAGTTCTCCATCCCTACCTTTCGAGATTTGGTTTACCTCCGTTTTTCGTCCACCACATCACTTAAAACCTTCCGACGTAGGTGAAAACCTTTTGCTTTGTGTATGTTCCCATGATTTGCAACAAACCCATTTACTAATTTTCTTCTAATATTGTTTTATTTTTTAACTAAACCTAGTCATATAAATATTTTAACGACTAATAAATGGGCTTTTATTTATACTAGACGATGAAACAAGAATTAGCTCCCAAAATTGAAACAAACACTACTTTGCATAACTGATTTTAACAGCCAATGGAAATTCACAGTAATCCAAATGCTTCTTCGATCTCAAACGCCATTAGATCTTTCGAAGATTCGTTGCGATTACGGTAGCTCCTTCGATTCTCCATTTCCCAGTGTGTAATTATATTAGTTATTCATTTATTGAGTTTGGGGAATGAAAGAGCAGTTGATTCAACATGATTTTGCTGATTTAGATCTGTTTATGATTATATATTATCTCTATTACCCAGTGCCATTTTATCTAATTTCCTCAATCGATGCGATGCTTTGTTGAAAGTTTAAACCGTCAGTATTTGGATCCTTTTTGAGATGATTTGGTTTGTAAACTGCATACATCGATTTTCAGTTGGTAGATATTGGACAGTGGTTGTAGCCTTGTAGAAGAGAAAAAAATTTAAGTCCTTGAAGTGAATATTTGATGGTAATATAAAGTTAGATTGGGAGGGTAATGGTGTCGATTTTACGAGTAATTTGAACCAATAATTGTGCTGTGAATGATTTTGATAGTATCTTTGAGCTGATGTTGAGTGTTACTTACTGTTGTCTTGATGCAGTTTACTTATGGAAATTGATTCGCTATATGAATCTCTGATCTAATGGATGTTTTTATTTGGATAATATTTTCGTTTTACAGCTGATGGTACTAAGTAAGTTGCTGCATAATAGGACTTGATCTCTTTTGGAGTTTCGAGGTATAAATGTATATACGACTATTCTTGTTGTGCAAGGAATTCAATGTCTTCTATGAAACTTCTGAAGACATATTTGCTCTATTGTTGGGTCATGCACCACTAAAGATCTTGATGGGTGTTTGGAGTTTTGGTCGGTTCCAGTAGTTGTTATGATAAAGTTGCAAAGCTATGTTCTATTTAGACAAGAATGAGACTTATAGATAGACTTGCTTGATTAGGATATGTGGAGCAAACATGATGGATCTGTTCATCTCTTATCTGCATAAGAAATTAGTGATATGCATCATGTTATGTAATGCATTCAATGGATCATGTTAATGAAAGACTGCAGAGAAGCAAGGAACTTCTCTTCATTTCAAATTAATTGAACTACAAGTTAAGAGAATGGAAATTTCAATGACTAGAAAAATGCTAAAGGTCTTTAACAAAATGACTAAAGGAGCTCATCTAAGTATAACTAATGAAACATCATTGGTGTGATTTTCAGCTATAGAGAGCACAAGTAAGGCTTCTCACGAACTGGTATCTTTCTCAATAACCAACCCACCAACCAAGATATCATGGCAATTGCGATGCATGCACGCCATTGCTTCCAGTTGAGCCTCTCTGTGTGTGCAAACTTTTTCAAAAACTCCACCATAATAACCTGCAGAATAACTATCATGCTTAGTAACATCCAGAATAGCCTTTTCTTTTTCAGTCTCTCAAAGATGTTCTTCCCCTTCATTGTGTTGAATATGGCAAAGATTTGGCAAAGGACGACGATGTTGAAAATCAAAGTATCCTTTTCTCCATCACTCAGTTTGAAAGTTGCTTCTCCCTCAAACTGTATGATAAGTAAGATAATGATTTGGCATAGAGCTTGTCCTATGATGTCCCTCCACATTATGTTGGTTATAAATGGTTCCCTTTTTTCCACAGGCATCTTTTGCATAAGGGTTTCAGCAGGATTATCAACTGAAAGAGCTACAACAACTAATGTGCCTACTGCCAACTTCACCCAAAGTAGTTGGAGAGCTGCGTATGGAATCTTACCAGATGAAATGGATGTAACGATGTTGATTTCTGGGGGTTCTCCTGAGAAAATTACAGTTATAGAGTCTGTTACCAGAGAGGCCATTGTAGCTGTGAGCTGGAATTGTGCATATATCTGGATGTTGTTGTATATGCCTCTTCCCCACTTCATAGCTTTTGCTATAGGGTCAAAACTATCACCCGCAATGATAATATCCGACTTTTCCTTGATGGAGTGAGATTCTTGTATCCCGATATAGAAACCCACGTCAGCTTCTTCAAAGAGATTTTCATCGCCTGGGCAGCCTCCAATAACTCCTACTACATGGCCAGAATCTTTCAGGCATTTTACCAGCAGAAGCTTGTCCGATGTAGAGGCTCCAGCAATCACACTACACTTCTTTGCCTTTTCCGACCTCTCTTGATCAGTAAAGCTTCTAAATTCTCTGCCTTCAATGATGTCATCTGTGACTGCTGTTTGATAAGAACTGAATATGCCACATCTTAGAGCGGATATCTGTGCCTTCTGGACATCTTCTGTTGTGATCATTTTGACATATACTCCGGCTTCTTGGCATTCTTTAACAAAATTTATTATATCGTCCGGAAACAGTTCCCTTATGCCGAAAAACCCTATCAAAGTGAAACTTTCTTGGACGAGCCCTGGATGAAAGTTTTTTTCACCGTCATCTTGAAGGTCTCCCGAAACAGCAGCATGTGCATATGCTATGCATTTGAGGCCATTATCCTTCATCCGCTGTTCAATATTCTTGAATGTTTCCCTTGCAGCTTCACTGATATATTTGATTACCCCATCTTCTTTGTAATATTCAGAGCAAAGAGCCAGAATCTCATCCATTGATCCTTTCATGTGGATGTGCATCCTGTCATCACCGTTTCTTCGTATCCAAATGCAGTCATCTTTCTTCTGTTGGTCGAAGTTTTCAATATCGAGCACCCTACAATTTTCCTTCAGCTGTTCCAGATTCATCCCCAGTTCTTGACTTGCCCAACTGCAAATTGCCTTATGAGTTTGGAGCTCGCCGAGATCAGACGGAGCTTCAGAGGTATTCAGCCATATTCCTTCATGCAGTAGTTCCAGAACTGCTCTCAGTGGGGGTTTCTGCTCAAACCTCACCTGGCCCAGCCAGAACTCTTTCACCAAGGGTGGACTGGACGAAATGGCAACACTCCTGTCGATACAGATTACTTTAATCGATCCAATTGCCTCACAGGCTGCAAGGTTTCTGACCAGTGCCTTTTCAGCTGCCATTCTCTTGGTTGAATATGCAAGAGTTATTGTGGCCGCGAGTAGTAAACCTTCTGGAATGGCACTCGTTGCAATCACTATTGGCATGACTAGGATCCCGATGATGTCCTTGCAGACTTGATCGATGGTCTTGTGTGCTCTATAATCAACTGCTCCAATGCTACTCTTCATGTTCCCTGTAAAGTATTTGACCAGCTGTATCATGAGGACAGTTGACGCAACAGCTAATCCAATCATAGCTATATTATGGGTCAGCTTATGTAGCTTCACTTGTAAAGGTGTCTTATCTTCAGTAGGGCATATCGAGCTCATGATCTCAGCCCGTTTTGTTTCCATGCCTACTGCTGTGACAAGCATTCGAGCACTACCTTTTGTGACTTTGCTTCCAGCCAACAAGAAGGGGTTACCGTCATTGGGAGAAATGTCCACAGTGGCGATGGATTCATTTACTCGAAATGATTCCCCTAGTATGTACAACCCATCTGCTGGAACTCGATCTCCAATCTTCAAGTGAACAAGATCTCCTACCACAGCTTCACTTGCTGGAATCTGTTGCTCCCTGTTGTCTCTTACGACACAAGTAGTCGTGTGGATGTTGGACTCGGAGAGCGCGTGGAATTGTCTTGTTGGCCAGATATTGCTGAATGAAATTGTAGCCACTACAACAAGTATAGAGACATATATGGACAGCCCATCGGAGACCCCTTCGAACCCTTTTTTTTATCCCAAAACCCAAGGAAAGCGAAGCAACCAGGAGTAGTACAACAAGGATTGGGTCTTTAAAGGTTTCCAGCACAATCCCTAACATCTTTGAAGATGGAAACTGAATTGTGTTCGGGCCAAAAGTCCGCCGCCGGATGGAAATGGCTTCAGTGCCAGCCTTAATCCCCTTACTGACATCAGTTTCGAGTTTACATGCCAGCCCTTGAACCCGTCCAAGCTCCTCCAGATAGTCATGGTTTCTCTCTCTCACGAGCTTAGCGAGCCTCGATCCGTCGATCCCCGGGTCGACATCAATTGCCGTGTAAGAACGAGAGCGTGAAAACGTTCTGAGTAATGCATCATACTTGATTGCTTGAGAGAAGGCCCTGATGATGCGTAAAGCTATATAAAGTTTTTGCCACTTCACATGGTGTTTCTTCTTCATCGGCGTGAGCTCCACGCCGCTGCTGTTCTCTTCCAGCGCCACGGGGGCTGGTTCTGGTGATGAAACGGAGGGCCTTTGGTGCATGATGTGGTGATAGTTGAGGAATTTGCAAATGGGATTCTCAAGAAAGGTAAGTATCTTACCGTGTGTTTATACAAAGTTTGCCTCATATCTGGTTACTACTATATTGCCATGTGTAAAGTGGGTGACATGGAAGCAATGTTTTAAAAACCGGACCGGGCCGGACCGGCCGATTCGACCCGGTTCGCCACTAAAAACCACTAGCACATTGAACCGCCGTGAACCGGTGGAACCGGCCGGTCAGACCAGTCCGACCGTGAACCGGAAACCGATTTTTCAATTTTTCAAAATATTTTTTAAAAATTTGTTGTTGCTAGGACTTGAACACACTACCTCATCTCTAAATATCAACTTCTTAACCACTCCACCACATGATCATTTTAAAATATTATGAATATTAATTATCCTTATACATTAAATCTGAAATTCTTTTTCCACCAGAACTAATAATTCATATTAGTTTTGTATTCTTTTAAGATAATTCATTTTAATTTTATATTCTTTTAAGATAATTCATTTTAATTTTATATTCTTTTAAGAAATTGTTAATTATAATATATTTCTTATATTTTAATTATATTTTTACAATCACTAATATTTTACAATATAAGAGTTTATAATTATACATAGAGTTTAATACTAGTTTTTAATATTGTGTATTATAGTTTATTATTGTATTCAAACTTAACGTCATTAAATATTCTAATACACTACTATAAGACTTGTTTTCTATAATAATACTATTAAATGTATAATACTATAATATTTATTGATAAAACGTTTAATTGAATTTTATTATTTATGACTAAATAAATAAATATATATGTATAAACAGTATTACGGTTCAATCAATGGATCGACCAGTGAACCGGTTGAACCAGTGAACCAGTAACGACGTCGGTTCGCTTGTCGGTCCGGTTTTTAAAACATTGCATGAAAGCTTGAAGGAATTGTATGGTAAATTTCATGGAATTTTCTATTTATTTTACTTTTCTTAATTCTTTACTGTTGTAACAGTAATGGTATGGTAAATTTCGTGGATTCTTCTTAATATTTTTAGAATGGTATACAAATTACAATTATTGTTGCGTGTGACATTTTGGCGTCTCAAGTCAACTACAGGCCCACCGCTGCAAACGCGTAAATGTAGAATTTAGAATTGAAGGATAAGTTGCTTCATTTAATATACTATACACTATCAATCTCTTTTGCATTTAATGACATCCATTTTTTGTTGTATTTGAGTCTTAGCACATAATTTCATTGTCAATCGTCCAATTTTCTTCCGTTGTCATTAAATAGAAGTTATATTCATAATTGAGCTCCACCGGTTCAGTTCTTGTTCAGAAAACTCATCCAAAACCGGATTTTTGATTAACGGTTCTGAACCGAAACAGTGAGGGAGGTTTATACCATCCGTTTGGTTCAGAAATTTGAGAATCAGTGGTTCAGGATACGGAACTATAGACCATTCCAATTTTATTTTGTTTTATTATTTTTGTTTTCCTTTGTTTTCATTGGGTAATTGGAGTATGTACAGATTCAAAACCCCACACCACACCCACACCAACAGTCAAGATTGATGACAAAACCAAAAAAAAAGACCAATTAACACACATCAACAGACACAACCAAGAATAAAAGGTTAGCAGTGTATTGGCTAGTGGTAGATAAGGGGCATTACTCTTTTCCTTACAAGTTTCAAACTAAACATTCAACTAGAATATTTCATATTTGTCCCCTCAGAATAAATTATTTCAGATACTGTATTATATTTGACAAAGACCACCATCAATATATTCAAGTGTTCCACACTACTCTTTTACAGAATCAAATAAAGTACACTTAGGTTAGATTGTCCTAAATCCTAGAGTCCCAAGAACTTCTCCAAGTGCACATTATCATTATCTCCAAAAGAGTATACTAGCAAAAAAAACACTCATTCACTTAATTTATTTTTATTATTCAGAAAATTATTTTATATAAAAATTGAATACTCCAAATACTACGTTCTTCACTAGAAGCCAATGCAATAGTGGTGAAAGAGAACCTTTGACTAAAAGCATACACCAATTGACTGACAACACCAACCCAATTTCTATTTCTCCCTAATTAGGGGTGGCAGGGTACGGTATACCGCACCGAGAATGTCATACTGCATACCGTACCGCAAATTGCTGTATGAGAAAATGTCATACCTATACCTTACCGAATTTTTCAGTATACCGCATTGCGGTATACCGAAAATTCCGTATGATTATTTCTGATACCGTTACCATACCGTCTATGCGGTATACCATACTTTTACGTTATACCGAAATAAGGAATGGCATACCGAGTACAGTATACCAAAATAAGGTATGCCATACCGTAATACTTGTGTTTCATACCAAAAAAAATTCTATTATAGCCAAATATATAAAATAAATTTTAAATATTTTAACATGTTAACTACTTTTTATATAAATTTTAAATACAACATATATATCAAATTTTTGGTAAATATCGTAAATGCGGTATATTGCGGTATACCGCGGTATAGGAAAACCTATACCTTTACCGTACCGAAATCTATCGGTACGGTATCATACTGTACCACAACTTGCGGTATACCGCAAATTCGGTATTTTTCGGTACGATAAGTGCGGTATTTCGATACTACGGTATATTTAGCCAGCCATATCCCTAATCCACTCATAAAATATTAGTACTATACTTTTTCGTCTCATTCAAGATAGGTCACATTATTAAATGAAAATTTGAAGTATAGTAGTTGAGTGATTAAAATAAAGAAAACTATAGTTGAAAAATATAATAATAGAGAAAAGAAATCATTTTTATTCTAAATATGAAAATAATACTCGTTTAATTGGGAAAAAATGAAAATAAAATTTGAACATCTTAAATAGGACAGAATAGAGTAAATTTTTGTTTGAGTGATCACTAATCACTTTTAGTAATATTCGCGCCTCATTCCTTTTGGGACGAAATTTTCTTGCACGAGCTCGCACCTTGTGGTGGAGTGCACGAGAGATCAACTCTTTTTTTTTCAAACAGATAAAGTATTTAATTTGTTTTATCTCATTCAAAATGATATATTTTCTTTATAAATATCCCATTCAAAATTACATATTTATAAAAAAAAGAAAATAATATTCTTTTTACTAACAAGAAATGTGTCGTTTTAGTCTAAATAAAAGAATAAAGGAAGTTTTGGAGAGACCGTTGAACACTCTGCGCTCAAATATTATACTGGAAAAAACCGTAGTCTCATTTCTCAGATTCCACTAAAAAGGTGAAACAAACACAAAAAAGCAATAGAATATTTTTCTTCTATTCCTTTTGCTCTCCTTTTCCAGCTGCATGCATTTTCCGAAATTCAACTCCTCAATTTTGCATTGTTGCTTTGTTCAATCATTCCTTTATTTTTCTGATTTCAGTTATTGCTCCTATATTGGTGGTTTGGTTCAGCTCATTCTATCGAGTTTTCTGTTTTGTAGCTATTTAAATACGCATATATTTGTTTCTCTCTGCCTTTACTTTTCGGTTTAGTTGAGTTTGTGAGTTGGATGAGTGCGCAATGATTAGCTGCAAAAGCTGGGGTTTGGTACATGTATTGGTGAAGCTTTTAGGTGATTTATGATTAAGCCGTGATTTTTTGAGAGAGACAATTTAATCGATGGATCGGGTGATTGCAGCGATCTTCTGCTGCTTTGTTATCGTGTTCATGAGGTTTTCGCGCGTTTCTCCCAACGCCGAAGGTTTGCTGTTGCTATTGTTTACCTTGTGATGATTAATTGCTACTTTAACCGTCGTCTGCATCTGATTTGCTTCCACGTGTTGTTCGGTGAATTTGATTTTGGTGTGAGTTAATGCACGCTGACTTCGTAGACTTGAATTGATTGACGATAGGTAAAATTCTACTTTGATTATTGAATATTAGAATAAAAGGCGCACTACTAATTAGTTGAAAACTTGTAATTTCTGTAAGTTTTTAATGAGACGTGAATTAAACTGTGGATCATTTGAATAGTATGTGCATTTCTGATTGTTGATGTTTTGCTGTTTAACTTAATTGTAATCTTCCCTTGTTTAAGAGTTGTTAGTGTTTTTTCTGCGGGGGCAGGTGATGCTTTGAATGCTCTGAAGAGCAATTTGGAGGATCCTAACAATGTTCTTCAGAGTTGGGAGTCGACCCGTGCCAATCCTTGCACTTGGTTTCACGTCACTTGTGATAGTGAGAATAGTGTTACTCGCGTGTAAGCCTGCTTGTATATCTCTTTTGTTCTCTAGCAAGGGACTTCAGTGTATTGGTTTATGGAGTCTCTTTGTGTTCATGTGCACAGTGATCTCGGCGATGCAAATTTGTCAGGCGAGCTGGCTCCACAGCTTGGTCAGCTCTCAAAGTTACAGTATTTGTAAGTTATATCAAAATCCACCTTGTGATAATTAGCTGAACTATGGTATCTGTTTGTTAATGAGCATAAAGTCGGACCTTTATGCAGCTTTCTCCCTATAAATTATAGCGAGTTGGTAGTGGTGGTCACTTTAGCCGGTTCTAGGACATTGGACTTGAGAATTTCTGGGTTGATGCTGTGTGCTTCAATTTTTTACTATGCTAGTTCCAGATTGGGGTCATTGGCTGCAATGCTTCATGGGAAAGACTGGTTAAGCTATACAATGTCAATTAACATGGGGATGGATATGTGTTTTTATTGTGTCATGCTGGATATAGACCTGGTCTAGAGATTAGTGCAAGTGCAACTAACGAGCTCTGAAATCACCCCTAAATTAGAATTTGGATTAGATGCCATGTCAAGTTGGTGTAGTACTGTTTGGCATCTCCTTTTCTTGAAGGTTAAACTTTACCTACACTACAGGCTGAAGCAGATATAGCCATTGCACTATCTTTGCACAGTGCACACACTTAGATACTGAGTTCACCATTTGGAAACTACTTAGAAGTTGGATGATTGGCCTTATGAGTGTCTCAGTTTGGTGGTCTGAGAAGGAACTGAGATGTGCGACGGTTGTTTATTCGGACTTTTTGGACACAGAAAAGGACAAAAACTGGAAAGTGAAAATTTGATGGCTCTAATTCTAATAGTGGAGTGAGTATATACATACAATCCATGTTGGATTTATCATGGCACTTCGAATTTGATAGAATCTTTAGTTCTTCATGAATTCTATCTTTGAGTAGTGGCTAAAGATGAATATAGTTTTTTCATGTGACTTCATTTGGTAAGATCCGAACTGTAGTCCAGCATAATGTTAAGCTAGTCATTATGAAATTAAATTAGAATTGAACTTAACTTAGATGGAAGATATTAGTAATAGATTTGAAAATGCAACTTAAAACTAATTTGCTTAATGCTCAGCATTGCATTGAGTACTTACTATGTCTCTTTGTAAAATATTTTTCTCTTTCTTTTTTTTATTCCTTGGATGTTGAGATGTTCTATTATCACTGGTTATCATCTTGGATTCCCTCTTCTCAGCTGTCCCGACCTGTAAACAAACTAGTTGAGGGTAATAATCTCTTACTCTTTGTTTTTCTCCTTGCAGGGAACTTTACAGTAACAATATAAGCGGAAGAATTCCAAGCGAGCTTGGAAACTTAACAGACTTGGTGAGCTTGGATCTTTATCGGAATAATCTGAGTGGCCCAGTTCCTGGTTCATTGGGCAAGCTTCAGAAACTACGTTTCTTGTATGTTTTTCTCTTTGTCGAGCTTCTAACTTTATATTCATGTCTTATCCTTTTCCTGAGATTTTATTTTCTATTTCTTAAGACTCTTTAGCTATTACTAGTTACTCCTTCCGTCCAGAATATACAGTAAGTTAATCCTTTTTAGCCTGCCCCACATACATAGTTACATTTATACTTATTACATTCATTTACAAATATACCCCTATTTACTATTCAGCTACATTTAGGATTTAATTATCTGATTAAGCCCTACTCACTAGATAAGAGTATTATAAGAAAATTGTATGCATAATATACTTCTTTGAGCTTTCTATAATCTATGGGGAAAAATGAGGAATACTGGGATTAGAAATTTGTAACTGTCAAGGTGTGTGACACATCTGATTATGATTCATTGTGGATGGCGTTTAATTGGATGGTACCATCAAATTTTACCCAAGTTAGGCTTTTATGAAATGCCATCATGATTTCTGCAACTAAGCAATTAGATTAATAGCAGATTATGATGCCCAAGAGAACTGTCAACATTAAGATCCTGGCAACTAAAAATGTGCACTCAATCTTTTTCTCTGGCAAGTGAGGAGGTCGTAGTTGGTTGACAACTGTATACAAGCATAAAAAAATTTCAAGTATTTTTTTATTTATGTGTTTCATACTCCTTAGTGTGTGCTTATGCTTCTGAAATCTGAATCCATAGGAGACTCAACAACAACACTTTGAGTGGAGAAATTCCCAACTCTCTGATAGCCGTGTTCACACTTCAAGTCCTGTAAGTGTGAATTGCTAATATTCCGTATTGTTGTTCTATTTGATTTTGTCTTTTGACTAATTCATACATGTTTTTTAAAACATATGCAGAGATCTTTCAAATAACAAACT
This sequence comes from Salvia splendens, assembly GCF_004379255.2. Lineage (NCBI taxonomy): Eukaryota > Viridiplantae > Streptophyta > Magnoliopsida > Lamiales > Lamiaceae > Salvia > Salvia splendens. Next base: position 32,343,755 of record NC_056043.1, on the reverse strand, counting down.
AACCGGGAAAATACCAATCAATGGATCCTTTCAGCTTTTCACACCTATCAGGTTTATAGAACCAGTATTTGTATTTATCAAGGTGGACATAGGGATTGAGTTCGGTTTTTAACTTTTAATGATAACTAACTTCCTCCTATCTGTCAGTTTTGCCAATAATCTCTTGGATCAGCCCCCTGTGTCTCCACCTCCTCCAGTTCCGCAGAACCCCCCTTCTTCTCAAGGTTTGTCAAGCCTTGATGGTTTTACAAAATCTACATTCTTACAAAATATGCAGTACTTGGTGGGACATGTTAATTGTTTCCTATTATTCACGAGATGTTGAATTGAAAAAAAAGAAGTAATACGAACCTCACTGCAGTGTACTTTATAGGATTTTTGGGTCATTTATTGTCAAATGAATTTGTAGGATGTATTTGATATGTGAATAAACATTTCAACACTGATCTTATTTATAAACTTAAATTGCAGTTGGAAACAGCGATACTGGAGCTATTGCTGGAGGGGTCGCTGCTGGAGCTGCCCTTCTATTTGCTGTTCCTGCAATAGCACTCGCATGGTATCGGAGAAGGAAGCCACAAGATCATTTCTTCGATGTTCCTGGTTAGTGATATGATAAATCTGTGAAATGTCTTCCACACTGCATATATCTTTAACTCCCGGAAATTTTGTTTTTTTTTGTTTACCAGCTGAAGTGGATCCAGAAGTTCACTTAGGGCAGCTCAAGAGATTTTCTCTACGGGTCCTACAAGTTGCAACAGATAACTTTAGCAATAAAAATATACTTGGAAGAGGTGGATTTGGTAAAGTTTATAAAGGCCGCTTAACAGATGGATCTCTAGTGGTGGTGAAAAGACTGAAAGAGGAGCGCACACAAGGCGGAGAGCTACAGTTCCAAACCGAAGTAGAAATGATCAGCATGGCTGTCCATCGGAATTTACTTCGTTTGCAGGGCTTCTGTATGACACCGACAGAGAGGCTGCTAGTTTATCCTTATATGGTCAATGGAAGTGTAGCATCATGCTTGAGAGGTAAACTCTCTATTTCAGCTGCTCTTTATTACTTGTAGGGCATCAGTTTTCATTATTCGAATTATCACGGTAAAACATGTTTTGCTTAGAACTGGCCAATCTAAAGGTTCAATATCTTCACCATAATAGTTGCAGTTGATAAGGTGTATTTGAACCAAAAACTATTCAAATGATATTGAATTATTGATATTAACATTGATGATATGATTCTTCTTGAGATGCTTATGACGAGAAAGCAGAACGTTACGTAAAACTTGTGTTAAGACTCTGGATTTGCTTGTATTTATTCCTAACGAGCTTTTGGGTGCTTTGTTGCAGAACGATCGGACTTTCAAGCTCCTCTTGATTGGGGGATTAGGAAATGTATAGCATTAGGTTCTGCAAGGGGACTTGCCTATCTGCATGATCATTGTGACCCAAAAATCATCCATCGCGATGTCAAAGCTGCAAACATATTGTTGGACGAGTACTTTGAAGCAGTCGTTGGTGACTTCGGGTTGGCCAAATTGATGGACTACAAAGACACACACGTAACCACTGCTGTCCGTGGAACAATAGGCCACATCGCCCCTGAGTATCTCACCACCGGCAAATCATCTGAGAAAACAGATGTTTTCGGGTACGGAGTCATGCTTCTTGAGCTCATCACCGGGCAGAGAGCATTTGATCTTGCTCGTCTCGCAAATGATGACGACGTTATGCTACTAGATTGGGTAAGCATTTCTCCCGTCTCACAAACTTTTTCTCGTTGGAACTTGTGATTTCAGTCGCTGCAGCTGCTACTACCGTTGTTATTCAGGTCAAGGGGCTGCTAAAGGAGAAAAAAATGGAGACATTAGTTGATGGAGATCTCGCGGGAAATTATATCGATGAAGAAGTGGAGCAGCTCATCCAAGTAGCGCTGCTGTGCACGCAGAGCTCTCCGATGGAGCGGCCAAAGATGTCGGACGTCGTTCGAATGCTGGAAGGCGACGGGCTGGCGGAGAGGTGGGAGGAGTGGCAGAATGAAGAAATGTTCCGACGAGACTTCCATCCCATCCGTCACCCCAACACTGATTGGTTAATTGTTGATTCCATTTCTAATATTAAAGCTGATGAGTTATCCGGACCACGGTGAATCTTAATGTATATTTCAATCTCAGAAAGTAATCTGATTTTTCTTTTTTTTCACCTTTTTGTATTTTTTTTCCTCTTTCGATTTATGTATTTCTTAGTATTCTAGAATTTTGTTCATAGGGATCGATAATTTTTTTTACTTGCTAGTGTACCCCAGATTTATGAATCTTAATAGACAAACTTAGTTTAGAAATGAACAATTTTTCTCTTCCTTGTTGAAAGATTAACTGCGTTTAATGTGTAGCTTGAAACAAAAAATAAATAAAGCAGTAGATTGATTATTCACAACCTAATAACAACAGGAAGAAAAAATGGACATCACCTAAAACCAGAGAAGGCAGAAACAGAAAATAACGAATGGTATAATTATTTGATCTTGTAACTAAAGGGATGGAGGTTAGTAAATTTCAGATTCAAAAACATTTCACCATTTTTCAAGATTTTGTAGGCTGTTTGGGGCTTTCATCAAGAACTGAGCTAGCTACTCTGGTAGAGACAAAATACATGCATCCATCGCAAGTCTTGCCACGATTAACATTATCGAAATGTACGATAAAATAGTTCAGCATAACGGAGATGACTGCGGTACAATAACTGCGATTTAAGTATTTGAAGATAAACCTATTAGCAAAATGGCCCATGTACAGATTCTGTAATTTCTCTTCATTAGCAAAAGGGCAGAGGCTTCACTTTCGGTTGCTTGTTCCGACCCGGGGTTTTCCCTTGACCTCGGCATCCTGCAACGACAGATGCAACGTTCAATATTACAAGCACTGAACTCATGAGATGAGAGAAAGCAGAAACCAAAACGTAATTTCAAAAACTCTGAAAATTGCACCAGGGGCTGGTGTAGGTAAATATTGGTCTTTGCTGTTGATGGATTGTGATTTTCAGCACCTTTGCTCCAGTCATAACAAACCTTCAATTCAGAAAGTAGAGAGGTGTATAAGAGCGCAAACGAAAAGGGTAAATAATAAGACGACAGATTGTATCAGAGAGGAAAAACATAGATTGGAAATAACTGAGGTTTAAGATAAACAGTGAGCGAGGAAAAAGATACTGAAATCAGAGAAAGGGGCCGACTCAAAGTACTCAAGTCGAAGGCCTAAAAACTGCCTCGACCCAGAAACAGTGAAGGAGTTTGGATATGATAACATCACTAGTTCTTTTGAGTAAATAACTTCATTAAGGTTACCTTCAACTACACAAAAATTAGAATACAGGACACCACCAAGGCATGTACGAAAAAAATGGCCATAACTAATTTTGCAGTTATTACACAAGAATGAGAAATTAAATGTTACTACTAAGTAAGATATATGGAACCAAGTCTTTATTCATTGTTAATCAATTCATTAGGCACAGACAACAGTAACAGATCTTTTAGAGTGCTATTCTGCTTAGCAACGCAAGTATATTCATGGATAAAGTCAAAATCTAATTAAAAAAAGAAGCCAATGTATACCGAATATGCATATATCGACCCATCGTGGTTGAAAGCACTGGAAGTTATCGGCTGACTGCACCTCAGCATAGCCTAAATAATTAACAAAATAATTAATGGTATTCAGATAGATCTTTATTAGACATTATAGACAAAATGATAACTGAAGCAGAATCGGTTAAACCTTAAGCCTCTGTTTGCTATCTTTGTCCCAAAAGTTAAAGGCGCCATCAGATCCAGCAGTGGCAAATGTCTGGTGCACCTGTAGAGTGGCCAAAAGCAGAACCGGTTAAGAAATGTTACTCTAGATAAGAGAGACATCAGAACTACCTTCTAACTAAGACATTATAGAGAGCCGAATAGCAAAGAAATTCAAGAGTTTCCGAGGTGGACAAGATTAACCATTTGTAGCCATTGTCTGCAATTGGCTTATAGAAAAAACTAAGGGATTCTGTTAAGTGTCAGGAACACATAATCATTATCCTATCATACTCATTATAATTAAACTTCTACATTAATAAATTGGCCGAAATAGTGAAGTCATGCAAATATTCAAATTTTGGGTTGTTATGGCCCGAGAGTACAGACAAATACAGAACATTATTTTAGCTAATTGTCACTGATGATACTAATAACAGCATCACTGCAACCCAAATCTTCAAGTGATGAGTCAATGGGTCTCATGTTTCCATTTTAACTAGACCTCATTGGCAATTGACAGACAGCTTGATTCCAGAGTCCTCAAGAGGCAGCATTATTTGCTTAGTCAACGACACCAAGATAAAATCCATATGACTCCAGCCAGGTTACTATCCTCTAGAATAAAATACTTAAGATGTGGTTGCAAAAATGAAAAATCACAGTTCTGGTCACGGATAACTCTATTTTGTATCATTTTGATGACTATTTGAATAATCATACAGGATAAAAGATGCATGTCCGGTATCCGCTTCACACAATAGACTACAGGCAATGACTGATGAAAGTCCCGGTATGGTTTTTATTTTACTGATAAGTTAAAAGGTGGTCATATAGGTGAGCTATATACTCAGAAGAAAATTGTCATTTCACCAATAGTTGGACAACTTAGAAACAATTCATTCATGCAATTGTAAGACAGAAGCCAAAGCCACAAAGAAGCATAAGAAGGCAATACAAAGGGAAATGGAATAACACTGTTTAATGGACATTTAAGTACAATAGCTTACAGGATGAAAATTCAGTGAGTTGACAGAGTAAATGTCATTGCCATCTCTGTGACATTTAAAAGTAAAGTTTTTACTTGCTTGTGCCTCATCAAGGTGGTGTACCCCAACTCTGCCTTCAATTGAGCCAACCTGCAACAGAAATAAAATTTTAGCTGATTTATTGTGAGGCGGGAGCAAATTAAACAGTGTGAAACTGAAGATCAGCAATATCAAGATTGAAATACCAATGGGGCAGGATGGATTCAAGTGCAAATGGAAATATAACTGAATTCATTCGACTACAAAAAACACTATAATTTGTTGGGGATGGTTTCATCCAAGCTCTAAGACAGCTGGATGCAGCCAACCCAGATTTATATAAAATGGGACAAAAGCCCCAGCAGAAAGTTTCAATTAATGTTACCTTATTGGTGGTATGTTAACAAGTTCCGCCTAAGGTAGCTATGTGAGAGCTAGTAAATAGATACTTAGGTAAATAGTAATTATTTTCATAACAAATTTCAAGAAATGGAAACTTACTAAGAAGCCTTGCTGATCTGGGAATGCAGCTAAACACCTAGTCTGGTACTTCAATGGTGACACGACTCTCTTGAACTCTGTCTGCCATATCCAAAAAACAGTTCAACATATATGCAGAATTCATTGCCTCATAAATATCATAGAAAAACTTATAATAAATCTGAATGAATGATAGATAAAGCTCATGAAAAAGGAGCAGTCGAGCACATAGTTTTCCAATCAAGAAGTTTTACATTCTATTAACCATCTTGATGAATACTGTATAGCTGATTGAATTAAGCATAACAAGAGGAAGAAGAGAAAAAGAGGATGATTCTGTTGAATAATACCACTTGACACAATTTAAGAGCTTCACTTTTGTATGATCACAGAACTTTTTCCAGTTGCATAGTTTTTTAGAACTTAGAAGTTTATTTAACCCTTGCTACATGGGAAATCAGAAGTTTAAAACTGAGTCCATCGACTCCATCCAGAAATAAAACCATATCTAAAACCAGGTGTACATTTAGGTTGATGTTTTTCAAAAAGAAAATTAACAGATGGCAATTGGGTGAGTTAAACCTTCATCTCACAAAGCAGATACAAGTAAAAGTAACATAGAAGCATACCTGAGGGTTCTGTAGGTTGAAAATGACAAGATTCCTATCCGCAGTGCCAACAACCATTAGGGGATGTTTAACAGTAAGCGCATAGCACCGCTCAGGAAGCTGCTGCACCCAAGTTGGATTCTGCTGTCTCAGATCCCAGTACCTGAAAATAAGTTGCACCTTATTAAATACAATGAATGCATCCTGTTTGCTGCAAATCTGGCCCTACTTCAAGAATTAGACTTAGCACCAAACATGCATGGAGGGAACATCTTCAAACATGTAAGATAGCATATCTTATGATTAGAATATTATATGCTAGACATGCCTTTTAATAGTTTAATATTTCTAGATTAGACACAAACTACTAAGACGCCAATGAATTACCTAAGTGTCTTATCCCAGCTTCCTGTGACTAAAAGACTCATTTCTGGGATCCAAGCAAGCTCTTTAACAGGAGCATCGTGCATGGCTACGGTTACAGGTTGGCCACCAGATAACAATGGCCACATCTTGACTTGTTTGTCACAGCCACCAGAAAATACAGTTGTTCCATCATCCTTCCAAGCTGAGCAGAGAACCTGCAAAAATTACAAAGTAAATAACGAGGATCAGAACACACCAGCCAGAGTATGGTATGAGAAACACTTTAACGATATATACCGGTTGTTCATGTGATATCGAAGCCTTAGGAACAGTGGTGATAGTGGTTCCTTGTTTCTGCACCTCCCAACATCGTACCTAAGGAAAAAACAGACATATAATGTACCAGCTTGCTCGTCCGCAACAAAAAGAGAAAGAACTAATTCAAAACAATAGTAAAAAAACACTAATTGATTTTAAGCTCCCTCTGATAAAGAAAAAAAGGCATCATCGTGAACAATCACAAAGAAAAAGTTTTGCAAATTCCCGTGTAGAACAAAATCGTTAGCTGGAGTTCTAAAAAATGCTAACAATATTCCAATAAACCAGCACCTGCAGACACATCTAATTTAGTATGCCTTCACGCATTCTGCCTCAATTACAACAAACTAACATAACATAAACCTAATAATAACTCGATTTCGGCACTGACATTGAACGAAACACAAATGTCGATCTATTAGGCACGTATACAGAGCAAAACGAGGTTACAAAAACGAGGAGCGAGACCATACCTGATTATCCCAAGACGTAGCGACCAAGTGATTGGCCTTAGAACTGAAACACAGGCTCGAAACTGAATCACTCGGAGGTGACGCGACCTTTCAGAAAATTCAAAATAGGTTAAACACCAAACGCATTTTAGCGAGAAATCGTGGAGTTATTTGAAAAGAAAATTGAGGAGGAAGCCACTCGATTACCTCAGCTGATCGATTAGGATTGGCGTTAGTCGTTGAAGCGCCGAATGCAGACATGGCGATAAACCCTAGTTCTGTAAAATCTTCGAGAGAGGAATTTTGTAGCGAGAGCTTCAGCAAATTAGAGTAATGAAATGAAATAGCTATGTTTGAGGTTTTAAAGAGGGAGGGAGGTTTATAAAGTAGCCTAGATTATAAGCCATGACCTTTAACAGCATTTGGTTAGATTTTTTTATTACTATTTTTTAGTATAATTTTAAATATTACTACTCCATAATGAATTTGTGAGTAAAAGAAAATGAAAATATTAAAAAGCAATTTCGAAACACAACAAATTCCACATAATATAGGATTACACATAACCCAAACATTGATTTACAAACCAATATATTTTCCCTTTTATCTTCAAAACCAGCAATGCAATGAGATTATCATCTGCTCCAAGCAACTTCAAATGTAGCTAGACATCAAGGATGACACAGCTCACTAGCTCGGCCGATCGAGCGTCTCTCGTTGCGACGACTTTCCAAACGTTATGCGAGCCATCCGCCACAGCAGCAGGAGAGGAGGCAGATGGGCCAGAATCGAGCCGGTTCCTCCACTCAGCTTGCACGACCGAGATGGCGTGGTTCGAGTCTTTCGTGACGACGTGCAGCTTCCCGAGGAAACTGGCGAGCAGATACGGAGAGTCCGAATCAGTAAGGTCAGCAACGGGCACGTCTCCATCGATAGTTGTCCAAGCATCGCCTTGCTCGTTGTAAACCTTGATCCTGGCGCTGTCGAGAGAGGTGGATGGGTCGAGGGCGTACAAGTCGCCGTCGACGATCACACTCAGCTTCGTCCCCGCCTGCTTGGCCGGCCAGCCGTCCCCCATTCCAGCTGGCATTTCGACCCACGAGTCCGCCTCCGGATCGAACACCTCGCCTCCGACATCCACGAAAAAGGGCCAGCAGTATAAGCTTTGAGGAACGTATAGCTTCCCCTTGTACGACGTCATCCCGGTCGCGATTGGCTTGAGCAGGTCGGATAGGAAGGCGGTCGGCAGCACTTGGGCTTTCGAAAACGGCATGCTGGGCACATCGGACCATGTCCCGGAACACGGATCGAAAACCTCAGCCGACTGAAGAGGAGTCAGCCCACCTTGGCCTCGGGTAACGCCTCCAACGACGTAAAGCTTGTTGTTCAACACATCCGTCTTGCAATAAGCCCGGCCTGTGGACATGGGAGCCGCTTGAGTCCAAGCATTCACGACCGGATCATACTGCCACACGGATTTCATAGCCGTAGCCCTGCAGAATCCACCCATCGCGTAGAGGCGGCCACCAACAGCTCCAACAGCACAGCCACAGAAAGGGGCCTCCACCAAGGCATCTCTCCTCCCGAGCCAGCTTCTAATCGCGTCCGCAATGCTGCTAGAGCTAGCAGCGTTCCACAAACGAAGGCCAGCCACGCCCCTCCTCGCTCCACCTTCTGCAGCAACGTTTGGCATCAAAGGCAACCGTTGCCACACACGGGAAACTGGATCCAGCGCGTGCCACACGAGCTTTTCACCTTCGAGCTTGGTCAGTACGTAGAGCCACTCCTCTGTCGTTCCGAGCTCTCTCCTCACTTCATAGCATTCTCTACTTGTCAGAGCGGCTTTCCAGCTCCTTGAGACGAGCTTCCCGCTGAAATACATGATTCTTGGGATTCTGGCAAGAATCTGCATCGATATCTCATCAGGCAGATTAGGAATCAGCTGGGGATTCTCATCCCAATAGGTCGAAGACGTCCTTTGCCTCTTACACGCCTCATTTGGAGACACCTCGACTTGCTCACTGCAGCTTGCCTTTTGACTACTCAAACTCAACCTTGCTCCCATGAGGATGCCCGTTTTTCGAGTTTTCTTCGATTCTTGTTATGTCACTGCAGCTTAAACATTTTCCTGGGAGCTTTGATAGCAGCAAATTAGTCAAATATCCAAAGAGATTAAAGAAAGACTAAGAACTATAACCATAATCTAACTATGCTTTTTTCGAGTTTGCAACGACTTAAAACATTTTATTGGGATCTTCGATAGCAACAAATTAGTCGAATATCCAAAGAGATTAAAGAAAGACTAAGAACATCAAAATGAGAACTGTAACCATAATCTAACTGTGCTTTTTTCAAGCTTGCTTCGATTTTTGTTATGTCACTGCGGCTTAAACATTTTCTCGGGAGCTTTAATAGCAACACCATCAGTCAAATATCCATAGGGGTTAAAGAAAGGCTAGAACATCAATATGAGAACTATAACCATACTCAAACTATGCTTCATCCAAAGAGTTTAAAGAAAGACTGAGAACATCAAAATAACAACTCTAATTATAATTTAACAATGCCTTCTTCATTTTTTCTATATCAATCCATTTTCTTGGCAACTTTGCAACAACAAATTAGTCAAACATCCAAAAAGGAATTAAGAAAGACTAAGAAAATCCAGACAAGAGCTATAACCATAATCTGACTATGAGTCAACACCAAGTTGTTTTAAACTACTATGATTTGTCATTTAGTCAACATATGGTAGAATTCAAATTCTCAATGTAGTTTCAAGGAGAATGCACAAATGCCTCAATGAAAATGCAAAATACATTCAAAACCCCATCTAAAATTTTCAATTTCAAATTTCTGTCAAATATTCCATGTTACTTAAATTGCACAATCAACCAGATTAATCCAAAATTTCCAGTCTTAAACGAAAACAAACACAGTAAATCATCAGTTTCTCAAGAATGCGACATAATCACATCTTTCTGAGAACCCAGTTGATAAATCTTGAAATAAAACAAAAAATAAATTGATACTGTATTTTATAGCTCCACAAATTAATAACTCGATCAATTGAACATCCAAAAATCCTAAACGGAAAAAAAAAAGGTGAATAAAAAGTGTGATCAGCTGAACAATTGCAACGATACCTGTTTATAGATGACAAGAAAAACGCCAAAACAATGGATGGACGACGGAATTTCTGACCAAAAGGGGAAGCTCGGACATGAAAGTGGGATGGTGTCTCAGATATTTGTAGTATGAGCAGTACAACGCAGTACTATTTTTATTTATTTTTTTTTTCTGAAGAAAGCATAATCCAATATTGAATTTAACAATCATGGCAAAGAAATAACAAAAAAAGGGTGTACCGTGTAACACACTGATGTGATTTCTTAGGGTTACCGTGTAACACACTGATGTGATTTCTTAAGTATTTTATTATTAATATTTATTATAGTATTTTTCCTTTTTAATTATAATAAAATATAAAATCACAATTCATAACGACAAAATAGATAATAATAATAATAATAATAGTAAATTAAAAAAAATACTCCTTCCGTCCCACCTAAGTTGAGTTGTATTCCTCTTTGAGATGTCACAACTAATTTAAGTCGTTTTTTTTTAACAAAAAAACAAAACATTCAATCCACCTCTTACTTTATTACACCATCTACTTTACCCTATCTTAATCTTTCCTATTTTATTTTTCTCTCTCAATTTTCAACACAATTTATTAATCTTCGTGCCCAAAAGATTCGTCTCAACTTAGTTGGGACGGCCCCCACACTCCGTCCCGACATCATGTGCGGGGGTTCAACCAATGTACGCAGTAGCCAGTTAAGGGGGTGCTTAACCCATTGGCTGCCAGAAGCCCATCTCCCATGGCCTTACACTTGTGCCTGAGAGATGGAAGCAACTACACGACAATAGTGAGATTTGAACCCAGGCTCATTGCACCAAGATATGCCCTTCCATTGCCAACTGCGCTGCCCTTGCGGGAATTTCACTCACATTTTATTATATCTGTAAGTGAGACTCACTTTTCTTTATCTTTTTTAAAACTCGTGCTCACACCAAACATAATTCCTATTGTGGAACGGAGGTAGTAGTTACAACAAAATAAATTACTACTATAAAATATAATTAAAAAGCACACAACTAAAAAACAATAATTAGATCTCATTTCAGCACCCATTAATTGTGTAAAACGTGCTTAGCATTTTCTCACGGCGACTCCTAAGCACTCTGACGTGGATGCCCTTAAAATCAAGTTATAGAAACTTTCGATATGATAATGATGTTTCCATAACTAGAGTTGTCAACTAATCCAACACGCAACCTAGACCTTTTCCATCAATGAAACGAAGCTGGTTCGGACCGAGCTCATTGGTTGATTCGAGCTCTCTAATCGGTCATTTTAAAACGTGGGACCATCAGAAACCAACCTAATCCAAGCCCATGTCCATGCCTAGTCCATCCCATGACCAACATATATAAGGCCCATAATCTCATATTTTAAATTCTTCTATAATATTTTAAGTTTAAAATTTTTTGAGTATTTAATTATTTTATAATATAGAAGAAACTAAAGCTTCATAAGGTTTCAACAATGGTAGCAGAAAGAGCTTCCTCCGTCGTTCTGCAACGAACAAGAAAGCAGCGCAAGCTTCTCAAACGAAAAGGTATACACAATTCTCGACCTCCTGAGACCGAAATACCTTCTCACCATCTTCATTTTCCTTGGATTTCGCAGCGAAAGTCAGGAAAAGCGGAAATCCGTGAAGGAGAAGAAGCTCAAAGAAAAATCAAATATCACTCCACTCGTGACCAAGTACTGGTTCCAGAGGTACGATCTATTCTCCACATACGACGTCGGCGTCAAATTGGACGAAGAGGGTTGGTTTTCCGTCACGCCGGAGGAAATCGCCGCCAGCCAGGGCCGCCGATTCGCCGGTGCCGGTGTTGTGATTGATGCTTTCGCCGGTGTTGGAGGCAACGCAATTCAGTTCGCGAAAGTGTAAATTTCTTCATACTGTCCAAGTAATTTGAGCTTTATCCCTGTCAATCGATGTTTGCTCGCATTTGATATGCCGATATATAATACTATAACCTAAATTTCGAATTGCATTTTACATGAATGGAAAGAGATAAGAGGAAATGTTGTTAATCATAGTTAGTTTCTAGTTTGCTGTTTGATCATATGTATGCAGAAAGCATTTGTAAATTGTAAGTAGACTGAGCTGCTATATTGGAAATTCGAGTGAGCTGCTAAATTTGAAACACAAGTGAATATATGTAAGTAGTTGTTAGATGGAAGATTGTTTCCACAAGTTTACTGTGCTTGGATTGATTGCGTTTTCTCACTTTAGCGAAGGATAACCGACCATATGCAAACGAGATAGAATGGGAAGACAAACATCTATTGCTAATAGCTTAGTTTAGTTTTGTTTTGTCGTCGGGATAAGCAACGGCCTTCAAAACATATAGAATGGGAAGACGGAGGTCTATTTCTAGTAGCTTATTTAGGTGTACTTTTGTCGTCTGGATAAACATCGGCCTTTGAAATGAGATAGAATGGGAAGACAAACGTCTATTGCTAGTAGTAGCGGGTAAGCTGAGTGGTTAAGTGATGCGAAGCATATTTCCTATACTTTTCCCCCTAAACTACACACTTTTATGTTAATTATAACTCATCAAGTTGTATTCGTATTGAAGTTCAGGAGGGTTGGAAGCTGGAAGTTCGCCGGGTGAAATTGGCAAAGCAAGTAGAGATCAGAAACTTCGCCCGGTCGGGCGATTATGAGCTTCAAAACGCCCGGTCGGGCGAAACGCGTAAAAGCATGAGGAGAGTCCAGAAAGTTCGCCCGGTCGGGCGATTCTTCAAGACACTAAACGCCCGGTCGGGCGTTTCCTGCGAAACCATGCAGCAGACTTTCGCCCGGTCGGGCGATTCCCTCTTCTAATATCGCCCGGTCGGGCGTTCGGAATGTCAAGCAGTTTTCAGCAGTTTCAATCGACGGTTGAGTATAAAAAAGAAGCGAAAAAGGAATCAGAGGGGGACGCGACATAGAAAAAGACAGGGAGAAAGGAGGAGAGGAAGAAGAGAAGGAAGGCATTCCGACCGTTATTCCAACCATCAATTCCCGAATCCCGACTCCACTCGAAGAGAGCCACACACCTATGGTTTTATTTCTACATTCTACTATGTGTATAGGCTAGACTCTCTTTGTTGCTCCAAGTTGTAATCTAGGTTTGTGCATTTGTTTTAACACCTTGAATCGTATGTTCGATACCAACAATGTGTTTGATAATTAAAATGCTACGTTTTTGGCTAATGATGTAGTGTTGTTAAATCTTAACTATCGTCTCTTTAACATAGCTTGGGATTGATCGTTTGTTGGTATGCTATCGATTTAGAACTGTTCAGGGGATAAATTGATAGTGGATTAGGTAAGTAATTATAGTAGACGACGTTTGTTCCCGCGCGTCTGCATGAATTAAATGTCGTTGAAGGTTGGTTCATGGAACAAGTGTTCAGCTGACTGTGAACTATACGTCGTAGACATGTTCAGTGCACGCGATTAGGTTGATAATTTTAATCCCGTCGTATGGTTCGTTGTAATGGTGTGTAACAACGCAAGCTTAGAAAGCAACTTGGAGTGACTTGTCTTTCTCGTGTTAAAAATCTCATTTTAGTAGCTTAAGTTAGTTAACCATTTCAAAATCAAAACAAAATCTTTATATGCTTTGTGTAGTCATATTAAGTGTAAGCAATCTCGCCTCCCTGTGGATCGACACTTGAAATACTACTACGATACTGTATTCTTGCAGTAGTGTAGTATTTTTAGAGTTTAAATAATTGAACTTGATAATCTTTATACATTGATTAAGAACTCTAGAATATCACATCATTAAGCAGTAGAAAGGTTTAGACTTTAGATGAATATGGGAAAGGTTTAGACTTTAGATGAATATGGGAACTTGTAGTGCTCAGTATAAATGTTAAGCAGCCGTTCACTATGTTTTTATTAACTTACAATTGCAATCACTGTCAACTCCAGTGCTGCTACCAGAAAGTCAGAAACCGAGAATTACTTGTATTACTAACCCTTTAATTATGGTGTCCAATAGCACTTAATTTACGCTGTATATTCTTGTCAGGTGCTATCATGTTGTTGCCATTGAAATTGACCCAATGAAGGTTGCCCTGGCATCTCATAATGCTAAGATTTATGGTGTTCAAGATAAAATAGATTTCGTAGTGGGAGATTTTTTCCAGCTTGCTCCTTTCTTGAAGGTAGTTTCTATTGCCTGGGTGATAATGGTCTTCACACTGTGTTTATTGTCGACACTGTGCTTAGTTGTAGCAGTCCTTTAAGGCAGCAAAATACTAGGTAATGATGCTAAAGCTACAAACTACGCTTAGATTTGGCAGATATTTCAAACTGATTGCTTCTGATGATTCCTTTTATGTCTATTTTTTCTATATTGCTTGCACATACTTTTTTGAAGTGATTCAGTAGGAGTATTTGAATCATTGTTGGATATAAAGGATCTTGTCACTACTGTAAAAACACAATTAACAATGAAATAATATAAGGTGAAAGCATGGTTTCTTTACATTTATTTATCTTCAGATTTTTAGTTAATATGTTTGGTTCGTCATGCTGAAATAACATTTCCTTTCTTAATTCATATTTCTGGTGATTTCGTTAGGGAGACGTGGTATTTCTTTCACCACCTTGGGGTGGACCGTCATATAAGGCAAAAGAAAATTTTACACTCGACTTATTGAAGCCAAAAGACGGGTACGCCATGATGATAGTTATTTTTTCTCATTTCTCCATGCGTAAATAGTTAATTGTTCTTCTTTAATTTGTTATGTCCCTTATAAGTAATTCAGCATCTCGGGTGAGGTATCATATAATGAAATAATCTTTTTTTAACCTTCTATTGACAACTTGATCCAAAGCATCTGATGTCTAAATAGTACCTATATAGCTGTCGTGTAAAGAAGTTGTAGGAGGTCCATATTAGCTATCTAGATGATCGACTTTTGGGAGAGGAGAGGCACCCGAGTATTTTACTCTTCTACCTATCTATTTACTGTCCAACCATGGAGGGTAGTTAGTAGTTTTTTCTTTCAGTGATAGGTTGCAGAAAGACATTGCTTGGATGAGTTAACGCTCATCAGTCATCACAGAGTTCTAAAATCCCATCTCTGTTTCTCTTGATCTTATGATCGTATCAGGTCTGTGGAAAAGAGATAGAAGCAGCTGTAACTAATGATGGATAGAAGTGTAAACCTGCAGCCATGATTAAGCACTTGAGCCGGTCTTTTCTAACAGCGTTTTGAACTTCTTAGTTTGGCATTTTACGCATATAACACCTCATCTTTCCTAGACTTTAACAGGTTTTGAGGTGCCCAAATTACGCGCTTGACATTATCTTGCATGTTTATAATCGTATTCATTCTTCTTTGGCAAGGTTTTACGCTTATAATTTAGAGAGCTTCATTGCATTCAAGTTGCCCAGGCGATAACACCAAACATAGTCATGTTCTTGCCTCGAAACGTCGATGTGCTCCAAGCAAGCGAGCTTTCATGGCTGTCTTCTCCTCCATTAGATATTGAGGTTACTTCTCATAAAACTGCACTTGATCCCAACATGTATATACTCTTAAATCTTTACACTGATTTTCTCTCTCTTTGAAGGTGGAAGAGAATTTGGTGCATGGTAGGTTGAAGGGAATTACAGTCTATTTTGGGGACTCGAAGCTGTGTGTGTAGCCACCATTTGGTTGTCCCTTGTCATAGAGGTAACATCAGCTGAGCCGAATGCCAGTAAGCTCGAGCAGTTGGATACTGAGCTCAAGCTCGAATAGGTAAATATTCATTAACTTAAGCTCACTTGCCAATTTTTTGTAACTGTTATTCAGGCTGGAGCACGACAGCCAGGGCACGAGCTTGAGCTTGTTCAAAAGCTTGTCTAACTTAAAATGAAGAGCATGAAGCATTGACACTTGATCATGAAGCTCTTACGATACTGTTCGAGATTGAATCATTTGACATTGATAGAGATTAATTTTGTCATCGGTGAAAGCAAAGACTCATAAGCCAAGGTTAATCGTACCATTCGCACTTTGCTGAGATTAAGTATTAGGTCAAGTCCATCCAATTAAACAACACTTATACGAAGTAAGATCCTATCTTATCTAATCCATCGAACTGAACAACCCGGTAGGATTTGGACCTATTCCTTGAATACATGACCATATATATATATGTGTGTTGCCAAACTCAACATATCTCTGAAATAGTACAAGGCATCATACCTATATCTCTCTCCTGCTAAGGAATTCAAACTTTATCTGTTGGAATTTGTTTGCAACAAATGTATTCGTTTGAAAATGATATGTATTTCTTTGGAAAAACATACTGATTTTTGGTTGATATATTTTAATAAATTACGCAGGCTTGGAATTTTATAAAACTTTTTTCGGTTTAAGTGGTTCAGACCGACCCGAAACAATAGCCCAACTTCGGCGGTTTAAACGGTTCCGACTGGCCTGAAATAGTGCCCAACTGTAGGGGTTTAAATGGTTCGGACCGGCCCAAAAAATTAGCCCAACTTGGTACCAAAGTTTCTCATTGATATTACTAAAATACCCTGGGAAATTGTGATCATCACTCATTCATTCAAAAATAAGAAAGAACATTTTTAATTATAGGATCGTCGATAGCAATTGATATGATTAACATAAGTACTAAATTTTTTATTATCCATGAAATTTGTTAAGTGGCTTTGTATATCTTTTTCAAAACTTGGCTTTCAAGTTTAAAAAAAAGTGGCCCGTCTTTACTTTTTGTGAGTCTTGAAATAGTACGAAATACGAGGAAGATTGATTGTTAGAGTTTAATTACGTGAATCTTAATGTCAATATATTTATGTTAAACCCTTTTTATTTGCTAAACTCTAATTAATTACGGCTTTTACTTCCTTCTTTCAGTGAATTTTCGTTTCAAGGAAACAAATCTTTCCTCTAATACAATGCATATAATTATTCCAAGACTTGAACTCCCCAATGAATTCAAGATTTTTTTTTTATATTTTCTTTAACGTCAAAATAATAATTCCAGATAGCTGACTTTTGGTGATTTGAAAACTAACTTTTTTTGTGTAGATGAAATATTATGGATTTATCCCAGACGACAAATTTCAGCATGCATATTTGGTACCTATTCGCATTTAAACCAGAATCGTACTAGCACGAAATAATAAAGAGATATTGGTGTCTAAAATCATGAACTTTGCCTAAAATTTAGTATTTACGAACTTTAAAATTGATCTAGAATATCACAAATTTTGCATTTTGCTTGGTATTTTCATCAAAATTTTATTTTACGCGAGTAACTGTAATACGTTTTATGGTATTTTAAACCACTTTTTAAGTTCATAACAAGTAGGATAAAAAGTTACGTAATATTCTAAATTAATTTTAAAAATTATGAAAAATAATAAATTTTGGACCAAGTTCATGGTTTTAGAAACCAATATCCCAATAATGAATTAAATTTCAACAAAATTGATTGAAAATATGTTTATAATTTTATAGTTTCAAGCATAAAGATGCTTTAGAAACAAAAACATTGATGAATTCAACGAACCCCTTCAAAGTGAAGCAGAGCTTCAGTCAATCCAAAAAACACATAATTAAAATCCTCGAAAATTTGCTTCTCTTTCCCAAATTTCTTCATCAATTCCACAAAAACCAGCATTGTGAGCAAGCTATCCGAGCCGGCCTGGTGGCTCCTCCCGAGGGCCCGCTCGAGGCCCATCCTCTTCCCGATCGCCTCGAGCCCCCCGTGCAGCCCGCAGGCCCTCGCCACGGGCTTCGCGTCGTACACCCTCGGCCCGAAGTGCATGTCCACGAGCTTCACGAATTCGGGGAGGGTGTCGGGGAGGCGGCGCCCGGTGAGGATCTTCACCATGAACCCTAGGTCGTAGGCGCCGTGGAACGTCACCCAGGCGAAGCGGCGGCCGAAGGCGAGGCCGGAGAGCTTGAAGTTGAAGGCAAAGGAGCCGGAGTCGGCGCCTGCGAGGCGGTTCTGGGCGAAGTCGATGCCCTGGCGGCGGAGGAGGGCGAGGGAGTCGGGGTTGTGGAGGTCGGAGGCGGAGTCGAAGTCGGCGAAGTTGAACTCCCAGGCGCCGACGCGGCGGCCGTCGTGGAGGGGGAGGGCGCCGGAGGAGTCCGAGAGGGTGAGGCCGAGCTGGATCAGGCTGAGGGCGTCGACGTTGCGCTTCATCACGGCGTAGGTGTCGGCGGCGGAGAGGGAGGAGAGTAGGTGCTTCGTGATGGCGGTGGTTTTGATCGTGAAGACGGTGCCGGGGAACTCGGTGTCCATGGAGATGATCGGGAAGTGGTGGAGGAAGCCTTGGATTAGAACGAATTCCGACTCGAGATTGCTCGCCCAAACCTTACGGATCTCGATTTCCGCCATTGATCGGAGGGATTTGAGGTTTAGGGTTTTGATCGGAAATTAGGGGATTTTGGGGGAGAAAGAGTTTGCAGAGCTCTTTAAATAGGTTACGGAGAGAGAAAGTTAGAGAGAGAGGGAGACCGTTTTTATAATTTATAAATGGAATATAATAATTACCTTATTCCAAAGAGGATCGAACAATTGTAAACCATATTTTAATCTGAATTTTATATGTTTAAAACAGGATTTAGCAAAAGCTACCTAATTTTTCCATATATAAATATTTGGAATCCAATAACCAAAATAACACAGAAGGGAGAATATTAATGATTAATACTAATGAGTAATGAACATGCTGAATTATTTCTTTTTACAGTTTTCGATTTACATAGTATATAGTTATTTGTATTTTTTTTTCTATTTTTCATAATATGCGAAATATTTAAGATAGATTTATCAGGTGATTGTTATATTGCTAACTATAATTAAATAATAGTCATTAGATATTCAAATCAAGGCCATAGATCATCACCATCGGAATGTCAATACGATCAACAAAAAACGTCAATAAGGGTATTAAGGTCAATTTACAACAAATTAGTTATAACTATTTTTAAAAAATATCCAATAACTTTAAAACGCATATAACTTTCTCGATTTAAATTATGTTTTCGCACAACATATATCAAATTAAAGATAATTTCATAAAGATTCTAACGAGATCTCACTTGCATATGTTCCGATGTCAAAATTTGAAATTTTTTTTGAAAAAAATCAATTTTTTCGTACGTCAACAAATGTCAACATAGTATATAAAATATGTCAATATAATACACGTAGAATGTTAATATAAGCAATGGGTTGACATTCTCAAAGCATTGTGTTAATATTTTCGAAACAATATATTGACATTTTCATCCAAAACCCTAATTTGGTAGTTTTTTTATATTTTTCGATTTAATTAATAAAAACGAAAATTACACGTGGCAAATTTTAGACCACAAGATTTCTAAAATCTTATGATCTTAAATTAGTTGTAGTTAACAATTAAATAATGAGTTAGCAATTGATCACTCCGAGGTTATGCCATATAATCCATCTTTTTAGATTATATTCTGAATTTAATCACAACTTCGATTTAATTTAGGATTTATTTATGTCAAATAAACTATAAACACGTCATTTTAAATAATTTATATAGTAAAAAATCGTTTTCTAGCTATTGTCGGAATTTCTATAGATTTCAGAATGAATCTACGCCTCGTGAGAAAATTGCAATTAATAGTATCAATATCCAAAAAAAAAATTAAATAATTCTAAAATTTATGAATTTTGCAATAAAATTTGTATCAAAAACAAAAATGCCAGCTTTCGGATAATATTGATAATTTAAAACTGATATTTTAGGTACCAAACTTTAAAAGTTGCTTGTGTACATGAATATATGACTTTAAATTTCTAAATTTTCGTCAAAATTATGTACTCCTATTTGCTTACCAAACTAAAAAAACAATGAACTATACTAATTTAAACTAATTTTGCAACCAAGAAGCATTTTCACGTAATCATTATCCTGTCCTAGCATTTTTTGTCACCTTTGCAAGTACATGAACATCCCTCAATAAATAAAATCATACCACATGAAACTCAAAATTATTTAAATCAAGGTGTCCATAAAATCTAATGAGTAGTAGCAGCCCACATAATTATATCTACTAGAAATACCATTGCTACTAAATATCCCATGACTAGTACTATATCAATTTGAAACAAAGATACTCTCAAAATAAACCGAATGATGCTATTACACCCATAAATACGAGCAACTCCCAGGAGGCGATCTGCACCGACGATCCCGAGCTACCGTGAGACGGGGCCGGAGCGCCTTCATTACCTCCAAAGCTCGGTGCTGGAGCCCCCGCAACGGAGCTCGGAGATAATGCTAGTGGAGAAAGAGCTGCACCACCACAACCAAAGGGATAGTATGTCAACAGTTAACATAGGGAATAAAAGTAAGCAATCCAATATAGTTGATCATAAAAAAAACATTTTTATATTTTCAACAAATATAAACTAGTGCTCAAATCTAGTTGGGTTATTAATTTAGTATCCTTTTTTATTTATTTAAAGAGAGATGACCTGACTTCAAGGAAAGCTTAATATTTTATGTTTTTATAAATTAAATAAACATTTTGCTATACTATTAATAATAAATAGATTTCTTTATGAAAGTTATGCTTTTATAAATTTACTAAATTATTAATAAATAAATCGATTTTATTGGAAAGATTATAGTAAATAAATGAATAAATAAATTTATTATAAGAAATTCACTTTCATGAATTAATTAAATAGTTTACTAATTATTAATATATAAATCGACTTTTATTTGAACCGAGCAACAAACCATAAAAACAGTCTTATTAAATGTTTAAAATCTTTATAGTTTTCACATTTTTATATTTGAAATTATTATCGACATGAAAAGGAAAAAAAACTAAATCCAATTATTACTAACTAAATGGATTCTATTATAAGAAATAAAACTATTTAATCACTAAACCATACCCAAATTAATATTCAATCTAACAAATTACAGAAAAAATGTTTATACCTGGAGCAGCCCCAACGCCAGCACTCACTGTTTCAACACAAAAAATAAAATAATAAATCATCAATTTTTTTATTATTCACATATATACAGATATACATATAGAGAGAGAAAGGAGAGACGAACGGGAGCAGGTGGAGAGAGAAGGAGCGGAGACGTGGCAGGCGGCGGGGAGGGTTAGGGCTTTGGAGACATTGAGCGTAACGCCGAGCTGCGCGCTGTTTCTGAAGGCGTCGCAGAGGCATTGGGGGTTCGTCTTCACCACCGTCTTCAATCCGGAGCAGCACGTCCCCTCCGGCTTCTGAGCCGCGCCGCCGGCCGTCACGAACGGCAGGCAGTCCACCATGTTCGCCACCAGGCTCGTGCAGTCCACCGCGGGCGCCGGAGCCGATTGGGCCGCCGAGGAGAGAGACAGCAGCACCGCGATTGCGAAGAAAGTAACCGCCATTTTCCGAATTAGAGATAGATTGGAAATGGTAGGGTTGCGGAATTGGAATTTTAAGGGAAAGGGGGGAAACGGAGGAGAGGACGCGTGGCGTGGAAGGGGAGTGAGGTGTCTCTGTTTCATCAGCTGCTTGGAGCTGCAATATTGTGATTTGATTTCGAATTTCAAAAGGTGTGAATCTTTTTATCCCTTTGATAATTGAAAAGTAGGAAATTTATTCGAATTTCAAAAGGACTCGTCACATTAGTTATGAAGGATTAAGCTATTAATCATGACCTAAGGCGCGCCCTCAAGCCTGTCCTATACACCGCAACGTCAACATTTTATCTCTCTGCCTTTCCACCTGCAGTGGGGCGCCCTAAGCATTTTACTATTGTTTTATTATTTAATTTAAATGTTTTCAAATATATAAATGTAAACTTATTAAAAAATACAACGATTAACTAAAAGAACGGTAAAAAATTCTCATTGATTAAAAAAAAGTTATACGAGTTAGAAATAAAAAAATGACTATCCTACAAAAGCCCTAACTTCCGGCTCAACTCATCGCTCAACCTCTGGAAGCGCTCGGCTTGGGCCGGATCCGTACATTTCATAAGGGCGTTGTGCGTATCCAACAACGTACGTGCCATCGAAGTCGTTGCCAAATCCGTATAGGCAAGTGTCGCCTGGATCGTCGCCGGGGTCGGGATCGGCGATGGGGGGCGGTGGCCGAGGAGGATGTCGCCTTCGCCTTCGCCTTGTTCTTCGCAGCCTTGACGCCTATGGGACGCTGTCGGGAGGACATCGGTGTGCCGGAACTCTCTTCCTCCGTGCACGTCTGGTTGAGGTCCACCGGACGAGTTCCGCTTTCGCTGGTCGTGTAACAGCTAGTGTCGGTGGTCTTCGTCCTCTTCGCCGCACCGGTGTGCAGAATCCGGCCTTGGAACTTCTGCTTGTCCCTCAAGAGCGCCCAGATGTTGAAATGCTTGAAGTCGCCGAACATGGACTGGTACGACAACAGCGCTCTATCGCGCACGTCGCTCAAGCTCTCACCGCTTCCCTGATCCCTCGAGCACTTCTCGTACTCCGCCGCGAACAGGTTGACTTGCTTCTTCACCTGATCCCAGTGCTTGCGGAGCTGCTCCCGTTGACGCTTGTACGTGCTCGGCGGCTTCGCCTCATTGTAGCGCTCGGCGATGCGCTCCCAATATGCGAGCTGCTTCTGGTTGTTCGCAAATATCGGGTCCTCCGATATATCCACCCAACACCTCGCCAAGACGAGGGTTTTATCTGGCTGGTAGTTCGTACGGCCGGGGGCATACTCTTCACAAGTTGTCGGAGGTGGCAACTTATGCGCCCAGTGCTTGGTCCGCTTCTTTGTGGCGGGGGCGGCGGAGGCGGCGCGACGGGAAGCGGCGACAGGGCGAGTTGGAGACGGCTCCATGTCGGAGAGACCGTACGAATCCGTACTGAACTCTGGATCGTACTGCGTGTTGGCGTCGAACGACCGATATTCGCCAGGTTGTGTACCCGGCCACCGTGCGCCATCTCCAAACATCGGGCTACTAGGACTTGAGTATCCACTGGAATCCATTTTATAGCGTAATTTGAGAGTTAAAATGTGAATCGAAAAGTTACAAATGAAAAGTGAAGCCAGAGGTATATATATAACAAAATTTTTGAATTTTAAAATTAAAAAAAAAAACTAAAACGCGTTGCATCGTCCGCGTCGCCCACAGTGGGCGGAAGATGACCCGGACGATGCCCTATCGTCCGCGCTTCGTCCGCGGACTAAGCGTCGGGCGCGGACGACGCATCGTCCGTCGTTCGCGGTGCCACAGTGGCGGACGATAGCGCGCCCGTTGCATCGAACGCGCTATCGTCCGCCCCATTGTGGATACTCTAATATTACTTACAGTGATTAGTTGTTGATCATCGGAGTTTAATTATGATGATTAATTGTTGATCATTATGTGAGAGCGTCTCATTAATATAAGGGCATGCACAACGAGAAGGGTACGGGCCATCGTGTTTAAACGCGGAAGCACGGGGATGGTTGAGTGATGAATCCGCGAATTTCTGATGTTAGTAAATGCTGGTAGAGAATGAAGACTACGACACAAAGAATTTACGTGGTTCGATTTACTGAAGTAAATCTACGTCCACGGGAAGAAGGGAGGGCAAGATTGTATTGCTTGATCTGGGATTACAGCTTACAACACAGACTTGCTATATGGTATTTTACCTCTAGAGAGCTTAACCCTGTCTATCTGATCTAAGTCCTATTTATACATCGAATTAAGATCGTGGTTTGCAGCCCCACTAACTAGATCGTGGAAGGGTAATAACTGCTTAATAACTGCTTAACACCACTAAATAGATCGTGGGTGTAACGGAAGTCGTGGAGATCCTGCATGGGTCCATTATCTCCCAGTTCGGTCGAATACTGAGACCGAACTGCTGAACTTTGCCGATCAGCTTTTGCCGATCTAAGAAGTAGAGCTTGATTGGTCGGCTACCGAGCTGTAAGCTGGGACCGAACTCTTTGGTAATGCCGAACTGACACTCTTCCTGGGGCTTTGGGCTGATGGGCCGTCACTGCTATTGGGCTTGCCACTAGGGTTTAGTTCGTACCCCATCACTACCCCCCCCGAAAAGCGAAGTGAATCACTTCGGCGAAGCGAGACACTTCGGCATTTTGATAAAGGTACGGGGGAGGCTGACGTCAGGGGACGTGCCTTGCGCGTGGCCGCATTAAATGCGACAGTAAAATCCGGCCGTTGAATCCTGAAAAGGTGGGATTCGAAACGGTGCGACGATTTTGAAATCTTCGCCGAATCTGATAAATACCTCCTTTCTTCATCATTGAAGCACTTTTGCGACTGCTTCTTCTGCACTCTCTTTTTTGCGAAAATTCTCTCTCCGCTTTCAAGAATTTCTTCAGACTTTCTTCACCTTCAAAAAGTAAGAAAAATGTCTTCTTCTTCTTCTTCGGAGTCGGGTAGCGGTAGGAGAGGCGGTAAGGGGTCTTCTGGCCGGAAAGAGTCCGGGGAGAAGACCGTAGAGTATTTCCATAGTATTTTGAGTAAGGATACTGTGATATCCCTACCCGAAAAATACTTTTTTCCTGGGGGGAAGGCGGTGGTACCTGACGGTGATCATAGGGCTGACTCCCCGCCGGAGGGTTACGCCACCGTGTACGAGGCCTGCTTAGAATGCGGGCTTCGTTTCCCCCTCCCTTCTGCCTTTATAGATTTACTAGATTTTTTTCAGCTTCCTTTAGGCCAGGTGACTCCGAACTCTTGGAGGCACTTGTCGGCCTTCGCTGCCGAACTCCGTAAGTTAGGGAGGGATTTGTCTTTGAAGGCGATCCTTAAATTCTTTCAATTTAAGAGGAAGGGGTCTTGGTTTTACTTGATCCCTGTACAGCCCTTTAGGGCCTTTTGTAAAACGAAGTGGCCGAAGTGGCAAAACCGCTTCTTCTACTATGATAGGACCGCGGCTCCTAGTTTTCCCTGGAGAGGGCCGAAGTCCGTTATCCGTCATCCTCGGCCTGAACCGTTGGACGAGCTCGATGGCGAGCTCAACAAGATTCCCATAGTTAGGAAACAATACACGGAGTCTGAGCTCGTCAAGGGCGACGTCGTGTTCGACATCTCGTCTTCGGACGAAGAGGCCGAGGGTGAGGATTTCTCTTTATCTTTATGCTCTACTGCTTTAACGAAGAAAATCTGACTTTGTTGTTTTTTGACAGTGAACTTGCTGAATAAGGCTATCCGAAAGTCCTCCGAGCTTGTGGAGCCGGAGAGGCAGAGAGCCCCTCGCTCGGCGTCTGAAGCCGAGAAGAATCCGAAGAGGCAAAAAACCTCTTCTTCGGATCCGAAAGAGCCGGAGCCGCGTTCGGCTAAAGGGAAGGGGAAATTTCATGAGTCCCCAAGAGTGCCGGGGAAAGACCTGGTCATCTCCGAGGTGGTTGCAGACATCCCGGAACACGTCCCTGAGCCTTTTCAATGGCCGACGAATTTTGTGGAGGTAAGCTTTCTGACTTGGCTTCTTTTCCACATTTTTTGATGGCCATTCTGTTGAGTTTTTTCCTTGTTCATCTTCAGAGAGCCAAGCTCGTCTCCGTGGAGCTCTCCAAAGCATCCCACGACTACGAGGAGATGCAGAAGAAGTTGCATCTTGCTCGTAGTCTGGCCGAACAGGCTGAGGCCAAATTTGAGAGGGCCCGAGCTGCTAGGATCTCGGCTCAGGATGAAGCCCGGTCAGCCAAAAACCAGCTCATCATCCTGCAAGAGCAGACGAAGCACCGGGAGGCTCAGAAGGAGGCTGCCGCCGTGGCTGCCCAGGGGGAGGCTCTCCGTGTTTACACGGAGAAACTCTTTTTGAGCAGCCAGTTCTCGGCCTTTGTCGGTAGTCTGGTAAGGCTAATTACCGATAAGGGCGAGCAGGGGGCCGACGTCGTGCTGCCTCTGTACAGCCGAGAGATAGCAGCTCGGCTTCAGAATCTGCCGCTCCTTGAGGAGCTCGCTTCATCCTCGGTCCTGCTTTCTGCAGACCGAGTCCGGAGTTGTCGAGCTGATCGGGACGAGAACCTGGAGGCTATCTTTGCCTCCGTGGGACCCGTTTCACCCGCTTCGACTTACAACGGAGAGGGTGAGGCCGAGCCGCTGGAGAAGGAAGCCGATCAGGAGGCGGAGGCGAGGCCGGCAGGATGCGAGGCCGAGGCTGAGGTAGCTCAGGAGAAAGAAGCTGAACCAGACCGAGGAGCCGGAGACGAAGCTGGCGGAGTATGATTTCGTCTCCCTTCTCTTAGTCTAGTTTCTTCCTTGTAAAATGGCCTTGAAGCCCTCCTAGTGTAAAATCTTCCTTGTGAATGAAAAATTCTCTACACTTGTCTTCGTATAGCTTTTCGTACTCGCCTTTATTCCTGTTGTATTTTACTATCTGCTCGGTACAGCTGCCGAACTAATATAGCTGCTTTGTACTCAAGGAGATGGAGATACTTCACTGGAAACGGCTGTACTCTTCGGCTTTAGACGAAGCTGAGAAAAGAGCTATAGCCGATCAGACGAAGAATGACGAGCTTCTGGCTCGTTTAGTGAAGCTGGAGGCCGATAATAAGGACTTAGAGTCCGATAAGAAGGATCTGGAGGCCGAGCTGAATACGACCATTGCTGAGAGGACTGCGTATGAGGATTACATCCGTGTGCGCGGGGGAGTGACCATATCAGATGTTCAGAGTCGAGTTGACGAACTGTGGGAGGAATATCATGTACTCCGGAGGAACAATGCGCTGGAGAGCTCGGCTTGCCAACAAGTTGTGAAATCATTGCGGCGCTGGGCTTCTCGGTACGACATCATTCTTTCCCTGCGTCCCTCAATCGGGAGATTCCTTAGGCATTTCCCGCCAACAGATGCTCGCACTCCAGATCAAGCCTCTGGTTCCCTTGTTCAAAATCCTACTCCCAGTCAACAACGAACTCCGGAACAGCCGGAAACGTCAAGACGAGAACGGGCTCAGGAGCAACCGGAATCGTCAAGACAGGGACGGACTGAAATTCGCCGAGGAGTTGTGACTATGAGCGAGCAAGATCAGCAGATGCTTATTGCAGAGACTCTTCATCGCCGAGGGGTTAGAGCTTCTGGGGCTCGCGGAAGAGGTGTTGGGTCGAGGATAGCATCTCGTCGACCTGCTTATTCTTCATCTGCTCGGAACAACCGAACTCGGCTTCCAGAGGATTTTGCAGATAGGTGGCTTAACTTTAGCAACCGAGGACAGTAGAATAGTCCTTTGTAATGGCGTAATGCCTTCTCGTAGGGGAGCTGAATTGTCAGCCGAACGAGATTTAATAAATGAAATTTTTTCCTTTCGCTTTTATCACTGCTTACTTACAGCTCTGCGAAACAATTTCATCGTGCTCGTCATCGGTCTTATGAAGTGAGCTTCTTTGATCGGACTCGTATTTGGACTTTGAAGTAAGCTTCTTTGACCGGACTCGTCTTTGATCTTATGAAGGAAACTTCTTTGACCGGACTTGGTTTGTGTTCTAATTTGGCGATTTTTGTCGCCGGGATCGAACTTTCCCTTGTCCTAATTCGGCGAGTTTTATCGCGTGGATCGGACTTTCCCTGTTAACCGAAGTGGTCTTATGCAGTAAACCTCTTTGACTAGACATGGTCGTCCCCGGTCTTATGAGGTAAACTTCTTTGACCGAACTTGGTCGTCCTAATTCGGCGAGGTTTATCGCGTGGATCGGACTTTCCCTTATTGCAGTTCGTTTCAGACGAAGTGCTTATTTCTTAAGCCGAATTGTGGTCTTGTATCTTCCTGAGAAGCTTGGACTCACAATCGTTGGCTTATTGCAGTTCGTTTCAGACGAAGTGCTTGTTAAGCTGAATTGCGGTCTTGTATCCTCCTTGGAAGCTTGGACTCACAATCGTTGGCTTATTGCAGTTCGTTTCAGACGGACTGCTTGTTAAGCTGAATTGTGGTCTTATATCCTCCTTAGAAGCTTGGACTCACAATAGTCTTTAATAATCGATCTAAAAAGGGGATCAGTCTTTAAAGAACGATATACCTTGGTACCATTTGTAAGAGACGACAAGCACATAGAGACAAAACACATAGAGAAAAAATGAAAAAGATGAAAGAAAAAAAACTTTAAACTTTTTTTTTAAAAAACGACAAGTAAAAGGTACAAGTAAGAAACAAACAAATAAAAACATATACCCCTATGACCGAACTAGACACGAGACGGACTGACCGGACTTTTGTCTCTTACAAGTGGAACTTCTTGAGGTTGGAGACGTGCCATGTTCGGGGTACTTGTTCTCCTGACATGTGAGTCAATTTATAAGACCCTTTGCCGAGGACTTCTGACACCCGATATGGACCCTCCCATGTGGGTTCGAGTTTGCCCAGCTTTTCTGCTCGGCTTACTTCGTTGTTTCTCAAGACGAGATCTCCCACTTGAAATTGAAGCTTTTTCACCCTTTGGTTATAATACCGGGCTACTTGCTCCTTATACTTGGCTGCTTTTATGCACGCCAATTCTCTTCTTTCTTCGGCGAGATCTAGTTCTGCTCTCAGTCCGTCGTCATTCATTTCTGAGGAGAAATTTAGAGTTCGGGGACTGGGTACGCCGATCTCCACCGGAATTACGGCTTCAGTGCCGTACACCAGACTATACGGAGTTTCACCGTTGGAGGTTTTGGGTGTAGTTCGGTAGGACCATAGGACTTGAGGGAGATTTTCTACCCATTGTCCTTTGGCTTGTTCTAACCGAGCTTTTAACCCTTTCACCAGAATCCGGTTCGTTACTTCCGTTTGTCCGTTTGCTTGGGGATGGGAGACCGAAGTGAACCGCTGTTGAATGTTCAGCTCTTGGCACCAATTCTTGAACGTCTTGTCGGTGAACTGAGTCCCATTATCCGAGATGAGGATGTGGGGTATGCCAAATCGGCACACTATGTTCTTCCAGACGAAGTCCAATGCCTTTGAGCTCGTTATCGTAGCTAATGGTTCAGCCTCCACCCACTTCGTGAAGTAGTCCACGGCAACGATAAGGAATTTCATTTGCCGAGGAGCTTGAGGAAGTGGTCTCACTATGTCTATGCCCCATTGCATGAAAGGCCAAGGGCTTTGCATAGTGTATAGATCGGTCTGCGGCATCCTTGGGACATTTGCATGAATTTGGCACTTCGTACACTTCTTGACGAGCTGCACTGCCTCTTGTACCATGGTTGGCCAATAATATCCCCATCTCAGAACTTTTTTAGCTAAAGCTCTGGCTCCGATGTGGCTACCGCACGATCCTTCATGAACTTCTCTGAGGATGTAGTCCGTCTCTTCTGGTCCTACGCATCGCAATAACGGCTGGAGGTAAGACTTTCTAAAGAGGACTCCTTCATGAAGTTCGTACCGAAGTGCTCGGCACGTGATCTTCCGAGCTTCTCTCTTATCCTCGGGCAATTGTCCTTGATCCAGATACTGCAAGATCGGCGTCATCCAGTTCGGCGAGCTGGATACTGAATGTACCTCGGCTTCGTCAATGCTTCGATGCATTAATTCTTCCGCCTTTGAGCTCGGATCTGAGGCCAACTTACTTAAGGTATCTGCTCGGCTATTTTCCGCTCTGGGAATGCGGATTATCCGAAAATAGGAGAAACTTCGGCTGATGCTTTGCGCTTTGTCCAAATACTTCTTCATTCTCTCGTCACGAGCTTCACTTGTACCCAACATGTGATTTACTATGACTTGTGAATCACAATGGACTTTGAGAGATTTGACGAGCAGACTTTGCGCTAACTGGAGTCCGGCCAGGAGGGCTTCGTACTCGGCTTCATTATTAGTAGTGGGGAAAAGGAACCGAAGTGAGTAGGTTACCTCGTGTCCGTCGGGAGCGACAAGTAAAATACCAGCTCCACTTCCCATCTTGTTTGAAGCTCCATCTACGAATCCGCTCCAGCAGTCCGGCGGCTCTACTTCGGATTCCAAGGGCTGTGCTAGTTCGGCATTGGCAGAATTCTTCTGTTCGGCAATAACAGGAATTGCTTGATCGAACTTTGCTTCTGCAAGAAAATCTGCCAAGGCTTGTCCCTTGATGGCTTTCCGAGGTAGATATTCAATTGTGTGCTCTCCCAACTCTATAGCCCACTTGGCGATTCTGCCTGATGCTTCTGGTTTGGTCAACACTTGCCGAAGTGGCAGATCAGTTAAGACGCATACCTTGTGAGCATAGAAGTATGGCCGCAGTCTCCTTGCTGCATTTACTAATGCTAGAGCAATCTTTTCCAGAGGTTGATACCTGGTTTCTGGACCTCTTAATGCTCGGCTTGTAAAATAGATGGGAAGCTGCTTTAGGCCTTCTTCTCGTACAAGCACCGCGCTGATGGTTTGATCCGATGCCGCTAAGTATAAGAATATTACTTCGGCTTCGGTTGGAGCAGAGAGAATAGGAAGCTCGGCTAGATAACTTTTGAGCTCGTCAAAGGCCTTTTTCTGCTCGGCTCCCCACTCGAACTTTGGTGCCTTTTTCAACACCTTGAAGAACGGCAGTTGCTTTTCGGCTGCTTGGGAAAGGAATCGATTCAGTGCGGCTAGACATCCGGTTAGCCTTTGCACGTCATGTATGGACTTCGGCATTGCCATGTTCTGAACGACTTGAACTTTTGAGGGGTTTGCCTTGAGTCCGTCCTTTGAAACCCAACAACCCAGAAACTTTCCCGAATCTACCAAAAAGGTACACTTTTGGGGATTAAGTTTGAGGTTGGCTTTCTTGAGCACGTTGAGAGTGGACTTGAGGTTGTGCTCGTACTCCGAAGTGCTTTTGCTTTTGACGACTATATCGTCAACATACACTTCGACCTCCTTTCCAATCAGGTGCCGAAAAAGCTTGTCTACCATCCTTTGATAAGTGGCTCCGGCATTCTTTAAACCGAATGGCATCTTTTTATAAGCGAAAATGCCGAAATCAGTAATGAAGGCCGTTTTTGAAGCGTCAATCTCATCCATTAAAACTTGATGGTATCCTTTGTACAGATCAAGAAAACAAAAAATTTCAAAGCCTATCAAAGCTTCTACTTTTTTATCTATGTTCGGAAGGGGATAGCAATCTTTGGGACAGTGCTTATTTAGATCGGTGAAATCTATGCACATCCGCCATCCTCCTTCCTTTTTCTTGATCATGACAGGATTGGCCACCCATGAAGGATACTTCACTTCGAATAACACATCCGCCTTCAATAATTGACGGACTTCGTCATGGATGACTTGACTTCGTTCTGCCGCAAAGAGTCTTTGCTTCTGTTTTATCGGCCGGACCGAAGGATCAATATTTAACCGATGAGTGATTACCTCGGGGGGCACTCCGGTCATGTCCAACGGAGACCATGCAAAGACGTCTTTATACTCCTTGAGGAGCTGGATGGTTTTTTCCCGAAGTAGAGGCGTTCCCGCGAAGCCGATCTTAACCGTTCTGGATGGATCGTCTTCGTACAGCTGAACTGTCATCGAATTCGGCTCCGGTATGACTTCGGTCATTGCCTCTGACTCCGGCTGCTGTGATTGCTATGCTTGGTGGTGCCGATCTGACTGCTCGGCACTTCTAAGCGCAATTTGCAGACATTCCTTTGCTCTCTTTTGGTCACCTCGGATGACCGCTATCCCTCCTTTAGTAGGGATCTTGATGGTGAGGTGATAAGTGGAGCAAATGGCCCGAACTGTGTTGAGCCAGTCTCTTCCCAGGATGACGTTGTACGGGGACCGAGCTTTCACCACGAAAAACTCAATCATCGTACTGGAGCTAGTAGGCGCTTTCCCCACCGTGATCGGAAGGCTGATAATACCTTCAGGGCGGGTGTCCTCCTGGGCGAAGCTCTTCAGGGGAAGCGGAGCCGGACTGAGCCGAGCTGGGTCCACTTCTAGTTTGTCGAAGCACTCTTTAAAAAGAATGCTGACTGACGCTCCTGTATCCACAAACACCCTGTGGATCAGTTTGTTTGCCACTCCGGCTTGGATGACAATGGCGTCTTGGTGAGGAGAGATGGCCGGGACGGGATCAGCATCCGAGAACGTAATCACTTCGTCCTGCTTCAGCCTTTTATGCGTTGGCTCCTCTCGATTGGAGCCTCTGCGCTCTGACTTCAGGGACGACTTGGTCTTCCCGGCAGGGAGAGCGTCAATAGTCTGGATTACTCCATCATATTGCGGCTCGTCATCGTCTTCGGGATCCGGCTGCCTTTTCGGATCCTGAGGAGCGCAGTTCGCACCTCTCTGCTTCTTATTCTTCTTTGACTGCTTGCTTTGGTATTTTTTCAATGTCCCTGCCTTCACAAGAACATCGATACCTGCAGCCAAGTTTCTGCACTCCTCGGTATCGTGACCGTGGTCTTGATGGTAGGAGCAGTAGTAGTAGTATCCTGGGGTCGGCGCGCGGCTGATTTCGTCATCCGCTTTGGCTTTTCGAACAGGTCAGAGTGCAGTTCGAAAATTTCCGCTCTCGGCTTGTTCAGCGGTACGAACTGAGCGGGCGGCTTCTCGGGATTGAGACGGGGTCCCAATCTGTCTTGCACCGGAGCCCTTTGAATTCTTTCAAATGGAGTCCGGCGAGGATGCCCCTGATCGCTATGATCGGGCTTCCTTCTGTCTCCTCGGGACGATGAGCTGTCTAACGACCGTTTGCGACGGTCTGCCTCATCGGCCCGGGAGTACTGGTCCGCAATGTCCCACATTTCCTGAGCTGTCTGCGGACCGCACTCAACGAGCTTCCTGTAGAGAGCTCCGGGCAGGATTCCATTTTGGAATGCCGAGATGACAAGCAGATCGTTGAGATCGTCTACTTGCAGGCATTCCTTGTGGAATCTTGTCATAAAGTCGGTGATTTTTTCGTCGCGACCTTGACGTATAGAAAGCAGCTGAGCCGAAGTGATCCGGGCTTCCGCTTTCTGAAAGAACCTCCTGTGGAAAGCATCCATTAGATCTCGGTAAGATCTAATGCTGCCTTGGGGGAGGCTATCGAACCACCTTCTCGCGTTCCCGATAAGCAGCTCGGGGAACAGCTTGCACATATGGACCTCATTGAGACCCTGGTTCGCCATGTTATACTGATAGCGTCCCAGGAAGTCATGAGGATCCACCAACCCGTCATAAGTCATCGACGGAGTTCGGTAGTTCTGTGGAAGGGGAGTTCGGGTGATATCGTCCGAGAACGGAGTCTTCAATGCTCCGTACATGGCGAACCCGACATCTCTTCGGTATGGAGGAGATGGAGATCTCCTGTGATTCCGGTACCGAGGAGGAACAGGAACATGTCGGGGTTGAGGATTCTTCTTCCTGGAAGACACGGCACTACTGCGGTAGTGACTTTCATGTCTGGATGAGGAAGGAGAATCCACCGTTTTCGTCTTCGGCTCTTGGCTCTTTTGCAGGAAGGCTAAGAACTCATCCTGCTTCTCAGCCAAGAACAGCTTGACAGCCTCATTCAAATCAGGCTGCTGGGAAGACTCAGTGTGTGGACCTTTTGAGCGGCTTGTTCCTTCCTCGTGAAAACTGGAAGTAGATGTCTCCCGAGGCTGTTTTCCGGACCTGCGGGCTGGACTAGCTTCCTCATGGTTTTCACGAACGGTATTACGGGTAGTATGTGATCTGGTATGCATTTTTTTGGGGTGGAAAAAGGGTCAAAAATTCGCTTTATCACAAATTTTGTTCTCTGGTTCCCACAGACGGCGCCAGTGATGAATCCGCGAATTTCTGATGTTAGTAAATGCTGGTAGAGAATGATGACTACGACACAAAGAATTTACGTGGTTCGATTTACTGAAGTAAATCTACGTCCACGGGAAGAAGGGAGGGCAAGATTGTATTGCTTGATCTGGGATTACAGCTTACAACACAGACTTGCTATATGGTATTTTACCTCTAGAGAGCTTAACCCTGTCTATCTGATCTAAGTCCTATTTATACATCGAATTAAGATCGTGGTTTGCAGCCCCACTAACTAGATCGTGGAAGGGTAATAACTGCTTAATAACTGCTTAACACCACTAAATAGATCGTGGGTGTAACGGAAGTCGTGGAGATCCTGCATGGGTCCATTATCTCCCAGTTCGGTCGAATACTGAGACCGAACTGCTGAACTTTGCCGATCAGCTTTTGCCGATCTAAGAAGTAGAGCTTGATTGGTCGGCTACCGAGCTGTAAGCTGGGACCGAACTCTTTGGTAATGCCGAACTGACACTCTTCCTGGGGCTTTGGGCTGATGGGCCGTCACTGCTATTGGGCTTGCCACTAGGGTTTAGTTCGTACCCCATCATTGAGCATGCCGGGTCGCGTGCTTAGAGCACCCGCAACGCGTGCCGAAACCGTTCCGCGTGCCGTTCCGCCGGAACGGTTTCGCCGCGGAACGCGTTGCGGCGCTGCATTCCGCTCCCGTCTCGTTCCCATTCCGTGCCGGGTGCCGACGGCACGTAACGCGGCACGGAACAAGCCGCCACGCGCCTGGGCGACGTGGCCGATCCCCGTGCGTGCGTGCTTCCCACTCGCCGGCCCGCGAGTGGGACACGTCAGCAATGACGCAATAATTATTTTTTTTTATAAAAATCGAATTTTTAAAATTTTTTTTTTTTTTAAACGGTAACATTACCGTTTTTTTTAACTTTTTCTTAATTTTTTAATTTTTATTTTTATTTTCTTATTCTATAAATACACCTAATTCATTCATTTTATACACAACTACACATCTATTCTTCCTACATCAACATCAATTTCTCTCCAATTTTCATATTCTATCTCTTCAAAAAATGTCCGGCGACGGCAATTACGGTGGTGGCGGCGCCGGAGGGTGGGATCTCAACGCGTTCGGCGATTGGGAGACCATGTACAACACACTTGGTGGTTCTGGGTCATCGACGCCGGGCACGCAGGGGTCGGCGACGCCGGGTGGGTACCAACCACCCACTTTCGATGTGGATGCCTACGCTCGAGGCTCCGGCTCGCGGCTTTCCCAGGGTTTGTCCCAGATTCGGGAGGATATCCCCGTTGAACCCACTCAGGGAGGAGGCCGAGGCGGTGGAAGCTACAGGGCTGCGTCTGAGGCACCCGAGGAGGATGAGGAGGAGGAGCCGGAGGATCTGGGCCGGCATCCCTACACCAACGAAGAAACAAAGGCGGTGTACACCGCCTGGCTCACCGTCTCATATGATCCCATCGTCGGCAACCAACAAGCCGCCAAGTGCTTCTGGGAAAAGGTCCGTGATGTCTACCACGAGACTAAGCCGAAAGTGGCCCGGAAGCGCAAATATACCATGCTTCGTGCTCACTTTGGCCGAGTCGATTTACAGGTAAAAAAATTCTGCGGGATATACTCCACCGAAGCGGCGCACTACCAAAGCGGAGCTTCGGGCGCCGACATACTGAGGGCGGCTATGCGCGCCTTCCACCAGGACACCGGTGTACAGTTCAAATATGTTGATATTTGGCAGCTCGTCAAGGACGAGGAAAGGTGGGCCGGTGATGTCCGCTCCAGCTCGGGATCAACCTCAAAGCGGACGAAGCACACGACGAGCGGCCAGTACTCGTCTGGTGACACCGATGCGCCCAGTGATCGTGGCACGCAGGAGGTTGGGGTTACGGCCGCCGAGTACGAGGGATCTAGCCGTGGGCGCCGTCGTCCGCAAGGGACGAAGGCGGCGAAAGCGGCTAGAGCGAGGAAGGGCCGAGGAGAATCAAGCCAGTCAGCCTCGGGATCGGGCTCACAAGGAGGCTCGAACACACTTATGGTGGCGTACATAACCGCCACAATGGCGGACACTTCCCGCTTCTCGTACGCCCAATACACGGCCTGGTGGAACGGAATTGTGCATATGGCAGAACTACTTGGTCTTCCCCCTCCCCCTAAACCTCGACCGCCTCCGGAGGATGATTCGCCGGCGGAGTAGTTTTTTTATTTTCCCACGTTTAAGTTGTAATTTTTTTTAATATTGTGTGTTTTTTAATGAAGTATGTTTGTTTTTTAATAAAGTATGCTTGTTTTTTAATAAAGTGTGTTTATTTAATTTAATTTAGTTGGAAATAAAAATAAAAATTGAAATAGAATGAATAGTAATTTAAGGAACGGTTAAGGAACGGTTAAGGAACGGAGGGTTGCAGGTTCCGTTCCTTAGTTAAGGAATGGAGTAAAAAAGTACAGTGGGGCCCTCAAATAGTGGTTTAAGGAACGGTATAGGAACGGTATAGGAACAGCATTGTGGATGGCCTTATACATATTTGCGTGCAATTCTCCTGCACCTAATTGTATAGCATCACATTATGCCATTTGATTTTTTTTATTAACTAATTATCACTTCATCATCGTCATGATCAAAATCAACAACACCACTTAATAAAGTGGTTGGGAATCACTTCTTTCTTTGGAGTAGTGCAATTTCTCCACATGTCTGCTCACTACAAGAAAAGCACTTTCCATCTAGCAGAGTGCAAGAGAATGGAATTCATTCGTGGGAGAGAAGATGATTTTGTGTCCTTTGATGATTTGACCACATGAAAGGCATAAATTTTGGGCAAGGATCCCCTGCTGTGCACAGCAGGGGCTGTGCCAATATTTACACACACAATACATTATTTTATAAAAAAATATATTAATATTTTATTATTATTATTTTAAATTAAATTATTGTGTTGTGTGTAACAGCATCCCCTGCTGTGCTATCAGCCACAGCAGGGGATCCAAATCCATAAATTTTTTATGAGTTACAAGACACTAAGCTAAAAGGACAACGACAATCATAGCACAGTAGTATTACAAAACATTTCAGAGTATACTAATCTAGGAATGAAGTACAATTTTTAGTTGGTGACACATTTTTCCTCAATTCAAGTTATTGGTCCTCTTTGTGTAGAAAGAAAAAACTTAATCCACTCATTACCAAAAAACAAAAAAAACATTACCAAAAAAAAAAACTTAATCCACAATCTAGAGTTGACTGGGATGACAGTTTTTACATTCAGAATTTTGTTCAGATTGCAATACATTCCTTCTAGTTGTAAATATTTTTCGTTATGTATTTTGTACTCCTTCCCTCATCCCGCTATAAGTTATGTGTCACTTTTAGACAGAAGATTTAAGAAAATGATACTCTTGTAAAGAGTGAATGAGAGAATAAAGTAGATGTGTAATGATAAAATAAAGTAAAATAGAGTAATTGTGTATTTTGTTACAATAAATGATTCACTTTAGATTAGACAAATCAGAAAGGAATACGAGTCGCTTATAATGGGACAAATAGTGTATTTCATTCTAAAATTTTTCAATCCACGGATAAAATAAATATGATAAATCAATATTATCAAACAAATTGGAATTATTCTAATCTATGATAATGTCGAGCAAACATCCCATGATCATAGCATTAGTAACAAGATTTTCTATGGTCTTGAAGTAGTTTAAAACTCTACCATCATTTCACATGAAAAAAAATGAATAAACAATTAATGAAAAACTAGTGGTCCACGTGGAGGCATTTAAGGTGAGGATGGATTTGTCAATCTGATTGGTTCAAAATCTAACAATCTATCCCTTGCATATCATGAATCCTACTTGGCACCCCACAAGACTCATCTTTCGATTTCCTTCATTTCACCATTTGCCTTTTATACCTATTTTTTCCCTTTACATTTTGGCAATCTACACTCAGCCATATCTATTTTACCAAATACTTGAAAGAGGGGAGAAGAGATGGCTTCCACTTCAGCTGCATTGGTAAATGGCTTCTTGACCGGTGGCAAGAAGAGCCAAGCTCTCTTGTCGGCCCCCGTCGCTGCCCGGGCGGGTGGGGCCGACTCCCCTAAGAGGCTGATCGTGGTGGCTGCCGTCGCTGCCCCTAAGAAGTCTTGGATCCCTGCTGTTAAGGGTGGCGGCAACTTGGTCGACCCCGAATGGCTCGATGGCTCGTAAGTCGCTAGCTAGAAAAGAGTTGTATTATTAATGACTATTTGCCTGTAAATATACGAACTTTTAATATTTTTTTATTCTTACATGCAAATAACCTTGTTGTTAATAGGGAGAGATTATAAATTGATTAATTTTGAATTTGTTTAGATGTTTTATTTTAAAAATATTTGTCCTATCACTCAAAGTAAAAGCATGGTGACAATGCAGGCTACCCGGCGACTACGGCTTCGACCCGTTGGGGCTCGGGAAGGACCCGGCTTTCTTGAAATGGTACCGGGAAGCGGAGTTGATCCACGGGCGGTGGGCGATGGCGGCGGTCCTGGGAATCTTCGTGGGGCAGGCGTGGAGCGGCATCCCGTGGTTCGAGGCCGGGGCAGCCCCCGGGGCCGTGGCGCCCTTCTCGTTCGGGACCCTGCTCGGGACGCAACTACTCCTGATGGGGTGGGTCGAGAGCAAGAGGTGGGTCGACTTCTTCAACCCGGAGTCCCAGTCGGTGGAGTGGGCGACCCCGTGGTCGAGGACTGCAGAGAACTTCTCCAACGCCACAGGGGAGCAGGGCTACCCCGGCGGGAAGTTCTTCGACCCCCTAGGGTTCGCCGGGACGCTCAAGGATGGAACGTACATCCCGGACGAGGAGAAGCTCGACAGATTGAAGCTTGCCGAGATCAAGCACGCGAGGCTTGCTATGGTGGCTATGCTCATCTTCTACTTTGAGGCTGGCCAAGGGAAGACACCCCTTGGAGCCCTTGGCTTGTGAGCTTCAATCATGACATTATTAATGTTGTATAAACAAACGTTTGCAATGTAGAGAGTTTAATTATTGATCGATCATTGATTTGGGAGTTTACTCAATTGTCTAATGTTTTTGCCTCTTACAAACAGTTCAATGAAAAGGGCAATTTTGACTACAACTAAATTAGACAGCTGAAGCAATCACCAGATTCTGCTCAGCTAAGATACAAGAAGATGAATAGAAAGAGACAAATTATTGTTGGTGAATTATTTATGAGTTACCCATAGCCATCAAGAATTCGCCTTCACAAACCACTTCTCCGCCAACGTAAGCTTTGCCTTCCAACTTTGCTATTCCGAAGCGTTTCTGCAGCTTCACAAGGTTCATTCTCATCACTAATGTATCCCCTGCAATCACCGGCTTCCGGAATCTTACTTTGTCGATTCCAGCAAAGAAGAAACTACTGCTCGACCCTCCCACCTCCGGCTGTAGCATAACTATGCCTCCAACCTGAGCCATCGCCTAGATAAAACAGCACGCATGTTATTATTGTCGAAGCTACGAGTCTTGAGGAGAGTGTTAAGACTTTCAAATGCTAATCAAAGAAAAACCACTTCAGTAAGGAACCTACACAATCATTTCCCAACTTAGAATAATACACATATCAATGCATTTGGTTGTAACAACTAATCAGCCACTGCTTAGCAGCATAAATATGATGTCAACGCATCAAAAACTAAAAATCCTATATCAACAATCCGAACATAAAAAAATACTTGTTATCAGGGTGCAAAAAGTGACTGATGCTCGAGCGTCAGAGACGATAGATTTATCCATGATCATACAAAAACCGAGCCTAGATAAACATCATAAACCACGATTTTACAGCCAATACAAATGCACTACTTAGAAGCATAAACATGATGTCAATGCAGCAGAATTATGAACATAAACCCTTGTCATCAGAGGTGCAAAAACTGCGTGATACTCGAGCATTAGAGACTATATGTGCATCCGTAATCATAAATAGTTCGATAATAGATAAGCTACGGTTTCACAGCCGATACAAATTCAATACTCTAATCACATTGGTTTACCTCAACCATGAGCACGCCAGGCATAATCGGCCTCTCCGGAAAATGGCCGGGGAAGAAATTATCATTGATAGTCACATTCTTAATAGCAACAGCAGACACACCAGGTGTGTACTCAATCACTCTATCCACCAGCAGAAACGGAAATCTACAAACCACAACATTAACAATCAATTTGAGAAATTAAACAACACTGAGCTAGGAATGAAATTAACACCAAATCAAGCACGCACGACACAAAAAGTAAAATAAAAACTAACCTGTGAGGCAAGATATCACGAATCTGATTAATGTCCATGACTGTTGGAAATGCAGGGTACCCTGAAGCCATAAATTGATAAGAAATTGCAAACATCAAAGTGAAGAAGTTAAACAAGAGATAAAATATCGAGGTTTCATACTCAATTCAATCGGCAGCTCGGCGGAGGAGGGGTGGTCATCAGAGGCAGCGCAGGAAGCGGTGAGACTACGGCTGATTTTGTTGAAATTGGCGGCGACGCCGTGTGATCTTGAGGTAGTGAAAGGCTGCTTGACGGAAACGGAGAGCGGTGGCGGTGCGTTCTCGAGTGCTGGGGACTGTGGAGAAGTGAGAGTAGAGAAGAGAGAATGCGAGAGGACGGAAGATGCCATTGTCGACTGAGTGTTCGACAAAATGTTTGTGAGAGTGAAGGATAGAAAGGGTATAAGGCGAAATAAACGAGGGCGGAGAGACCGAGAGATTTCACGACAGTCTACCAGCTGCCTACAATGGTAGTGATTGGTGAATCATTGTGTTCTTTTATTTATAAATAATTTTATATCGCTCGATATTATTTTCTAATTTCGACCGTTTAAAATTTAAATTAGTACTTATATAATATTATATACGAGTAGGAGAACGTTATTCTCCTATTCATCCCTTAGATCTTTTATTCTTCTTAATATGGGCCGTTAGATCTCATTCATCAACGGTCCAGATGATCTGCATTATTACACTATAATGATGCATTATTAGTCGGTGTGCATTATTACACAATAATGGTGCATTATTAGTCGGTGTGCATTATTCAATTGAAAATCTGCATTATTAAATGACACGTGACACCAATCTAACCGTCGGATGACAAAATCGTGGGGCTGAGATTAAAAAGAACAAAAAACAAAATATACAAAAAGGAAATGAATACATCCCTATAGGAGTATATGGAGTATTTTTATTAAATATGAAAACATTAAAAATAATAAAAATCTGGACGAAATTTGGCAACCATTAGCTGATCTAGGGCATCATTTTCCACGAGACCTCTTTTAGGATTTCAATTATGTATTTATTGTATTTTTCAGTTATGTAATTTTTATACTTTAATAAAATTATGAATATAAAATAACATTTAATTTAAATATAAATTAAATTTATTGAAAAAAATGAAATGAATTAATTGGACCTCTGAATAGTGAAGAAAAAATATGGTTAAAAGATGAAGGATTGCACATGTTATCTCTTAATTAAGAGACGAAGTAAAAAGTGGTGTGAGTCCAATAATAATAAATGGACGAGGTAGAATATGAGATGGGATTGTGATTTCTTAAGTAAAATAATTAAATTACATAATTTATTGATATTAATTATTTGGTCTGCATAGGTCAAATTTGGGATAGATTGCTGGATGGACACTAATAGTAATCTTCCAATTGATTGTTATTTATCATCATAAAGTTGAATTAATTATTTCATAGTATCAATGTTTAATTTCAACTAACTCATTAACTAAACCAAATGCTCCTCTGTATCTAAGGAGGAGTAAAATTCAAACCCAAACACAAGTATATAATAATATCAATACATTTAATCGAATATACTATCAAAAAATATGGTATAAAAATTGTTATATGGAAAAAAGTTAGTAAAATGAGGAATAATACAAATACTTTCTCATACCGATATTTTTAACATAATATACATACCAACATTTTTCATCTAGTATATGATACAGGTACATAATATTTTTCATAGTTCATATGATAGTCATTAATCATCTCAATTTACTATTTCTAGTTCATCTATGAATAATTGTCTCATTTATTTTTAGTAACTTTGATTTTGAAGTTCACATTTCACTAATTTAATATACATATTAGTAAAAAATTAGGACTCCTATTGTACTCACTTTTTCCATTCATTTTCTATTACATTTCAAGTACAATTTATTTTTTATAACTAAGACATAAATTTAAAGGGGATAATAACCATTTAAATCATAAAATTTTGTTGTGTCATGAAGTTTTAAATTAAAATATGAAATCATGAAGTTTCACTTTTTTTTAATTGTCCATTCTTGCACAAATCAACATATTTTTATGATGTTAAAAAACGATAATATTCCAATAAATTAAAAAAGAAATAAGAAAATAAATAAATATACAAAAAAATTATACTATTTATTTTAATAAAACATGTCATTTTAAATAGCATTTTCAATTAATTTTTGT
Source organism: Salvia splendens (assembly GCF_004379255.2). Classification (NCBI taxonomy): domain Eukaryota; kingdom Viridiplantae; phylum Streptophyta; class Magnoliopsida; order Lamiales; family Lamiaceae; genus Salvia; species Salvia splendens. The sequence goes on along the minus strand of NC_056043.1, from coordinate 32,301,446 downwards.
GCATGAAACAATTGAAGAAAATTAAAACTAACTAATATTTTAATTTTAAGTTCATGAGACAACCAGAAATTAAGGGGTAATTACATGTTTTGTACAAAATGTTTTACCTTTGTTTCAATTTAGTACAAAAAGTATTAAGTTTACATATTTTATACAAAAAGTTTATTTAGTGTTCCAAAATAATACATTCCGTTAAGTCCCTACTAACACCGTTACTTCCAATTACATCATACGTACAAAAAGTTTCATCAATGTTTCAAATTTGTACAAAAGTTTAAATTAAAACTTTTCATTAATTATTTCAAACACAATTATTTTTATTACTCACAAAAATGAAATACACATAGAAAAAAAAATCACCACTCTTCACCATCAAATTAGCGAATTTCATTTTATTGTCGAAGCTTTCTCATGTAACAATGGAGAATACATGCAACTAAAAAGATATTGAATCTTTTTTGTCAAAATAAAATATCAACTTATTGACTGTTTGAAGCTCAAATTAGCCATTTTGTAAAGATGAAATATGAACTTATTTTATACTGTGTTATATAAAGAATACAATAAAAAAAGAGTATATTGAGAGACAGATTTTTTTTAAACCACGATCAATTGCTGGAAGAATCAATTTTTTAGAGTGATTAATTGTATTAAATCTCTAATTATTCTTTTATTATGATGATAAGTTGGACAAATTATAAACTAACTAACGATGTTTAAAATATTTAACGGAATATATTAATTTAAAACACTAATGTAACTTTTTATATAAAATATATAAATTTAATACTTTTTGTACTAAATTGAAGCAAAGTAAAATATTTTGTATAAAATATGTTATTACCCGAAATTAACCATACTTCACAATTTAATCCAAATTTAAAGGGCCCATTACAATTATTGCGATATATTAATGCCAGGGGCAATCCGGTCATTAAACTCAAGTAAAAATATGGAGTAAACGGCAGTCTTTTAGTGATAAAGGTAACACAACTTCCACCGGAGTCGGCGGCGCTTCCTCCGTTGCCACCATGGACTTCCACCTTCACGGCGGCTCCCCCTCTTCCACCTCCTCGTCCTCCTCCCACCACCGCCAAAACCCCCCCACCAACACCAATTCCGCCTCCAACGGCCACCACTCCTCCGACCCTATGCACTCCTGGTGGGAATCCATCTCCCGCGCCCGCTCCCGCATCCACCTCCTCTCCTCCCTCCTCCCCTCTCCCCCCCACCTCGACCCCCTCTCCTCCCTCGCCGACACCGACCGCCCCGCCCGCTCCCTCCTCCTCTCCTCCCCCGCCTACTCCTCCCTCTCCGCCGCCCTCTCCTCCCCCTCCTCCGGCCACGCCGACGACCCCCTCTGCCGCTGGCTCTACGAAACCTACCTCTCCTCCGACCCCGATCTCCGCCTCGTCGTCCTCTCCGCCCTCCCTCTCCTCGCCGCCGCCTACCTCCGCCGCATCCACCACCCCGCCGCCGAATCCCCGCCCTCCCTCGCCGGATTCGAGGCCGTCCTGCTAGCGCTCTACTCCTCCGAGGCGAAGTCGCGCAACGGCAAGGCGGTTACCGTCTGCATCCCCGATCTGTCGCAGCCGTCGCTGTATCACGCACCGAGAAACCCTAGCCCTAATTCGAACCCTAGCGGGACTTCGATCGGGATTCTCTCGCCGCCGCTGGAGCCGCAGATGGCGGTGAAGTCAACCAAGCGCGCTTGCATCGTCGGCGTCGCGCTGGATTGCTACTACAAGCAGATCTCGCAGATGCCGAGGTGGTCGAAGCTTGATTTCTGCAATTTCGCTGCTGTTTGGGCGGGGGTTGATTGCCCCTGCACTTCGGATTTCGATGGGAAACCGGTGGATTTTATCGATAAGAATGAGCGTCGCTGGAGCGGGAACGGATTTGGGGATGATGATGAAATTAGGGTTGAATCAGACGAGATTGATCGGGTGGTGGAGAGAGTTAGGGATTTAGAAATTGAAAACGGTGATTCAGCACAAATTGGTGAACAAGAGGACTTGAGAATTCCGCTACCATGGGAATTGTTGCAGCCGGTTTTGAGAATTTTGGGGCATTGTTTGCTGGGGCCTCTGAATGCTGATGAGGTGAAGGACGCGGCATCTGTGGCTGTGCGGCGGCTATACGCTCGAGCTTCCCATGATCTTGTTCCGCAAGCGATTCTAGCTACGAGGAGTTTGATCCAGCTTGATAAGGGGATGCGTGAGGCTGCCAATGCTGCTGCTGCCAATGGATCTGGTTCGAATGTTAATACTCCCAGTAAGGCTAAGAAACCCGAGATACTTTTAGTTTCCAAGTGATGGTGTTCTATCAGAATTTGCCTGTTCTTAACTTGCGTTTGGTGTTCATTGTGGGAGTCTGAGAATGTGTTGGTTTTGTGTAGATTATTAATTGTTACTAGAATTATACGTATAAATGAATTGTTTTTATGATGGGTAACGTGCTAGATTGATGAGATATATGCTAAACGATGTGTAATATTATGAATTATGTTCATTTGATGTGTAGCTGTTCTTGTTCAAATGCTTTTGTTTCTTTAGATATGGTTCAAATGCTTTTGTTTCTTTAGATATGTTGTTGATATGGTTCTTTGGTGAAATATAAAATTCCACATTATTGAATTACTACTTAATTGAATACCTTCTAATGTTTTTACTAATAGTTAACATTGAGGATTCTTTTTTTGTGGTGCTGTCTTTGCTATCTGTTTTGTATAAACAAGGACATAGAAGAAGGAATTGGGAATGGATAAGAAGGGAACATGGATGTTTTCATTAGGAGAATGTAGAGATTGTTGATGTGCCTATAGTTCGACTTTAGTAGTAGTACCTGTTAGGCAACAATATTTTTCATACTTTTTTACTTCTTGGCAGTGAGTTTAATTTTGTTTCTTATGATGAGGGAGGGAAGCATCATTTCTGCTATTGCCTTTTTATAATTTTTCAGTTTGCCTAAAGCATAGTTATTCATAGACATTTTATATAGTAATTCCAAAAAAAACCGTAGATTCTTTATTTTCACCTTACTTAGAAGTTACCAGGAAGCAAGATTATGGAATGGAGGGAACTGGAACTTGTGAGTTTTGAGCTTCTTTAGACCCCCCCCTCCCCCCCAACCCCCACCCTGTTAGAGCTAATCTGTGTGAACATTCACTATTAAGTAGCATTTCTGGCTTCGGCTGACACTAACAAGGATGATTAGGGCGAAAATATGTAGGTTTGCTTCTTGGTTTCTCCTTAAGAGATTGTTCAAATGATGAGCTTTGCAGGATAGGTTCCCTTAATAAGCATTTGATAAGACTTCTATTAGAGTTTGAGTATGTATTAGTTGCCTACAGTGGGGAAAGAAACTGAATTTAGGAGCAACCTTCATAGTTTTCTAAGGATGAAGTTTTGACATTGTCGAACTCCGTTCTAAATTGACCTTTCAACACCAAGCAGAACTTGAGACATGGTAGGGTGTTTATTCCATTTAAGAGGAGGTCATTGCTGGACACTTTATATATACTCCTCACCGAATGAGGAACATTGGCTGCTCAGAAACTTGATGAAATAATGTTTTGATTAGTAAAGTTTCTGATCCCGGGCTCATCTCAGCGTCTTTTACTTCAGTTAGTGATGCATTCCAGTCGACCTAGATCTGATGCTTGGCTTGTTAGTTGTTAAGCTATATCTATGTTGGTCCCGGAAAGTGAACTTGATTGACAAATAGTATCACCAAATTGACCCCTACTCTAATTTAGTGATGATTTTACAACCTCCGGGGTTGTGGAAATCCTTTGTCTAGTGCTGAAATTAGGATGATCCCTCCATCCCCGAATTGTAGCCTCGAGAGTGGGGGTCACATCGCCTTCGATCTTGGGGCTTTGTGACTAACAAGAGTCGGTTTTCTGATTACTGGAATGAGTCTTCTTTCTTGACTGCAGATGAGCACATACTGTGTGAAATTGAGTCATTTTATTCTTCAATTTCGACTTCAAAAATATGTTACTACTATATTACAAGCCCACAGTTCAAGTAGGAGCATGACCATCATTTTGCATAATATATTTAGTAAATGTATCATGAATTTCTTCATTCTCTAATTATAGCTTTGGTCCTTGTAATGTTAGATTTTTTATCACACTTTTCATTATCTCTCTGTGGACACATGCATGTTAAATTTTTGTATGAATTATAGTATTATTCCTCTCATAATGTTTTTCTATATTATTACCTCTCAAAAATGTTTCCTAAGAAGAGACACCAACATAGCTATCGTCATGCTCAACTCACTAAATTTATAGATTTTCCTTTTCTTTTTATTCTTACTCCTTTTTTTTTATTGTGATACAAATTTTCCATCAAAAGTTTAGTTTTTGTCGCTAATCTTATTGTAAGAAAATATAAAGCATATTAGGAAAATAAATTTAGTTATGAGCACTACTCTTATCATTCCATTATGTGAAGTAACTAAAATGGTATTATGATTCTATTAAATTATTGATCTTATGAAAAATTATAAAAATTCTTAGAATTACAATTCTAGAATAATCTTAAAGAAAAGTTTTAATTGCTTATAAAATCTTGAAGTTCGATGTTTGTCTTGTACATTTTAAAATTTGAATGATAAGTTGCGAAGTATTAACAATGCTCAATTGTATTTGACAAAATTTGTGTTTTTTCCCCTAGTTTTTAAGCTTAAAATGACGTCGTTGAATCGTCTATATCCTCTTTAATATACACATTTATGTCATAAGGAGACGGATCATCTACTGTGTTGGAAAACACAGTAGGAAGGGAATGTTGTGCATTAAACGCACTGTTTTACCCATCAAACGCAGCAAATGGAGGAAGCCAAGGCCTCACATGATATCACTTAATTCCCTGCTGTGTTTTTCAACACAGATGATCCACTTCCCACAATATACTAACAACGCCAAATTTTCAGTAAATCATAGGCAATTAACCCTAAAGAATATATCTACCTTTTCATTGAAAATGACATTTACAATCAATAATTCAGCAGTAAATTATGAGAAGATAATTAAATGGATAAAATAAGCAAGCATAGTTGAAGAACCAACGACTTACTCCCAAAGTGCCACGTGGTAATACTATTCTATCCAAATATCCTTCTATTGCTGGTTTGAATACATATCGCAAATTAGTGGGCTTTGTTGTCATGCCGCATGAATACAAAACACTTGATTTGATAGAATCAAATAATTATGACTTTTACTATAGTTATAAATAGCTTATACGTATATATAATAATGTTACTTTATTACGATTATAATTACAACTGATAAATTTAAATTGAAAAATTAAGAATTTTAATTGGAATAAATGTAACCTCAAAATTCTGCCGCGGCTAATTAAAAACTAGTGAAATCAAACATTAATTCAAAAACAAGTGCAGAGAGAAGTCAAAGTTGACTGATTTGGACGTTGATAAACATCATTCAACACATCATTGACTACTTTTTTAAATAAAAAACCCCATTAATGCATGTATATATATAAAACAAAAATATCTGATTTAAAGTAATACATGCAATCACTTATTTAAATTGACTTAATATCTGATTAATATTGACTTACTAATATCGCAAGAGATATAGAAAATATCACAAAATTTAAAGTAATATGAACTGGTTTTTCGATATAGAAAATTTTATTAAAAAAAAGGAATGATATAAACCCACTTATTTAAAAGGAAATGATTTGTGACAAAATTAAATTTAACTGAATATCCTTATCCAAAAATATTAAATTACCACTTAAATTCATATATTGACTTTGTGATTTTTTTGTATTTTTTTAATGTGTTTGAGAATTGTTAATTATTAATAAGTTACTACTTAAATAACTTTTTATTATGATAAATTCTCATAAAAATGTAAGAAAGTTTTCAAAATTATTAAAAATATAGAAAATAACGTAAAATTACAAATTAACTTTTATTATGGCAAAGACATTACATTAGAGCCCTAATAGTTTCTATTTAGGGCCATTACAAATATGACAATCCAACCTTAACAAAACACAAATTTAGTTACATGAACAATTGTTTCAATTTTAGTTACCTGACCATAACTAATTTTACTACACATCTTTAACCATATATCATCGTCATCGTCATCGTCATCGTCATAACCTAATTAACCGCGGAGCAAACCGTACGGATCTCGCCGTTGGTGCCCGTCTTCACCTCGACATTGCTCATCTTCACCATCGACCGGCCGAACTCGATGCCGAACGTGAGCCCGGCGAAGCCCCTCACGCCGATGAACCGCTGCACGACGCTCCTCGTCGAGGCGTCGCCCCACAGCCGCTGGTCCGACTCGAGGACCCCGCGGCCGTCCCTCAGCTTGGCGAAGTAGCCCGCGTCGAAACGGGTCTCGCTGCCGCTGTCGAGCCCCACGCGCCTCGTGCCGTCTCCACCGTTCGGGCACAGGCCGCGGAGCGTGGGGAGGAACGCGGGGTCGATGGTCGGGTCGGGCCCGCCGTTGGTGAAGTTGTAGAGACGGTAGCTGAAGAACTGGCAGGCTGAGGTTCCGATGGTGTGGCCTCCTGCAAAAGGTTAATAATAATTTAAATTAATTTTTTTTATTGTAATTATATTATAGGTAAATATTACTCATATTAATTAATAAATTATAATTGGAGATGAAGCTGCATACCAACTAAGGCAACCAGGTCTTGAGTGTTGAGTTTTTTATCTAGAAACTTCTGCTTTTGGACGTCGACGGAATCACGGAAACCGGGTAGGTTGGAGGTGGCGCTTGCCTGCGAAACCCGGCCGTCGCGCCGCCCAGTCGGCACGGCCCAGCTGCCTCCGCCACTCTGCATCAATTGAAATAAACATGTTTACTTTCATGTCTAAACTTTGGATTTTGGTATAAGCTCATAAGTATAAATTAAGTGATTGATTGGACCTTATAATTGGTAATTAATTCCTAACCATTTTTTTAATATATTCGTGACATTCTACTAACTTATTTAACTCATATAACACACTCAACTAATTCTTCATTAAAAGTAATGAGAGAATATTAATTCAAATTCAATAACTTGGTACTTACGACGACGACGGAATCGCGAGCAGCAAGAGCGAGAATGTCGGCACACGAGACCACACCAGGGCACACGCGCTCGATCTGCTGTTTAGCGTCGTCGATGACCTCGTATCCTCTCAACAGACGGTTGGGCCCCGCAGTCTTTTCGGTGTTGGGACCATCGATGAGAATGGAGGCGTCACAACCCTCGACAAAGCAATCGTGGAAGTGCATTCTGAGCAAACCCGCCGCAATAGTTGGGTTAGTCCGGAAATGCGACCTCACGGTCGTCTGGACTATCGACTCGGCTCGAGGGCACCTGGCCGAGTAAAACCCTATCCTAGTGCCTTGGCCTTGTGACAAGCCCACTAAGCTACCCAACACCACTAGCACGACAATTCCATTAATCTTGTGAAAACCCATTTTAGTAAGTATATAGTTTGTACAAAGAAATAATCCACTCAAATTGTTTGGTTTGTGATTATAAGTGGTGGAAATTGAGGGTATTTATAGGGTGGAAATTGAAAGTGAAGTGAAGAAAGTCAAAAAGGTTTAAGCCTTGAGAATAAGTAAACAAAGCCGGCTACTAGTGGTGGCATTTTCCATCTAAAATTCAAAACAAATTTATTTGGGTAATGAGTTGTCATGCAATTCCATTAGTATCTTCTTTGGATTATTTCATTTTGAGGATGTGACTCATGGCATTATTTGTCACCGACATGCATGGATTGTATGTAGCATTATTATCTTTTTTGTGTTGTTAGAATAAATCGTTGACAAGTTTAATTAGGAGAAATGATTAGGTTAAACAAACACGTTATGTATCCTTTTGACTTTGAGGGGATTTGTAATAGTATAATATACCAAAAGAGGTAAAATAGATTTAGGGGAGTTTTGAAAATAGTAGAAGAAGGCAATAATGTAGTGTTGTAATTAATTAAGCTTTAGTATGTGTTTAATTTGAGAAAGAGGTGAATGGGGTTGCAGGTTTAGTTTTAATTTATTGTATTAAGGAAATTTTGTCTTAACACTAAAATAATAGGGGTTAGCTTTCAGACTTTGTGTCGGATTTTTTACTAATTCAAATTAATCTGAAAATTCAAATTTTGAGAGAATATATAGTAAATATCCATATATTCAACTAAGTCCGAATAGAACTGAAAAAATTGAAATATTCAAATATATGTAAGTACTATTTTTAATATTATATACTTATGTAGTATTTTTTTACAACCCAAAAATCAGGAGTGAGCATTATATACATTAGGTTAGAAAATATATTTTAAAAAATATAATTTGATAAAATATATTACGTAACAATAAAATGAAATTTGAAATGTATGATAATTTATAATTTTTTTTGAAGAAAATAATCTTATCAAGAAATTCAAACCGAGTTTAATATTTCGATTTGATTCAATTTGGTTATTCCGACTACATATGATACTCACATAGGATAATTAATCATTTTTCTATGACAAAAGTAAGGTTAAAGTTCAAAAATTATTGATAGCCACCACCTAAAATCTTATATATGTGCTGAGAAGAGGAAGCTTCGTAGGCAAATTTGAGTCTTGTTACGTTCATGAAAGCTACACTTATCTGAATTCGTCTTTATTTGCTAAGTCAAAAGAGTTGCACAGTGCTACAAACTTTAGCAAATGGATAACATGAGAGATAGAGAAGACTATTTCAATGATTGAATATTTGAATTGGACAAACATTTCTACAACTAATTGCATGCATTAATGAATAACAAATGCCTTGTCTAAGTAATGCCAATTAGTAGAAACTTCTTGTTTTAATGCGACATTTGCATGAGCACTGTGCTTTATTATCACCTAACTTTTGACTTTAAATGTTCTATTCATACGCAATTCTATTTTTACTTCATATTGAAGCAATACATATATGCACGTATGCATGTATATTGAAAGAATTTAGTATCCGAATAAAAAGTGTTTAGTTAAAGTTACAAATTAAAATTACTTAAAAAACAACAATGAAAATAAGATAAATTAAAATTCATTTTCTTAAAAGGGTTGTAGACATCATGAACCCGCAAGAGGGCGACAAAAACAGCAGCGTTTGGCGGCTTTCCACCGAGCCTATGACAAAAAACCGGGTTATCGGAAAAAAAATCGACCATGCTGCAAATCTGTCATGTTCCGACAGTCACATTTTTTGCCGTCTCATTGTGAATGACCTAAATTACTACAGAGTTCTAAGTATATGTTATATTTAAGAGTGATAATAACAAAATTCAAGGTAATACGCGGGGAAAATTAAAGAACATAATAAAATATATCTTGGGTTTATCTAAGTATATATATTATGATTATATCTCCTTCTGCTTTTTGCATACTGCACATAAATATTAGTAGCTTAGCAAAGAATAAAAAAACTAAAAGGAAGAGAAGTGTAAATTATATGCAGTTATTTCTTGAGAGACGAAATTCATTTTGAAGATGAATTCTAAAATATTGGATATACACAAGAAATGTTAATATCACAATCAATATTTCATCTAATGTATCTAAATATCTATGAAGTCCATATTAACTTAACAAACACACACACACACACACATAGTGTGATCAGTATATATAAATATAAATACAAAACCAGTTATCCCCAATAAGTATATATATTATGTTTGGAGTAAACAACTAAGTGAGTGATTCAACAACTAATGATTATCATTTTGTCATTTTTCGTTTGGAAAAAAACATTTGGCACATATATTTTCATCGAAAATATGATTAATTCCTTTCCATGTTAGTAATAGTATTTTGTTTTTAGGTTAATGTTTATTGATGGAAATTTGACGTGGACTGTTGTGAATTATTGAGTCCGTCCGCACCGTGTGGACTGCTGCATGCAAGTTTTGGCCTTTTCATAATAGTGCATAAGAGGGTATTAATCTAAATTTTGTTAGGACAAAATATAAAAAAAAAACCCATGAATTTTGGTCATTCTAATACGTTGCATAATTCACGGGCAATCTCATATTTATACAGTAATGTTTAAAATTTTATATTAGATACAATTTCACATGAATAAAATAGATTGAAATATATGAAAAAATATTAAAATTCATGGTTTTTTCAGAATTCGATCAAAATTCATAATTTGTTGTGAGAATTTGCCCATTTTTAATTAACAATTGATCTAGTTAGACAATATACATGTCTATTAATTACATCAATGTTAATCAAAATAGTTCCCCAAGTATCTTCGATAAATGATCCAAAAATACTTATTTATGCAACAACTGTGTTAGTGTACATTATCAAGTGGTACGTAGTGCCGTTGTCACCTTAGCTAATTAAGGCCACCCGCAACGCGTCACGTGGGTGACCTGTAATCCGTCACGCCGGGACGAGATGGCGGCGTGACGTGTTACAGGGCCCCGTCTCGTCCCCAGCCCGCCGAGCGTTCAGTCCCGCCGAGACGGATGGCGAGACGTCTCGCCACACGCCAGCGCGACGTGGCACGCTCCGGCGTCATGCGTGACGCCCACTCGCCGGCCCGCGAGTGGGCATCGTCACGCTGACGCAATAAATCATTTTTTTTAAAAAAAATCGAACTAAAAAAAATAAAAAAATGAAAAACGGTAATATTATCGTTAATATTACCGTTTTTTACTCTATAAATACTCCTAATTCATCCTCATTTCACACACAAATACACATCTATTCTTCCCAAATCATCTCTATTTCCTCACCAATTTTCATCTAACCTCTCATCACAAAATGTCCGACCGACGGAAACTCTGGCGGTGGCAGCTCCGGTGGGTTCGACATCAACGCGTTCGGCGACTGGGGGGGCATGTACAATGTCCTGGGTGGTAGTTTTTTTATTTTCTATAAAATTGTATTTTAAATTATGTAATTTTTATTTTTATAGAATTTTAATTATGTGTTTTTTTAAAATTTTAAGTTGTATTTTTATTTTATGTTGTAATTTTATTTTATTTAATGAAGTGTGTTTTTATTAATTGAATTTGGTTGGAAATAAAAATTAAAAATGAAATTGAATGAATAGTAATTTAAGAGATGGTTAAGGGACGGATAAGAGATGGAGGGTTGCAGGTTCCGTCCCTTAGTTAAGAGATGGAGTAAAAAAATACAGTGGGGCCCATGAATAGTAATTTAAGGGATGGATAAGAGACAGCGTTGCATATGGCTAATGAATCGATCGTAATGTTTCAAACAATTGCTATCGTTGCATATTATACTAAAAATTGTCCAGAGCCTTTGTCCTAGCGGCAAGGGGCTTAGACATTATTGCTATCGTTGCATATTATACTAAAAATTGTCCAGAGCCTTTGTCCTAGCGGCAAGGGGCTTAGACATTATTGCATGAGGTGCCGAGTTCGAGCCCTCTTGAGATCAGTTGTAATTTCCTCCCTTGTATACGAGTTAATTTAAAATAAAAAAATATTATACTATAAATTAGTTACTAGTATTTGCATATGCAGTATTATTAATTTGTAAGGCAATAAATATCCACAACTACTAATTAATGCAATCAAATTGATTGGCCAATATCCAATTTCTGGGCCTACGCGTTACACTATATCAAAAAAAAAAAATTCTGGGCCTACCGTCACACAATGGTCCGGAAAAATCGAAGCAAATGTTGACACTAACATTTTGTAATTTTAAATTCAAAAGTTAGATCTAAATCCTAAACCTACAAATTACATTATTAAACTTGACATCTAAACTTTGGATGGGAAAAATCAGTATCAGATTAACTCGATAACGACTAAATTCGTTAAGATAAAACTTGGACACGACGCGTGAAAACAAAAAGGGCTATATATATCAGGCTTGAATCCAGCTTGCTATTGCGTCGTAATCAATTTGATCTAATATGATATAGTTTTGAAATGAAAGTTGAAGTTGAATGCGTATCGGCACCAAACGTGTATTGTTCAAATTTTAATTTTTCTATAAATAATTCTTTTTTTTCATTAAGTCACTTTGGCGTCAATAATAATTTTAGCATAATATTTTTTATCGATAACAATAATAATTTTTATTGATAACAATATTAGCTTTCACGTCGATTACTTTATTTTACTACAAGTGTAATTCTTATTCATAACAAGTTTTAGGTTAAAAATCAGTCATGAGTTTGGATCAATAATTGGGTGAAAGAGAAGATTGGGCCTTGAGTTAAAAGAAAACTTGGCTTTGATTAAAAAAATAAACTATTTGCCAACTTATAAAATAAAAATTAAGCCACAACTCCAAATTAAACAATACCTTTTTAGTTCATCTTTTTTAATTATCATCCAATTGTATATTTATTTTTAATATTTATTGTTTGTTCATTTAAAATTAATAATTTAAATGTATTAATATTTAATTAAATACCATAAATTACATAATTATAAATTTTAGAATTAATTATTGTAAAGATAAAAGATAAATTGTGATTGTTTGATGTTGTATTTAAAGATGAAAATGACTAAAATAAATAATACTAACAAAAACAAAAATTGCCCCATTTAGATACATATAAAGATAAAAATTGAAATAAAATAAGGGTCCACTTTTATGGATGTTTGTGATGATGATATAAAACTTAAAAGATTGGATTATGGATATATTTGAAAATTCCATTTGAAACTTGAAATAGTAAGCCATATAAGTATTAAGACATAAATAAATAAGTAGATGTATGAGAGTAATGGTGATAAAATTTTCATGAAGACTAATTTTTATGGGCAAACTAAAATAAGAAAAATAAAATTATTTTTTTGTGGATAAGTAATACGGAGTATAGCAAAAATTGCAGCATTATTATAGTGTGAATAAAAATAAAATAATTTCACAAATTAGAAAAGTAGGTGCGAATCCAGATAAATATTGATGGGATCGATTACCCATGGTTTTGAGATTTTATTGCAATCTGGAATTCTAAAACCAGTGGGTAAAAGTGAAATATTTTTTTTGTTTGCCAACTTTTTGGGTACATGAAAGGAAATCGGATTTAATAAAATAAACCTTTTTTTTACAGAAATTCGGTTGCACCTTTAACTATACTCAACTCAAAAATATTCTCTAGTATTCAAACTCTTATCAATTTTCCGATTCCAACAAAAGAATTCTAAGGCAAAAGAAAATTACTAAAACATTCAACACTAACAATAAATAAAGAAAAATGGATAATTAATATAAAAATCACAACGCTTTGTTGACTGGTGTCACGTGTTTTGATACCAACAACGATCTTATTCACTGTATATCCGAGTTTTTCATTAGTTAAAAAGTGATACTCAAGTCATGAAATTGAAAATGAAGTGGTGATTAAAAAAAGCAATGGGCATGGAAAACACAAACTAGTGGCTAGTGTAGTATGCATCAAACCACCTACCACATCACCTATATAAACAATTGACTCCCAAATCCATTGCAACTCAAACCATCAAACCCCCTTTCACACTCACCAAATTCACACTATATATAACTACACTTCCATTTCACTACAACCATCATCCACTCACTATAACAACCAATTCTATAAATAGAAATAGAGTTTGAGAAAATTTGAAGCAATATTATGGCTAGAGATCTTCATCTTGCTAATAAACCTTCCTTGTCCTCCGTCGACCAAAAGCTAGCCCTCGCCAAGCGATGCTCTCAAGGTCCGTGCAAACGCGTGATTATTTGATTATTCGTGCTTGTTGTTTTTGTGTGTTTTGTCTTTCGTGTCATTTTAAAGCAACAGTATAGCTAGGGACTACTATTTTTTTGTGTTCGTTCGTTGTTTTTCTTTTATGATGGTGATTTTGAATAGATGGTTTGTTTCTATGTTACTATTCCCATTTCCATTTTAACATGTGAAAAATATGTATGTTTAATTTGTGCAGAGGGTGCATTGGCAGGAGCCAAAGCAGCTGTTATTGCTACTATTGCTACTGCTATTCCTACTGTAAGTTTTATTTATCTTCTATAAATTCAATTTCTAGATATCTACTTATGATATTACAATAATAATAATTGAATAATTTATGTTTTTTGCAGGTGGCAAGTGCAAGAATGTTGCCATGGGGTAGAGCCAATCTCAACCCCACTGCACAAGCTCTCATTGTCTCCACTGGTGAGAAATTAAACCATGCCTTTTTCTAGTATAGTAGTATTATTAATTAATTACATTATTAGGTGTTAATTGTGATTAAAATAAATTATTACATTAATTTTGATTTATTACATATATACAGTGGCTGGAATGGCATACTTTATAGTGGCTGACAAGACTATCCTTGCAACTGCTAGGCGCAACTCCTTCAATGGCACTGACCAACCTCATAATTTTTGAAGATTAATGTTTAGTGATTTAATTAAGATGGATATTTTTGGTTAAATCATCTATTAATTCCTATGTACCAACTATCTCTCTCTCTATATATTATGCTAAATATAGAGTTGGATTGGTCACTTCATAAGTGCTTCCATCAATCTATTGTATCAAAATGTTGTTCAAAATGTTAAGCCATCCGCAACGCTATCTCTTATCCGTCTTTTAACCGTCTCATCTCTTAATTATTCATGGGTCCCACTGTACTTTTCACTCCATCTCTTAACTAAGAGACAGAACCTGCAACCCTCCCCCATCTCTTATCCGTCTCTTAATCATCTCATCCCTTAACTATTCATTCAATTTCATTTTTTATTTTTATTTCCAACAAATTCAATTAATAAAAACACACTTCTTTAAATAAAATAAAAATTACGAACTTAAAATCCTAAAAAAATGCATAATTAAATTCGTGGCATAATAAATAAAAAAAGACATAATTTAAAATATAATTTTATAGAAATTATAAAAACTACTCCGCCGGCGAATCATCCCCCGGAGGCGGTGGAGGCGGAATACCAAGTTGTCCTGCAAGATACACAATGCCGGCATGATGGGCTTGAAATTGGGCAGACGTCATGCGGGAAGTGTCCGCCATCGTGGCTGTGAAGTACAAGGACATTAAGGAAGAGGGCGGCCCTTGGGAGCCCGCTTGGCTTGATTCGCCTCGGCCACTCCTCCCTCTAGCCGCCTTGGTCCCTTGCGGCCGACGGTGCCCACGAGAGGACCCCCCTGCATCGTCAGCCGTGCCCTCAACCTCCTTCGAGGCAACCTCTTGCGCGGCGCTGCCTGAACCGCCCCACTAGACCAGTATTGGCCACCCGTCGTGTGCTTCGTGCGCTTCGAGGTCGAGCCCGTGCTGGACTGGACACTGCCGGCCCACCTTGCCTCGTCTTTGACGACCTCCCAAACATCGACATGTTTGAATTCTTTGCCGGTGTCGTCGAAATAGACTCGCAAAGCCGATCTCAGAACGTCGGCTCCCGTGGCTCCGCTTTGGTAATGAGCCGCTTCAGTCTTGTAGATGCTGCAGAATTTTTTGACCTCTCTGTCGACTCGGTCAAAGTGAGCGCGGAGCATCTTCAATGTGCGGCATCAGGACCCCTTTGGCTTAATCTCGTTGTAGGCCTCGGTGACCTTTTTCCAGAAGCACTTCCGGGTTTGTTGATTCCCGACGATGGGATCGTACGAGACGTTGATCCAGGCGTTGTACACAACCATCGCATCCTTGCGGCTGTACGGATGCCGGCCTACATCCTCATCCTCCTCGGCCGCCTCCGCCTCTTCCTCCACGATGTCTAATGCCTCGGAGCTTCCATCGCCTCGTCCTCCTTCCGGAGTGGGTTCATCCGGATAATCCTCCCTAATTTGGGATAATCCCTGCGAATACCTCAGGGCTGAGGGACGAGCGTATGCATCCACATCAAAATGGGGTGGTTTGTACCCCGCCAGCATCGACGAGCCTTGGGTGCCCGATGTCGACGAACCGGAACCCGAACCACCCAATACATTGTACATGCCCTCAGTCGCCAAACGCGTTGATGTCAAACCCACCGGAGCCGCCCTCGTTTCCATCGCCGGACATTTTGTGATGAAAATTGGAGAGGTTAGATGAAAATTGGAGAGAAAATGGAGATGATTTGGGAATAATAGATGTGTGTTTGTGTGTGTAATAAGGATGAAATATGAGTATTTATAGAGTAAAAAATAAAAAAATAATAAATAAATAAAAAAGAAAAAAACGTTTTCGTTACCGTTTGATTTTTTTTATTAAATTCGGATTTTAAAAAAAAAGATTTATTGCGTCAGCTTGACGAAGCCCACTCGCTGGCCGGCGAGAGGGTGTCACGCGTGGCGAGCTGGCTCGCCATCTGTCCCGGTGGGACGGGCGTCTCGGCGGGATGGTGATGAGACAGGACAACGCGTCCCGCGCGGGTCTCGTCTCGAAGGGACGAGATAAAAGACACCCGAGAGATGCGTTGCGGGTGCTCTTAGTATGATTGATGTTACTTAATTATGGGTGATGAATTTTACTAAAAATGTCTAAAATAATGTTAACAAATGTCTATTTAAATTACATAGTTATTATCTGAGCATAAATGAGTCAACCGGGTGCTTGATGCAACTTGCCCAATATCTTTACAACGTGAAAATTATCTTTTCAAGGCTTCATTTGGTAGCTATGTTTTCTTTATAACGAGAGATATCACGTCTACTGTGCAATTTGGGTCTTGTAATTTGAGAGATTTTTCATAAATAAATGTATAATTTGGGTCTTGTAATTAAACATAACTAAAAGGGCGTAAGTGCAATTAAGAAGATTGCTGGAAATCTTCTCTGAAGAGTGCGTCTCAATATTTTACAGTTTACGCTTCTTCGCGATGACGATGAAAGGCTCAATAATCAATTCAATCACAGAAATTCACCCAATTTTGAATTAAAACAAAATGAAGAAAATAGGGGAAGAATAATTTCCCTTTGGCGTATTGGTCTGTGAGCAAAAGCCCTGTAAAGAAGAGCTCCCCAGTTTCCATGTATATACATTCACGCACACCTCCTCTACCCCACCGCTGCCTCTAGAAACACTCCCATTTCCTCCATTCTTTCTGCAATTGCTATTTTCACTAGTTGAACAAAAGGGGCAGCATAAAGATTCGATTTTTATTCTTCTTTTTTGTGGGAAGCGATGGACGATGGTGAGAAGAGGAAGAAAAAGAAGAGAGGTGGGGCGAAGAGGAAGATGACAGTGGAGCAGACGGCGGCGTATGGAGCTGTGAGGGAGTGGGTTTTCTTGGAGCAGTCGAGTGGAGGTGGGAATTCGATGATTGTTGATGATGATTTTGGGGTGCAGTGCTATCAGCCTAAGGAGAAGCTTGTGTTTGAGTTTCATTGCCACACAACATGCAGTGATGGATTCTTGTCCCCTTCTAAGCTTGTTGAGAGAGCTCATCACAGAGGGGTCCTCTCTCTCTCTCTCTCTCTGTGTGTGTGTGTGTGTATGTGTGTGTGTGTGTGTGTCTTTGTGTATTGCATGTGTGTTTGAATGGATGTTGTTTTAGGAGAAATTGATGGTTTGAGAGGCTTCTTTTAGATGTGAAGTTTCAATGGAATGTATGAGTGAAACTGTGGTTGATTTTTTGAGGGTGGTGTTGCAATGCAATGGAAGGAGCAATGGCCTTGTTGAAGCTCAGTTGATTTTGTTTTTCAATTTTCAACATGTGTAGCACAGGATTTGATAAGCTGTCAACATGTGAAGAACAGAATTTGTACAAGAAACAGTGTGGGTGTACTGTGTGAATTTGTACATGTATTTTGGAACTAGGAAGGAATTTGTCTATTTAGGATTACTACTTTGGGACCAGCTTTTTAGTGCTTTAGTTTAGGATTTAGGGTTTAGTGTTTGATTCCCTCTGTAGGTTTATTTGAGAAGCTTTGGCAGACTGTATTCAGGTCATTGGAGCTTTATATTCCATCTTACTATATTACTGTTACTACGAACCCCCGTTAAAGTATGAAATACAGATGATTATGGTGTGGTGAATTCGTTGTGAAAAATGATGGATTTGTAACTTGTCGGAATCTACACAGTAGATCTTCACAACCGAAGGGCCGAGAATAGTTTCTTGTTTGAACGGTACCCTATTAATGACAATGTTATTGTGTTGTCTTTGTTGATTGTTATTCAGCTTAATTCATTTGGAAGTTGTCAGTGATGCTTAGAATGCGATTAGAAATTACTGAGGAGCATATTAGAGTTCCTTTCTGACATCAGGACTATAATGGCTGTGAAAATCGAATATTTCTTTCTGAACTAGCTTGCAAAAATATGGTAGATGCATTTGATTGTAAACTTGAAAGTGACTGAATGTTTAAAGGCATGGAACAGGTGAAAGTGTTGGCTTTGACGGACCATGACACGATGTCTGGCATCCCCGAAGCCATGGAAGCAGCTCGCAGATTCGGCATCAAAATTATTCCTGGTGTTGAAATCAGTACTATTTTCTACTCAAGGTTGGTTGTTCGCTTGTTCTTAATTTGAGTCCGGTGCTCTGCTCGACAAGACAAAAGTAATTCGAAATTATCTTCATTTTGTACTCTTTGGAATTGTATTTCTTGTGCACTTGCTGGCACTAATCACTGCATAATATGGCCATCTAAATAACTTTATGCCTCGAAAAAATAGAAGTAAGTTTACAGTGTTTTATAGTAGTTGTTTTGTCAATGATTATCTTATTGATGTTGGAGAAATGGCTCACAGAGGGGATTCGGGAGTACAGGAACCGGTTCACATACTTGCTTATTACAGTAGCTGCGGTCCTACAAATTCCGCAGCATTGGAGAAGTTTTTAGGGGATATTCGGGATGGCAGATTCCTCCGTGCAAAGAACATTGTTTCGAAGCTGAACAAACTGAAGCTGCCAATTAGGTGGGAAACCGTGACAAAGATAGCAGGAAAAGGCGTTGCACCTGGAAGGCTTCATATTGCTCGTGCTATGCTGGAAGCGGGACACATAGAAAACCTGAAACAAGCATTTACCAGATATCTTTATGACAACGGACCTGCCTATTCCACGTAATATTTATTTGGATTACGTTTTATTATTTTAAATTGCTCTTCAACAACTTTAATTACTAAATGGCTTGGTTTTGTATGTTTCAGGGGAAGTGAGCCCAGTGCAGAGGTAACAGTGCGTTTTATACGTGAAACCGGGGGTGTTTCCGTATTGGCGCACCCATGGGCACTGAAAAACCCTTCTGCTATAGTCAGGAGACTTAAGGAAGCAGGGTTACACGGTATAGAGGCTTATAGAAGCGATGGAAAGCTATCAGGTAGATGCTTTCTTTTTTTTTCTTCCTCTAATTCTGATTGAAACAGTTTTAGTCGATGCTTAATGTCACACCAAGTAAATGATTGAAGTTGAGACCTACAGATTTTAATTAGTCTATAATATGTTGCTTATCCCAAAATAATTAAATCAAAGAAAGCAGGGAGGGGATAAAAATGTGAAGCTTGAGAAGAATTGAGGCTTTCGTAGTTTTTTTATACTACTAGACTTGCACAATCAGTGCATAATTTTGGTGGTTGCATGCAGTATATAGTGATCTAGCAGATGCGCACGATCTGTTGAAGCTTGGAGGATCTGATTATCATGGGAGAGGGGGGCAACAAGAGTCAGATGTGGGAAGTACAAGCGTTCCTGTGTTGGTGGTGCAAGAATTCCTCAAGGTCGCCCGCCCAATCTGGTGTAACGCCATCCAAGACATACTCGAAAACTACATCAAGGATCCTTCCGACTCAAAATTGCAAGGCATTGTCAAATTCGGAAGAATGACAACTTCCAAGACAAGTCTGAGTTCTGGCAGCACGAGCGACGTGATCAACCAGTGCTTGGCAGCATGGCTGTCCAAAGAAGAACGAGAAAATTCCGAATTTGAGGCCATCAAGCTGGAGTTGGAAGCCCATGCTGAAGCAGGTAGATGTTAAACTGCATTTTTCTTCAATTCTTTTTTCCTTTCATACAAGAGACCATTTCCAGAAAACAGGCATACATTCTTTATTTTACAAATTCAAATTATGTCAGTTTCTACTCATAATTTCATGTCACAAATTTTTTTGGACTTAGAAATTGATTGTTTAGGTTCATTTTATATTGTAAGTATTCTGTAGTGAAATGCCTTCAAAAATTTATTAAAGTTTCCCAATTACTATTATTCTGTTGATTTGTTATCATTTAATCCCAACCCAGAATTTGCAAGTGAAAAAGGCAAAGCTCTTTATATTCTGTAAAATGTGAGTGAAAATGAACAAAGGTTACAGAATCAATTACTACAAAATGAAGGGCAAAATTGTCAAAAAAGCAGCAATTTTGTCAACACACTGTGATGGTTAGGAGTGAGTCATGTGAAGCACTTTCACTGCCCTTTCTTCTTCATTTCATGATAAACCACAGGCCTTCATCTGAGTTTCCCTAATTCCGCTTTCTTTGTTAGCGCCTTCTTCCCGTGGTAAATGAATGAGTCGACTATCCCGGCTACTGTGAATACACCTGGAAAAGAAGATGAAGAGGGAGTTTAAGTAAAAATGGGAATGTGTGTTATCTAGATGAAATAATAGGTTAAGTTACCTCCTACTATGGCACAAATGTGTGTCAAGAAGTGGAGGAACGACGCATGCTCCTCGGTGTGAGTGACCTGTAAAACACAGACACATTCAGAGACATACACAAGAGTAGAAAATCCCTACAAGGTCACAGAATCTATGATAAATGTATGTAGCTAAGCTGTAGGTGGATGCGGATTCGAATTCTGGACTAACCTTTATAGGAGATAGGTCGTAAAAGAAGAAAACGCCGGGGGGAGACTTATAGTGGTCCAAATCGGTGTTCTTGAAGTGTTCGGTAACTGAGAACTGTGTAGCACTATTGTGTCATAACATGAAAAAATTGAGGATTGAAGAATTCAATTAGATTTTCTCACTTAAGTAGTACCTGATTTGACTGGGTAGTGTGCCCTCTAATGTCAGTGTATATGGTCGGAACCACCTGCAAACGTGAATGACACGGTTAGGCAAACGACCGTTGTAACTGAGTTGAACTAAACATTGATGCAGCAGAGAACTGGATTGACAGAAAAACATGTTATGCAACAGAGGACGTAATGATGAAACGAAACCATCATCTCGGCTTTCTAACACAACACTGCAAGGCAGTGTCCAAATGGTTCTGTCAAGTTAGTCTAACTTCAACACAATGGTACGAGGTTAGTGTGTTTAACGGTTTCAGTACAAAAATACGCACGAAGATATGCGCTAGGAAGGTAATACCAAGGGCGGTGTAACATCACTGACCTTAATATAATACTGATACACACCATTTGGTGATGTTTGCTTCCATTGCACCCTGTGTATCAACAGAAATGGTTGTTAATGCAAGATTGTAATATAATCAATCACCAGTTTGTAATGAATAACACCAGATAAAATGATCCAGCTTCGACGTTGTAGAATCATTCATCATGAATACATCCAAATATATTGACAAAAGTTTGAAGAGCTTACCCGTCCAGTGGGTTTACAACGCCAGGAATAGCATCCCCGAACGATAACTTGTTAATTTTGTGGCTTATCTGCATTACAGTGGTCGAAGTGAGATTCAGAAAGATACTGGGAAATACTATACGTTCTTACGTTATAACTCTCTGTCTGTACAGTTATCAAATCGAGCAGATTTATAGTTGAATGACGAATGCTTTTCCCAGCGCCAAAATGAAAATTCCCAGCTACTCGGTTAACCACCAAAGATCCATGTATATTACATCCCTCGCCTTCTTCCTCGTTCACTTGCTGAACAAAACCTTCTCGTTGGCACTACACACAACAGACCAGAGAAGACAATTATTCGATGGCAGGTGTAATTAGTTAGAGTTCGCACGAAACAGCTATGCTTTTAGTTTTTAAGATGTTGCTGAGATAATCACTCAATCACACCTGATCAATCAGATCAGGATCTGTCATTCCCCAGCCCCTCTTACGATATGCTTCACGAACCTCTTCACACGAATTACAGCAGTGATCATCAGCCTGCAGGAAAATTACAAACACCAGCCAACCATAAACCGATGTGCATAGGTATGAGGTGACTTCACAGTTTGTTTCCAAACTCTTTCTCATATGATCATGCTACATATTAGTTAAAAATAACAAGCACTGATAAAAAGGATATTAATCCAACCATACATGTTTTTATAACAAAAGACAGATAATCCAACGTATCTGCTTCTAGGTAAGTTTAAAAGTAGAGTTAAACAATAGAAAAGGACACTTGAAAGATCGAAATACCGTTTCTGCACCAAAACATGACCCACAGTATTCCTCGTTGTGCTCAAGCCTGCCGCCATGTTTCTGCAAAGGCTTCTCAATCTGAATTGACCAATACACAACAAGGGATTAGTGAAAAGTACAATTTATAGGGCAACTTATGGAGCTATATAGACAGTAAATTCAAGAGCATTGTAAAGCAATAGCTGTCAGTCGAATGCTATGTACCTTGGGTGCACCAATTTTATCGTGCCTCGCTTGTATCACATTGCCATAGGAATCAATTCTCGTTTTGATAATGTCATGTCTCTGTAAATTTATTGCAACACACCACATAAATAGTCAGATCATATAGAGGACAAGAATGGCTAAAAATAGCATGTGCTATAAGCTCAACCGTGAGGCTTTTCAACTATAAAAAAAATTAACCGAAGGCATCATCGCATACAATGTCTAGATGTTGCTCCCCACTGATATCGATGGCATCGAGACTGAGCAACGAGCATGGAACGCTTGGAAATGTTACATCAAACTGCAATTGGAATAAGATGCACGTATAGTAAATCTCACGACTCGTTATTAATAACAGACTGAAGGCCTTAACAAGTCTTCCATAGGTACTTGAAAGAAGACAGTTATCTTACGTTGATAGGTAATTTTCCTCCCCTAGACGTGTCTACCACAAGCTGTGTATCTGTAACCGTGTGGAGGTATAATCCTGCCAGTTATAATGCCATTAATAGGATATCCAATTTTAAGTCAGAAAGAAGATTTCGAATATATTCTTCCAAATACACCCAAACACACACGGATGTACTTTTTCATATGTCTCGGTGCAACTCCATCTGCCTATATCTTTCCTCTCCCTCTTAACATTTCCTATTAAACGTGAACCAATTTTACGTTTCTCATTATGACAAGCTTAGCTTCAGTAACATGTGGGGTTCAAATTCTGTCATCTCATCTCTAGGACAGCTTACTAACATGTCAACAGGGAAAACTTCAAATGTACAACATCAAATGTAAAACAAACCACCTCCTTGACATGATAGATCATTCGTGAAAAATCCATCAAAGTAAGAAGCTAACCTCAGAAAATTTACCATCTTCATATACAGAAAGAAAAATACAGTACTATGCTAAGCCACAATCTCCAAAGAGAAGAAAGATGACAAGAGTGGAATCTAACATAAGGTAACTACATGCCGCAATCCTGCTCCAGCTTGTATGTATCTATTCAAAGACTAAAAGGCAATGCTCATAAGTCATAACATAAGCTTCACATTAACTCTTCTCCATACACCCTATTGAGCCCAAACTTTCAAGGCTAGTCCCAGAAGAAAAAAAGATGCACTCCATTTCCAAATTCCGATAAGGTTTATTGGCGCTTAATATCGCGGAACTTTCAAAAATATTAATCTTTTCCGAATTGAATTCACCGAATATTAACAAAACGACGCAGTGATATTATTTGCCATATTAGAAGTTCGTGGAAAAAATTAAATCTTTCAAAAGTTCTGTGACATTAGGCGCCAATATAAAAACAAAAACAACAAAAAATCAAACATCCCTTTAAATAAAAACAATGCATTAGCTAGGTTGGGAAGAACACATACTGAATTCGGAGATGACGAGCAAACCAATGAAGAGAGAGGAGGCGATTGTGATTACACCGCCGGATAACGAGCGGCTGTAGAAATCCTCATTCACCTTCGGGTACGCGTCCAATTTCCGCAGCTTATTAAACATTTTGTCTGTCAAAAAATGGTTGCAGAGGAGGCCGGAGGCGAACGGGGAGAGATTGATCGGCAACGGAGAAAAAATGGGAGGGTTTGACAGAGGTTGATTGTTCAGCCAACCCCGTCCCTTTTTTCTCACGTTACAAGAGGAAGAAAACTGCAAGAGCTCAGGCAAGAGATTTGAATTGCTTGTGATCGTGATGCCTATTTATACAAGTTTGAATTTTGGATCCATTTTTCGCTCGGAGATTAATTTGCGGGAATGTATGATTGCCAATGATTTGTGGGGTTTTGTTTTTTTTATGGTTGAACGGTTTCTTCAAGGAGCCTACAATCGTCAAATTTTGCAGTTAATGTCGGACTATTCTTAGGACTTTTGTCCATTTTCTTTCTTTATTTTCATAGTGTTATTACTCCCTTCATCCATAATTAAATACCTCATATTTAATCGGCACGAGTTTTAAAAAATTATTTGATTTTATATAGTAAAGTGAGTTGAAAAGTTAGTGAAATATGAAGCTTACTTTTATATATTGATTTTATAATAAAATGTGTGTGAAATGAGTTAGTGGAATATATGGTCCATTTACTGATGTACTAGTAAAAGTGAAATGAGATATTTATTGATGGACAGATGAAAAAAAGACAAATAAGATAGTTTAATAGCAGACGAGGGAGTATTTTTCTTTGTTATTTTAGGGAAGTAGTTTTCTGGTTTTATTTGTCTTGTCCTATCATACACTACTACAACCTTTTAAAATTAATTAATTACTAGCATGAGTATTGACTTATTGTACTACTCTCTCCGTCCCAAGGAAGATCACCCCTTCCTTGGGCGGCACGGGATTTTATGCAACTTTATTTTGTGTGTTAAGTGGAGAGAGTAAAGCAAGAGAGAGGGAATAAGTAGAGATAAAGATGTTTCCATTTTTTAGTAATAAGTCATCTTGGTTGGGACAAACCAAAAAGGAAAGTGGGTCATCTTCAATGGGACGGAGGGAGTACTATTCATTAGTAGTGATTAAACATTAAGATGTGACATAGTAGTGTTCTTTATTCACTATCTTCATAGTAAATGGCATGAATTTTACTTTAAAATTGGTAAAGTAAAAAAGATAAGTGGAGTACATATAAAGATTGAAATATTACTATAAAAATTGATATTCACTTCATTAAAAATAGAAACTTATTACATATAAAGATTGAAATATTACTATAAAAATTGATATTCACTTCATTAAAAATAGAAACTTATTAAAAAGTAGAAGGGGCTAATTTTTGTGTACAACTCGAGTTTCAAAAAAAAATTCATCATTACTTATGAATGAATGGAATATTAAATTAATATTAATCCAGTTCTTATGTGATGAATGTTAGTACCTGTTTTCCATCTTTATCAAAGATCGAGATAGAAACAATAACAAAACAGTGTTTGCATAATAAAAACGACAAGATTTCATGAGGTGTTGTCTTTTAAGATTGATGCAAGAAAACTTATTCCACGTCGATTTTGTAAGGAAACAGATGTGAGATTTATAAACCAAATGGACACTTCTCTTGATATACTATTTTTTAGATACGTTTGCTTGTTTGACACATAACATTATTCATCAATAAATCACAAGAAACCTAATATTTGAAATTGCTTTCAACTGTATATTTCTCTTCAACTCACTACAATCACAGTTAGGGCAGCAGTGTTAGACCATGGAAGTTCTCCCATGATCAAAAAGAAAGTTGAGCACTAGCTCTACACCAGTTGAAAATTAGATTTTTTTTTTACTTTACAAGACTATAAAAGCAAGCAAAATTCTTAATACAAGAACTTTAAAATCCACCCAAATATTCTCAACTCTGTGAGGGTAATTGTTTGCAGTCAGTGGTCAGAGACCTTTGTGTAACATCTGCCTCTTCACTGTCTATCAAGGTCTTCATTGCAGGTCTACTTGTGTCGGATCCACGTGCCTACTAGCGTGCAAGAGTATATCGTTAGTTACACACGCACGCTCATCTTCATCGTAAGGCTAGAGGGTAGACATGAATTCAAAAGCTTACCATGCTTGGTGACTTGAATGGTAATGAATCCTAGGCAGGCGCAGGGGATGACTCGGATGGTCTGTGAAACAGCAAGTGTGCTACTGAACGATCAACGGGATTTGTATTTGTTTCGATATCCATGAAGCTGTTAGCAGAGATGGACGTAAGAAAGAGTTAAAATGTTTCTATAATAGTAGTAATAGTAAAGTAACAGATGAGAAAGATGGGAAGAGTTCTAATACAGTACCTTTTTTCTCCTTCATTTACTAATGTTCCAGAGGCATCTCTTCCATCATCAAAGCTGCTGTTTGAGTTTGCATGGCTATGCCTTTGTTCAGCACTCCGAGCGAGACGGTACAAACTGTCTCTTATGCATATCTTTGTTCTCAAATCCAACTGATCCAACAATGGACACAGTTAATTTCAATAACCTAATGAATTTTTTGTATAATCATATGTGGTGTTATTTGCTGCATCAGGTTTCTTCAATGATTTCAGGCATTTATATAAATTCTTTGATGTCCCCATATGCATTCCAAAATATTGACTCCTCATCCATTTCAGACAGTCGTTCGACATTTCGTTTGAATAAATGTAAGGGAACTGCTCATACTTCATACAATTAGATCAGCATGCAAGACAATGTTTGACGAGCATGAAATTATGGCGAACCAATTACCAGGAAAATCTGAAAGGCAGGACGATTTCAACATACAAAGGGAACCTTATCCCAAAGCCTAAGCATGTAAAAACTAAAATGATAAGATTCGGGACATAATCCAAATTTCAGAAACTAAGTTGTGAATGTATATCATGTAGAATTTTGAAATACATGACATACTGAGCAGCTTCTACCAAGTTAGCATGTAAGAGGCAGTTTTAAAGTGGACAGGCTTGGTCGCATGGTTTCATAAAGACTGGAAAGCTACATCAGTTTCTCGGACATGATAGAATCCCAACTTTAGAAGAAACTAGATAAATGAACTGAAATAAAACAGACTTGGGTACTGTTCGCTTCAACATAATAGAACTTTGAAAATAAGTGAGTATCAGCTAAAAAGAAGCATCAAACTTCACATACTCCATCTAAGTGTGCCACGATACCAGAAACTAGTTTTTGTCCTTTATTTCAGAACAATACAGTGCAGTTTTTGTGATTACTATAAAGATAAATAAATTATTGATGTTCATAATTTTAGGACCAAATGATACCTTCTCCATAACAAGCTGAAGCTGGCGAAAACTAGCTGCTTCCAGAGAAACATCATCCATGTCAGAACTTGTTGAGCTTTCTTGAGCATTCGAGAATCCTAATTCTGCAGGAATAAAGTGGCAGACTTCTGCCGAATCATTATGATTGTCTGACTTATCTCCGGCATAATGGGCTTCTTCTGTCAGAGAACCAGGATCGCTTGAGGTGGCTTGCACCACTAAGCTTGCAGGCTTTATATTGCTGTTGGCCAAAGATTGACTACCATGCCGACTATGTAGCTTTACTCCTTTTCCAGTTCCTGTTGGAACTGGCAGAGGAAGAGGATGGTCATGAGAGCCATCAACAGATGGCAACAGATTTGATGTATGGGAAGAATCTCTGGTTGATGAAGATGTCAACTCATTTGCCTCAGTTTTGACAGCAGAAGGTGTTGGATTTAGTGATGTCAGATCAGATGAATGACTGTTATCTGGATGCACATACGAAAGGTGATTTTGTAAATAATTACAGGAATCTGTAGGCAAAACATTTTTCGGTTGTTGTTGGAATGAGAAAGCTTGATGAGACTTGGCCCTAGAAGGGGACCGCACTGTCTCATCTGGAAGCTTACTTGTACCATTTCCATAATTATGCTCTTTTATTTTTCCACTGGACTGGTTCTGCAGCTTCATCTGCTTCTGGTGCCCGTTCAGCTGCCATACAGTGAAGTACAATTAAAAACTGCGCTACAGTTTGTCAAGTTTCCGTTTGACATGCACAAACAAAGTACATGTCTATACATAAGTGATATTTTCAGAACTATTACTCACACTCATACCCTGCCACACCCAAGGACAAATGGTTCAGGGTGGCAAGAAGTCCCAAACTGATAAGGATAGGAAACACTCATTTCATATTAGTAAGTCCTCAAAAACATTAGGCTGTATACTCACATGTGCTCTAGGGGTAAACTCTTGCATGCCATTTGCAATAGCAGGTCCATCCGCAAAAGACACGTAAGAATCAGGTTTCTCTGAGATCCAGGAATTGTCTCTAAGCCTGATAGGTGCACCCATCACGGCACCATCATTTGAAGAATGGGCCTTCAGAAAACCATGGTTTGATGAGATATTTTCCAGAGAATTCAACTCAGGTGATGGAAATTTCACGTCTGAATTGACAAGTTCTCCAGTGCCTCCTATGTTATCTGATGCTGAATACCAAGAGAATTCATCCTCTCTACTGGCCCCAAGACCAAATGTTGAGTCACAACTCCTGAAACGCAGTAGGCCATTATGAACAATAGCAAACAGTATAACTTGAGACTTATGGTGTAAGAGTGCAGCATTACCTAAATATCATGTCAACGTCTTCAAAGTTCTCTATTTCAGGCCAACCAAAATTAAAGAAATCACTTGAATCTTTGACCTCGTCGTTCTCAAAGAAACTGAGATCACTGCTAGCATGAGTTATGTCACCAAGTGGATCAGTAGAGGAGTTGTTTAAAGAGCCAGTGGTCCCAACACCAACAACGGTACCATCAACACAGAATTGATTACCATGGGTATCTGTGTTACTATTTTCATGAACATGACTTGAGGATGTGGTTTTCTCAGAAGCTAAACTAGATGCATCTTTGATCGAGTCAGCATCTGCTGGAGAAGAAAATACACCACTTGGTACATCCGACCTAGAATCTCTTTCCAGCATTATGTATTTCCTTTTACTCGATGACGATAACTTTCCTTCTTCATTTCCTTGATCAACATATCCAGCAGAATACTTGTCCTCAGTGTTATATGCAATATTTGTTTCTTCACAATGAGGTTTCTTGCAGCTATCACGCAAGAGAGAATGATCTTCCAAAGTACGAGGCACTATATGATCATCAGTTTGACAAAGATCATCCCAACCTATGTCTTCGAACTGTGACAGCAGTTACGGAGTTTTAGCAGTGATAAATTCATAGGATACTTATATAAAGGAGTAAAACTGTACTAAACCACAACAGGTCATGCAGTGATAACCCAATAGTTGCAGTAATGGGTTCTAAAATCACTAGGAAGAAATCTGTGGACCTCATGAAAGCAGCTGAATTTTTTTTGCAAGTTTTGCATTTGCTTTATGACAGATTAGAAGAGATGGCAAAGATAAAATATATCAAAATAACCTAGCCTTCCTGCCACGGCATGAACCTTAAATAAACTGAAAAGTATATATTTGACTCATACTTAGTTCAATTATCCTTTATAATAACCGGAAACTGGGGCTTATTAAACTGGTTACTATAATTCCCGTACTGAAAGAAAAAAATTGTGTTGCGTTTAGTATGTAATTCATGAACTAATCCACTTTTTTGTCACACAAATTGGCAGGACTAGCACTTAGTGGGTCAGATTTTTTCATTGAGAAAGGTAATAGCCAGTTCATCCAATTATTTTATCAAATACATTGTGGTCATTAGAAGGAGAACCTGTGTCAGTGTTTAAAACGTTCAGAAGTCCATAGTACAGGGTAGATGTGATATCGATATTGAGTAATCTGGATTATTTGTTAAGAAGAAAAAACCTAATACTAAGCATAGATACCATCTGAAATTCTTAGTTGCAAAATGAAATTGAAAATGAAAGGAAGAAAAGAAGGCAACAAAATCACTTCATGTGGAACTTTCAACATGCTACCTTACCCTTTTTGTCTGGATTCTAGAGTCGGAACCTATACTGTAGACTACTAAGATGCTTCCAGAAAATGTGCACAAACAGAACTATATCTAATCTTTTTAGCTAGAAAGTTTATTCACTTAGCAACTCAGCTTGTCTCCCATATTAGTGTGACAATTGACATGTGTTCTGTTAGTACTTACTCCATATATCTCCTAACAGACATCTTTTACACATGAACAATAAGTACACAAGCCATTATACATTCTTGCCATCACAAATCATGTATTAGAAAAATAAGATGAAGATGATTTCAAGTACAATTTCATCAGCGCGAAAAAGAGTTCCCCTCTTTCCCTTAAACAAAATAATGTGATATGCAATAATACAACAACTGGAAAAGACGGACTCACCTCATACATGCGCGAATCAGTCATTACTTAAGATTAATTTAACCAGCACTGAATCTGTAAGCATTTTTCTTCATGTTCATGCATGAATCCTCTTTCACCACCGTTCTAATATCCACCAACAAACAAGCAACCGGAAAAGTATAAGAACCAAAAAGTAAAGAGATCACAGTCTTTTAAACCATAGGAACAAGCCATCCTGCTAACACCAATTTGATGTTAAAGCCAATTTAATGTGTACTTGCAGATGAGATAAAAAAGCAAATCTCAAC
This sequence comes from Salvia splendens, assembly GCF_004379255.2. NCBI lineage: Eukaryota > Viridiplantae > Streptophyta > Magnoliopsida > Lamiales > Lamiaceae > Salvia > Salvia splendens. The sequence continues at coordinate 32,270,892 of NC_056043.1, read as the reverse complement.
CCTCTTAAAAACAAAAGGCGTGAATTTCATTTTCCTACTCAAAATAAAATAAATAACAGCATCAATTAGCCCATTCAAAACAAATAATCTGTCACAACGCATCAAATTTTTCATTTCCCTTCAATACTAATACCAATATTAAATCAGCAATCACATAGTTCATCTCTCACTATCCAATTCCCCAACAATATTTCAATTTCATGGGAAAACCACAATTGAACCAGAACAGTGTAATCAATAAAGACAGAGCTGATCTCTACTAACCGAACCACTCCAGAAAACTCACCGGAAAACCGAAATAGGAAGCAATTAAACCACAGAATAAGGTGAGAAGCTGATTCCAGCAGCAGCAACGAAAATCCAAAGTCGCAAATCTGGGGAATTTCTAGAGAGAGAGAGAGGAAGAGGGGAGCTTTGGTTGGCAGGGAAGAGAAAATTAGTTGAGATTTTTTAATATAAAAAAATGAGAGTCATGGAGGGGCCACCACGTGGCAAGTGGATCATATCAGAACTAGTGGACGAGAAGGCGGGTCGGGATACGATCTCTTTCTGCGCTCTCATTGGTCCGCTTGCCTTTTCGGGTTTTCGGATCCTTTTCGCGGCTCTCAATCGTTTGAAATCGGATCCTTCGTTTTTATTTCACCTTTGGAGAGTTGGATTGTATATTGATTTATTTTATTTTAGATTGTATTTTTATTTATCTTTTATAGTACTAAAAGAGTAGAATTTTCCTTGGGAAATCCTTGGCCACAAATTTAATTCAAACCTGTACTGCCAAAAATCTAAATCTAGGTAGATCTCAAATATTCATGCTTTTCATCACTTTTTATTTCGTTTTTTTATTAATCTTTAAATTGTACTCCTACTATTTGTTTGAATTGAGATATTTTTTAATTTAAATGAATAATTAAATTTTAAAAGAATTATAAATAAAATAAAATAATATAAAAGAAAACACATATTTTTTTTCTCTTTCCTAATTGGTCATGTGTCTGCGCAAATATTTAATACTACCAACATCCACAAAAAATAGACTAAGTTTAACATTTTTGGTGTCCACTAAATTAGACAAATTCTAAATATAGAAAGTTTTAAACTAATTCTAACCTTACACATCATTCTAAATGTAGACCCCACAATCAACTAACACTACTTTCACCATCTTTTCCTTTCTTCTCTCTTCTTTTACCAACTGCATATTAAAACTCGTGTAATTTACAACTTTGTCTATTTTTTGTGGACGAAGGTGGTAGTATACTAAAATTTAACATTAAATAAATTAACCATCCATAAAATCAGTTATACTAATACTCACCTCGTCCACGAAAAACAATCCTATTTAGTCATTTTTTACTGTCCACAAAAAAACTGTCTTATTTCTAAAAATGAAAAGTTTATCACTTATTCTTTAATCTTTGCCCACCCTTTTCTCCTCTCTCCCATTTTTAAGAATTTTTTCTCTACATCTCTCTTAATTACTTACCTTTTTTTTTCTTCTTCTCTCTTACTTTCTCAATTGCACATTAAAATTTGTGTCATTCATAAACGTGACTATTTTTTGTGGACGGGGGAAGTGTTAAATTTAAAACAAAAGGGGGAATTTTAATAACTTTGGGAGGAAAAAGAAAGAGGGAAAGAGTTTTGGAAAAGGAAAGGCTTGGTGCAAGAAAAATAATATTACACCTAAAAACAAGAAAATTGAAAGGAAACAAAAAATTGTAATGTTGGACCGCGATTTGGATTTGTAATAGTTATATTTTTATATTTATCTTTATTCTTATTTTATTATATTTATTTATTGTAGGTAGATGAGTTTTTGATTTTGTTGGATGAACTTTTACAAGCTGGATATTCTTTGTGAACAAATCATCATCCATTGAGTGAGAGTGATGTTTGAGATGAGTAGAACAAACAAATATATCATTCGAGGTTAACGGACAGTTGGTTGGTGTTTCCACAAGCTAGAATCTTTGAAAAAGGGTAAAAAGATAGAATCTTTGAGTTTATTGCAATGGAATTTCCAAGTGGCATTCATAGTGGTGCTCAATTTCCGATAGATATAGGGAATCACACTCACACACAAAAAAAGGATATGACTTATGAGAGAGAGAGATATAGATAGCTTTTGATGCGATTGTGTGTGTGTGTGTGTGTTTGGAGGTAAGCATGTCACGTAGGAAAAAAAAGGTGAATCGAGAAGAATAGGCATGCACACGGTTCGAAAACCGCCGGTTCCGGTTAAGAAAATAGAAAGGAAACAAAAAATTGTAATGTTGGACCGCGATTTGGATTTGTAATAGTTATATTTTTATATTTATCTTTATTCTTATTTTATTATATTTATTTATTGTAGGTAGATGAGTTTTTGATTTTGTTGGATGAACTTTTACAAGCAGGATATTATTTATGAACAAATCATCATCCATTGAGTGAGAGGGATGTCTGAGATGAGTAGAACCAACAAATATATCATTCGAGGTTAACGGACAGTTGGTTGGTGTTTCCACAAGCTAGAATCTTTGAAAAAGGGTAAAAAGATAGAATCTTTGAGTTTATTGCAATGGAATTTCCAAGTGGCATTCATAGTGGTGCTCAATTTCCGATAGATATAGGGAATCACACTCACACAAAAAAAGGATATGACTTATGAGAGAGAGAGATATAGATAGCTTTTGATGCGATTGTGTGTGTGTGTGTGTGTGTGTGTTTGGAGGTAAGCATGTCACGTAGGAAAAAAAGGTGAATCGAGAAGAATAGGCATGCACACGGTTCGAAAACCGCCGGTTCCGGTTAAGAAAATAGAAAGGAAACAAAAAATTGTAATGTTGGACCGCGATTTGGATTTGTAATAGTTATATTTTTATATTTATCTTTATTCTTATTTTATTATAGAGTAAATGTCAAAATTAGTCATGAACATATAGTCATTTTATGTTTTTGGTCCTAAACATTATCTTTTGGATTTTTTTGTCCTGCACATATGGAAATTTGATCATTTTGGTCCTCCGTCAACATTTCCGCTAAAAACTAACGGTCAATAGCCGATTTTGACCAAATTAAACTTTTAATTCTGATTTTTTACTCCCTAATTATTTTTACACTTCAATTTCATCTTCTTCCTTCCCCCATCTTTCATCTTCTTCCTTCCTCTCCCCCTCAAACACTAGTTATATGAATTCCGTTAATTTCATGAACCGTCATTCTAGATCCGACAAAGAGATCGGGGTGGGCGACCCGGACACCGTCGACGAAGAGATCGGGATCGGGGTTTGAGGTTGTTGGAAGGTTGAAGAACTGCCAAATTCCTCATTTAATTCCAGTCCAAACGTGGTAATCCTTTCATCAATTCATATCTCAATTTCATACTACTTGTCGAAATCAAACAACAACAATTTCTTTTGACAGAAATCACCATAGCTGTTCCCCCAAATTCTAGCACCACCAAGTTCAATTCACCGAGGTATAATGCCTTCCAATTTCGAACTTTACACACAGCAATGCACGCATACATTTTAGCATCCAACTCATGCTTTCAAACTGCCATCTTGGACTCCCACACGGAGCGAGCTGATTGAGACAGCATGGGAGGGCGACTCCGATTTCGTCGGCGAGACGGCGGTGATGCTGGTCTGAAATCGAGACGGCGTTTGAGGAAGCGCGGTGGTCGCGGAAATCACAGCGGTGGCGGCGGCTGTCAACGGCGACGACGACGAACTCCTCAAGGGCTGGAGTAGTGTTGAAATCGAGAGAGAGGAGAGGCGGCGGCCGATGTGCCTGTGAGTAGGGAGTGTAGTCGGCGATGGAGAGTAACCGAACGTCGTTTGAATCGGAGGAGGCGGTGAGGAATTGAGAAGGCGACGACGATTGGAGTCCCTCTCAATTTGGGGAAATTTGGCGAAGTAGAGGGAGATGACCATGGATTTTTTTGCTGTGCAATCTTAGTAGTTCCCTCTTTCTTCTCTAGATGGATGATATCACTTAATTGTTGGATCTAAGTTTTTCCTTCTCGTATTTCACTTTTTTAGTTCCAAATTTGGATCTTTCCTTTAAAAAACCCATCTTTGTTTTTTTTATTTTTGGATGATGATAAGTGGAAGGAAAGAAGATGAAATTGAAATGTAAAAATAATTAGGGAGTAAAAAATCTGAATTAAAAGTTTAATTTGGTCAAAATCGTGATTAAATCCGTTGACCGTTAGTTTTTAATTGAAATATTGACGGAGGACCAAAATGATCAAATTTCCATATGTGCAGGACCAAAAAATCCAAAAGATAATGTTTAGGACCAAAAACGTAAAATGACTATATGTTCAGGACCAATTTTGGTCTTTACTCTTTATTATATTTATTTATTGTAGGTAGATGAGTTTTTTATTTTGTTGGATGAACTTTTACAAGCTGGATATTCTTTATGAACAAATCATCATCCATTGAGTGAGAGGGATGTCTGAGATGAGTAGAACCAACAAATATATTATTCGAGGTTAACGGACAGTTGGTTGGTGTTTCCACGAGCTAGAATCTTTGAAAAAGGGTAAAAAGATAGAATCTTTGAGTTTATTGCAATGGAATTTCCAAGTGGCATTCATAGTGGTGCTCAATTTCCGATAGATATAGGGAATCACACTCACACACAAAAAAAGGATATGACTTATGAGAGAGAGAGATATAGATAGCTTTTGATGCGATTGTGTGTGTGTGTGTGTGTGTGTGTTTGGAGGTAAGCATGTCACGTAGGAAAAAAAAGGTGAATCGAGAAGAATAGGCATGCACACGGTTCGAAAACCGCCGGTTCCGGTTAAGAAAATAGAAAGGAAACAAAAAATTGTAATGTTGGACCGCGATTTGGATTTGTAATAGTTATATTTTTATATTTATCTTTATTCTTATTTTATTATATTTATTTATTGTAGGTAGATGAGTTTTTTATTTTGTTGGATGAACTTTTACAAGCTGGATATTCTTTATGAACAAATCATCATCCATTGAGTGAGAGGGATGTCTGAGATGAGTAGAACCAACAAATATATTATTCAAGGTTAACGGACAGTTGGTTGGTGTTTCCACGAGCTAGAATCTTTGAAAAAGGGTAAAAAGATAGAATCTTTGAGTTTATTGCAATGGAATTTCCAAGTGGCATTCATAGTGGTGCTCAATTTCCGATAGATATAGGGAATCACACTCACACACAAAAAAAGGATATGACTTATGAGAGAGATATATAGATAGCTTTTGATGCGATTGTGTGTGTGTGTGTGTTTGGAGGTAAGCATGTCACGTAGGAAAAAAGGTGAATCGAGAAGAATAGGCATGCACACGGTTCGAAAACCGCCGGTTCCGAACCGGAACCGGCCCGGCTGTTTACGGTCCCCGACGGTTCCAGTTTCTGTTCCGGTTCAAAAAACCGGCGGTTCCGCCGGTGGTTCAAAACCGCCAGTTTTTGGCCGAAACCGCCGGTTTGGCGGTTCGTAATTTTTTTTATTCTCGTTTTAGTATTTATTTCAACAAGACTACAAGTCACAAGTCACAACTTATAAGTTACAATTTACCCTTAATGTTAGACTTGAGCTTTTGGGTTGAAAAGAGAGTGTATTGGATGATTCCCTTTTATAGCTACATGTTATTGGATGTGTTGCTCTTTCTTTCAATGAGGGATAAAGCTCCTTATTTATAACTACATGATACATCTCCATCATCTTTGTTTATATTAGTTTATATCTTGACTATCTTCTATTATTATAACTTAACAACAAATATAATTACATAAAGTATTATTCTTTAATTCTTTATCATTATCTATTTGTTTGTGTATAAGTTTATGTGTATGTTAACTAATAAATACCATTATACACATTAAGAGAATAATTATTATATAAATTGTATTAATCTAGCGATAACTATAATATGAATAATTATTTATCTATATACAAATCATATTACTCAATAAGTGTTTATTCTTATCTATCAAGAATATATTCACAAATAATAATTTTATTTATATAAATTATACTACATCTATTAGAATAACAACTATTATACAAAATCATACTATTAGTCTACTACTAATATATAAATATATAAACTATATTATGCCACTAAACAAATCATTCTTTAGTTATCTATTTTTATCATTATTATACCAATTATATTAATTGTTGTTTTTCACATTTTAATCAATATGTTGAGAAAAATTAGCAACATACTTACATTTAAATCCAATTATTTGAACACGTCCACATGAAGGGGTTGGCAGCGGAAGCGTGCATAAAGTCCGATCACATAAATTTGATCTATTTAGCAGATTATTTAGACAAATTCTATTCGCGTAATTATCACATGTATCATGCTCATAACTTGAATTAAAACATGCTTTAACATATAAAATCCCTAAAACATGCTCACTACGGAATTAGTCAATTTACCTCGTTGATTCAATCAAGAATCGACGATGGCTTGCTTCGTCTCCACGTGAAGATCTTCAGTACTCGACCTCTGATCTTCTGACTGGTGTCCCGGACTGTATACTGATATTTGTGTGGGCAAATCTCACCAGAATACTAGGACTCGAATAATGAGGACAGAACTCAGCTCACGGAGGGAGCAATTTTCGAATTCTCTCTCTTTCTAGAGGGGACGAAAATTCTAGCAATAATTATTGATATATTTTCTGTCTCATTTATTCTCCTATTTATATTAAGTCACATATTGGGCCCAGTCAGGGATCTAAGGAAGAATTTGGACATGGCATCACCCAATTAGCTTTTTACTAATTAAATTGAACCCACAATTTAATATAAGCATATATTGGAAATCCAAAATTACAAGTATTCCGGGTTTCCTTTTATTTGTTTAATTCATTTACCGCGCTTAAGATAGAAACATCCATTAATTAATTAATGTCTGCTATGGACTTAATTAATTAACATATTTTATTCTCCAAGAGTGGACTTAGCAAGAAACTCTTATTTATTATTCATAGAGTAATTAAACTCCAACTAGCTAGGTTCCGAATAATAAAACCTTGTTTCGAGCTCCTCTTGTGGATGTTGTCAAACGAGACTCTCCTCGCGCACGATTCAACATAATAGCAATCATAGCACCGCTAGATAATGATCACCACTACCCAATATACTTGGATCGTTGGGTGACGAAAAACCCGCACCTTTGGTAAGTCAAAGTAGTAGATACTCAATATCGTATGCCCAATGCTAACGTACATTGATTAAGAAATTAATTATCAAGACCTCGTCTTTCAGTAGATAGCATAAAGACTCGTCTTGCTGTTAGATCCATTCAGTGTTATACCACACTAAGTCATCATATTTCAATAAGGCTGAGAAATAATCGTACTGACATTGCAACCTTTCACGATAGGTAGTCTAGGTCTATCTGGGTTGTGAAATTCTTATTTTTCTTTGTTCAGAACTGACCGCGTACCTTAAATTGAGTGCAGCCCACAACCGGTCTACTAGAGCAAAGACTTAGACTTATGTTATGTACGCTTATACATTTAAATATGCAATAAACATCCATTAAATGTAAAACATAACAACATTATGACAAAAATAATCTGTTGCATTCATTGGAAAATAATTATTAGAGTTTTACAGTATTCAATCACTCGAAAGGTGATTTCTAGTATACAAACCCTAACACCACATTCTATAAATATACAAATTATTAGCAACATGTAACATTCAAATTTAATTAAACTATTCTAGTTGATGCTATTATTATCTATAAATCTGTCTTAGAAAAAGAATCATAACAAAAATAAAGATAAAGTTAGTGAATAATAAAATGTAGTAAAAAATAAAGAAAAGTAGAAAACAAAAGAAAATTTTGTATCCCACATTGGAAAAAGATGAATGAATGATCTAAACACGTAGTTATAAAAGAAACTTCAACATATTTTGTTCCACATTGAAAGTGAAACAAAAAATATTCAAGGATGACTCTATAAAAGAGAAACAACCTAGAATGGTTTCATAAATTCGCAAGCACATCAAATATATATGGGCTATTATGAATTTCTTGTATTCATTTATTTGTAAAAATTATTTTTAAATATAAAAATCAATTTTTATAAATAATTTTTTTTTTAATTTCATTTGAACCGGCGAATCCGGTTTCGCATTTCGTTGAACTTGAACCGGACCGTGTGAACCGCCGAACCGTCCGGCGGTTCGGAACCGCCGCGCCGGTTCCGGTTTATGAACCGGCGGTTAATCGCCGGTCCGGTTCGGTTTGTGCATGCCTAGAGAAGATGAATCAATATGGGTTTTATTTTGTGACGTATGAAATGATCTCTTACTGGGTTCTCATTGCTCCACTTGTCTTATCGGGTTGTCGGATCCTTTACTCGGCTCTCAAGCGTTTCAAAACGGATCCGTCGCTTTTGTGTTTTGATCCATGTAAATTTTGGATTGGGTTTCTATTTATTTTTATACTCATTCCACTATCCAAGAAAAATACTTTTTAGTTTCCATTAAAATTAGTGTTATTTTTTTTCTATCTATCGTACTTTACTAACTTAATTTCATATTAAAATTTATGTCATTTACTAATGTAACTATTTTTTGGGTAAAAAGGATATATGACCCGCTATCAAATTTTGGCATGGGTCAACTCTACTGGGGTGTGGGTTAACTGTGTGCGGTTGATCGAGTTGGAACATGTCGCTTTCGGGTTGGTCTAGCATACTAAAAGTTAAATACTCCGTATTAAAATAAATTGAAGTATTTTTTTATTACTAATGACTTTATATTTAAATATATATAAATATGATAATCATAAACGCAATTATAAATTAGTAGTATTCAAATCTCAAACTTACATAATTAAAATAAAAAAATAAAAAGAAAAGGAAAAGAGAGGAAAAAGGAAAAGGGAATAAAGAGAAGAGAAAAAAGGAAAGGAAATTTATTGCCATATGTTTTATGTAGAGATGAACTGATGAAATATGCCTAAGTAGATGTTTTTAATACTATAATGTATTTGTTTGAAGATAAATTACATATAATAAATGTTATTTTATTATTTTCATCCTATTTAGTTAATGGTTACCCCCAGTGGCGGATCTAGGGGGCAGGAGGGGGCGGTCGCCCCCTCCGTGCGACTATTTTTCCCTTATCGGGATGTAAATTTACCATGTCCGCCCCCTCCGTTTGCCTCCGGCGACGCCCCGAACAATAAAAAAAATAGCCATGTCTGCACTAAACCAAGCTAATACTATATATTCCGCCCCCTCCATTTCCGGATCCTGGATCCGCCACTGGTTACCCCTATGATTTTAATTTACTATTATAATTTTATCGTGATGTATTAGTGTCAAATCTGTATTATTTGCCGACTTTGGTTACTCTAATTAAATTTTAACCTCGACTATAAAGAGAACAGTGTAAACAAATTCATGATATACTTAATAGCAGTAATTAGAATTATTAAGTTTTAATTAATTTACTTAATTTCAGGCCATTGTATGAAACATGAGAGCATACTGAAATAGCTCTATTAAAAAAAGTTGGTTTTACACCAAATTTGTATTTACCTAAAACGGATGATCATAGAGTTGTATTGAAATCCAGTTCAAAAAATTTAGAAACAAAGGGAAAAATTAATCGTCTATTTATGTGACAAGTTTCCATACACAAATGAATATGCCTTTATCCCAATTGATGTTTAGCCAATGTAGTGAAAAGGTTTCATTTGATTATTTTGATAAATCATCATCCAATTTATTATCATATCAAGTAATAGAGATGTATACAAAGACAAATCTATATAAATAGCACATCCATTCCCTAATGAAACATTTTCCAACTTGCTAAAGGAATATAGAAATGCTTTCTACAGATAAATTTTGCACTCTAAACCAATATATTGATCCAGATTATGCAAATTCTTGATCAAAACAACAACAAATTCACCATAGATAACCTAAATGCACAGCTCAGACGGCAGAAAACATTCGATATACAGACTCTACATAGCAGCAATCAAAAAGCTTGCAAATTGCTTAGCTAAACTGCATAACTTCGGCCTATATACACTGTAAGGTAGTCAAATGGAGAGTATACAACGAGCACGTGGATAAAACTTAACCTGAGCGTACACTTGACAACAGAAAACAATTATACAAATCCAGCAATCCTGTATTTCAAGTGACGAGGAATGATTGCGTTTCTTTACACTCTTCTGGTAAGCAAAAACCTGTGCAACAAAGCAGTTTTGAGAGCAAGATTGACAAAAGATCTGGTCCTTTCCGAGCATGAGTGACAGCAAACTTTTCACATGTGGAGCACGGACTCAGACAACACTGGAAGGAGACTGCAGTTCACCTCTTCAAAACCTTATGAGAGAAGATCCTCTTGGAATAGGGACTATTCCTTGAGACCATCTTGTACGATTCGATTGCATTAAGTAAAGAACTGTGTAGAGATCCCTGATTGTGACAAAAATATCAATGGTTTGGTCAAGAATATCACAATATTGAGTACTTACATTAAGCAAATATATTGCTCTAAACCATTCATATGCATAGTGAAAAAATTTAATGAGGGATCTGATTCAAAAGGCAATCAAATATATTCATCAAAGATATCTCAATTTAATCCTCATTTTTGGCTACAGAATAGCAACTGAAGTAGCAGTACTGTAGCTCTAGTGCACGAAAGAGTAAAAAAATGGTTAGTGTGTCATCTTGCACTTCTCTAGTTAGGAGCTATCGTAGTGGATCGACTTATATGGAAACAAGTGTCAAGTCAATAACTAGAATAGTTATAGACTTATAGTCGAGAAAAAGAAAAGGTTATAGTCAAACATTTTTCGACAAGGTGGTTCATTTAGATTGAAGGACAGATAAACACCAATGAGGTGGATATGATTCAGAGATACCAAAATAAGGTGTTGGATAAGGAAGACAGGGAAATACTTGGTATATAAGTCTGTCTCCCATAGTAGGTGTTTCCGCATAAATTAAGATCATCTTGCTACTCAATCCATATAATGTTACTTTCTACCGTAAGTGCAAGTTATATGAGGTAGTGATTAGATTGCAGTCTGATAGTAAGAGATTAAATTGTCTTGACGCCAAATTATTAGCAACAAAATGTCAGTGAAAAGCATACCTCAGTAACTCGAAGAGCAGTCTGGACAACATAATTTGCATGAGGGTCCTGAAGCAACTGCTCAAAGTAAGGGGCAGAGAGCAATTCATGGATGATCTTTGACCGTGTTTCATTATTACATACTACAAGGCACTTTTCAATTACATGGCTGCTAAACTTTTGTCTGGATAGGTGCACATAGTTACCCTCAAACTGGCGTGTCAGCTTGGATGTGGCGGATGGGATCTTGAGTTCCAAAATGAACTGAACGACATAATTTCTGCACATAAAATGAAATTGGGTCAGGAAATATTGTTTTGCATAAATAATGATCTTAACATGTTTATGAGTACTGTTCAATATACTAGAATTTTACTTTAAAGGGTCGGTAAGAGAGAGAGCAACAATTATCAATGCCATACAAAAATAGGAATCAAGAAAAAGGAAGCGTCAGCAATCACGTACATATAATACTGAAATATGAGAGACCTCTGCTCCCTGAGTTGGCCTAGGAACAGCTGTTTCAGTTATTAACTCGAATTAAAACTTCACTTTTAGCATTTTACTTAAACAAGATCCCTAAGCTTGTGAATGAAGTGCAAAGTTCCTAAACACGAAGAACTAAATTTCTTGAATTCTTGTTACTGTTTTGAACTAGTAGATAAAATCATAATGTCCTCGGTAAGCATGGGGGAGGGGGTGTTCCAGCAAAACTAAACGTGAAACAAATATAAAAATCAGGTTTCCGATGACTTGAATACCCGAATGCATCTTGAGCAAGTAGGAGTCCATTTGCTGAAATCTCAGCAACCAAATTTTCTCGAAATTCTCCCGTGGAATGTGTGATACATCGCTGCAGAACGCAGCACCCATGCTGGTGCATTGCAATATCCAGACAGTACTTTGCAGCACCAACAAAAATGAACTGCGAATGTGATTCATTTGTGTAAGTCAAAAAACACTGAAGAAGACAAGTGTAAATGTGTAATATTTCCTATATGTAGAAGACTTTTACCACCATTTAGTATAGGGTTCTGGAAGACAAATGCTGAAAAAGTGGGGAAATCTTTATTCCAATTAACAAACAAGCTAGTTATATTCTGTAACCTAAACCAAATTCAGAAAAATTACAGCAGATATAAAACAAATATTGCACTTTGATCCCTTTCAAACTAGTGATCAGATATGACTGATGTTGAATTCCTTCTGGAGTTGAATGCGGATAAGAGACAACAGATTACTGCTCTAAACGCATGAAGGAGCTCTGAGTTTTCAACGTAGAGAAACCAGTCCTTAAGCATACTGAGCAGAAGAACATTTCCTATCTCATATGACTTCCAGTATCAATGAACACTTCAAATAAATCATGAGTTGTTGGAGAAATTTCTACTCCACAAACTTAAGTCTTTCTTGTAGATAACTATGCTTACATTATTTGATAGTTGATACCTAGGGGTGAGAAACCATCCAATGTTTTCAAATTCAGAAGCCAGCTCGTGATCTTCTGTAAGTTTAATTTGGGCACCATATTCTTTAAAGTTTTGATCATTAATTTTAAGCATAACACAAGACATCAATCTCTTTTTAAGGGAAGGACACAATCCTTAGGAGAAGGTAATACCGGGTAAATGGTAAGTCATGGGAAGAAAGATCAAAATAGGTCCAACTCCCAAATTCGCAAGTTAAAAGGATATTCCAGAGAGAAAAACATAAGAAAATTTCTCAAGTTGGATAGCAAGGAATTATTCATGAATAAGTTACTGTAACTAAATTTCCAAAGTAGCATGTTGAAAGATCAAACTACACTGTCAAAACGGCTCTGGTTAACAAACTTTTGCATATAATTACATTTTTTCTAACAGATTAGGACTAATAAGGTCACTGAGAGAATATTTGTACACTAAATATCCAATGGAATACTTTAGAATGCAGCATCTTTGAACTCAATGATAGTTTATTACAGGCCAGATATGTAATGACTATTTATTCCACAAAGTATTAGAGAGAATTACATGCAACCCTTATGAGAATAACTGTCCCTCTTAATGGCAATACTTCAAGGAGTACACATGGTGAAAAGACTATCTAGTTTTAGAAAAGAATGCCCATCAATAGCGGTGCTTGAAAGCAACTGAGCAAAGTTCAAAGCATTGTTGTATTCATTTGTAGCAGTTTAAAACTAAAGAAAATCGATGCATGCTTAAGGAGTCGATGGTTATTCATTACAATGCTTTACACAAGGTTTCAGTAAGTAAGTAACCATTTATTCATAATAAAATTCAGAAACTTCTCTATACATCTTACAATATCTTCTACAAGGCCATTGGATTATATTGAAAAGCACATGAAACTACATCTTATTTCCACATCTAAATTAGTGATATCCACACAGAATCATAAGCAAATATCTCAAATGATAAAAGTTCAGTTGATGATGTTTCAGAAAAATGGCATAGAGTAAAATGATGAGAAGATGTAAGTGCAACAAAAGACGGACATCAATTTTGAATTAGTGTTATTTCAAGCTCTCCAAGGTCTTTATTGAATGGAAGTGGCATCCAACAAATTGGATGTCAATCATCTAGTTCAGCTGCACAGTGTCTTATTCCTACTACTAATTAACTGACTCTTAAGTCATCCATAAGAATAATTTATCACAAAATGTTGTAGAAAACAAGTCATGTACAGCACAGAGCAAGGAGGAGATACACTCAGCTGAGGCCTAACTATGATAGACGATCTGATATGGCATAAACAATAGCAATACAGAATGAGTCTATTACATCAAGAAAAACCTTTTTTAGGAAATATATAGAAGAGTAGTTACCTTACTATCTTCTGTAGTGAAGCATTGCAAGCACCGCTGAACAACATGATTACCATTTAAGTCCTTGATAAGTGCAAGGAAACCAGGGTCAAGAGCTGAGATAACAAGTGATATTTGTTGTCTTGTTTTAAGTGTCTCGATTAATTTCTGAACAACCCGAGTGCTGATACAAAAAAAAAGAGCTTGAAATAAAAGTGATATCAGCGTCTTGTTTTAAGTGTCTACAATTAGGCAATGAAAACATACCCATGCGTGTTCAGAGAGATCCTAACAAGTTCCCCCGGCTCCTCAGTCAACCTTAGCAATATGTGCGTTTTCTGCTCTTCATTGCATACTTCCAACAATTTTTGCATAAGATAGTTTCCAAACGGATTAACCATAAGCTCAACAACATGGTCAATTATCTCAATGAATATTATCTGCACATCTTGAGAAGTTCCTTGTTCAAATATCCTTTGCAAAATCCGACAACCATGCTGGTCCTTTGCAATGTCATGTATGAATCCCTGAGCCTCTGCAAGGGAGCTACACTTTGAAGGTACGGAGGGAGGACAGACCATCCTTGGACTGTGGTAACCATCGCGAACTGCAGCAACACCAAGACAGCCATTTAGCAGCAACCTCTCTTGAGTCTTCTCAGCAGCATTCTTCTGATGATGAAGGCCCCTCGGATTGTTTCCCCTTAAATGCTTGTGTCCTCTATCCATCCCATAATTTACACCCTCCCCCTGAATGATCAAGCTATCCTCACTGGAAAAGGTATCAATACCCACTTGAGGCACTCTAACGTGGGGAGGAACTTTGGTTCGTCCATTAGGCACTGATGGCTGGTACTGAGGTACATTTCCTTCACCACCACGTGGCAGAATGCGTGTCAACTGAACCACATTAGGTGAATAAAAAGCATCCCTTCCGTCAACCAGATTCATCCCATTTCGTGAAGCACAACGAAAAGCGTCACCAACTGAAGACCTCTTTAAACCCGAGGACACACCCGGTACCACAAACCCCTGAGGGTAACTGCCATCTCCAAACACATTACCTCCAAAACCTGATGGGGAAAACATTCTATCAAACCGACCAGATGAATACCACAGATCACCATTCCTCGAATCATGCTGCATTTCCAAAAATGCAGAACCGGTCTCCCCCTGAATCCTCGAATGCCCTCTGGCACAGGAGAAGCTAAACCCCCCACGCCCCAAAAACCCCTTCCTACGATCATCAAACGCCCCGTAACTCTCAAAATTCATCAGAACCCCTCCATTCGGAGCTGCCTCACAAGATTGGACACCGTTAGGGAACTCCTCCTCTTCAGTAACGTACATTTTACTAAAATTTCTCGACAAATCAAAATCACCAAACAATTTGTTCTCATCCGGCCTAAAGGGTTTCAGTTCTTCCAAATGCGATCCAGTCCCATACAATGACCGCACGCCGTCACGGAACAGGTTCGACGAAGAACCATCCGTAGGCTTCACCGGAAATCCACTAACAGGGGAAGAAGACTCACGCGCATAGGCGCGCTCAAAGAGCTCTTCACCATCGCCATAGCCACAGCCATGGCTATTCCTTCTGTGAACCACACGTGATGCATGACCATAACGAAATCCATAACCACAGCCGCGATCGACATGATTACTACTCTGATGCTGATGGCGATGTGCATCGGAATGGAGATTAAACGGTTCTGTCGCACGAGAGATCTTACCGAGTAACATTTCCAGCTCATCATCATCGTCTCCCTTCATGCTCTCTGCAGCCTTCGGATGAATCTTCACTCCCTCAAACCTCACAAAAACACACGCACACACAAACAGAGAAATCACACACACAAAAAAAACTAGAAAAATTACAGCACTAGATTGTACAACAAATCGAAGGTGAAAAAAACACAATAATCAAAATACAAAGAGATTAGCGATTTTCAGCGGAAGTTGGAGTGATAATTATGGAAAAGTGGGGCAGTGAGATTTGAAAAGGCATTGATTTTGTTTTCGGAAAAAAAGAATTTTGGTTGCTGCTTTAATTTATTTCTTCTTTAAGGTAGTTTCGGTTTAGGGATTAATATCTGGAAAAGAGGTGGTGTAGCATGCAAATATGAAAGGATTGCTTAATTGATTATACATTTATACTGCTACTGTATAATGTATCACACAATTACACACTGTCTCACGCCATTAAAGCTGGAGAAAAGGGGCGCCCTCTCTCTGTAATTCCTGCTCTTCTAGTCCTGACTCTGCATACAAAGCCGTACAATGTCTTTCTGCTGTGTGTGTGTATGTATGTATGTATAGAGAGAGAAGAATTGCAAAAAATAAGTTGGCAGCTGCGCAAACGCTGCTATACTACTGCGCTTTCAGTTTGTTTTCATCTAACGTTTTACATTAAAATAATTAAATATAAAAAGATTTATTGAATGTGAATTGCGAAGTCTATTTACAAAAAAGATAGTAAAATATGAATTAAAAAAAGTACTCCGAAAATTACATTAACTTTGGAGTATTTAAGAGCGTCCGCTATAACGTGGACGCGGCTATAGCCGCGAGCGGGGCGATGGCGGGGCCGCTTATAGTGGGAAGGGTGTCCGCCGCGGGGGTGGACGCGGCGGGTGAGGGGAGGGACGGCGGACGCGGAATCTCCGCGTGCGGGGCGAGGACGCGACTGAGGGTGGCAGAGAGAGAAGGAGTGGGGCTATAGCCGCGGCTGTCTATTGCAGTAGCCGCGGCTGACGCGGCGGCGCGGCGGTTCGAGAAGGGGGCGGCGGTGGGAGGGGGCAGTCCGCCCCCTATAGTGGACACCCTAAAGAGGGATGGAGAGAGCACTATGAAATATCACATTAACTTTGGAGTATAAACCTATAATGGAATAGCTGTGAATAGTTATTACTCTCTCCGACCCCATTAGAGCATCCGCAGCGGTAGAAGGACGGCGTCCGTCCGTCCGTGCCAGCGGCGTGGCGGAACGCTGCTAGCCGCTGCGCTCTTGCCGCTGGCGCGGCGCTGCTCTTAGCTAAGAGCACGTCCGTGCCAGCGAGCAGCTGACGTGACGGCTCTTGATTAGCCAACTGCAAATCCGTTGGAATTTTTTTTAAAATCGAATTTTAATTAAAAAAACCGATTAAAAAAATCCCCACTTCCCAAAAAATTTATCCGTTTTCTCCCCGCTTTAATTTATTTTTCAATTTTTTTCACAAAAAATACACATTTTCATCTATAAATACCCTCACTTCCACACAAAAAATTTCACACTACACTACACAATTCTCATCTAAATTCTCTCATTTCCATTCTTACAATTCTCAATCTTTCTTTCACTCTTGACAAAAAAATGTCTGGCTCTGGCGATCACCCCTCTGACTCCCACGGTTGGAACCACGAATGGTTCGGTTCACAACCATTTCCTAGTCCGAAAACGGAATTTTTGGCCCCTCCTCAAACCCAAAGTTTACAAGCTCCGGGTGGCTACCGGCCTTACCCGGTCGACGACCAAGATGCCCTCCGATGGGCAATAGTGGGCACCCGAACCACCCATACCTAGAGCGGGAGGGAGCGGCGACTCTCAAACTCCTACTCTTCCTACTCGTGGTGTCCGCACCCCGTACACTCCGGGGGAGATGGAGCAATTATTGAAAGCATTTTTGTCTATCTCCGAATATCCGGAGATTGGCATGAACCAATCCAGGGACCATTTTTGGTGGCGCATCTGTCGCTGGTACAATGAAACCGACCGGCTGGAACAATCAAGCGCAATGAGAGTATGGTGCGCAATGCCATATACAGAGCAAACGAAGAAATTCAAAAGTTCCAGGGGTATTACCTCCAGGAAGAGCGGTCGGCGGGGAGCGGCCGAAGCGAGGTCGACATCATCAGTGCCGCGTTGGCGACCTACCAATCCCAACACTACAAACCGTTCGAGTACCTCAGTGTTTGGCAGGAGGTGCGTGGGCATTCGAAGTATAGGGGAGGCGTAGCATCCTTCTCTAGCTCCTCCAGCAAACGGTCGAGGTCGGTATCCCTATTCGACGCCGGCTCCGATGAGGTGTCCACCCAATTCACCGGATCTAACTTGGGTAGCCCCAACGCCGGCCCGAGTAGTTCCCAACGCCGGCCGCAAGGAAGGAAGAAGTCGACGGCCAACCGCCGTCGCGCCGCGACTCCATCCGCCCCCGCTCCCACTCCCTTTGTGCCACTTCAAACCCCCCACCAACTCGTTGTGGGGGGTTTTGGCCCAACTCAATTTGGCCGTTAGGTCAAATATGACCCTCCGAGCAACTTCGATCGCATGTGACAATGATACGGGGTCTCCAAAGAACATTGGGGGTAGAGTCGGATGAATAGTCTTCCACGGGGGTATTTTAGCCTTTAATTATGTAATTTTTATTTTTAGGTGTTTAATTATGTAATTTTTAATTTTTAGGATTTTAATTATGTAAGTTTTAATTTTTAGAATTTTAATTATGTAATTTTTAATTTTTTTGTAATTTGTAATATTATTCCGGGGTACTTTTAATGCATCTTAATTTTGTGGAAATGTTTTTATTTAAATTGAATAATAGAATGGTGTGACCCTTGAGCTTGTCCTTGCGGAAGAGCACGAATGTGGGTGTTGTGCTCTTGCATAAGAGCAGGGAGTAAAAAAGTAATAAAAGTGGGTCCGAGCCCACATCCATACTCGCTGGCAAAAGCACGGATGGGGATGCTCTTAATGGTCCACTTTTGTTATTTTTGTTCATTTTGTCCACTTTTACTTTTTACATAAATGGTAGATAGAACACACATTTCACTAATTCACTCTACTCAGATTTTATTATAAAACTAATAAACTACTAGTATATAAAAGTGAGACTTATATTTCACTAACTTTTTAACTTATTTCCCTTTGCATTTCTTAAAATCATTATCGAATCAAAGTGAACAATTATTGGGGAACAAAGGGAGTATATAAGTAAAATACTAATGGTCTCGCCAGTTATTTTTTTAATTTAAAATTTACTCTATCTGTCGGCGAATAGGAGTCAATTTTTTTCTATTTTAGTACCTATGCGAATATGAGTCATAGCTTGTGCCTCGACATGTTCCTCTGCAACACACTGCTAGATATGGGCTTCACACGTCTTATTTTTAGTCATGCTGTAAGTTTCCTATGAAAATATGATACTCTCTTCGTCCGCGAATAGGAGTCCAATTTTTCATTTTAGTTCGTCCGCGAATAGAGTCCCGATTTACTTTTACCATAAATGAAAATAGAGCCTCACACTCTACTAAATCATTTCATTCACATTTCAAATAAAACTAACATAAAGTAAGACTCATATTCCACTAACTTTTTTCCTCTCACTTTTCTTAAAACTCGTGTCACCAATAAATGGGACGCGGATTTGGATCCCCTGCTGTGCAATCAACCACATCAGGGGACGCTGTTACTCACGATACATAATTTTATATAAAAGATATGAATATTTTAATGTTATAATTTATAAGTATAATATTGGTGTGTTTGTAACAGCATCCCACAGCAGGGGATCCAAACCCATGGGACGCCTAGTAGCGGACGGATGGAGTATAAATTTGAATAAAAGTGGTTGAAATATTTGTTTAGGGAATGTTAGAATACTAATTACTAAACATACATAGTTCATATTGGAAGTGAAGAAAGTTGTAAGTTATAATGTTTGTGAATGAAAAATAACTACTCCTACTTTATAAACCAAGACCTAATAAAATAAAAGGTGATACTTTTATTTTAGAAATGCGTCAACTTTCGTGAAAAATTAAAAAGTACTACTCCGTATGAAATTTTAAGTGTGATAGTAGTAATTTTCTTTTATAAATGATGGAGAACATGTTAATCTTCCAAGTAAGGTAAATTCATTGATTCATATACGGAGTGTTTATATAATATAAGCAAGGTTAATTGTGATATTATTTTATATAGTACTACTAATGTAATGCACGAGTTTATTCTGAAACCATAACAAATTAACAATAATGATTATTTGAAGAATAATTACCGCAAATAGGTATATTGTATAGAAGAAAGCGTGTACAATACGTTCAAATATGTCACATGTCGCGCCCCATCATTTTTAACCCCACGCCTTTTTCTCTGTTTAGCAACCGGAATTTCTTAATATGAATAAGTATATCAGTAATAAAAAGTGACTTTTTTTTGTACAAGTTAGCTTGCAAAAGTGATCGATATTCATAATCGGAATTGAATTGGAATTATAGATATGTGGTAGTATTAAATTTGAAGGAATTAAATTAATTTAACTCCAAATTCTTTGGTATGTAAAAATGACGTACGAAATTGAATTTGAAAAAATTTGTTGTAAGTGTGTGTGTTGTGTGTTCAGGTACCCAATTTTTTACCCTATTTTGCATTCCAATTATCTAGTTTTCATATGAAATTTGTGGAATTGAGAGGAATTGTAATTCAATTTCAAATCCATTTTTTTTACCAAACATTAGATATGGAATTGAAACCTTCCATTCCAATCCCACCGGCTCAATTTCATGATGTTACGGAATGGAACCTAAATAATATTACTGTTGGTTTCTTTGATTACAAGAGATAAGAGCCGGACGTAATACAACCCAAAAGAAGGAATACAAAAGAGGAAACTGAACTAGAATGAGATTACAAATGAAAAAACGAAACAGTAACCGTGAAAAATGTTTGAGCCGAGTCGAGGAGGCCTCTTCCCGCAAGACGAGATACGCCCCGGTAGTGCTCTTCGGTTTGGCGTGTCGTCCCCAAAGGTAAAACGGCTACGTCTCTATTGATGCAGCACCGCAATCAGTAGAGCTCCGGCGAACTGGATGGAGGAGAGGGCAGAGCTTCGACAGAAAGACAATGCAGAGAGGGAGAGAGCTTATGATGCAGAGAATGTTTGGAATTGTGTGTCCTAATGCAGTGGTATGGCTAGCCTATTTATAGGCCAAGCCACCATGCAGGGTCAACCGAGCCATGAAGGCTCATCATGGCAGATTCGTAACCGACGTCGGTTACGAGCGTGTGGCAGGCGTGTGCCTTTCGCATGTGGAGCGTGTGGATTTCTCACGTGGCAGTCGTGACTGTGCCTCGCTTGACGACGTGTCAAGCCACTTGGATTGCTGACTCGGCGGTGGTCCAAAAAGAATAGTTTGGGCCAAGCCACAAGGCCAAAGACCACCCAAAGACCAATTGCCAAGTCCAAGTCCAAGCCCAAGATCAAGATCAAGATCGAGATAGAGATCGAGATCGGGCCCGGGCCCGCGGCCCGCGAGCGCGGGCACGGGCGGGCGGCGGCGGCGCGCGCGCGTGCGCGCGTGTGGGCTCTTTCACTCATCTTGGTCCACTATAATTATTAAGTAACATAAAGTCACTTAATTTATACACATTAAAAGATGTGTTAATCCTCCAATGTGGGATAATTAACACTAGTTAATTATTCCCTAAGCTACAACTCCAAGCTTTAATAAAAGCTAATTATGCCTAACTTTAATCCACTATTTCTCACTCATCGGAAATCGGATTTGAGAAAGTGAATATACTACATTTATCTACGTAAAATGTAGATCGACGCTATGTCATTTAATTTCACAAAATTAAATGTCTCGTCACATTTATTATTTGGTCAAAATCCATTGACCGGACATATTTAATACCATGATTTCTACAATCCCCCACATGAGTGGAAATAGCCGAATGCATATGCATGCAGACACAAGCTCAACCCTCGAGAGGTATATAAGCATAAGGATAGGTAGTTGTTGACTTTGAACCCTCCATAGTCGACACCATCGGATACACAGGCGGCTTAGTAGCGCGATGCTTTGAACTAATCCCCCACGGCGTGCACCGAGACAATGGTGTTAACGCTTAAACACCTCAACCTCATCCGTTCTCACGTTTTGTGTCCATTGCGGTCTTGGACACCACTTTGGATTCATAAGTGCGTTTTTTTATGAAGCGACCACACTTCGCACTTACATAGGTGATTCTTAGTCAAGTACCTTGCCATACTTGGTCTCTTTGAGAATTCCATCTCTTTGAGATCCTTAAGAACCATTAAAAGTCATAGACTTAGCCTTTACCACTAGGCAAGCTCTCCAACACTCTATTGCTCTCTAGGGAATAGATATAGTTGAGTGTTTCTCATGAACTCTCATAGCTTAGTTGTCCCTTTGAACCAAGTTCTTGGGATCTCCAGTCATCATGGTTGGGTTACCACTATGATAATTCTTTAGTTTGTGGATTTCAAACCCATTCCCTCTAGCAACTTATTCATTTGATCACGGTTTAACCCTTTGGTTAGCGGATCCGCTAGATTATCTATTGACTTCACATAGTCAATTGTAATCACCCCTGTTGTGATCAAATGTCTCACGGTGTTATGTCGTCGACGTATATGTCGAGACTTACCGTTATAGAAGCCATTGTTTGCCCTTCCAATAGCTGCTTGGCTATCGCAGTGGATCAGCACTGGTGGCACTGACTTAGACCAACATGGAATGTCTTCAAGGAAGTTCTTAAGCCACTCGGCTTCCTCACCAGCCTTATCCAAGGCAATGAACTCCGATTCCATTGTTGATCGGGCTATACAGGTCTGTTTTGTGGATTTCCACGATACAGCACCACCCCCAATAGTAAAGACATATCCACTTGTTGAAAGTGAGTCTCTATTATCGGATATCCAATTGGCATCACAGTACCCTTCAAGTACCGGGGGGTATCTCGAGAAGCGTAGCCCATAATTTTGAGTATGTTTTAAATATCTCAAAACCCTTACAAGAGCTCTCCAATGCTCTTTGCTTGGATTGCTCGTGTAACGACTCAACTTGTTCACGGCACAAGCGATGTCAGGTCGAGTGCAATTAGTCAAGTACATAATGCACCCGATGACCCGTGCATACTCTTCTTGAGCGACGGGCTCGCCTTTGTTCTTGCTCAAGTGAACGTCGAGTTCAATTGGAGTCTTAACCGGCGCGCCATCATAGGCTTTGAATTTATTCAATATCTTCTCAACATAATGTGATTGTGTTAAGATGATTCCATCATTCGTTCTTAGAATCTTCATTCCAAGAATTACATCGGCTAGACCCATGTCTTTCATGTCAAAGTTTCTCTTTAACATGGCCTTTGTATCGTTAATTACTTGAGTGTTGCTACCCAAGATTAACATATCATCAACGTAGAGACACACTATAACATGACCGTTATTAGTGCTCTTGATGTAGACACATTTGTCGCACTCGTTGATTTTAAACCCATTTGATAACATCACATTATCAAACTTCAAGTGCCATTGCAATGGCGCTTGTTTCAATCCATATAGGGACTTTACGAGCTTGCATACCTTTTTCTCTTGTCCAGGTACTACAAACCCTTTGGGTTGTTCCATATAGATTTCATCTTCTAGTTCACCATTTAGAAACGCGGTCTTTACATCCATTTGATGAATCTCAAGATTGTGCAATGCAGCAATAGCGAGAAGCACTCGTATAGATGTAATCCTTGTTACAGGTGAATAGGTATCGAAGAAGTCATGTCCTTCCTTTTGTTTAAAACCCTTTACTACTAATCGGGCTTTATACTTATCAACTGTTCCATCGGCCTTAAACTTTCTTTTAAGAACCCATTTGCATCCTAAAGGTTTAGCACCTTCGGGCAAATCAACCAACACCCATGTGTGGTTTAGCAAAATTGAATCAATTTCGCTTTGAACAGCTTCTCTCCAATGCAGCCCGTCTGGGCCAGTAAAGGCTACTTTTATCGATGTTGGTTCTTCATCCAACATGAAAGCAATGTAGTCAGGACCAAAAGTTTTTGGTGTTCTGACTCTATTACCACGTCTTAGTACTGTATCTTTTGGATCGGGCCTTGCACGCTTGCGCGATTCAGGTTCCGCATCTGCTGATTTAGAACTAGTGGCTTCTTCTTCCACTTGTTTAGAACTAGTGGCTTCTTCAATTCTTGTCTCAGAATTGGTTGAGACTTTTTCCTTGTCTTTGCAAGGAAATGTATTTTCGAGAAATACAGCATTCCTCGACTCAATTGTTGTTCCTACTGTGATAGTCGATATTTCAGACTTGTGAACAACAAATCGATATGCACTACTGTTAAGTGCATATCCAATGAAGATGCAATCAACCGTCTTAGGTCCGATTGTAACTTCTTTGGGCGGAGGAACCATCACCTTTGCCAAACACCCCCACACTTTGAGGTATTTGTAGGATGGCTTCCTTCCCTTCCACAACTCATAAGGAGTGACATCTTTTCCTTTGAGAGGGATCTTATTCAAGATATAGTTGGCTGTCAAAACAGCTTCCCCCCACATGTTATGTGGTAATCCTGAAGTTAGAAGCAGTGCATTCATCATCTCTTTCAGAGTTCGATTTTTGCGTTCTGCAACACCATTAGATTGTGGTGAATATGGAGCAGTTGTTTGATGAATTATACCACTTGCGTTGCATAACTCCTCAAACGGGGCTACATATTCGCCTCCTCTATCGCTTCGAATCATTTTGATTTTACAACCAAGTTGATTCTCAACTTCGTTCTTATAATTTTTGAACGCTTCTATTGCTTCATCTTTACTTCTTAAAAGATAAATGTAGCAATACCTTGTGCAATCACCTATGAAAGTGATAAAGTACTTTTTACCACCTCTTGTTTGCACCATCTTTAAATCACATACGTCCGTGTGAATTAATTCAAGGGGTTTTGTGCTTCGTTCAACCGAGTGAAACGGCAACTTAGTCATTTTTGCTTCAAGACAAATTTCACATTTATCTTGGGTATCCAATTCATTAGCCTTTAGTAAATCTAAATTAACTAATCTTTTAATAGCTTTTGAATTCACATGTCCCAATCTACAATGCCACAAATTTGAAGACTCAATCAAATAAGAGGAAGTAGATGCTTTATTCTTATTAGCCAGTGGCTTTGGAACACGCAGTGTTGCTACACTAAGCTTGAAAAGTCCGTCGGTTACATAACCTTTTCCGAGGGACTTCCCAAACTTATACAATGCAAACCTATCGGATTCAAATACAAGTTTAAAACCCTTATTCACTAGTATTGATCCTGAAACTAGGTTCTTCCGGATGTCCGGAACGTGCAGCGCATCCTTCAAGGTGATTGAGACGCCAGACGTCATCTTGAGGATTACATCACCAACTCCGAGGATTTCAGACGAGGCTTGATTCCCCATGTTTATCTTTCTCCCTTCAACGTTGTTGTAGGTGGAGAACATACTCCTATCTGCGCAAACATGTGCAGTAGCGCCGGTATCAATATACCAGCCACCCTTGTTGTTGTTAACAAGGTTGACCTCTTCAGTGACCACAGCAATGAGGTCGTTCTCATCCCAGTCCTTGAACTCCTTCTCAACGACGTGGGCAGCCGGCTTCTTCTTCTTGCTGCGGCAGTCTTTAGCAAAGTGGCCTGGTTTGCCACACTTGTAGCAGTCGCCTTCAAACTTCTTTGAAGGCTGCTTTCTCTTCCCTTTGTCATTTGGACGGTTTGGGCGAGAGCGTTTGTTGGAGGGTCCGCCCCGCTCCAACAGATTGGCCTTGGCTTCATTTGGGGCGAATCCCTTAGCCTTTTGATCACTTTTGCGCACGTCGGCCTCGATGCGCAACTTCACGATCAAGTCTTCAAGGGTCATCTGCTTTCGCTTGTGCTTGAGATAACTCTTGAAGTCCTTCCAACTTGGAGGGAGCTTGTCAATGATCGTGCACCTTAGGAATTTATCGGGCAAGGTCATCCCTTCAGCCACTAATGAGTGGATGATCATTTGGAGCTCTTGGACTTGCTCCATGACGGGTCGAGAGTCGACCATTTTGTAGTCCATAAACTTGGATGCTACAACTTGTTCCGTCCCTACAGCATTATCTATGCTATACTTCTTTTCTAGGTTTTCCCACATTTGTTTAGATGTGGTTACATTGGAGTATACATTATAGAGGCTATCATCTAATGCACTTAAAATAAAATTTTTACATAGATAATCCCCTTTTCTCCAAACTTCATAGTCTGCCATGACTTCGAGCCTAGTCTCTTGGTCGCTTGGCGCGGGCGGCTCGTTCTCCGTGAGGAAGTTGGCGACGCCCAATGTTGTCAAGTAGAACAACATCTTTTGATACCACCGCTTGAAGTCAGATCCTCCAAACTTTGGTGGCTTCTCGGCAGGTGGCATCATTCTTGGTGCCAAAGGTGCCGCAGTTGGTCCTTGGAAGGAACCAATTCTGTTGCCCCCGAAGGAGCCAACAACGTGGTTGGGCATAGAGCCCCCACCATTCATGTTGGGCATAGAGCCCGCCATGGTCGTACCAGCCCCGAAGGGACTAGCACCCGCATGAGACCCGAAGGCCCCAGCATTCGTGTGAGACCCGAAGGCCCCAACACCCGTGTGAGACCCGAAGGCCCCAGCACTCGATCCATTAAAGGACCCGAATGAACCACTCAAAGTGGAACCAACCGACCCACTCGAAGTGGATCCACCAGTGAGCCCAAGGGGGTTAACGAACTCCCAAGGGGTTGTTGAGGAAGAAGGATAGCGCCCGGGAGTGGTCATCATCGTCGGAATCGACGACGTGTTGACAGGTCCAGTGGTCGCCATGGTGGAGGGAATGGCGGAGGTGGTGGTGGCAGCAGCAGTGTTGGATTCCGTCGACATCTCCAGCAAAGGTTTAAGTTTCGAAAGTTTTTAGTTCAGTTTAAAAGGTCCAAATCCCTTCAAAGGCAAGTTATCTCGTCTTGCGATTATTGGTTTCTTTGATTACAAGAGATAAGAGCCGGGCGTAATACAACCCAAAAGAAGGAATACAAAAGAGGAAACTGAACTAGAATGAGATTACAAATGAAAAAACGAAACAGTAACCGTGAAAAATGTTTGAGCCGAGTCGAGGAGGCCTCTTCCCGCAAGACGAGATACGCCCCGGTAGTGCTCTTCGGTTTGGCGTGTCGTCCCTAAAGGTAAAACGACTACGTCTCTATTGATGCAGCACCGCAATCAGTAGAGCTCCGGCGAACTGGATGGAAGAGAGGGCAGAGCTTCGACAGAAAGACAATGCAGAGAGGGAGAGAGCTTATGATGCAGAGAATGTTTGGAATTGTGTGTCCTAATGCAGTGGTATGGCTAGCCTATTTATAGGCCAAGCCACCATGCAGGGTCAACCGAGCCATGAAGGCTCATCATGGCAGATTCGTAACCGACGTCGGTTACGAGCGTGTGGCAGGCGTGTGCCTTTCGCATGTGGAGCGTGTGGATTTCTCACGTGGCAGCCGTGACTGTGCCTCGCTTGACAACGTGTCAAGCCACTTGGATTGCTGACTCGGCGGTGGTCCAAAAAGAATAGTTTGGGCCAAGCCCCAAGCCCAAAGACCACCCAAAGACCAATTGCCAAGTCCAAGTCCAAGTCCAAGTCCAAGTCCAAGTCCAAGTCCAAGTCCAAGCCCAAGCCCAAGCCCAAGATCGAGATCGAGATCGAGATCGAGATCGGGATCGGGATCGGGCCCGCGGCCCGCGGCCCGCGAGCGCGTGCACGTGCACGGGCTCGGGCGGGCGGGCGGCGGCGGCGCGCGCGTGTGCGCGCGTGTGGGCTCTTTCACCCATCTTGGTCCACTATAATTATTAAGTAACATAAAGTCACTTAATTTATACACATTAAAAGATGTGTTAATCCTCTAATGTGGGATAATTAACACTAGTTAATTATTCCCTAAGCTCCAACTCCAAGCTTTAATAAAAGCTAATTATGCCCAACTTTAATCCACTATTTCTCACTCACCGGAAATCGGATTTGAGAAAGTGAATATACTACATTTATCTACGTAAAATGTAGATCGACGCTATGTCATTTAATTTCACAAAATTAAATGTCTCGTCACATTTATTATTTGGTCAAAATCCATTGACCGGGCATATTTAATACCATGATTTCTACAATTACCAAATCTATTGTGACATTTTCATTTTAAATTAAAGACTAAAGTCTCATTTTGGTCCTTAACATATAGCGATTTTTTGATTTTGGTCCAAAACATTATCTTTTGAATTATCCGGTACCTCACAAATAAAAACGGGTCACATTTGGTCTATTTTGGACGGTTCCGTCAAATTTTTGACGGTTTTAATTACCGGGTCACAAATCCGTCACTAACACAAATCAAGCTCAACACCGCCCCTTTATGCCCTTTCAAGCAGCAAGCAACGAAGAAATCCATCTCTTCATCGTCGCCGACGTCGTCTCTCCTCTCCCAAACATAAGAGCACTTACAATAGGGGCACCATCGGCCGTCGTGCGAGCACCGGACGTCGCCGCACCGGGCGTGGCCATTGTGTGATCAGCACCTATTGCGCGCCTATCTCCAATTTCATTTTTTTTTATTTTTAATAAATATGGTTTATTCTCCAATTTATTTCGTTTTTGCTATTTTATAGTACTGTATTTGATAAACTCCAATAGTTTGAGGATGGGCTGAGATGAGCTCAGAGATAGGCTACTGACGTGACATGAGGAAAATAGAGACAAGGTATGAGATGACTCTCCTCATTGTGAATGCTCTAATAATATCATCGCAAATTGATTATAATTGGACATTGTGAATGCTCTAATAATATCATCGCAAATTGATTAATTGGACATTGTGAATGCTCTAATAATATCATCGCAAATTGATTATAATTGAGCTATCCACAATTGATCTATATGGATTTTGTTGAATGCAAATGCAAATTGCAAACTTAGATGAAATGACCATCTCATGTAACATTAGTACTCCACTATGTTAATTATTTGATACATGCACAATGATAATCTTAAAGGCCAAAGCCTATTTTAATCTATGAACAATTTGTTGATGGGCAATGATTTTCAATTTGTTGATGGGCTAGATTGAAAATGATTTTAAACTCGTAAGTATTTTGATATATTTAAGCTGATCTAACTTAAACCTCGAGATCATTGTTAAATGAATATCTTAAAATAGTCACATACTCACAATTAATTTGACATGTGTCAGTCCAGTATATTTAATTTTTTTCAACATATGTAAGACTAAATTCCTGGTGAGAAAAAAGTTCTATACTACTTACTTACTTAGAGGGGTAAAGCTTTAAAATAATTAAATAGTAAATTACTATGAGGGGTAAAGCTTTAAAATAATTAAATAGTAACTTGAATTGCTTGATTGTAAAGTTTCTTCTAATCTTGATCTTGATTGTCATACACATTTTGAATATAAAATATAGTCTTTTGTAACTTCTATTCTTTTGGCAGTTGGATAGACCAATAAGGTGAAATAATAGACTTCATGGACCATAGTGTGTCACAATTAAATCATTATCAAATAGGCATTATGGTTGTTGCAGATAATCAACTGTGATGTGTTCTATATTATATTCTATACATTACTTTTTTTTTTCTACTTTAGGAGACTTTAGTGGCTGAGATTTCATTTCTATGTAAAGGGAACCCTCCTATTAACCTTTTTTCTTATATTTCAAGTTTCAAGGCACATAGTATTTGAAAGATGAACTTATTTTTGTTCTTCTTTTTGCTATTTCTTTCGAAATGGTAGTACAGTAGTATTTTTTATTTGTTAGTGGGAAAATTTTAGAGAATAAAATGTGGTTTAGTTATAAGACATGTTATTGGGTTATAAACTAATTATACTTATACTAACCCCATCCGTAATTACTTGTCTCATGTTTTCTTTTGGATTTGTTCGTTACTTTTTATTATTTCTCTCTAATTAATTTTACTCATATTTTATTAATTATACTCCCTCGGTCCTACTTTAGGAGTTTCGATTATCCATTTTAGTACGTATCCCACGTTAGGAGTCTTAGTTAAAATATTCTATAAATGGTAATAGGGTCATTATTCCACTAATCTCATTCACTCATAATTTATTACGGAGTATAAAATTAAAATATATAAATGAGACTTACATCTTTTTCACTAATTTTTCTTCACATATCTTAAAACCCGTACCATACTAACTTAGAACTTATAAAGTGGGATGAAGGGAGTATAAAAATAGAACTCATATTTTAATAACTTTTTTCCATTCATTTTTATTTAAATTTATTAAAACATGAGCCAAGCTAAAATAGACATTGAATGAAAACCAATTAATATTTTTCTACTATCTACTAATCTACTACTCGAAAACAAATAAATATCCAAATAAAATTGGTTAGCTTCCAAGTCTTGAATTTTTTAATATAATGAGACTCCTAATTCTCATAGGCTCGCTTCTTCATAGATCAGTCCACTAGTATTTAATCATTGGCCGACTTGCATGTAAAGTAAATTAAGACCATCCACAACGGGTCTCGTCGGCGTCTCGCGTCTCGTCTCAGCGAGACGAGACCCCGGCGAGACGCGTTGCAGCCTCCATCTCGTCCCGTCTCGTCGCGCGTCTCGTCGCGCGTCTCGCCTCGGCGAGCTGTCTCGCCACGCGCCTAGGCGACGTGGCGCAGCCCGGCGTCGTGCGTGACGCCCACTCGCCGGCCCGCGAGTGGGCGTCGTCACGTGCTGACGCAATAAATATTTTTTTTAAAAAAAATCGATTTTAAATAAATTTTTTTTTTGTAACGGTATTATTACCGTTTTTTTGTTTTTTGTTTTTATATTTTTTTTGTTTTTTATTAAATTTTTTACTCTATAAATACTCCTAAACCCATCCTCATTTACACACAACTACACATCTATTCTTCCTATCATCTAAATTTTCTCTCAAATTTTCGCTGAAATTTTCATAACCCAACTCAAGATGTCCGGCGACGGCGAGGGCAACTATGGCGGCTCCGGCTCCGGCGGGTGGGATCTCAACTCATTCGGCGATTGGGAGAACATGATCAACACATTGGGCGGTGGAGGTTCGTCAACGCCGGGGACCCAGGGTTCGGCGACGCCGGGGGGGTACCAACCACCCAATTTTGACCTTGATGCATATGTTCGTCCCAACGTCCCGCGGTTTTCGCAGGGATTATCCCAGATCCGGGAGGATTTTCCAGTTGATCCCACGCCGGGAGTAGGCCGAGGCGGTGGAAGTGGGCGAGGCGGTGGAGGTGGCCGAGGCAGTGTACAACCCCAGACGGGCGAGGACGAGGAGGAAGAAGAGGAAGAGGATCTTGGCCGACATCCGTACAACAACCTCGAAACGATGGCGGTGTACAACGCCTGGATCACGGTCTCGTACGATCCCATCGTCAGGAATCAACAAACCCGGAAGTGTTTCTGGGAAAAGGTTGTCGAGGTCTACCACCAAATAAAGCCGAACCATATTTTGTGTTTTTTTAAAATTTTTTTTTTGTGTGTTTTTTTTATTTTGTGTGTTTTTTTTTGTTTTAATTTTAATAAAGTGTGTTTGTTTAAATTGAATTGGGTTTTAAAAAAAAATTATAAATTAAATTGAATGAATAGTAATTAAGAGACGGTATAGAGACGGTTAAGAGACGGAGCGTTGCAGGTTCCGTCTCTTAGTTAAGAGATGGAGGAAAAAAGGACAGTGGGGCCCTCAAATAGTGCTCAAATAGTAGTTAAGAGACGGTTTAAGAGACGGTATAGAGACAGCGTTGTGGATGGCCTAATACTCTATCTTGGACTGTTTAGTCCTTCATCTTCAATGTGCCTCTTGAATTATTATTGAATTAATATTTCTTTTCCTAATTTATTCAATTTATCATTGAGCTTTTTGGCTCAATTTTTAGCGACTTGTCAACAAGCACCGTAACTTGAATTGAATCAATATGATTCTAATATACTTGGTGCTTATTGTCACAGAATACTGCAATATCAATTCGATATAGCATATGCTGTTAAATAGAATCTATACGTACAAATAATAAGTTTAGACAATCTTTATGAATGACTGTAATATGACTCTAAAATAGCACTTATTATCACATAGAATATCGCAATATTAATTCGGTATGGCATATGACCCGCAACGCATCCCACGAGTGTCTCTTATCTCGTCCCTCCGAGATGAGACGGACGCAAGACGCGTTGCAGCGTCCCGTCTCGTCCCTGTCTCGCCGAGACGCCCGTCTCACCGAGACGGCTGGCGCGTGCTGGCGCTAGGCGTGACGCCCACTCGCCGGCCCGCGAGTGGGATTCGTCACGCTGATGCAATAAATCATTTTTTTAAAAAAAATTCAAATTTAATAAAAAAAATTCAAATTTTAAAACGGTAATATGACCATTCAACGATTATTTTATTAATTTTTATTAATTTTTTTTCCTTTTTATTCTATAAATACTCCTCTTTCACACACACAAACACACATCTATTCTTCTCAAATCATCCATCTTTCCTCTCCAATTTCCATCTCAAATCATCTCTTTTATTCTTCTCCCAAATTTAATCCATTCATCGATCCATTTGAGCAAATGCGTCGAATAATGGAGAATCGCTTGAAGAAGATTGACGTAGGGAGGCGGAGGAAGTCGCGCCGCCCCAAAGACGATCTCGGACTTACATCCATCGTAACCGGGAGGAAGCCGCAGCAAGGTTAGTACGCGACTACTTCTGTGATAACCCGGTATGGAGAGAGACCTACTTCCGTCGCCGTTTCCGCATGCGGAAACGGCTATTTCTGCACATCGCAAATACATTGACAGCCCAGGAAGAGTTATTCCAAGAAGGGTTCGACGCCGTCGGCCGTCCCGGTCACACGACATTGCAGAAATGTACTGCAGCAATCCGTCAGCTTGCTACCGGACAAACGACGGATTTGTTCGATGAACACCTCCACATTGGAGAAAGTACTGGGAGAATGCGCTTGATGAACTTCTGCAAAGGCGTCCAGGCTGCCTTCACCGACGAATTTCTCTGAAAGCCAAGCACGGCAGATTGTCAGTTTCTGCTCCACCTTCACGAAGAAGTGCACGGATTCCCCGGGATGCTTGACATCGTCGATTGTATGCATTGGCAATGGAAGAATTGCCCTGTGGCGTGGGAGGGTCATACACGAGCGGCCACAAAGTCACCCACCCCACCGTTATACTCGAGGCCATTGCCGACTACCGGTTATGGATTTGGCATGCATACTTGGAGTCCTCGGATCGAACAACGACGACAACGTGCTCAACCAATCCGACCTCTTCACCGAAGTTTTAAATGGTAAAGCGCCGGCCATCAACTTCATCGCTAACAACTGGTTGTATAAAATGGGGTACTATATTGCCGACGACATCTACCCGAAGTGGCCAACCTTCGTGAAGACGTTCAACAGGCCGGTGAACGATAAACAGGCTCTCTTTGCGCAGAAGCAAGATGCTGCTCGCAAGGATGTGGAGAGGGCGTTCGGGGTTCTCCAAGCGCGCTTCAACATTATCAAAGCCCCGTCTCGTACGTGGTTTATGGAGAATATGGTCGACATCATGTATACGTGTATAATCTTGCACAACATGATTGTCGCCGACGAAGGACCTGAGGCGGAAAATTGGTTCGACCCTGAAACCCTGGGAAGCTCTACCGCAAGTAGTCCACCTCGCAGTGGAGTGCATCCGTCTTGGCAAGAGCGGTTGTCTGTTGGGGCAAGGTCACGTGATTCTAACGCCCACGCCCAACTCTAGGAGGATCCAATGGAGCACATTTGGGCAAAATTTGGCAACCAGTAGACGCACATGATCTTTCTTCTGCTTCTTTGAGCTTTGAGACTTTAAATTTAGAGAGAGTGAGCGGAAGAAATTAAATTATGTATTTTTCATTTTTTTAGGATTTTAATTTTTTTTATTTTTTTTAGAATTTTAAGTTGTAATTTTATTTTATTTTATTTAATGAAGTGTGTTTTTATTAATTGAATTTGTTGGAAATAAAAATAAAAAATGAAATTGAATGAATAGTTAATGAATGAGATGGTTAAGAGATGAAGGGTTGCAGGTGATGTCTCTTAGTTAAGATATGAGATGAAAAGTACAGTGTGACCCATGAATAGTTAAGAGATGAGACGGATAAGAGACAGCGTTACGAATGACCTTACGTACATTCATATAAATATAAAGTTTAGACAATTTATTATGAATGACTATAATATGAGTATTATTGTCACATAAAATCGTATATAGACAGAACCGGAATTTATAATATAAGACAAATTTATCTCAACATCATTTACGTATCAAAGTCGGCGGAAAGAATATTATATATTCTACTCCTAGTTTGTTTTAATTCATTATGACGGTGAATAAAGTTTAGAAGATAAATATATTCCATTTTAAATTATTCCTTCTTATTTTTACATACACACTTCTCTCTCTCGCTCTCACACACACACACACACACACACACACGCACAACACACGTCGCAGCACGCGCTCTGATTCGTGTAATGGCGGAAGAAGGATCATCGCGCGGCGGCCTGAAGCGCTCCTTCGTCGAAGACGATGAATCAAGCAAAGCCCCGCCGTAAATTTCTCTCTCCCTGTACTCGTGCATGTATGGCGCTAGCTAGTTTCTGCTAATTTGACGACTTCTTTGATACTAGCCCTAGGGTTGATGCAATTTACACGTGCTTCGAATTTTCATGGCGGAATTTGTACTTTTGTAATGTATACATATCCAATTGAAGGAAAATTTAGGGATTTTGATTAATTGGGGGCGAAGGGGGAAAAAGTAAAATGAAACAATTAAGCCTTTTCCGTGGATTGGATATTTTGTTTTAATGGAGAATCTGCTTTCTGTGTTGATTTTTGGGTTTGTTTGCTCACTTGCGTAGGGAGAAGAGGGTGAGGTTTCCTAAAGGGAAGAAGGTGAAGCAGGGAGATCATGTTGCAGGTGCTGCACCGGGCGACGATGCTCCAGTTGCGAAGGATCCTAGCGTTGCTGCCAGAAATCGTTCCGTGAGAAGAACTAAGTTTCAGAAAGTGCTTACTGAAGAGTATGCTGATGCTGAAACCTTTGGTTTTGCAACTGATGTGAGGAAAGCAGAATTCCAGTACCAGGTAATTTATATAAGGGGACCTAGATAGATACTCATTTGTGCTGTTGAATCGTTGATGCTTGTGCTCAAATGTGCTTTAGTCGGAATTTGCTATTTTGTTGGTTTTTGTAATTTTGTTAGAGCAGTGCTTTGAGCTTAGTATGATGCTTCTGTTTATTATTTTTGTGCATTATTTTACTTATGTGCTCAGTGAAGTGGATTCTTGCTTTTATTGAACTTGGATTTGCCAATCACTTGCAAGAAATTGTGAAATATACCATGCCTTCCGAGCTTAGGCTACTAAATTTGATTGCTAACCAAAATTCTTGCTTGTACCTGTGGTATCATATCATAACCGTGGATCATTTACCATCACTGTGGAATCATCCAAGTTACGACTTTAAAATACCTTTCTCCTGGGCTTCAAATAGTTTCTTCTGTATATATAATGCACTTGTTTCTGCCATTCTTCTGCACTTGCCAAATGACAGTACTATTTCATGTGTGCCAGTTGATGGTTGGTTTTATGAGGTAATATTCAGTTTTAATATAGATTTACCAACGAAGTGACCAAGAACATTTTCATTTGTGATTTGGGTGTTGTTTTTATGATGGTCTCGTGCACTTACTGTTTTCCATCTCTAACTCGATTCTTTTCTTTTGTGCTTGAGGCCTTCCACCTTCCTTTTGTTACAGTAGTAACCGTACCTTGAATGAAGTTAACCCCTTCTCCCACATCTAGGCTGATTTTGTGGTCCTATTGTAATTGGTTTTGGTTTTTGTTTAGACTTACTAGTTTATTTTCCTTGGATTATACTAATTGTCAGAAATGAATTTTGTCAGGACAATGAGGAATTTATTGATGAAGGCGTCCCATTAGAACCTTTTAATCTCGAACAAGAGAGAGAAGAGGGCTACTTTGATGATAATGGAAATTACGTTGAATACATGAAAAAGCAAATTAAGGTACTAATAGTCTTCAGTGTGATTACTGATTATTTTATTCCTGCATCATGCTCACATAAACTCTTACAGGATGCCTGGCTTGATGGTGTGGATTTGTGTGAAAAGTATGTTGAAAAGAGTTCTACGCCCATGAATAATGATGAGAAACCTCATGACCTATCAACCGAAGAGCTTGCAGTAATTAATCGGCGGATTGCAGATGCTCTTGAGCCTGGAGAAACAGTAAGCTCTAGCTATTATGTTTTATTTATTCCAATATCTTACATCATTGTAGGGTGTGATTCAGAATAATCGTTCCTTACAAACATGGGTGTTTTTTTGCTCGTTCTTTTTCTTTTTCCCTGCATGTCAGTCTCTTCAACAAAGGTATACGGTTTGTTTTGAAAAAAATGTGATGGGTTTTATGTTTTAATGAAATATGCATCATCTATCCTGTCAAACTTGTTTTCAATAATTGTTGCTTATTGGTATCTTCACCTTCTGTAACCTAGTCTTGTTACCATGAAACAAACTTGTTTGCATGAGTGGCTGAACAAGCTATAAAGATTCAGAGAAATACAATGTCTCAGCAGATAATGTCCATACAAAAACTTTATATCTCCTTCAAACTGTTCGCTTTTATGTATTTAAAACTACATTCATGTTCTAGAATAGTTCATTTTTGTTTGAAGGGAAGAGGCCATATATCTTTTATTGGGTGATAAGAGAGTGTAGAGTTAATTTTTTTGTTCATCTCATCTTACATATGATTTTGAGTTAATTTTTTTCGTTCAATTTTGAGCTGCCCATGTTTTTCCAGTTGAATTTTATCTCTTGAAAATAGTCGTTACACACCACTCTTTGCCGGAACCTTATTTGAATCAATCTCCAACAGGTTTTGCGTGCTTTGAGGAGATTAAAGGGTTCTACTGATAAGAGGCAAAAGATGTCTGCAGAGACCAAAAATCTATTTGATCAGCTAACTGAAGATGCCATGAAACTGATGGAGAATGGCGATTATAGTTGAGCTGTTCTATTTTCTGTCTGAAGAGCCTGCAACCTTTAAGACATTTTCACTCATCCATTTGTATTTGTGGACTTGTTTGCTCTGCAGATGTCTATGATGAAAAGCAGGAACATTTTGAGCGTGAAGCAGGTCCGATCGCGTGACTTTTCATATTGGTTTTTTCGTTCCCTTTTGATACTATGTGATTATTACTTCTTTATTTTATTTTATTATTAGCATGAAACATGACATATTCTTCTAGGCATTTTAAGGTTCTATTTCATTTCTAGGAGTTGCGACTTCATTTTTATGTGCATGGCATATAGACAATACATCATACCTTTTGGCAGTTGCCTTATCTCAAAAGATAATAGACTCATTCCCTTTTTCTTCTTGAGTCACTCTCCTACTCACGCGGCTCTTTCTAATTTCCTGAAATAAGAACAAAATGGAGGCAAACTAGGACCTAATCAAAGTATTTATTTGATTCTTTGAGTTGTACTGTGTAGTGTGTGCTTCTGTGCTTTAGAAATTGCTTTCTGGGATCTGTTAAAAATTAGGACCTCTTTAATCCAGCCACTTGTGAATGTGAAAATTATCTTCTCTACATCTTAAGCTCCATACCTTTTTGTTTAGACACTTTGCTTATTATACTCTTAATAGTTTTTAGCGTGTTTGTACTCTCATTGTAAAATCTGTTTCTCTAAAAAACTTAGAAAGTGTTGGTCATAAAAGCTTTGGCATTGAAATTAACTTTTTTCATTGTTCTTAATTTGGTACTATATTTTTTTCTCTTTAGCCATGTGTTTATTGTTGATAAGTTGATTATGGGAAATGTTACATTGTAACTTTGCAGAGGGTTATGAGAAATTAATCAATGCTAGAAAGCATGGTCTCCCAGAAGGTCTGGGCAAAGAGACAACTGAAGACATGTTTGATATGTTTGGAGACGATGAAGGGAAGGCTGCGGATACTCCCGTCACTACTGGGAATGGGTCATTTTCGGTCCAGGCCGTTGAGGGTATGCTTAATCCCAGCATCTTGAAATAAATGGTATAGGGAAAAAAACTGTTGTAGCTAAGTTGTACATGTATGTGCTTGCAGGTGGAGAGATGCAGGATGACTATGTATATGATGAGTCTTCTGGGTATGTCTCATCTTTGAATTTCCCTTTACGTGGTTTATGTGCTAAATACACAAGTTCAGTTGCCGGTATTATCAAATGCATTATTAAACAATATACTTTTTCTCTGTTATATCTTCTGTGTTTTGCTAGTGCCTAGCTGAACATGTGATGAGTTCAATCAACAACATATTGTTCTAGGTTTCTAGTTTTGAGGACTAACTTATACAACTGTTTTGCGTCTTGAAAGCAACTTATATTATCTCTCGTTAATAGGGAGTAATAAACACTGAGATAGTCAAGGCTGTCAATATGTTGTCATGCGGTTGGATTGTTTTTTAAGTAGAATGGATTCTCTGAGCTATTCTCATACCCAATCACTTGCGTTTCAGATATTACTACAACAGCAATTTGGGCTACTATTATGATCCATCCACGGGATTGTATGGCTGTGCAGCAACTGGGAAATGGTAATTATTCTTCCACTTTTTATATAAAATGAATGCATTCCTCCTTCAGGCTTCATCTTCTCACTCATATGCTGATATTGTCATACGAGTAGTCTGATTTACTTGAGCAAAATAATTATATGGTTAAAGGATGGACCTGGAAAACATGTAGTTGCTCTATAATTTTTTGGTTAACCATAAATAGGCTATTTGCTTCGTCCAGATATAAAGTTGTCTTGTGTTTCCCTTTGTCTGTTGGTGCAGGTATTCTTATAACGAAGAATCAGGGGCGTACGATGAAATTCAACAGGATGTGGACGCGAATGCTGCTGCAGGGATGAGTTGAAGAAGACGGATTGGAAAATGCACAATATGGGGATTTAGAATCTGATCCTGTATTATATATTTTGTGAGCTCTTGGATTTAGTGATTATTAACTTACAATCTGACAACTCTTTTATGTGAATGGGGGATAAAGTAGTTTGAACCATTGCTTAGGTTTTACTTATGGAATGATTATGGAAATTTGCTTTTCATTAGTTTAGTTCTAAACTTGTAATTATACTAGTTAGATTGGTGTTTCTTTCAGCTGGTAACCTTCATATTTCTTCTTTTCTTTGATTCTCTATGACAATATTTCACATTTTCTTATTTTTTATATTTACTCAAATGGGGTAAATATTATCACTGCGTTGAAGTGAATATAAGCAATAACAAATGGGAGTCTTTTTTATAGAAAAAAAATGTTTGAAGAGATCAATTATTTATATCGAAAGTTAGTACTCCATTTTTCATGAATTGAATGCAATGTTGCAGAAATTGCCATATCGAATTTAATTCAGGAGAAAATAATTAACGACCATATAGATTTTTTTCTCATATTCAGAAGTTAGGTGTCGTAATTGCATATTAACGCAAATTAGCAATCGAAATGAAAGTTGTCCGATTCTGAAAAAACAAATAAATGAAAATTATCCCATTGCTATATATTAGCATGGGCCATCTAATGGGCCCATTATGGGTTAGAAAAGCGGGCCGATAATTGGGCTTTGAGCCTGTCGAAATTCCGATACGCACCGTCGGCGCACGTTAGGCCATCCGCAATGGGCGGACGATGGCACGCCCGATGGCGCGCATCGTCCGCGCCATCGATCGTCCGCGCCCATTGCGGATACGGACGATAGGTCGCGGACGATCGTCGCGGCCGATACTAAGGGCGCGGAGGATGGCGCGCCCGATGCCTATCGTCCGCGCCATCGTCCTCCCCATTGTGGCGTACACGGACGATGGCCGCGGACGATAGGCATCGTCCGCGCCATCGTCCTCCCCATTGTGGCGTACACGGACGATAGGTCGCGGACGATGGCACGCGGTTTGGTTTTCTATTTAAAGAGCGTTTGTCATTCATTTGTGCATACCTCTACATATTCTCTCTCACAAATCCAACCAATATGAATCCCGGCGACGACACCAATAGTTCTAGTTCCTCTGATGAGTCCAGTAATAGCATAGATATAGCATTAAATGCAGTCGTTGAAACGGCGATGACGCATTGCTATGCGTTGATGCAGCGCCAGGCGGCAGCGGCAGCGGCCTCTGAGCAAGTCCATAGACCTATTCGACATAGGTCGTATATCCGACGCGACCACGCGGAAGCTCACACACGTCTGGTTGAAGACTACTTTGCCGATCAACCGCGATGGGGCCCGGCTGTTTTTCGGCGCCGATTTAGAATGTCGCGGTACCTGTTTCTCAGCATTGTTCGGACATTGTCTTCACGTGATGAATTCTTCACGTTTCGGGAGGACGGCATCGGCAAACCCGGCCTTACACCATTGCAAAAGTGCACGGTTGCACTCCGTCAGTTGGCCTATGGCACCACGGCGGACCTTTTCGACGAGTACCTCCACTGCGGGGATTCTACAGGCCGCGATTGTCTGAAGCGCTTTT
This sequence comes from Salvia splendens, assembly GCF_004379255.2. NCBI lineage: Eukaryota > Viridiplantae > Streptophyta > Magnoliopsida > Lamiales > Lamiaceae > Salvia > Salvia splendens. Next base: position 32,230,556 of record NC_056043.1, on the reverse strand, counting down.
GCCGGGGGATAGTAGAGGCTTATGGCGACACATATTTGCGCAAGCCGACTGCCACTGATTGCCAGGGTCTGATGCAGATGCACGAGACGGCGCACGGGTTTCCTGGGATGCTCGGGAGCATCGACTGTATGCACTGGCAGTGGAAGAATTGTCCGACGGCGTGGAGAGGCCAGTTCACAAGTGGATACAAGGGCAGCCACCCGACGATGGTCCTCGAAGCCGTCGCTGACCATCGGCTATGGATCTGGCATGCTTACTTCGGCGTAGCCGGGTCGAACAACGACATTAACGTCCTCAACTCGTCCACCCTCTTCACCGATCAATGTAATGGCAACGGCCCGGCCATCGAGTTCACTGCCAACAGACGCCAATACCATATGGGGTACTACTTGGCCGATGGCATCTATCCACGGTGGCCTGTTTTTGTGAAGACGGTTAGCTGCCCAATTGGTGAGAAGAGGGTTTTATTTGCGCAAAAGCAGGAGTCGGCGAGGAAGGATGTCGAGCGGACATTCGGCGTGCTCCAATCACGGTGGGCAATTGTGAAAGGGCCGGCTCGTTTCTGGTTCAAGGATGTCATCGCCGATGTCATATATGCGTGCATAATCATGCACAACATGATAGTCGAGAATGAAGGCGGAAGCATCACCGATTGGAATGAAGATGATCGTGCATCTAGTTTGGCCGGCGCGTCGACCGAGCCACCCGATAGAGGGTTACCGTTAGGCTTCAACGAGGTTCTATCTAGACAGGCCTCAATGCGCAACCAACAGGATCATGCGCAGCTCATGAACGACATGATCGAAGAAGTGTGGGCTCGCAACCGCCGTTGTTGAGTTCGCGTTTTTTTAATTCGCATTGTAATGTATTAATTTTTATTCAATGAAATGAAGTTTTTGAAATTCGTATTTTAATGTATTAATTTTGTTAAATTCGTATGAGTTTTGTAATAAATATTAAAAAAATGATGATGTGGCGCGCCATAGGGCGCGCCTTAGGGCGCGTCTTAGGGCGCCCCACTGCAGGTGAGGAGGTAGGAGGATAAAACTGCTGACGTGGCGCGCCATAGGGCGCGCCTTAGGGCGCGCCTTAGGGCGCCCCATTGCTAATGCCCTTAGACTTAGCTCCAGTCTTTTTCTTACGTTGCGCTCTGATTAAAAGCTTTCTTTTTTGAGAGCTAACCTTTGAATCAAGTTGGTTACATTCATTTCACACACACAACACACACTACCAAAAAGCATACGCACAAAACCCGATCTCATCACACGAAATTCAACCAAATAGTTTGAAGAAGATAAGCCAATACATATATTTATGTGTGTGTGTTTGTGTATTGGTAAATCCATGTGTACGTGCAGCTAGAAGACACGACTACGTGTAGAGAGAGAGAGAGAGATGACGGAGGAGGGATCGGAGAGGGAGAACAAGGGGTTAACCTCGATGGATTCGATGGAGTCGCGCTGGGTGTATCAGGATGAGGAGGGCTCGGAGATCGACAACGACGGCGGCTTGGAATCGCCGCAGAGGGATTCCGACGACGAGGATAATGCGGAGCAGAGGTTGATTCGCACGGGGCCTAGGATTGATTCATTTGATGTCGAAGCGCTCGAAGTTCCCGGAGCTCATAGAAATGATTTTGAGGTGCATTTCGTTTAGCCTAATAGTGTACATGTATTCTAATTACATTTCAATTCGACGTTGAGCGCATTTGAGCTATTTTGTTGTTCCGTTTTTTTTTTAAATTTCAGATGGTTTTATGTGATAACACTGATAAGAAGAATAATTACCCGAGAATGAGCTCATACACTATGTTCTATGAGGCTTTTCTGTTCTTCAGGGGAGCAGGGTAAATGCACTGGACAATTATCCAATTAGCTACGAAACAAGAGCAATTCTAGTTAGCGGTTTTCTTTTGATCAGTGATGGAATAGGATAGGTCGATGACAGTAGTATTTATGTTTCTACAGTGTGCTCTCTTTAAATCTGATCTGAACTAAGTCCCCCAAAAAGTTACTCAAACTTGCTGAGATGTTGATGAAACTAATTGCTGTTTCTGACAGCATCTGAACCTTGGCCTATTTTCTCTTGTGCAAGTATCAAAGAAAAAGAGGTTTGGGAGAAAAGAGGTTTTGGAGAATGATGGACTAAATATTTGTAATGAGGTTTCATCCTGAAAGAAAAACCCAGTGAATCTAGAGTTCTGTAATATTTTAGTTTTTCACTCCACTTGTGCATTTTACTTGTTTGTCACTGTTGAAGAGCTCAATTTTACCGAAAAACTATTTAGGTCATTGTGCCTTAGACTAGGTTATGCTTATGAAAGTCCCATCACTTAGCAGCTTTTACACTCGTACTAACCACAGTTAAAAGTAAGTTTCAATGTCTAGGAAATTAATTATTCAACCTGAGTTTCGATGCAATTATATTTGATTAATGGGCTGTGTTTTTGTTGATGTCTTGATTTTAAAAATAAAGTCACAGGATGCCACTTTAGGCAGGAGAATAGGACTTGCATTTCAGACACTTGGTGTTGTTTTTGGTGATGTGGGGACTAGTCCTTTATATACCTTCAGCGTAATGTTCAGCAAGGCACCTGTAAACGGGGATGAAGATGTTATTGGGGCATTGTCTCTAGTTTTGTACACGTTAATTCTGACTTCACTGGTCAAGTATGTGCTCATTGTTCTTTGGGCGAACGATGATGGCGAAGGTATTTCGCCTTTTGATCTTTTTATTTACATTTGGTACCATTTTTAGAACAAATGTGCATGTCTATTCACTCTCTAGATGTCTTATGACTTCTACTTCTACAATTTCCTGTAGGTGGTACATTTGCTCTCTACTCATTGATATGCCGGCATGCCAAAGTCAGTCTTCTTCCAAACCAGTTGCCTTCAGATGCTCGAATATCAAGCTTCAGGCTTAAAGTGCCATCAGCAGAACTGGAGAGGTCCTTGAAAATAAAGGAAAGACTTGAATCTTCTCACACATTGAAAAAGCTTCTTCTTATATTGGTTCTTGCTGGTACTTCTATGGTGATAGCTGATGGTGTGGTTACACCTGCTATGTCAGGTGCTTTTTAACGATCATTTTAGTATATTTGATTCCTTGAGGCGTTGGTTCTTAAGTAGTCAAAAGATGAAAGAGTTAAACGTAGCTATAACTATTTCAAAACTGTTTCTGCAGTTATATCTGCTGTTGGTGGGTTGGATGTTGGAATCTCTGGGTTTGAGCAAGGTGATTCGTCCTTTACTTCTTATTTGTATCAGAACTGTTTGCACCTTTTATGTACCTTCCGTAGTTTGACAGTGTTGAGTGGTATGACATTGAAAAGGTGCACCACTAGTGATTCTGTAGATAGCTGATCCCATAGCACATCAACCTGAAATTGCTTCTTTCTCATTTGTGGATATTGAACTGCGAGATACAGTGTATAAGTACAATAGCAGCATTTCCATTCAATAATTGGCCGGCAACCTCTCATTTGTACTTACTAATCATGTGGACCATGTTGGAACCTCATGTGCAAAGATAATCAGTTGGACCGTTAATTACTGCACATCAGATCCATATCACATTGCATGACCTAGCTTAGTTTCTGCTGTTTACAAATGTATTGACAGTTCTATTGTACTATAATCATTGTTTCAGTTTGATCCTGTAGCATGGTCAATAACTGAAAATATTTATTTTTCTTAAGTGCAGAGCATGTCGTGATGATCTCGGTTGCATTTCTTATAATTTTATTCAGTGTACAGAGGTATGGAACAAGTAAAGTCGGGATTGTAGTGGGTCCTGCCTTGTTTATATGGTTTTGTTCTCTTGGAGGCATTGGCATATACAACCTTGTCAAGTACGACAGTAAGGTTCTGCGGGCATTTAATCCAATACATATTTATTATTTCTTCAAGCGCAATTCAACAAAGGCATGGTATTCTCTAGGGGGCTGTATTCTTTGTGCAACAGGTAGAATCTGATGTTCAGTTTTTTTCCTTCCAATTGACACTGTTTTTGTTTCAGTTTTCCTTTAAATCTTGCAACATCGATAAGATTAATTGTTGATTCAACTTTCTCTATTTTGTGGTGTATTTTAATCTGGCTCGCTTTGCATTTTGTTCGAGTTTGAAGTCCAATATGGAATGACCATTTATATGTTTAATCACATTTACCTGGTTGTGGTCTCCCCATTTGTCAATGAAGCATCCCTTTGATTTGTAGTTTATGTGGTAATGTAAATATCTTCAGGAGTTTCACATAAATCCATCAGAGATCTGCATAAGTGAAGTGCCTTGAACTGGCCATTCTTACAACATAATTTGTGAGAGCGTTCTTGTTTTAACTTTTCCAATAAATTTTCAGGTTTCAATTCCTCCATATTTTCAAACCTTTTAATTTCTGAACGTGAAAATCAGCTGCTAGCTTATGCTGAACTCTATGATGCCCAAATAAGTGCATATTATTTTGAAATTTTATTTTATTTTCTAATAAGAACAGCGTCATATTTTCTGATTAATCTGATCATGAGTTATGTGACTCAGGTTCCGAGGCAATGTTTGCAGATCTTTGCTATTTCTCTGTAAGATCAGTGCAGGTAAGTAGTGACAGTTCGCCAAATTATTTTAGGGTTTAACCTAAAATTCAATAACATGCTTTTAGAGATGTATTGTGTTCTTACAAAAAGATTTAAATTATTTGTGACAGCTTACATTTGTGTTCCTTGTATTACCTTGCCTTCTGCTGGGTTACCTGGGCCAAGCTGCATATCTTATGGAGAATCATGCTGATACTACACAGGCCTTCTTCTCTTCTGTTCCAAGTAAATACAATGTATTCCTTTTCATTGTTGATCTGTGTGATAGTTGGGTAGCATCAGTAATTGATAAAAGTACATAACAATCATTTTACATTTTTTTGAGGGAAAGATTTTACATTTTACATGTTGTGTACTGATAATGCTTTCACATTTAGATAGATGTACAAGTTTAATTATGCAGCAAGTAATACATTGATAGACATCTCATTTCGGTTGGATCTGGCATCTGCCCAGCTCAACTGCATATAGTGTTTTGTCCTTGCTAGGTTGCAGTTTTTAATTCTTAGGAATCAAGGCTTAGGCCTTTTGAGTTGGACAATTTTTATGTTTCAGTCAGCAAATAATATGTGAGTTCCCTTTGATCTGATGCAGGTGGAGCTTATTGGCCCGTTTTTCTCATAGCTAATGTAGCAGCACTGATTGCTAGTAGGGCCATGACAACAGCAACTTTCTCTTGTATTAAACAATCCACAGCACTCGGATGTTTTCCTCGTCTTAAGATTATACATACCTCGAGGAAATTCATGGGCCAAATTTATATTCCAGTCATGAACTGGTTTTTGCTCGCTCTAACACTGGTGTTAGTCTGCAATATCTCAAGTATATATGAGATTGGAAATGCATATGGTAAGTCTCTTTTCACTCTATTGAAATTTGACTCTCAGTGCAACTGATCTCTTCTAACTCTTTTCGCATCTGCGTGTTCTCTTTTTAGTTTTCACCTTTCTTTTTGTTAGTTTGCATGTGCAAACTGACCAATTTGCTTACGATTTTGAGTCTGAATGTGGTGAATGGTGATGATATCTTTAACAATGAGCAAGTGTGAAGAGAGAATGTGAAGTATTCAAAGCTTATAACATTTTCGTGTTGAATTAAGTTTAACTATACAATGGGACGATCTGATTAGGTTTCTTAAATAACTGTGTGCTTGATTGTTGTATTTTGGTCTCAGATAAAGTAATAATCTTAAGATGTAATATTCAGAGATAAGCCATATTGTTCATTAGCTGCTAAGTCATATAATAAGCTAACAAATTTCAAATTTAACCGAAACTTGAGGGAAACAAACTGCTCAGGCATTTTATGTTAGATGTTGAAATTGTAAGTCTAAGCTTAGACGTATTACATTGTCTTATGTATATCTCCGAATTCCCCATCACTGTCCTCTATCCTTGATTCATGTTGGTAGAGTATCTAAAATCAAAAGCATTCGATAGCCTAGTGGCCTTTTTACTCACTATGTTCCCATGTGAAAACTAGTACCAGCTACCTATTTTTTATTTTAATTTCAATACCCGATAGACCACTTGGATTACTATATCTGGAAACTATGATTTTTCTTTTCATCTGAATGCCATATAGACCACTTACCATGTCCGGAAACTAATAACTTGCTAGAGCTTTAAAAGTTAAAATGATTTGAATACAGTAGAAAATGAAATGAATAATGGAATGTGAGTACAAGTGCAACTGTGCAAGCAACATATAAGTAGCATGATATGAATAATCTGTAACTCCTAGGGTTTTTTCATTTTGTAGATAACAGTTGCTATGTTCAGAACACTTTGATAAACTGAAGGAATATCTGATCTGGAATTCGTATTTGACCTAGATCAGTTTATCCATTTGAATTGTAACTGAAATTGCTAAGACACTTTTTGATTCTCTGGTTGTTTTGTAGAAACAATCTTCTGAGATAAAATTACATAGGCTTCGTTTTGATTGGTCTCTTTTTGCAGGCATTGCTGAAGTCGGTGTTATGATGATGACTACAATCTTAGTAACCCTTGTGATGCTTCTCATCTGGCAGATAAACATTTTCATTGTTCTGAGTTTTGTTATCATTTTCTTGGGAATAGAGCTGACTTTCCTTTCTTCAGTTTTGTGGAGTGTGGGGGATGGAAGTTGGATTATATTGGTATTTGCCATTGTCATATTCCTCATTATGTATATTTGGAACTATGGTAGCAAGCTAAAATATGAGACAGAGGTGAAGCAAAAGATGTCAATGGATGTGCTCCGAGAACTAGGTCCTGACCTTGGAACTGTTAGGGCTCCTGGAATTGGCTTGATTTACAACGAGCTGGCGAAGGGGGTACCAGCTATATTTGGGCATTTCCTGACCACACTACCTGCTGTGCATTCAATGATGATATTTGTGTGTATAAAGTATGTTCCTGTATCTGTTGTCCCTCAAAGTGAAAGGTTTCTGTTTAGACGAGTCTGCCCCAAAAGCTACCACATATTTCGTTGTGTTGCCAGGTAAACAGCAAATTTTGAGCCGCATATAAGCTGAGATTTGTTCCACATTATTCTAGTCAAACTTACATGTTGTAAATTATCTCGGGCTGGGACTACGATGTTTTCTTTCTAATTAATTTTCCCAGAGGCTTTAGCGGTTCGCTTTTGTGCTTCTACAAATTCTGGATTGTGCACATCATGTATTAGGCTGCTAGAAATTGTTGAGTTCTAATTTGATAGTGTATTGGTGGATACAGGTGTCCATTGAAGGCCTTGCTAGGCTATGTTACTTGTTTCGAAACTTTTTAAAGAAGATTTTATTAATACACTCCTCTTCCTGCTGGTAACAGATATGGATACAAGGATGTTCGCAAAGAAAACCACCAGACCTTTGAGCAATTGCTGATTGAGTCTCTTGAGAAGTTCATTCGGCGGGAAGCTCAGGAGAGATCGCTAGAGAGTGATGATGATGACTCCGATGCTGAGGGAGAGAATTTCTCTAGAATTCTAATAGCTCCAAACGGGAGTGTATATTCCCTCGCTGTCCCTCTCCTAGAGGAGTTCAAGGATACAAGCAATTTCATCCCAGAAGGAAGCGCAGTGAAGGAACAGCAGCAGGCACAAACAGATGAGATCACACTTGATGCGGAGCAAAGCCTCGAGAAAGAGCTGTCCTTCTTACGCAAGGCAAAGGAGTCCGGTGTGGTATACCTTCTCGGGCATGGAGATATCCGAGCAAGGAAGGATTCTTGGTTCATAAAGAAGCTCGTCATCAATTATTTTTACGCGTTCTTGAGAAAGAACAGCAGGAGGGGGACGGCGAATTTGAGCGTTCCGCACTCGCATCTGATACAGGTAGGCATGACGTACATGGTGTGAAACTTTGCAATTTTTTGCAGTTCAAAAACTGGATTCGTAACCGCTTAATATATCTGGAGTTTTTGTATTAGCTTCTGCTGATTTTCACTCCTATCTTTCCAGTTTTTTAGGCTCTGTACTCTGTTTTGATATAAAATCAACACAGTCGATTTTAATGTGATACATGATAGGATTAATATTCTAATTTATGTACAATTTGCACATGGTGATGTGGATCGTCACAACTAAATAAACACAGTATATATTAGCTTTTCTCATTTCAATTTTCGGATATTTGCGATTTGGGACTGTAAAGGGGAGAACATCAAATCTCTTATAATGTGTTTTTTAAGGTTTTTGGTTCATGTGATGAAAGTTAATAATGTACATAGTGTTAATGAATTTGTTGACGCATTGCTAAGCGAACATAAATACATACTCCCTTTGTCTCACACTAAGTGGACCATTTTCCGTTTGATATGAGATTTTATACACTTTTGTTTTTTGCAAGTTGAGAGATGATAAAATAAAAGAGAGAATATAGTAGAGATAATGATGTGATATCAAAAAAAAAGTGTCTATATCACTTGCTGATAATATAGGGCTTCATTATTTGGGAGGTCACAGCTTCGATTCATGAATGCGGTTTGCAACTCACCGCTGTGAGGAAGCCGGACTGGTGTGTTCGCGACTCCAAAAAATTCGGGCATTCGCAATGTGAACTTTCTAATGGAACAATGACGAATTGTAGTAAACTTATGAGTTAATTCAGAGTTTAAAAGTTATGAGATTGACGGGATAAATGAATGCTAAGTTTGATAGTCGAGATACCCCGAAGTAAACGACCCTATATTATCTATAAAGCTAATCCACAAAAGTAAACAGCCCTAAAGAATGAATAATCTGGCTTTATAGAGCTAGCAAGATTCAAGATTCAAGATTCAAGATTCAGTCCCACACCTTTAGAAAACCATTCACCGCTTCATCTCATCTCATCTCATCTCATCTCATCTCATCTCATCTAGCAGCTGGATACGGGTGTTGCAATCTTGCTTCTCCGTCCCCAGTTTTCTCGGCGTCCGAAGGGGCCTTGACGTAAAGTGGTAATTTGTGCATATCTTTCCCTGTCGATTTAAACCTCATTCTGAGAAGCAATGAGTTCGACATCACACCAATAGAACTCAACCCCATAAGAGCCCCTGCGATTGAAGGTGATAGCATGGTTCCGGTCACAGGCAGCAGCGTTCCAGCTGCTACGGGGATTCCTACCTGTACAAATGAAGAGAGTGTTACTCACCAACTTGAAGAAACTATGATCTAGTTGGGATTTCCAGAAGAGAATGTGATTAAAGCAGTGCAGTGCATGCTTTTGATTAGAAAAAGAAAAGAAAAGAAAAAAGAAACAACAACGATCTGGATTTCAAAAGAGCAATCAAGAAGCAGAACAGCATCAAATACAAGAAACTATGGATCCTTAATGCTAAAAAGTCCATAATTAGTCTCATTTGGTCTTTTCAACCATGTGGTGTATTTCAGTACTCAATTCTTTTTAACACATTTTTCTACACATTTTCCTAAATTTCAGGACATAAAAAGTCGGAAACTTTTATCTGAAGAAAATAAATTGCAGAATAGCTAAAAACTCACAATGTTGTATGCAAATGCCCACCAAAGATTTTGCTTCACAGTTTTCATGGTAAGTCTACTCAGCTCCAGTGCATCAAGTAACTGCATGGAAAACCATATATTAAGCAGACACACAAAGATGCGAGTTATCTGAATTCAGGAAACCCTTCATATGCACGTTGAAAGTACAAGACAGCCCTCTTGGGGCCATCAGATGAGCTTTTTAATTTGGGGTTCAGGACTTGGTAACTTAAATGATTTTCTGTTTCTGTAACTTATTCCAGAAATTACTCATTATTTCCCATAACTGGCAATTAGTTTGTTAACTATACTTCTAACAAGACCATAAATAGGTGAATATTTTTAAATTACAGGCTTTATAATGGATAATTTAGTACAGATTTTATGTAGCTTTCTCTGGTAAGAGTAGGAAGTCATAGTGGCATCTCCGAGTATAAAACTCAAAAGGTTGTGTGTGCTGTTGAACTAAATGGACAATTGCTACTCTGTGAAAGCGTGCGACGTTCATTCCTCATTTAAAAGACATAAATTACCAATCCCAAGCCTAGGAGTTTGCACATAAGACCACAAATCTTGTTCTCAGAAGTCATTGTGGAAGAGGGTAAATCATTTTTGGACGAAACATTCTACGGTCCATAACAAACAGCTAAGCTGCAAAAGTTAATGTTCTTCTCGGTGAGATATTTATTATGCGTCTAAAGCTTAGTAGAGAACCTAAAATCTATGCTGTAGCATAAAATTTTGAAGATGAGAGGAAAATAATCCAGAAAGATTCTGAAATGAAGAATGAGTCATTATAATACCTGGGACAACCTGTTCTGCATTAGGACAATAGAGGACACCTCACTAGCAGCCCCAACACCACCACCAATGGCAATTCCAACATGAGATGATGCAAGGGCAGCTGCATCATTGATTCCATCACCAACCATAGCAACAACATTCTGACCTTCCTGAAGTCTGCTAATGAAGTTCTTTTTTTCATCAGGTCTGACTCCAGACAAAACCTGCAATCAACCAGCCATGTAATGCTGTACTTTATGCATAGTCACTTATTGAAAGTAATGATCAATAAGGGTATTTTAACTATGTGAACCACACAGAAGCAAATGCCATATATTTAATTACAAATTACACTTAGCATCGCTATCAATGTTTCTATATCTTGGCAGTCTGATGTGTACTCTATTTCATATGCAATGAAATTAAAAACATTTTGGTTAAAGCTTTATCTCTTTCCTTGAAGAGAATTACTACCGAGTAAAACTTATATTAGGCGAATTATAGTTTCATAATTCTTAAATAAATACTCTGCTTAAGTAGTCAATCTCAAGGAAATTTACAAATCCTAGTCTTTATCGGCCATGCAAACGTCATTCAGGTGCACTTCAGATAGTAGTACTTGTTCGCCTTACATCAAACTTCTACAGATCAGTTTAGGATTTCTTAGTTCTTGTGTTTCCAGATTTCTATCTGATTCACTAGTGGAATACGCATACTATATTTTTTATGTGAGTTAGTATGTATAAGGATCCCCGTCCACTTAGAGAAAGTAGTGTAATGATCCAACATAAGGATGGTAACCTGATAAATTTCACTGATAAAACTTGATATTAACTTTATAATTCTCAAGAACTTGCTGAATCCTGATGACATTAACCACTTTACCCAAAAATTGGCAGTATGTGTGCTAGTAGGAAGGGTATTTTATGCAGAGTCTCACCCTGTTTCTTGGAATACCAACAGTAGAAGCCACGTATTCAGCAGCACTTCTTTTGTCACCAGAAAGCAAATATGTATTGATTCCTTGACGAGTCAATGATTCTATCACATGCCTGGCATCTTCTCTGATTTGATCCTCGACATAAATTACTCCAGCAAGAATACCATCTATACCAACATACACAACTGATTGATTTCTAAACTCTTCAGCTTCATGGAAAGGACTATCACCAACTACTCCGTGCCTGCATATGTTTAGATATCTGAAGCATAAACTTCGAGAAAATTAAGCTAGAAAAGAGAGCATCGGGAAGGTTATAAGTGCAAGGAAGTTTTTAATTTTTTGACAAACTAATATCTAGGCCGACAAAATTACTTGTTGCCTCTAATAAATACTAGTGATGTTTCCTTTAATGTCTTACTTTCTGTAATTCTCCAGAAGTCTGAATTGTTTTACTGGAAGAGTGTGTTAAATGAGGCCATCTTGCATACTTACTATCATTGTTATAGAGTTCAACTGACTATTGACAACTGTATTCTCAATAAGAAGTTTGAACAACTGTATCTCCAACAGCTCTTAATAAAATTGCTATTGATCAGAATGGTGGGCTGCGGTCAGAAATAATATGTATTGATAGATTTGGTGATAAGAGTCTTCTGCAGCTATATTTAGATTGTGCTACACACTACCGAACAGAGTATATCAAAGTATCGCTTACTTGCTACCTCAAAAAGAGGATTGTAGACATATGTTACCTTTGAACCCATTCCATCGTACCAACAGCTACCTTTTTCTTATCAACAGTTGCCACAGCTCCAGATCCAGGTTCCTCAAAAAAAGTTCCTTCGGCTACCTACATCACAATCCTTAGTAAATTAAATCTGAAGCTGTTTCTTAACAATTTGATAAGATAAAGTTAGCAATTAATTACCTCAGCATCCTACACAAAGTGATGATAATTTCAGTGATCAAGTGAAGAACTGATGAAACATAAGCCTCTATGGTATCATTATGACCAGACTAAGTAATTCTAATCATACACTATAGCGCAAGCCATAAAGTTTCTAAGAAAAAAATCAAAATTCTTCACTAGAAGTGTATAACTGTAACTGGAACACTGAGCATGCAGTGCAGTTAGAACTTCATATTGCAAATCACATGGACTCCTTATCTTTAAGTGGCATCAACTGGGAGAGTATATACCTTTACATTCAGACAATTCCGAGCCTTTGCAGCCTCAACAATTGCTTTTCCAATTGGATGTATGGTACTTGATTCGACTCCAGCTGCCAACTCCAGAATGTCTACTTCTGACCAGTTATAATTTGAAGCAGAATTTAACCTGCATTGAACCATGCTAAATATCATTTGAAGGCAATAAAAATTTGGAGTTACTAATATCATGATAACTGAATGGAAAAAAAGCTAGGTTTAAAATGTAACTTCAAGCTATCAACCACAAAAAATACAATGATCACTAAATAATATCAGCATTTCTCTGACATACAGCAAGTATTGTTGAAAGTAGTTTCTCATAGTCAACAAGGAGAGGTGATCTATGTTTCCGCCCTTTACTCTTCTTTAGGGGACATGTCATTCAGTGAGCATCAATGGCCTACTTTCTGATTTATGTTATCGTGCAAAGAAGCATAATTACCAAGAAACTGGTGATACCCTTAATTGGGTATAAACTCATCCTTTCCATCTCTCTCAAGTACTGAAGCCTCTATTCTAGCTCCAAAAACTCACTCAGTACATCTATCATTTTGGGGACTCAGAACTTGGTGCAAACTGAAGAACCATGATCCAAATCCTAAGTCTTCCTTTTCTCAAAAAAGTCATATAGTTTACAAATGCAACAGTAGAGAATAGCTCAGATTGGCCTACATGATGTTTGGTCACAACTGGTAGTCCCTACCTTTTCTTAACTACTCAAGTTTCATGATTACTAAACAGGAGAGCATAAAATAAGGTATCAACAGACATATTTGCAGCAGAAAAGAGGTCATATATCTCGAGTGGGACTTCGCTTTTCTAATGGGGCTTCGAAAATATACAATACCAAGAATCTATACAAAACCTTATGAGACAACTATGTTATAAAATAAACTGAGTTCAGGTAAATATCAAGGAACTTAAATGCAGCATATCTCAGAAACATTCTTGACCAGTATAACAAAATCACATTGCAAATTCTGTACTCAACTCTGGAGGTTTATCGGCCTGGGGGCCTTGTGTCACCACTTTTTTCACAACAGGCCTTCCAATTGTTAACGTCCCTGTTTTATCAAATACAATTGTGTTAACAGATGAAAATCTTTCTAAGATACTTCCACCACGCAAAAGTAGCCCTTTTGTAGCACCCAGTGATGTTCCAACCTGAATTGTGGAGTAATAGTTAAACAAAAGTAGAACAAAGTTAAGGCTCTATCTGAACCACGTAAGAAAATACTGAAACCACATCCCATATATAAATATTACCAGAACTGCTGTGGGTGTTGCTAACCCAAGAGCACAAGGACATGCCACAACCTGTATGCAGTCAACAGAGAGAGTGAGATCATTTTAGTGACTTCATTATGTGAACGGCCTAACACTGAACAGATTAACAATCCAGTCTTTTTTTTCCCAATAATTAAAAGGAATCTATCCATATTCACAATTCAAGTAAAATAACTCTGAAATAGCAAATCAGAAGATTGCCCAACCAATAGAATAGAAAGTGAATAATTGTTGAAGAAGATCGGATTTAAGTGGAACAAAGTGAATAGTTGTTGAAGAAGATTGGATTTAAGTGCAACAAAAGGATAATTTTAGAAAAGAAAAGAGCTTGTAGATCTTTTTCCTTCTTTCCAACTCTCTGCTATCATTATTTTCCATTTTTCACATTTTATACTGGAATGAGATGTGAGATACAAAAAAAGCATACCAAAACACTACATGAGAGCTGCAATGCTAATGACATGGTATTTCCTTGGTGAATAGCTGCTGGAAGAATTCGTGAACCAAAAAGATTCCAGAACATAAATGTGGCAGCAGAAAGCGCCATTACTCCGTAACTAAAATGTCCAGCAACCTGGATTTAAGATGGCAGAATTAGCGGACTGTGACTGGACTTTCCAGCAAAAAGCATATTCTACTCATGCATGAGGTTATAGAGATATCAGGTGTAAACATCATAACAAATGGGAGTATGATCAAATTATGGTTATGGACCTTGTCAGCCAACCGTTGTACAGGAGCTTCTCTGGTCTGTGCTTCTTCAACCAATCGGAAAATATCTCCAATTGCAGTTTCACCACCTGGCCTGCGCACCTCAATGGTAATTTTTCCATTTAGGTTTATGCTTCCAGCTGCAACGTCGGCCTAAAAACAGAAAGAGTGAAAGACATGATCATGTTAACAGAGGGTCATTTAAAATTAAACTTTCAAAATGGAATACCACCCGCCAAATCCAAAGATGACATTATTCGACATAACTGAGACTGGCAGCCCCTCTTTATCCACATTTACATTTCCCATACTGTTGGAATCCAGGAAATAAATGATGCATAAAAGGAAAAGGGCACAACAGAAATTCCAGTTTAATTCAAAAAGTCTGTAGGGGGCAAGCTTGTTTGGAGAGAGGTTTCTGAGCTCAACAAAGTTATGTGATTTGTGGATAGAAATTACCAACTTAACAACAAGGAAAATTAGGACGAAAACAAGAAATAATTTATTTATTAATTTATTTGAAGAAAGTGAACTTCACAAATATTTTATCACTGCCAAATTTGTTGGCAAGAAAGAACATACTATATATAATAACATTTTATTTCTTTAACTAGATGCCCTTTCATGCCAACTGTAGAAATGGGCAACTCACCCCCATATAAGGCCTTATAAGAGGGGAGTTATCCGACAAGAAATAGGGGTCTCAATACCAACCATAGGTACAAAGGCTACCACAGTAAACACTTGCAGCATCTCTGTAGAAAATAACAATACACAAAAAAACAACAATAAAACTAATAATAAAAGTTGGCAATATCATTACCCCAGGTAATTTAGTGACAGGAAGAGGTTCCCCAGTAAAGCTCGACTCGTCAACACTGCTTCTGCCTGCTGTAACAATTCCATCAGCTGGTATGCGATCCTACATGGATGGCAACATGTGAAATCAAAATGCAAGAGAATACGTGATGAACATGTTCTCATTTTCTTGGTGCAGTACCCATATGATAATGGTTGTTCTGAAGAAGATGATCACAGATTCTGATTTTCTAAAAAATATTTAAATTTCAACAGCCTCATGAAACAACTGAATGTATTTTCCTTCTTTTTTGTATAGTTTGTTTTGATGCTAAAGCAGGTCAATACAGTGTTGTTTAAAAAGTAGTAGGCTTACACCAGGCAAGACAATAATATGATCTCCCACGGAAAGACTGTTAGAAGGTACTTCAACAGTTGAGATCGACTCTTCTTCATCACCATTAATCACAAGACGAGCTTTAGATGGTATAATACTAAGAAGGCTGGTCATATCGCTTGTTGCTTTTATCTTAGCTCGCTGTTCAAGATTTCTTCCAAGTAGGACAAATGCTATCAACATAATTGGCTCTTCAAAAAATGTCTTCCATCCCTATGCCAAAATAAATTTCGTTTATACAGACTGAAGCAATTAAATTCCATACTTACACATAAAAATGCTTCAGTAAGGGATGAAACATAAAGATTAGAGACAAAAGATAAAATACTAAGAAGAAATGATACTATAATATAGTACTATGCTAAGAAGAAATCTGTGATTAGAAAAGGAAAAATACAGATGGATATTATCTATTCCCGTTATTAATTGAAAAAACTGAAATACTGCTTCATTTCCATTTCCTACGGTTTATAGGATCATTGCCCTCTTGTCCCACTGAATTCAGATGGCTTTAATTCAAAATGAACACACAAAAGTTGACCTTTCAGTAACTTTATCTCCTGGTCTTCCATTTCTAACTAGGAGATCTGAGCTTAGGCAGGGGAAACATAATGTAGTTACTTGTGAGATCAGACTCAACATTAAATAAGAATGAGGCAGCATACTCTGCATGAAATCCCCCATTTTCAATTTCCTTTGACATGTGCCAAACTGTGCAAAAATGATGTTGGTTTTGCACTAACATTAAGCCAAACTCTAAGCCACTGAATATAAATTTCACCTTCATGAAACAACAGAATTTCTAAAACACAAGATTGGAGTATTTCCAACACAATATGTGAGATTTTGTCAACTAGTCTTGAGATCATTGAGAAATCTATCTACTCACAAGATTCAATTCATCTCTATCATGTCAGCCAATAATCCTGTCAGATATTGTTCTAGAACATATGTGAATTGTTTTTAAGGAAATGAGAAAATTTATTAATTGAATCGCTGAATTTAGCATCGTAAAAAGGCATCATAAGTCATAAACTTTTAACTTTGTGCATTAGAATTTGCAACAATATGCATAGAGATTTATGTTTATTTTTACTCTATGACCCCAAATGGGACGCTTTGTATATAAACTTTTACCAGTTTTGGCACTAAGGCTGCTATTGTGCTGACAGAAAAGGATGATAAAGCACCAAGACCAACTAGAGTATTCATATTTGGGGCCCCTCTGAGTAGACTTTTCAGACCATCTGTAATAAGTTGGCGCCCAGGAACAATCAGTGTAAAGAGAGACAAAGACATATGAAATCCCGTTGAGTGCAATGCATGGATCCATGGAGTGTTAGCTCCAAGGAAATGAGAAATATGGCCAAAGATGCACACAGCGCAGAGAGCCCAAGAAACAACAAGACCTCGACCTGTTAAATAGGCAAATTTTCAATTTAGGTGATGTGCCACCATATTGGCCTTACAAGAGCTTGCATAATAAGTTGAACAGGTAATCAAACTTTCTAGAAATACTGAATGAATAGTTTATTTAAGACATAGCAGAGTTCAGTGGTGCCCCTTGATCTTGCCCAGATCTTTTTGTTGGACTTGGGGCAGCTAGAAAGAAGGGGGCAAGAGGAAGGTGTCATAGAGATTGTCCTGGTGGTATGTACGAACTAATTTTATCCATGATACATGGAGAACAAAGTTTACATTTTTAGTTTCACTTAGTCTTTTTTTGAATTTAATAGTTTGACCTTTCGGCTGTACTCACTCTACATTTTCTGGTTGATTCTTGTAGAAAGATCCACTATTTTGCACCTCCAAAACACAAAATAAAGAATCAATGTTCTGCAAAAATCATTTTAAATTCATAATTGAAGGGCTTTAACACACTACATTTTTACAATATTCCAATGTGGACTTCTATCATATCCCACATCCTCTGCCAACTTTACATCAACAGTTCCATTTTTCTAATGATCTAAAGGGAATAGCTGAAAGAAACTTTACCACTTTCTTTTAACATTGCATGCTTCTCATTCATTTTCTTCTCAAATGTCTCGTGGAAGTTCATTCTTCTCAAATCTGCAAAGTACAATTGGTATTGTTATTGCCATACAGAAAAGATAAATTGTGACGAAGCCAATTTCAGGATCTATACATTCAATGATTTTTACTTAGGGACTTGCTAGAGATCTGCATCATTTTTATTGAATCTAAGTTTAAAATTTATGTCCCTCATTTGCAATGTGGATAAGGCAGTCATCCAGGTTAAGTTAGTGAAATTGAATAAGTATAATTATACACAGGATCATACATCATTTCCTACTCAAAACAGACAATTCAACCCTTAAATTAACTAAGCGGTCCTTCAATTCTAAACCCGTGGCAGGCATAGCACTTTTCTATCCCTTGTGCTAAGGACTTCAACCACAAAAATACATCTCACTTGCTTCTTCTCTCTTCCTAGTCTAACACTTTCACATGTTTACGAGAGGGAAACGGTTTTCCGATGCAAATAAAGACCTCTTATGAGAAATGTGAGAACGCTTGCACTGAACCTATGAGTTACTGCACCAAACTCTACACTCAACAAATTTCATGAATTCAATATATAGTGTGAGAACTCTTGTATTGCAGCTATAAGTCACTTGCACTGAACCTATATTGCAAATTCGCAATATTTGCTGAGTGTAGAGTTCAGTGAGGTAACTTATAGGTTCAATGCTAGTGACTTATGGATGCAGTGCAACACCAACCCAATTCTCATAATAAGAGGTCTTTATCAACCATTCATATATGTATAGGGGTTAGTTATCGTAAGCACGGCATTTTCCCTTTGAACAACACTAAAAGTAGAAAGTCACTGCATGTGTAGTTAATTTATTAATTGAACTAAGAAAAATGGAATTTTAATGTGGATCGTTGTGATCAAACAGATGAAAATGATTCCCCGTTCTTACAAATAACTAAGGGTTCTTATTTGAACCATGTCTTGTATATGTGTATACACCCACATATTCGAGGGAAAGGGAAAAGGTGGTTGCAGGAGGGGAAGGGGAAGGGATTGTCGAGGGAATTAGAAGGGTGACAGTGCAGGGGGGGGGGTACAGAAGAACAACGAAAAGGAAGATATGGGGAAGGGAGTACCGATATGCATTGTTTTTTTTTGTTTATGTATTGGATAGAAAGTAACTCAGTTTTTCTTTTAAATAAACAACGATAATTGGCAAATCAGAACAAAGAACAAGTACATTGTCCACCCAAAACCTATTGGACTCCATCTCCCATCCTTTCCTCCTCCCTCATCGCCGCTGACTCCCCTCTCATCCCTTCTTTTCCTTTTCCCAACTCCGCCCCTCACCGTCGTGGCTCCCCTTCTTCTGTCTTCCCGTTGTTACTAGCATATTCGCTGCCACAACCACCACAAGAAATCCTAACCCACTTCAACAACCCAAATTAGTCCTCCACGATTTTCCCAAATAGCTGATCCCATGTCCTCATCTCTACAGCCTCCCCCAAGCAGCAACCAACCAACAGTGAGGCCAAAAAGTTGGTTGTTGATCGAAGGATATGCAAAAAAAGAGATAAATAAAAGAAAAGAATAAAAACAGGAGCTAAGGTGGCTACTTTTGTACTATATCACAATTCTTAGTCCCATTTAACCATTTTAGCCAAACAAACACTCAGTTAGAATATACAAGTAGCATGTTGCCAAGCACAGATCCATATTCATTGGTTTGGAACTAATACATAGACCACTCTCAATTAGAGAGTTAACCCCTAGCGTCACCCATTAGAGATGAAGCTATGCACTTAATTCATGCACCTATTTTCCTTCCCCTCATCAGATCCAGACTTTACCAAAAGAAAAATTATAAGCTTTTCCAAAAATAATATGCTGATATCCAGATGAAATGTAGATCTCCTAAGCACTAGAAGAAAATTGAATTCAACAACATTCCATGTTGATTTCATGCTATACTAAAATTAACATCTTGATTTCTCCAAATGTGCAAGTTTTGCAAGGCATGTATGTCACTGTTAAACAAATTAATAACTGGTGTGTTTCCATTACCACATACTCCAGAGACTGGATTTTGCAACATAGACAAATGCAGAAGAAGGCTCATCTAGACAGAAGCTTAAACATTAACAAAACTGTTGTATGTTCTAACAGTCTCCTCTTACAAAAGCTATTACATTAATCCCTCAGGAAAATATGTTCTAACAGTCTCCTCTTACAAAAGCTAATACATTAATCCCTAAACAAAATAAGTAAATGTCCACTTATATCTAGTGAAGACTTGGTAGTATTAGTTAATCTGCTCAATGGGATAGATAGGCCTGCCTTCAACAAATCCATCACTAGTAGCTGAAGAGAGACACCTAAGATGAAAAAACTATGCCATTAGAATGTCCTGAGGCTGACATATTCTTTAGTTGGGTAAAGAGGGTCAAACTAGACCAGAAAGAAACTCTCGAGTATGAGTAAATCTGGGACATACCATGAATGCAGAATGATGGTTGTTACAAGAATCCATTGCACCCCCTACAACTGAATATCCCCTTCAATAGCTCCCTGATCTGCCAATTTCCCATAAAGCTATGTAAGTCATAAGGCCACATGCATGACAGGGTTGATTCTTATTCGAAAACTAGACGAGAGGCTCAGTGGACAGGTAATAATTGTCACGTGGTATTTACATGTTTTAGCATGAAAGAAATGGGTGATTGACCTACAGTTAAATTCTCTTTCAGAATGCTAACGGTGAAATCATGAAAGTAGATCAAGTGATCAACACATAATTAAGTAGAATTTTAATTTCAAAACCAGAACCCATTTTGAATCACCATAACAAGGCACAAAAAACATCTTTGATTGTCAGTTTCTCCACGTGTCAAAATCAGTTACTACCTCTGCCTTCACACTGGATCATGTATGTAGAAAAATCTGATAACTAATCTCACATTGGATCCTTCACTAAATATCCAATAACTACCCCCACATCGGACCATGTACAAACTATAGAGAGAATCAAATTGGCCAAAAGAAAGAACCACAGAGGTGTCATTTGCAGTGTCTCACCCATCTCATGGTATAGCTAGAATAAGCATGACATTAGAGTATTGGACGCAAGGATTCTTGTAATTCTCAAACATTCACCTAATTGGTCAAGAATAAATTCAGATATTTATCAGTGGATAGTGGAGAGAGGATATGGAAAGAAAACCTGTAGTACTAAGTGCTAACGCACCCTTGTCTTAAACTATGAATGTATCAAACTGAAGCCTAATATACCACTTTTTCTAGATAAATAGCAAATAGAAATCCCTATTTCAGCATTAGCACAAACAAGACCACATGTTCGCATGAAAGTTTTCCAGTGAAAATTGTAAGAGCATAAGCAGCACAACAAACAGCAACTTAAATGAAACATCCAAATCAAAGATGCTAAATGCAGACCTCTGAGGTTTGATTTGAAACCACAGCTGCTTAAATGCTTTGCAAGAGCTTCTCCGATTTCCTTTTTCCAGTTTGGTGCTACCTTGGCTTCAGAAACAGGCCATACAATTGCTGTCTCTGTCGTCAGGTTTACACTAGCTGAAGAAACCTGCGGCTGTTCATCATTTTGATAGTATTTCAATTAGATCTAGTGTTTTAAGAACAAAATATCTAGCAGAACTTCACCTAAAAGCATGACAATAGTTACTTCAGCCCATAAAGCTTCCACAACACAAGTTCAACAATCTTTCTCCCACAAATCCAGACAATAATATTCTAGAGTAATTACACCAAATTCAAAGTATCAACTACACAGCTAACAGAAGTATCAAAATTGGAACCTTATATAGCACAAGCATACCATTCGGAAAAAGAGAAATATGCACCAAATGAGCCTCAAAATATAAAGCATAATGACTTCTGGTCTTCTCCGAAATTCATATGAAGGTAAAAGAAAGATGAAAAATGCAATACAAGAGGAAGAACAGAAATCAGCAGAAATCAAAATATGGAGTACGAATGATCAGATGCTTACTTGGCTTTCTAATATTCTCCTCACACTCGCCGCACATCCTCCACATGTCATCCCCTGTAATACCAAGGAAGTTAATAATCTAAACATGAGATAAATCACATACAAATTTAGGAAATAATCATAAGAATAAGACCAGTCATCATAAACTCAGCTTGGAGAGATTTAACCTACGATCAATTGTACACAGATAAATCATTCATTTAGTCAGTTGCAAACATCAAAATCCAATCCTTTCTGGAAAAAATTTCGAGTAATTTGAGCTACTGCAGGCTCTCGGCCTTGCATTGCAGATATATACAGAAAAAAATCTACAGAAACAGTCACTCAAGTTTGAAACAATTAATCAAAAAAAACAAAGATGAAGAAGCAAAAATTTGCAGAAATGATCAGCAGTATCATCCAAAAACAAACTTAATTGAACCAGCAGAGCTCCAAAAAAAGGACTGCAAAGAAAAAAAAAGTGGTAAAAAAATCAAATAGAGGCAAGTCCTCACTCCAACATCCAGAATAATAACATCCGAACTCAAAGCAGCACCATCGGCCGCTCCAGCAGCCACAGCGCCAGGCTTAGCATCGCCACTCTCCGGCGATCCATCGCCTCCGCCTCCACCTCCACCTCCGCCACCGCCAAATCCGCCGCCGCCGGACGCACTCGACGCCGAATACCTAGCGGAGAACTGCGACCGGTTCGGGTGCAGCACCGCGGATCGGGCGGAGGAGTCGTCGCAGCGCCTGAGCTGGAGGTGAGCGAGCTGAACGGGGAGAGTGGAGGAGAATCGGCGGTGGAGGTGAGCAACGAGCGGGGTAGAATGGGGATTACGAGACTTGGAGAGGAGCAAAATCGACATTGTGGAAGCGCTGATTGAGAGCATTGTTGACTCCATTTCCGATTCCTCCTCGATTCAGAGGATACGTGGAAGTATGTATGTGTGTGAGTTGATCGGCCGAGGCCGAGCCTTCTTCTTCTTCTATGGCTAATGAGAGAGAGGAGTGAAGCACGTGGGGCGTAATCCTTTTTCCAGATAAGAGCATCCCCATTCGGGCTCTTGCCAATGAGCACGGATGTGAGCCCGGATCCACTTTTACTCCTTGTCCTTAGGTAAGAGCACAACACTCACATCCGTACTCTTCCGCAAGGACAAGCTCAAGGTCCCACCATTCTATTATTCAATTTAAATAAAAACATTTCCACAATATTAAAATGCATTAAAATTACCCGGAATACTATTACAAATTATAAAAAAATAAAAATTACATAATTTAAATTCTAAAAATTAAAAATTACATAATTAAAATCCTAAAAATTAAAAATTACATGATTAAACTTCTAAAAAATAAAAATCACATAATTAAAGGCTAAAAATACCCTCATGGAAGACTATTCATCCGGCTCTACCCCCAATGTTCTTTGGTGACCCTGTATCATTGCCACATGCGATCGAAGTTGGTCGGGGGTCATAGTTGACCTATCGGCCAAATTGAGTTGGGCCAAAACCCCCCACAACGAGTTGGTGGGGGGTTGAGGTGGCACAAAGGGAGCGGGGGGCAGATGGAGTCGCGACGCGACGGCGGTTGGCCGTCGACTTCTTCCTTCCTTGCGGCTGGCGTTGGGAACTACTCGGGCCGGCGTCGAGCTACCCAAGTTAGCTCCGGCGAGCTGGGTGGACACCTCATCGGAGCCGGCGTCGGATAGGGATACCGACCTCGACCGTTTTCCGGATGAGCTAGAGGAGGATGATACGTCTCCCCTATACTTCGGATGCACACGCACCTCCTGCCAAACATTGAGGCACTTGAACGGTTTGTAGTGTTGGGATTGGTAGGTCGCCAACGCGGCACCGATGATGTCGACCTCGCTTCTGCCGCTCCCCGCCGACCGCTCTTCCTGGAGGTAATACTCCTGGAACTTTTGGATTTCTTCGTTAGCTCAGTATATTGCATTGTGCACCATACTCTCGCCCAGAGTGTACGGGGTGCGGACACCACGAGTAGGAACAGAAGAAGTTTGAGAGTCGTCGCTCCCTCCCGCTCTAGGTACGGGTGGTTCGGGTGCCCACCCGTATTGCCCCTCGGGGGCATCTTGGTCGTCCACCGGGTAAGACTGATAGCCACCCGGAGCTTGCGAACTTTGGGTTTGAGGAGGGGCCGAAAATTCCATTTCCGGACTAGGAAATGGTTGCGAGCCGAACCGTTCGTGGTTCCAACTGCAGGAGTCGGAGGGGTGATCGTCGGAGTCGGACATTTTTTTGTTGTAAGAGTGAATGAAAGATTGAGAATTGTAAAAATGGAAATGAGAGAATTTAGATGAGAATTGTATAGTGCGGTGTGAATTTTTTTGTGTGGAAGTGAGGGTATTTATAGATGAAAATGTGAATTTTTGGAGAAAAAAATTGAAAGATAAATTAAAAGTGAGGAGAAAACGGATATAATATTTTGGGAAGTGGAAAAATATTTTTTTAATCAGATTTTTTAATTAAAATCCATTTTTTTTAAAAAAATTGCCAACGGTATTGTCGTTGGCCAATCAAAGGAGGACACGTCAACTGCTCACTGGCACGGACGTGTTCAATGCATCGAGCAGTGCTGTGCCAGCGGCGAGAGCTCAACGGCGGACAGCGGACGGACGGACGGACGTCGTCCTTCAACTTCCGCGGATGCTCTAAGCACGCTTTCCATCTTGGTGCATTAAATTTTTAATTAACCGTGACTGAGACTTTATCTTCTCATTAATTTAAAAAAATGAGCACATTATTGCCCCATACCTACTCAAAATTTTGCATTGTAATTTTTGAGATTTTAATTTTTTATATTTAATTACTACAAGCTTTTGAATAATGATTTGCATAGAATTATTTAAAAAAAATGACAATGTAACAAGATTGATAAAGATAAAATATTAAATAAATAAAGATATCTAATGAGGTAGCTAGAGGCGAGCTTCACGTGAATAAATAATGGTAGGTGAACCGTGACTACTATTATTAATTGGACTACATTGGTTAATGCATTTATTATATCCATGATTGCCATAAAATCTGTTCTTGGGGAACGATTATGATGAAAGATTTGTGTTTGTTTATGATATGGTAATATCTACTTTGACATCAATGCATATATTATTGGACTCGTAAAACTAAATTCAATTTATTTAGCTAACACTACCTTCCATAATCTGAGTATGCTCATTAAGTCATAGCTCCTAGAGGTAAGCAAAATGACCAAAATCGAAATACTGAATTTAGTTTATTTCTATTCATATTTTTTTCTTCAAAATCCGAGTAATTCTAGCTTAGCAAATAAATTGCACCGAAATCCAAATACTCACATCTATCTGCAAGTGGTTGTAGTATTACTATAAAATAACATTCAAATTAAGTGGAGTAATTAAGAGTATTGCTTATTCGCCACTTTCAACATCCAAAAGATGAAAAATAAAATAAGACTATGTCGAAAAAATCATAAATTTTAGCCAAATTTTGAGATGTACTACAACTTTAAAAAATCAGCCGAAAAAACTACAAATTTGTTCATAATTATCTTATACTGAAATCTTTTAGCCGCCTGCATGTAATATGGAGTACTTATTGAGGTTTTCAACCAAGCGACATCGTTTTTTTCATATGAATGGACGACATTTTAACTTACCAACACCCACAGTATATCCACGTATGTTCTCAGACATAATTTTGCAACAAAATTTTGCCGTGAGATAATTTCTAACAAATCCAAACTTCGTTGTTTTCATAGCTGATTTTTAAAGTTGCTGGAACCAGAATATAACCACAATTTCCCTATAAAAGTTGCTAGAAAATGAGGCCAATAACATCAAGAGTGAAGACTATTGTACAACATGGAAAGGAAAAATAAAACATAGAGAGGATTGCCCAAAAACATCAGTTGGTAGCAAAATATTAAAGTGAAAGTTACAAAGTATTTTACTATTCTAAACTTGTGAGGCTGTTATTCATGTACAAAGAACAAACGTTGCAGGTGCCAACATCATGCCATGGCAAGACAGAGGTAGCAACACAAGGTAAGGTTAGAGTGACTTGTCATCGCCACTGAGGCTTTCATAGAACAGAATGTACCCATGGTCCGTGTTGCTCGAGTATTCCTGGGCGGACCCGAAAAACGTCTGGATGGCCGACTCATCAATCATCTCCGCATTCTCATCATCAAAGAACAGCCAGTGATTATGGCTTTTTACAAGACTCACATAATGCCCGTGGTTTGGCCCAGTTCCTACGTGAACCACCACAGCAAACAGAGAGTATACTGAGTCGCCAGCATCTAACGTGGTGCTGAGTTTCAGCTCTAGGGGGAACACGACCCGGTAGGATAACTTCTTGTGTCTGTTTAGCTGTTCCATGTACTTAAATCGCTTGAGATGAATCACCAAGATGCGAGGTGATTTCTTTATCTTCATCCTTTTCTGGGCTTCTTGCAAACTGTGATTAGATGAGATAAACGAATTAACCTTCTTTGTCGTGAATGTGTAGTTGTAACGTAAACAAGGCAACCCACCTGCAACATTTGTCGCAGAAGAATTTATCTTCCGCATTGAGGGTCTCTGTAGAACTGAAGTTCTTGAGGCAGCTTGTAATCGAACTGTTCTGTTCAATATCAAGGCTTAAATCTAAGAATGTTTCATCCCTTGCAGTAACTGTCTCACACCTTAAACACCTCGTCTCATTCGTGAGAATACCCTGCATTTTATTCAAAGCCAATCAGAACAACGATAAGAAAAACATGTATTAGACCAAATCAGACAGTGGCATAAAAATGACAAAGTGCATCTAGACATGCGAGTAACGAATTAAGTTTGGAAGACGTAAGATATCCATTGGCTTTACCTGAAAATTTTTGTGGACCCAAGTAGCTGCAGGTTCCTGCTTAACCCCATTGACATGACCGTTACTCGGCCCATTTGAAACATTCTCAGTTGTAGGTTTGATACACTCTTTCTCCAGTATGTCAACAAGTTGGTTTAGCAAGAAGTTCAGAAATTCATGAGCATCCTGCATGACAGGATAGTTGAATATCACTTAATGTAAATATATTTACAATGAAAGATGCATAATCAAGAACCCGTTATGCTAAGCCATACCATATAATACATGATAAGCTACAACATCTCACTCGTAGCAAGCTGTAATAACCAGAAAGACCTAAGAGACATTTCAATAAACCAAGGCTTTTATAAAAGTAAGTGCTTTTCGAAAGACAATCCGATTGATATAAAAATTGAACCCAGCCAACCAGCCATCAGAATAAGCAACTTATGGACGAAGTCAGTGATAAGAATAATTTTTTAAATTTTTTTTGAAAAACTTAAAGAAATCCACATAACCTGATAAGTAAAACAATAAAATTCTTGTCTTTGTCCTTTGACAAAAAGAACAAGTGAGAGAGACTAAGATTCTTCAAATGACATAAATGGCTGACCATAAATTCCCGTTCTACTTAACTTAAAGTCTGAAAGAGCCTGGGGCAACCGCAAACTACTGAAAACACATAGTATTAAAAACGACCGGAGATCTTTGATCAAATCATTTACTGACTACATACAGAATCATCCCTATGGGGAAAAACATATTCTATTATCATACATATATATGCAGCCTCTTTATTGTTGTTCACTACAACAATCTATACAATAGTACATACCTGGTGCATGTATCCTCGGAAAACATCATTTTCTTTTCTGAGCCTCTGCACAAAGCGTTTTGGAGCTATCACACCTGTTTTCTTCTTTTGAGAGTTTATCTGCACAGAAAACGTAAAATAAATTTGTCAGTCCCAACTCAATTATCTAAAAATACGATGAAGTAAGAGTACAATTCTTAATTTCACTAGGAACCACGATAATTATATTCTAATTAATGGATTATTCTAACAGGAGCCAAATTTTCCCTCATGCAATACGTTAGCATAAACGGTAACAGTTCTAGGTAATATCAAGGTTTAAAAGATACCAAATATGAACTGTTACAATTCTCACATCCACTACCTGTGAAAAAAGTTCCGCGAGACAAGTTAAAAGGTTTTCCTCTGCTTCGCCTTGGCTTTTGTTGTTGGAATAATACTCCAATAATTGTTCACGAAATGGTACGCAAAAGTAGAGAGCCTGAGAAACAAAACAAATCAGGGAAAAGCAAACAAAAAATGTCTCTCAGAACATGTGAGAGACTCCTGTGGAATACCACACAACATGCTTTAACAATTGAATCTAATGTCTCTTATTGACTATCCCAGGGATGAAGATTTTGTTTCTACATCACATCACTTCATTTGACATAAGCAAAACCGTAGATATTTACGACCTCTCATAGATATGCAACAACCTGAAAACCACCCGACCTCCTTCACATCCACCATTAGCACATGATGCTTATCATACATACAAAAAATCCAACCCAAAGACATCTCATCTCAAGCTATTCAGTGTAATAGACATCCCATCAGCCGTTATTCTGTTTAAAACCACCAAGAAAATGAAGAACAAGCACACCATAACCTCTACCCAACACAAATCAACTAAAAATTGACACATCCACAAATCTCCTAAACCAACCAACAAAAACAATACATGAGTTAGTCTCTATATCCATCCACCACTTAAACCAGACCAATCTGAATTTACCCAAATAATCAAATGATCAACCTTAGTCAATGCAATCAAACAGTCGAATTTCTCCCTTCATCACTTTTAATCCCAAATAACAAATAAAACCCTCTTAAGCACAATCAGCCGAATTCAAGAACCTAACCCACATAGAAATTAGGAATCCCTCAACAGAAGAAAACAAAAAACATCCTCACGACTCAAACATAATCGGTAAAATCGAGAGAGATAGAGAATTAAAGATAACGACCTGCAAAACACTGTTACAATAGCACGTGTTGCCGAAATTCTCCAAACCGAAATATCTTTCCCCTTCGGGAAAATGGTCGCCCAGAGCCTTCTCTAACTTGGAGCCCGCCACACCCATTGTGAGTGTGACACCATCCACCATATACCAGAACTCCTCTATCCCTCTCTCTGTCTCTCTACTCTCTCTGCTACGGATTGATTGTTAGACGCCTTCTATTGAATCCCCTTTTGAATTTGGGTTTTTTGAGGAGCTGATTTTCTGAAATCAAGATTGTTGTTTTCTACACCCACAAAGTATGTCATTTTGGGGAAATATAAAAAAAAAATATCCGACAAAGTTTGGTCAAATTTCTAGTATGTCTCGTGACTTCCAAAATGAACAATTAAATCATAACGAATTTCTAAATAGTCGCATGTAATTGAATTTAGGGAGAATTGAGCATTACATGGTCTTTAGGAACATTATCATGTAATTGAATTTAGGGAGAATTGAGCATTACATGGTCTTTAGGAACATATAATGTGGACGCTAGAATTGATTAGTATGAATGTTTGTATAATGGAATAGTTGCAAACAAATCCAAGATTCAAGATTTTTTCCAACTAATTTTAAAAATTGCAAGGCAAACTAAAATTTAACCACAATTTAGCCAAAAAAAGATGTTAGACTCCAGAAAAATGAGCCATTATAACCTCAAGAATATTGTACAACATAGAAAGGAAAAATAAAAATAGAGAGAGGATTGCCCAAAAACATCAAGTTGGTAGCAAAATATTGAGGTCGAAGTTACAAAGTACACTCCATATCACTATTCTAGACTTGTGAGGCTGAGTTTTCCTGTACAAAGACCAAGCCTTGCAGGTAGGTTGCCAAAATCATGCTATGGCAAAACAGAGGTAGCCACACAAAGTAAGGTCAGAGTGACTTGTTATCACCACTTAGGCTTTCATAGAACAGAATGTACCCATGGTCGGTGTTGCTCGAGTATTCTTGGGCAGACCCGAAAAACGTCTGGATGGCCGACTCATCAATCATCTCCACATTCTCATCATCAAAGAACAGCCAGTGATTATGGCTTTTTACGAGACTCACATAATGCCCATGGTTCGGCCCGGTTCCTACGTGAACTACCACAGCAAACAGCGAGTACACGGAGTCGCCAGCATCTAACGTGGTGCTGAGTTTCAGCTCCAGAGGAAACACGACCCGATAGGATAGCTTCTTGTGTCTGTTTAGCTGTTCCATGTACTTGAATCGTTTGAGATGAATCACCAAGATGCGAGGTGATTTCTTTATCTTCATCCTTTTCTGGGCTTCTTGCAAACTGCGATTAGATAAGATAAACAAATTAACCTTCTTCGTCGTGAATGTGTAGTTGTAACGTAAACAAGGCAACCCACCTGCAACATTTGTCGCAGAAGAATTTATCTTCCGCATTGAGGGTCTCTGTAGAACTGAAGTTCTTGAGGCAGCTTGTAATCGAACTGTTCTGTTCAATATCAAGGCTTAAATCTAAGAATGTTTCATCCCTTGCAGTAACTGTCTCACACCTTAAACACCTCGTCTCATTCGTGAGAATACCCTGCATTTTATTCAAAGCAACATTGATAAGAAAAATATGTATTAGGCAAAAATAGACAGTGGCATAAAAATGACAGAGTGCAGGTAGACATGTGAGTAACGAATAAAATTTGGAAGACGTAAGATGTCCATTGGCTTTACCTGGAAATTTTTGTGGACCCAAGTAGCTGGAGGTTCCTGCTTAACACCATTGACATGACCGTTACTCGGCCCATTTGAAACATTCTCAGATGTAGGTTTGGGACACTCTTTCTCCAGTATGTCAACAAGTTGGTTTAGCAAGAAGTTCAGAAATTCATGAGCATCCTGCATGACAGGATAGTATAATATCACTTAATGTAAACATATCTACAACGAAAGATGTATAATCAAGAACCCTTTTTGCTAAGCCATACCATATAATACATGATAAGCTACAACATCTCAGTTGTATCAAGCTGTAATAACAGAAAGACCTTATGAGACATTTCAATAAACCAATGCTCTTAAAAAAGTAGTAAGTGTTTTAGTAAAGACAATCTGATCAACATAAAAATTCAACCCAGCTATCAGAACAAGCAACTTATGGATGAAGACACTGGTGATAAAAAAAATATTTTTAAATTGAATTTAAAAAAAAATCCACATAACCAGATAAGCAAAAAATTAAGTTCTTGTCTTTGATAAAAAGAACAAGTGACTGAAGTGAGAGAGACTATGACTCTCCAAATGACATAAATAGATGACAATATTTCTCGTTTTGTACTTAACTTAAAGTCTGAAAGTGCATGAGGGCAACCACAAACTACTCAAAACACATTAAAAACTACAGAAGAGCTTTGATCAAATCATTTATTGACTACATACAGAATCATCCCTGTGGGGAAAAACATATTCTATTATCATACATAAATATGCAGCCTCTTTATTGTCGTTCACTACGTCTACGGTCTATCTACACATGGAACTACCGAATTTATAAGTACATACCTGGTGCATGTATCCTCGGAAAACATCATTTTCTTTTCTAAGCCTCTGCACAAAGCGTTTTGGAGCTATTACACCTGTTTTCTTCTTCTGAGAGTTTATCTGCATAAAAATGTCAAATAAATTTGTCAGTCCCAACTCAATGATAACCCCACCCCACCCAACAAAATAACCCATAATGTAATTTTGAAGGCGAAGTGTTACGATTCCTGTTAACGGATGAAACAGGGTTCTAAAATTATCATGAAGTAGGAGTAGGTTTCTTAATTTCACTAGGAACCATGATAATTACTATTCCAATTAATGGATTATTCTAACAGGAATGAATTTTCCCCTCATGCAGTATGTTAGCACAAACGGTAACAGTTCTAGGTACTATCAAGGTTCAAATTTCAAAAGATACCAAATTCGAACAGTTGCAACCCTCACATCCACTACCTGTGAAAAAAGTTCCGCGAGACAAGTTAAAAGGTTTTCCTCTGCTTCGCCTTGGCTTTTGTTGTTAGAATAATACTCCAATAATTGTTCACGAAATGGTACACAAAAGTAGAGAGCCTGAGAAACAAAACAAATCAGAGAAAAGTAGTAGAAAAACAACCGAGTCTCTCAGATCATGTGAGAGACTCTTGTAGCACACCACACAGTCACACAACATACATGACAATTGAATCTACTTTCTCTTATTGATTATCCTATGAAGGAAGATTTTGTTTCTATATCACTTCATTTTACATAAGTAAAATCATAGATATCTACTCCCTCAAAGATATGAAACAACTTGAAAACCACCCCACCTATTCCACATGTACAATTAGCACAGGGTGCTTATCACATATACAAAAGATGAAGCACAAAGACACCTCATCTCGAATTATTAAGTGTAATAGACATCCCATCCGAAGTTATTCTGTTAAAACCACCAAGAAACTGAAGAACAAGCACACCATAGCCTCAACCCAACACAAATCAACTAAAAATTGATACCTCAACAAATCTCCTAAACCAAACCAACAAACCCAATACAAGAGTTAGTCTCTATATCCAGCCACCACTCAAACCAGACCAATCAGAATTTGCCCAGATAATCAAATGATCAACCTTAGTCAATGCAAATTATGCAATCAAACTGTCGAATTTCTCCCTTCATCACTTTTAATCCCAAATAACAAAAAAAAAATCAGCCAAATTCAAAAACCTAAACCCACATAAAAATTAGGAATCCCTCAACTAAAGAAAACAAAAAAACATCCTCATAAATCAAACATAATCGATAAAATCGAGAGAGATAGATGATTAAAGATAACGACCTGCAAAACACTGTTACAATAGCAAGTGTTGCCGAAATTCTCCAAACCGAAATATCTTTCCCCTTCGGGAAAATGGTCGCCCAAAGCCTTCTCTAACTTGGAGCCCGCCACACCCATTGTTAGTGTAACACCATCCACCGATCTCTCTCTAACTCTTCTATAGATTGATTATGAGACGCTCTCTTGTTTGTGATGAGCTGATTTTGTGAAATCTAGATTGTTGTTTTCTTCACCTACGATGTATCTATTCATTCATTACTGAGAATTGAGAAAAGTATTGACTTAATTTTCTTTTTCTTTTTTTTAAAATGAATAAAATATGGATTTTAACGTACAGTAATAAAATAAAATAAGAGAAATAGAAATAAAAATTAATAAAAAATGATTTATAAATAAAAAGGGTATTATAATTTAAAAGACTACCTAAAAAAATAGTTCATATATTTAAAAGACGGATGATGTAATATAAATACATACAATTATTATTTAATAAAAAAATAAATTTAATGCCACACTTAAAAATTAGATTTTGACAAAGACCTATATGAATTGGGTCTATGATAAATCTCTTGGATATTATCAGATTATGATGATTCGTTGAAATATTGTCATTGACTTGTTTTTTTAGGAAATAATAGTACTAACATAATGATTAGTGGACGACGTGGATTTGGGTAGGATTGAGAGTCAATTGATCCCCACTATCTCGGTTGATTTAAGAAGCGAAAAACTTCATTAAATTTGGTCTTTGAAATTATCGCCGACGTGTAAAGTTGGTAGTCGAATCGAACGAATGCATAGTAAGTATCACACTTGTCCAATGCATTGTGGAATATGAGTCTTAATGAAATGCTTCTACCCTTCTACACGATTAACTATATGCTTGAGATTTTTACACGATTATATATAATGTGTATTAATTGTGTTTCATACGCATTTTTGGGGATAACATAATAATCGAATTTGTCATATTTTTAGTGATTATATCAGTTACATCTCAATTTGCAAAATATAGTATCAATTTTATTACAATATTCTCTAATTGTATCAATTATGTTGCAATCTTTTAATTAGTGTATGATATTGTATGTGCTTATATAGTTATATGGTGATCGAATGCACCGGGGATATAGATTTAATATCTTTTATTTCTTTTTAAATTATTTTATTTAATACTATTTTAATTGTAATTAAAATGAGAAATTCATCAAAATTATAGTAGTAGTATTTTATTTCAAAAATAGAATGTTTGTTCTACGTCTTCACACAAAGCCTATTGCTTCTGCGTAATACCTAAAATGTGCTTGTAAGACGTCGAATATGCATTATTCGGAAATTTAGATTCATATTTTCAAGTAAGTGAGGCCTTAATTACTTTAAGAGAATAATTTATTTATAAACGTAGTAACATTTTTCAGTATTAATTTTAAAGATGACAATAGTTTTTCATTTATTCACGAAAATAATATTTCAAATACTTATTTATTGATTAGAGTGAAAACTTCTTAAGTTGATAGAAATGCTACAAGCCAACAGTAGATTAAATTGTCGATTTCAGTGTTTAGTCGAAAATTTCCCATTCGACATTTTAACTTGAAAACGATAATTCCTATATATGCAAAGTATTTCATTTTACTATTTCATGATGTATGCACAATTACACCTCTCATTTGGCGTAGGTTATAAGTAATTTGATAAGAAGTTACACATTCTCCAAGCTTATACTATCATTTATGTTGGAGAACTAAGTGAAATGATTGAATAAGAACAAGATATCTTTGAGGGAAGAAGATGGAAGAAGATTTGAGAGAATTGTATTGGAATCTTTTATTGAGCTCAAGAAGTAACTACAAGCGTATATTTCTACAGCGAACTCTCTAATCTATTTATACACATAATGAATCAAGTGAGTGAACAAGAGCTTCACTACTTAATCGGTTACAACCGCTATGAACTAAACATCAAACGGGTAGAAGCCGCTAAATTAGCTCGTAATTGATAACCGCCTCTAACAGCTACATTCCTTCCTCCTTGATCAAGTTTTCCTCCTTATTCCTTGATCAAGCTGTCTCTTCTTTCTCTTTCTCTTTCTCTTTCTCTTTCTCTCCTTGATCAAGCTGCAGCTCCACCGCAGCTCATGTCTCGATCAGCCAATAACGCCAACAATTTACATTTCGTAATACAATTTCATTAACCCGCTAATACAGCAATAAAAAATTTAATAATTTATCAATCAAATAATTACTTGCACTTGATTTTTTCACTGAGAGTATATTCTTCTACTTGTACTTGAGAGTATATATATTCCTCCTTAAACCCTTTCTCTCTCTAAAACCCCTGTATCTTAGTAATTCCTTCAAAAATCTCGACGGCGGTGGTGCCGCCGGAGCAAAAATCCTTATAAATTCGCCGACTATTCAATTCCAATCCGATCATCATTTATTTTGTGATCGCTAAAATGCCTAATTTGTCGAAGCTAAATGTATCGCATCCGAAGGTGTGGGTGGTGATCGGCGTGGGCCTCGCCGGAGTTTTGATCCTCGCCGAGGTTCATCGCCGCCGCCTCAACGCCAAGAGCAGCGTTAGTGAAGATTTCGGAGCTTTCGTTGAGCGATTCGAGCTTCTTCCATATCCTCAGCCTCCTCCGCCTGCTGCTCGCCTTCCGCTCTCTGGTCTCACCTTCGCTATCAGTGATAAGTATGTAATTACTTCTGCTCTTCTTCAACTTATACTTGATTGATGTTAACATGTCTTGGTTCACCGACTTATGTTCTGGTTCAGTGGGGTTTGATCCAGTTAGATGTTACTCCCTCCGTCCCCCAATTTGAGTCACTCTTTTCCATTTCGGGCCGTCCCCGAATAAGAGTCACTCTTCCCACTTACCATTTTTGGACATCAAAATCACCCTTTATTACACAAAAAGTCAAAGGGGCCCCACATTTCACTACCTAACTCCATTTATTACACCACACATTCAAACTTTTCCTTAAAACTCGTGCCGAGTCAAAGAGTGACTCAAATTGGGGGACGGAGGGAGTAGTTGATTTTATCGAAAGTGAACCTTGATTTATGGATGCAAGGTCTTATGAGATCAGTACGAATGTTGTTACTCATAGCTTTTATCATATGTGTGTCCTGTAGCTTTGATGTGAAGGGCTACATAACAGGGTACGGAAGTGCGGATTGGAAGAGGACACATGAGGCAACATCAAATACTGCTGAAGCGGTGAAGACAATGCTACGAAGTGGGGCAACCTGTGTAGGAAAGACAGTCATGGATCAGCTTGGTTTTGGGTATTACTTCTTACTTTGGGATTTTTTTTATTGCACTGCTTCTTCTGACTATAGATGAGGTATGAAATGCCCCAAAATCAGTTTTGCTAGATTGAGGTATCAGTGTTACCATGCTAGTCTAAGGTAGAACTGTTCAGGGCATTTTTTATGTGCAAGCTAGGTGTTGTGACTGTTGGCTGCTTCTTGTCCCTCTTTTATATTGCATTTTTATATTGGACCGCATGTTTTTTGAATGTGTGCATTTTTTGTTGGGATAATATGTTTCTTGGTATGGGAAGGATTGCTAGCTGCGCTCCTTTTTCTTGTCAATTTCTCTATCTCTCCGTCATTTGTTACATCAATGATCAATCTACATCTGTCTGAGGTTGTGGAGGGATACTGATTGTCATTCTTGACTATAAGTGCAGGATAATAGGGGAAAACAAAAACTATGGAACTCCAATCAACCCTCAAAAGCCATCTTCTGTTCCTGGAGGTTCATCTAGTGGATCTGCAGTGGCTGTTGCCGCCCAAATTGTAGATTTTGCTCTAGGTGATATTTTGCTCTTATCCTAAAATTTCTGAGGTTTATGTCTTATTAGATTTCCACTCTTTTCACATGTTCAGCAGGGTGAATAAATTGTAGAATACTATAGTCTTTTCCTAAATCTATTAGAACTCTTGTGTATATATAGGTGCTTTGATAATAATGAACATAGTGAAAACTTTCCCCAGCATCATGTTTCTACCTTTGATTAATACTCTCACAGCTCTTCCTAACTCAATCCTCACTATAGCATGTAGCTAAAAACTAAAAACTGATCCTAATTTATTTTATTCCTTACTAACAGGAAAGAAACAAAAACACAATAAATGTATTTTTGTAGTTTTATCATAGTTCACGTTTAGTTAGTTTAAAACATATGTTGATGCCATAATGTTGTCTTATCCTATGATTGAATTGTTCAATGTCGTTTTTGCTACATGATTTTGTACTAGCCATTTTCTGAATTTTATGATGGTTATTGTCATCCCTATCTCTTTGTACAAATTTCATTAAAATATTGGCATTCCTAGGAAAGCTTGCTGTTTCATGATTTCATGAATTTGAACTGTATTGTAGGCATCGATTCAGTTGGCTGTATAAGAGTACCAGCAGCATATTGTGGTATCTTTGGATTCAGGCCATCTCATGGACTCGTGTCTACAGTTGGTGTCTTGCCAAATTCCCAGAGTTTGGATACTATTGGTATGTCGTATGTGTACATTGCAGTTTAAGAAGTTCAAAATTTTGTTAGATTGCCAAGGCATATATGTACACCAACATTTATAATTTATGATAATCACCTGCGCTGAATTGCAAAAATTCTAAAAAGGTTATTTTTGGAAATAGTTGGGTGCACTAGTCGGGTTGTGGTCATCAGATCATTATGTCATCCTTGTTCCTTCATGTGTGATTCTCGTATCTGATTTCTTGCTGAAGATTTAAGTAGATGTAAAATGTTATTTGTTGTCCATTTTTGATATTGTATTTTGATATCAACATCACCGTAGGATGGTTTTCATCTGATCCATCCATGTTGCATCGCGTGGGACATGCTCTTCTACGGCTAAGTCCACTTGAACCTAAAAGGACCCGGCACATAATTATAGCTGATGACCTTTTCCAGTTGTCAAAGGTTCCCCTTCATAAGACTGTCTCTGTCGTGAGCAAAGCAATGGAAAAGTTATCTGGCTGTAAGTTTTTGCACCATTTATAATACAAATACATTATTTTTCTGCTTCAACTTAGTTTGCTAATAGGGAAAAAATATTTCGAAATATATGCACATCTCCTTTGACCTTACATTTGTTCTTTATGTTGTAGATGGGAAACCTAAACATATTCAATTTGGTCAGTTCATTGCATCAAATGTCCCGAGCCTGGAACTCTTCTTTGAAGAATCGTCAAACAAGCAAACTGCAGCTACATTAAGAGCATTGTCTTCAGCAATGCTACTGTTGCAAAGGTTTTCCCTGAAAATATAATTATTTGCTAAATCGATCTTGTATTATGAAGTTGTAGTATATGTAGCAACTTATACAAGTAATTTTCTTCAGTTCTCAGCAAATAAATTGCTGGAGCTTCTTAAATTTTTATTCATTTCTTCCTCTCGTGGAAAGGAATACAAATGAAGAAAAGTTGATTTCCATGCAAGGATCTAAGTTGACCAATATTTTCAATGTATCTAGTTTATTTATCTCTGATCATCATTTTTGCTTTTCAGACATGAGTTCAAAATCAATCATGAAGAGTGGGTTAAATCCATCAAGCCGAAACTAGGCCCTGATATCTCTAATCGTGTTTTGGCAGCAATAAACACGACCCAAGAGAATGTAAAAAGTCTGTATAAAGTTAAAGCAGAAATACGAGCAGCTCTGCGGAGCCTTTTGAAGGTATGCCACCGTATTTTCAACAGTGTAGGCTTCTCCTTTATTGTGCGGCAAGATTGACTGAGATTTGGGGCTCTCTGGTGGGTGTTTTTAGATAGTTCTTGTTTATTCTTCGGTACATCACAATTCATAATATTCCTTTTTGGGAAAACCCATGTTTGTCTTTTGATGTATCAATTGGCGTAAAGGAAAACTTTGGTGGCAATATTAGACCCAGACAAAAGTTTGGGATATTTTACATCTTTAATTGACCTTGGTTTCATCTGGTGTTGGTGGCTAACTTAATTGAATTTGAAGAGAAAATTTAATATCACTATCATGTTTATGATTCCATTATATGGTTAGATAGAGAATACTGTTATACTCTAAATCCATAACCACAGTGGTATTGTTAATTAAGCTGGGAATGAGTGCTTTTGTACCTTAAACTGAGCATTATGGATTCTGGAAGAGATGCAAGAATTATTATAGTCCAAGCAAGTATTTTAGATTGATGGAAATTGTATTCTGCTAATAAAGTAGGAGCCAGTATTTCGTGGAGTGCGGAAGAACGATGGATGCTTTCTTGTTTTCTACTGTTGAAACATTTGTTGGTTGCGATATATTCTTTGATTCTTTCTTCTAGTTGTAGATTTTGTTTCTTATATACGTATGCTTATTTTTGAAGGATAATGGGATATTAATAATTCCCACAGTGTGTGATCCCCCGCCCAAGCTAAATTCCAAAAAGAGTCTCCTTGCTGAGTTCCATGACAGAACATATGCTTTGTTGGGAATAACAAGTATGTCTGGAGGTTGTCAGGTAATCTATATAGCAAGGTTTTGGTTGCTTCTCACAATCCTCACCCATGCACCCAACCATTCCATAAGGACTCCCAAGTATCTGCCATACACTAATATACCCATATGGTCATCTTTCATCTTGTAATTTTGAATTTGTAGGCAGCGATTCCACTTGGGATACATGATGACTCTCCGGTTTCTATATCACTTGTTGCATCACATGGGACTGATAAATTCCTACTTGATACTGTCTTGGATATGTATTCCTCTCTTCAACAAGAAGCCGGCATCATATCCAGTTCCTCTCCACTGCCTGATACCAACAATAACATGGATACTGCCGAACTTCTTAAAGAAAAGGTGCATTTCTCCACTCTGATAATGAGATACTAAATTCTCTTGAGTTTCTTTAAATGTCAACTCAAATTGTTCTTATGATATTTTTAGAGGTGTAGTGTTATTTTACTGTAAGATGCACATCTCCGAAAGGCTATTTGTTTGGGTGAACTTGTCTTGATGGACTTAGAAGTATGTAGTGACTATGCTTGTCAGAGTGAGAGTAAAGATTTTAGCGCTGGCATGTTTTTGTCCTGCCGGACAACATGATAACACACCCACACCCAGTCACCCACAACATGACAAGACACACACTAGGTGAAAACCAGTTAACACTTGGAAAAAGAGGGGAAATCAAATAGAAATAGAAGCTCAAAAGACATGATTGCACTTTAAACCTTATAACATGTCCTTGTCACAGAGTGTGGCTATGGCCCTAAAGATGCCATTGGAACAATCTAAACTGCAATAGGGGTGACAGTATATAGATTTGGATTTAAATTTAAGATTTGCAACGATAGTTTTAGTAAGCCATCTTTCTTCCGGATTAACTGATAGAGGCTGATCAGGTTACCATTTGGAGAGATATAAATGCGACACTGTAATGTCATAGCGTTCTTGTTTCTATGGCACATATTACATACTTTGGACTTTACAAGCCCGCGATCTCAATTTGCTACTGGTCTGGAATATACCTGTTCTAGTGGACAACAATATATCTGTCCTGTACTTATATTTTTAGTTCTTCGAGTAGTATACCATCTGTAATCTTGTTCTGCATAAATTTCCTTTCTTATGACGCCTTCTTACTTCAGGATGGTTTCTAATGTCATTCTTTTCTACATAATATTCCTACAGGGTAATGCTGCATACAAAGGAAAACAGTGGAATAAGGCAGTCAATTTTTATACCGAGGCAATCAAATTGAATGATGCAAATGCTGCCTACTATTCCAATCGGGCAGCTGCTTATTTGGAGTTGGGATGGTTGGACACATTCCACCATTATTTAAAGCAGCATTTTCTTAAGTCATTTGACAAAATTTTGTCCTTACACATAGCTTTCTGTGCAGCTACCAGCAAGCTGAAGAAGACTGTAGCAAGGCAATATCTCTGGATAAAAAGGTCAGGGAGCTTGCTCTTGCTTTTCCTAATAATATTGCTGTTATGTTTCTGTTTCTGAATCTAGTTTTCCCCACTAAATCAACATGTTCATGGTCCCATTTGTATTTTACCTGCTTCCATGTTGGGTGTTATCTGACTTTATTTCATCCTCCCCACTCCACCCTGCAGTACGTGAAGGCTTATTTGAGACGAGGGACAGCTAAAGAATCACTGCTTTTCTACAAAGAAGCTGCTGAAGGTCAGGACTCATGAACACTTGCAGTTCTTTAGTGCATTATTGTAGCATACATGTTACAGTTTCAGCTCATGATATCGCTGCTATTCTCGTCTCTCTCTGCCTTCTGATGCGTCCAAAGTATGGGCATCATGCCTTCTACTTTATCAATACATCCTGCTTAGTGAGCATAATCAACTTTATCAATACATCAAGCTAGGCACAAAATTAAGTTGCAAATCCCAAGATATTAGCTACTCTGGTTTAGTAAACTTTTGAGTTCATTATTTACCCCCAAATTGAGTTGTGTTGTTTTTCTAGGAATAAATTTTTTTTGATATTTCTTGGTAAGCGGATAGTTATCAACTTGTCTAGAATTTAATCTCATAATCCGCCGTGTGACTCACAGACTTCAAGCATGCACTCGTTCTGGAACCACAAAACAAGGTCGCGAGCCAAGCGGAAAAGAGGCTAAGAAAATTAATCGGTTGAATCTTCTTCTGCTTCATCTGTCTTTTCAAGCTCTTGTTTCATGCAATGATTCTTCAGTTCGGTAAGGATTCTCGAGTTTTGGATAAAATCAGTGGAAGCTATTTGATTCTGAGATATCTATAACAATATAAAAGACAAGAGTTTTGGCCTTAATTTTAATAATTTATAAGTTTTGGGCATGACTTTGAATATCTGTAAATTCCAATATTGAATACTATATACTTAATATTCCCTCCGTCCCATAAAAATATGTGCACTTTTCATCTTCGGCCGTCCCACAAAAATGTGCATTCTATTTTTGGAAACTTATCGCAGTTTACTACCCTTATACATTAACTTATTTACAACTTATAACACCGTTAAATAATAATGTGAGTCCTACTATTCATTAACACTACTTTAACTCTCATTTTCCTCATCTCTCTTACTTTATCAATTTTATCTTAATTCTTGTGTCACATCAATTGCTCATTTTTATGTGACGGAACGGTTACATGATTTTGTATGCATCTATTTTAGCTATT
Source organism: Salvia splendens (assembly GCF_004379255.2). Classification (NCBI taxonomy): domain Eukaryota; kingdom Viridiplantae; phylum Streptophyta; class Magnoliopsida; order Lamiales; family Lamiaceae; genus Salvia; species Salvia splendens. Next base: position 32,188,929 of record NC_056043.1, on the reverse strand, counting down.
TTTATAAACAAATTTTATTTAATATGACATCTTATAAAATACTCACTCGCATGACTAAACAAATTCAACCATAGCCAAAAAAATAATAATGTAACCGCATGTAAATTTATACTACAATTTGAACGTGGATATCAGTTACGAAACTTCACCCAAATATATACTCTATAATTCAGCGTATGACATATACAAAATATGCTATAATTCAGCCATGGTTAAAGGAGTCTGGCAGTTACACTAATTTTATTAAATAATGATTTTAATTAAAAATTAATAGTCATTTTAATTGTTATTTGATTAGCAAGTTAAATGCATTTTTACCCTATGATGTATGGTGAGGTTTTAAAAATTGTTGAGATCTTTAATTTTTATCTATAAATACATGTTCTTTCACGTGGAATTATCTTTTCAATATAAACATTAGATAAATTTCATTACTGTTTCCTTGAAGAATTCAAGCGGCCAACGACGAGAATTCTCCTGCAATAATATACAGAGACAGAGGCGGTGGAGATATAGTCCTATGAGAAAGAGTGAAAGGCAAAGAGCCAAAGGCGCGAGTCGAAGATTGTGGAAAGAGAATCATATGAGAGAAGATGGAACTTTTAAATCTTATTTTGAGGATATGTGTTATGTTTGAGTGATATTAGTCCATATTTAAGTTTTTTTCTTAATGCTACTTTGTTTTAGTTTTTGTTTGGTTTTTTTTTTGTCTTAGATATAATATTTTTTTATGAATAGAATAAATCATAAAAACTGACTATCTATAATATTTTGAAGTTAATGCATTGCATATTCATCTCGAACTTCATAGCTTCCACAGATTTTATGCAAAGAGAACGCCCAAAGTCAACAAAATGGCAAAAGGGAGCAAAGAAGACGTAGAGTATAAAATATCACATTGTTTTCGCGTACATGTACAAAACATCAATTTGGAGATTGGGAAGAGAAATCAGTCTTTAATTAGTGGATTAAATTGTGCTTGGATAGAATTAGAAATCCCCATCCACGACTAAAAATAGCTCTCTCACCAAATCCATGCCAGCACTCCTTCATCTCTATCTCTCCATTCCAGCTAGTTTTTTTCCATCACACAGAAATAAAAGAAAGGCCATACATATTTGCATGTGTATGTGCCTGTATGTATGTTCTTTTCACCCCATACACATAATTTTATAATCATATATATATATATAGAGAGAGATAAAGCGATCGGAATCAAAGAAAATGGCCCGTTGCCTGAGCCTGACCGGGTCGGCGGACTTCCTCTACAAGAGCTTCTTCTCGTACTCGGGGCTCCGGTCGACGAAAACCGACCTCCAAGACGGCACGGTGATGCACTGCTGGGTGCCGAAGAGCCACAAGGCGTCGAAGCCGAGCCTCCTCCTCGTGCACGGGTTCGGCGCCAACGCGATGTGGCAGTACGGCGACCTCCTCCACCACCTGATGCCGCGCTACAACATCTACGTCCCCGACCTCCTCTTCTTTGGGGAGTCGTGGACGCAGCGCCCCGACCGCTCCGAGGCCTTCCAGGCGCGCTGCCTCATGCGCCTCATGGAGGCGCACGGGGTGCGGCGCCTGAGCCTCGTCGGGATCAGCTACGGCGGCTTCGTCAGCTACAGCATGGCCGCCCAGTTCCCGGAGGCGGTGGAGAAGGTGGTGCTGTGCTGCTCCGGGGTGTGTCTGGAGGAGAAGGATCTCAGGGAGGGGTTTTTCGAGGTCGCCGATTTGGATGAGGTGGCCGGCATTCTCATGCCGCAGACGCCGGAGAAGCTCAGGGAGTTGATCAAGTTCGCCTTTGCCAACCCGGTCAACGGCGTCCCTTCGTGCTTCCTCTCTGATTATATCGACGTATGTGCCTCGTCTTTTTTTTTTTTTATGGTTAAATGAATATAAATTTAAAGGCCGCTCCACGGAGGACTCGAACCTGTGAGGGTTGGCCTCAGACATTATTAACCTCTCTACCGCTTGGCCAACTCACACACACGTCTTTATCGTATTTCTCATGTTTGGTTTGGTGGTTTACACGTTTGGTGGAGATTTCTCATATAGTTCGGGATGAACTTATGTTGAGATTGCTTGAAATTTTCGTAGATTAATTAATTGTGTTCAAGACTCATAAGCGAATACTAATTCTATTTGTCATTGTCCCAAAATTAAGTAAAAACTAGAGACCTTATCTACCTAAGTGTTGGGGATACTTATTGGAATTCATGTGACACTTTTCTATTTACTAAATCAATTGTAATAATTAATTTGATGGGGTGCAGGTTTTCTGTACAGAATTTATTACTCAAAAAAAGGAACTAATTCGTGCATTAACTGCCGACAGAAAGCTCGATAAAATTCCCAAGATAGAACAGGTAATCATATACATTCTTCTAAATCTACAATAAATGAGAATTCAAAAATAATTAATTAATTTACTTTTTTCACATATATTTAACAGCCAACGTTGATTTTATGGGGAGAGCAAGACAAAATCTTCCCTCTGGAATTGGGATACAGGCTCCAAAGGTTAGTGAACATTATTTTCAATTATTTTAGTTTCGAAAATTTTACAACTAATAAATAAAAGATTCAAGTTTTTATTTATTTATTTATTTATTTTACTTTTTAGCAATTGTAATAATTATAGGATAAGAAAATCTAACAAGTTACGTTTGACTTCCTAAAGAGATATCACCACATTTATATATAGAGTGATGTTAAACAACTATATTATGATGTCCACACAAAGTTTTTCTAAATTATAATTATATATTTCCATTTTGTATAGTAAATTTTACACTTTAGATTTTAAACTATTGCTATATTATTAAAATTGAATAATTTAGTACTAACATTAAGTTGAACTATTGATATAACTTGCATGGTCTTGTTGTTATTGAATGTATTTTTTGTTTTTGTATTTAGGCACATAGGTGACAATGCAAAAATAGAAGTGATAAAGAATGCTGGACATGCTTTGAACATTGAGAAACCAAGGGAGTTTGCTAAGCATTTGAAAGAATTTCTAATCGAAACTAGTTCGACCCCTAGATCAATTTCGAGTTCAGCACTGAGCCTGGGTTGGAGTTGGAGTTGGAACTCGAGCTCGAATTCTGATTCAAATTCGAGTACAACCACTTACCCTTACTCTCTATCATATCTGCGACAGAAGAGTTTCTTCTGGGCCGGCACAAGCCCAAGTCCAAGTCCAAGCACAAGCCAAATTCCAGGCTCAGATCCAAGCCCAGCCCAAATCCAAGGCCCAAGTCGAAGTCTAAGCACAAGCCAAATTCCAGGCCCAGACCCAAGCCCATGCCAAATCCAAGGCCCAAGCCCAAGCCCAGGCCAAACCTCAGGCCCAAGTCAAAGCCCAAGTAAAATCTCAAGCCCAAGTCAAAGCCCAAGTAAAATCCCAGTCCCAGGTCCAAGCCCAAGCCAAATCCCAGGCCCAGGCCAAGGGCCAACTTGATATATACTCTCAAACGAAAAATATTAGGCAAATTTGTTAACTGATATTGACCATAATATTATTTTTCCTTCACTTGTATATATAGTCCAGTGTAAATTATACACATTAAGTTGATATCCCATACATTTATTTTTCAACAATTTGTTATGTTTGTAGAGTAATATGTGTAGTTTAATTGAAAGCATCGACCCAGGAAACAAAGGAGTGCGGATCTAGGAAAATGATCCCTTAACCATGTCATGCTGAGGGTGACAACCTGGGACTCACTAGTTAAGGTCTCGGGTAATAATTTCCGTTTATCTCACACCTTTCAAAATTTGAATGACAGATAGTAAAACATTTTCAATTGTAAATTTGTAGTACTATAGTTTCTTAAGCTCAAAATTATGTCACGTTAATATACGTTTACGTAACTATTCATTGACAATACTGAATTTCTAAAGGTATGCATTAATTTAGCATTAAAAAAAATTCATTACATGATAATAAAAATTATTTTGAAATTCGTAATTTAGGTAAGGCTTTAGGGTCTATGGGTTTGTGTTCTTTTATACACTCCTTTCAACACTAATGTATTAAGTGATTATATCCAATTATTTTAATAAAGTCTATATATCTTCCATCTACTGTCCTTTCACTTGCTGTCCATTACTAGAGAAATTTGTATTCCCTACTCTCTAGGACATCAATTTTACACATTAATGTCTTTTCTTTTCTAGGCACCTTTTAATTTAAATAGTTTTGACATTTGATTTGCAAATAATGTAGCCTTTAAATCTAATATGGAATCAAAATTCTAATCTCCCATCTCTTTTGTTGCAGCATTCTTGATCAGACAAGCAAAAGAATTGGGCAAGGGAGAAGATGAACAAAAAATTAGAGCGACGAAGATGAAGATGCTGATGTCGTGGCTTCCCTTGTTGTGCAGCGCCAACAATGGCACGGATGCACCCGTGTTGAGCATGGTGGAGCGGGCGGAGGTCGAGAGAATATTGGAAGAGGTAATTTGGACGTTGGCGGAGGAGGAGCAGGAGATGGTGTTGTCCCTTTGGTTGCACCACTTCACCTACTGCTCCTCCTCCGACTGGCCCAATCTCCGCTCTTGCTACACCCGATGGTGTAACGCCTCCCGCGCTACCCTCCTTAAGCATCATACATTACATACATCATATTAAGTGAGTTTCTGATCAATTTGGGGTCAAAGGTATGCTTGCCCCTAAAAAATAACTCTTAAGAGATTTATGCTTCAAATTAGCTTCAATTATTATGACTCTTTCACTTGTTACACTTGATGTAAATATATATTATTGACACACTTACAAATAGATGAAGAAATTCTAGCACCAACTTTACATAGGATTATATATGGTTGATTTTTTCTTTACACTTTATTTTCAGTTATTAATTATTATACCATGGCAATGTATATATCCAAAAATTAACTTACATGAATGTTAATTACTAAGAAGATTATCAAGGAAATTAAATGTGACATTTTACTCGAATCATTATCACAGACTGAACTCAGTGCTGGTGTTGAACTCTTCAGTCGATGACAACAATGGATCCTGAAAATCAATTACAAGATAACCACATGAAAATTGTGGAAAACAATCCAAGATTTTCATGAATAATACTAGCAAGTACCTGCAAGATTCTCCGGTGGAATCTCCGGCGTATCCCGGCAAAGATGCCTCCCGATTTACCGGCTTGCTTGATGCTTTCATGCATAGCATCCATGACACCCTTGTAACTTATCTTCTCATTTCTCTCTTGTGATTCTTTGATTGCATTTATGAATGTGATGGTCATGGCACCAGTCATTTCCCTCTCTGATGAGAAAAGCTGCAACAATAATTGATAGTTTATTCACTATGAAAAAATCAGGATTTACCGACGACTATTTTATTTTTGTTGATGAACGTAGAAATTCCCTCAGACACAAAATTATTACACTTATATTTTATTATAAAACTAATATATAAAATTTGTATCTACATTCCACCTATATTTTTCCAATGACTTTAATATATATATATATATTTCTTAAAACTCACGTAGAATCAAAATAAGACTTTAAACCGCGGATGGATGAATGAATAAAGAATGTTGCAATAGATGGAAAAGCACTAACTGTGGTATCTGCAGCAAGTTGATAATCTTCACAAGCACTAAAACAAATGGCCTTTCCTCCTTTTGTTCCTTTATAAGCTCCAGAAGGTGGACTATTATCCTCCCATTCTCCCCTAATTATTATACATTTGAGCTCTCACAAACAAATCCAATAGTTATACAAAATATAGCCTCAATTTTGATATAGATTCAAATGTGAACTTTGAAAAAAAATCCTCAATAGTCAATAACATGCTGTCAACTCTTGATCGTTATATAACAAGATTCGTTTGACTGATGCTTTGTCGATCATGTCACGACAAAGATTTTAAAAGCAAAGAAAGACTGTACTCACATCTCTGCCAAAATAAATTTGTTATAAAGTTAAACAATTACTTAAAAGTCGTGTCGAGTCAAAATGTTTTTTTAAATACCTAGCGTTGCACACGTGGGGTAAGTCGAGAATAGTTCCACTGTGGCAAGAATCGATGATGGCGTGAAGCTTGACGCCCGGCCCAAGCGGCCTAACGATGGCGCGGTTGATGAAGTTATCGACGATCATCCCGTTCGCCTCGAAATCAACGGGGCAGATCGTCTCGTCAAAGCCGTCGATCTCATCCCCGGCCACCTCCTCCCGCTGCCTCTTCCCGTGGCCGGAGAAGTAAAACACGAGGGAATCCCCGGGCCGGATCCCCCTCACCAGCCACCGGAGTCCCTCCTCGATGTTCTCCCTCGTCGGAGGAAGAAACCCGTCTTCCTCCGTGAGGACGAGGACGGATTCCTGCGGGAAGTGGAAGCTTTCGAGGAGCAGCGCGCTCATCTTCCTCACGTCGAGCGCGCTGCCCTTGAGCTCGTGCTTCTGCTTCCTGTAGCTCACTCCGCAGACGAGCGCCCGCCTTCCCGGGCGGGGCTTGCCGCGGAGGGAGGCGCAGGGGGTGTTTTGCGGCGGCGGCGGCGGCGTGGTGGTGGAGAAGGGGAGTTTGCGGCGGAGGGTGCGGCAGAGGTCCTTTGCTTCGGTTTTTTTCTTGGAGATGTCGAGGCGGAATTCTTGGGTGGTGGAGCGTGCGGCGTCGCCGGTGGCGGAGAGGGAGTGGAGGGTTTGGCAGCCGAGGCAGCGGATGCGCTGGGCGGAGGGAGGGAGGGAGGATGTTTGCTTGCATCTTTTGCAGGTGAGGGCTTCCATGGATGGTGGTTTTGGGGATTTTGTGTTGAGGTATAATGTATGTGTAGATATGGGTTGGTGATGTTTGTGGGAATCGAATTCTTTTTTTGTTTTCTTTTGTTTGAGAAATTGTGGTTCTTGTAGATGGATACTTATTCCAATTGTGTCGAACTTTCCCTATTGTACATAATCTAGAAAATGGAATTTGTTATCTCGGATACAATGAAGAAGGTTGTCGCTGATATTGGATGATGGAGGCGGTTTGACAGTTGTCGCTGACAATGGATGATAAATGAAGAACGGAAGTAAGCCAAAGTCCTAAAGGGAGGGGACAAAGTTGTTGCGCTGTGCATGCGGCAACTCTGAAAGTCGAATTGTGTGGAGTCTCCCTGCCTCATGGCCGACACTGAGTTTAGTCGATCATCTAACCCCACTGAATCTGTCACTGTGTATATACGTGAGGTGCAAATGGAGATACTTGATAAACTACAATAAGTATCGTATTTATCGAGCAGAGAGATGTATTCACCATATAGGGGTAGAAAGCATTTCATCAACTCATTTCATCCATATTTTAATGTAAAAAATTGACTAACATCCTATTAACTTTTTCTATTTACTATTTTTCTTTTTTCACTTTTATGTTTCCTAAATTATTTTCTCATTTTCCTTATCACTATTTCCCCCTTCCTACCTTCTCTCTATTCTCTTTCACTACTTTCTATCCTTTTACTATTATACTTTCCCTTCTATTTCTGATTTCTTACTTTCCAACCCATCAAGATTATAAGTATCTGTTGTCAACACTATTGAATAGGACAGAATTTTTTTTGAAAAGTTTCTGACTTTTGCAATTATATATGCATTGCCGTTGGTAGTGGCAAAAGAATAAAAGAAAGATGAAAAAATAGCATCTTGATAATTGTTAAGACCAAGTAGCTGTGACATTTCTATCGATGATACCCAATATAAGAAAATGCCAGATTATCTTCAGATTGTTACCCATTTATTAGAGATTTAAAACACAAGATTCGGAATTTCGATTTGTCTATCGTTAGATGAAATGCACGTTATTTAATTTAAGGCTAATTGCAAGAAAATCATGAAATTAGGTGAAATTTTGTGTGTTCCACAACTTTAAAAACAGCCGAAAGCACGCAAATTTTGATTCCCCTAAAATTAGACAAAGTCAAAATATAGAAAGTTTTCAACTGATAATAATCTTGCATATCATTTAAAACGTGGATCCACAACTCTCTACCACTCATTCCATTAACTATTCCCCATCTCTCTTATTTTTTCACATCTCGCTTTAACTTTATCAATTTCACCTTAAAATCCGCGTCATTTACAAATTTGTCTATTTTTTTTAGGATGGAGGGAGTATGACACAAAAAATGTTATTTGAATGTCACTGCGTGTGAGTTGAGTTAACTGATATCGATTATTATTCATAAAGAACATGGTGTCATTTGGTTAATGAACATCAATACCTCTCCATCTTCCGGTTGTTGTCACAAGTTGACTCGGCTCGAGTTTTAAGAAGTATAAAAGAAAGTGGATGAAAATTTAGTTGAATTTGAATCCTTGTATACTCACTACTAATGTGAATTTAAAATATCAAGTAAAAGATGACATTTTACTCTACATTAATTATCACAGCTGGAATTCTTTGCTAATGTTGAAATCTTCAGTTGATGACAACAACGGACCCTGACATATTTATTACAAAAAAAAACATATGAGAATTGTGAAAAATAATCCAAAATTTTCATGAATGATATAACTAAGTACCTGTAAGACCTCTTGATTTACAGGCTTGGTTGATGCTATCATGCATATAATCCATCATACCTTGATAGCTTATCTTCTCATTTCTCTCTATTGATTATTTTATTGCATTTATCAATGTGATGCTCATGAATTCCTTGTCCGGTGAAAAAATCTGCTCTAACGATTGATATAGTTTATCCACCATAAAAAATCGGGACATATCTATATATTTCACTAACTCATGTCACGCACAGTTTATTATAAAATTAATAATTAAGAAAATAGGTTACATTTTTTTCGTTTTCTTTACGTTTAATAAAACTCGTGCCCAATCAAATAAGGGTGGGGAAAAATATATTGTAATAAGTGGAAAAGCACTAACTGTTGCATATTGATAATTTTCAGTTATTACTCATACAACAAGATTCCTTAGGTTTATCTCACATGCAAAAACCACACTAGTTATTGTTAGTTGCAACATTTCAAAGCTTCTTGAGCAACGAAACTTTTGTAAAACACAAAAATTAAACTCAATTAGTATAAATTTAATAAATCTCCAAAAAATCATATCGTATAGTTCCTAATTCTCAAATAAAACAATTTAGATAATAATAATTTTAATAAATTTAATTACTATCAAAATACATCATAGTGGAGCCATTTCCTTTTTTATCAATCGAAAACGGCCGAAAGTTCAAACTACTATAAATTATAATTGTACCTATCGTCGCAAACGCGAGGTAAGTCGAGAATAGTTCCAGCTTTGATGGTATGAAGTTTGACGCATGGGCGCCTAACGATGGCGTGGTTGATGTGGTTATCAACCTTGTTCTCAAAGCTCATGCTATATATACAATAACTAAATCAAATGCAGGTCATAAATTGACGAAAAAATTTTAAAATTTTGTTCGATTTGCCTACTTCCAAAATTAGTCAGAATAATAATGAAGCATGAATATACTCGCAATTACCTCACAACAGATTATAATTACTCCATCCGTCCGCCATTACTCGTCACCAGTTTCTTTTTTTATAGTCAATTACTAGTCACACTTTCTTTTTACTACTTTCGGTAATGCGCCACACATTTCACTAACTCATTCCCACTCACATTTTATTATAGTAAATAGGGCCCACATTTAACTTTTTTCAATAAACTTTTCATTACATTTTTTAAAATTCGTGACGAGACGAAGGGAGTATAATTACAGTTATACCTAGCCTCGTAAACGCGGGGTAAGTCGAGAATAGTTCCAACGTGGCCGGAATCAACGATGGCATGAAGCTTGACGCCCGTCACGAGCGGCTCAACGATGGCGCAGTTGATGAAGTTATCGGCGATCACCCCGTTCTCCTCGAAATCAACGGGGCAGATCGTTTCATCGATCTCATCGCCGGTCGCCTTCTCCTGCTTCCCGTGGCCAGTGAAATAGAAGAGGAGGGAATCCCCAGAGCGGATCCCCCTCACCAGCCACTGGAAGCCCTCCTCAATGTTCCTCCTGGTCGGAGGAGGACACCAGTCCTCCTCCGCCAGAATGAGCACGGATTCAGGTGAGAAGCTGAATTTGTAGAGCAGCAGCTCGCGCATCTTCCTCACGCCGAGGGCGCTGCGCTTCAGATCGTGCTTCTTGTAGCTCACTCCGCAGACGAGGGCCCGCCTCCCCGGGCAGGGCTTGTCGTGGAAGGAGGCGGCGTGTAGAAGGGCAGTCCCCAACGAAGCCTGCGGCAGAGGAGCTTTGCTCTGTTTCTTTCCTGGGATATGCGTTGGATCCATTCTTGACTGGCGGCGGCGGCGGCGGTGGTGCCACGTAAGATTTTTTCGCATTTATGAAGATGTACTGCGAGGAGGACGGTCGGAAAAATGTTGTAAACCGGCAATGCGTGCAGGTGATGGCTTCCATGGCGGATCCACGGGCAAATGCCCCGCCTCATATTTTCGAACCGATATATATATTATTCCCTCGGTCTCATCGAATATGATCTACTTTTCTTTTAAGATAATTTATTACAACCAAAATAACTCGTTAGTGATTTAAGATAATTTGTTACAACCAAAATAACTCGCTAGTGATAGAAACATTTATAAATTCTTGGCTCCCTCCATATATGGTGGGTTTAAATGTTGGGTTGTATGGAATTTGTAATAATGTATGCATATGAAGATATGGGTGTGGCCTTTGAATCAATTCTCATCTTGTTTAGATGATTCTGTTGCAAAGGGAGTACTACTCTTTCTTCTACTCTCTTCGTCCCACAATAAGAGGCACATTTTGTCATTTCAATCCGTCCAACAATAAAAGTCGCATTTCATTTTTACCATAAATAGTAAATAGGTCTCACATTTGACTAACTCACTTCACTCACATTCTATTATAAAATCAATATTAAAAAATGAGTTTCATATTCCACTGACTTTTCTAACCTACTTCCGTCCCAACTAAGTTGAGTCATATTCCTCTTTGAGATGTCCCAACTAAGTTGAGTCATTTCCTTTTTTTAATAAAAAACAAACATTCAATCACTCTTACTTTATTCCACTATCTAATTTACTCTCTTTGTATCTTTCCTACTTTATTCTCATCTCCTACTTTTCAACCCAATTTCTTAATTCATGTGCCCAAAAATTATGTCTCAATTTAGTTGGTACGAAAGGAGTACTATTTTTAAAGTTTTTAAAATATGTACCCACACAAAATGTGATTTTTATTGTGGAACAAAAGGATTATATCTATTTGTCCAAGGTAAACACGCGGCATGCCTATCCAGATGAATAGTCTTTTTCAACAATTTAAAAACTTTTAAATATTTTCTGACTTTCCAAACTACTATATGTCTTGACCGACGTACTTTGGTGGTGGCAAACGAATATACATATAGATTAAAGAATCATATTCTCTTTCTGATTAATTTTTAAGACAAGGTAGTTGTGACATTCCTTTACATGATGTCCATTATAAGAAATTCCAGGTTATCTTTAGATTGCTACCCATTTATTACAGATTACAAATGCAAGATTCAGATTTTCATTTTAGTTAGCAGTGGTAGTACAAATTAACAGCCAAAAGAATATTACTCAAGAAACTACCTGCTTCTCCTTGACACACCTATACACACAGATATACAATGGGAGACACAGTACAAGTACTAGCATATTATCCCTCATACCTTACAAGAACTCCGGGCTACCGTTTCCAGACCATCGCGTCCAGTACGACCATATAGATACACGTATCGAGAGGGAGCGATAGAACACTATACACGAGCTATTAGGGGGTTTCTACTTCGTGTCTGAACAGCTTAGGCATCCATGGGTTGCAGGAGGTAAGGTAGTTAGAGTTAGCAATGCGAATTTACATTCGGTGGCATGGACAAGTAGTCTCGTTCGTATACACTGCGACAATCGAATAACATCAGCTCCTCGACAACAGCATCTTTTGTCACATAACTTTGAGCCTCTCTCTTCAAAAGGAATGAATGTAACTGAAAAGAAACAAAAGACAAAGCAATCAACATTCGGAACTTCTCTCTACAAAGAGAGGGTACTAAGAGAGACAATATACAAGAAACTGGTTGAGCATACTCGAAATATTTAACTGTCGCAAGGGACGGAATAAACAACCCGTAATGGAAATATCTTACGTCCTGTAGCTTGATTTTAATAGCTCCGAGGATAAGGGGCAACGTCGTGTAAATAAGTAAATAGCGCAGGAAGATATGAGTTTTAGTGACTAAGATAACATATCCAAAAGTCAGAAGTTATGAGGATCCATCGAGAGACCACCATCAAAGTGCTCGGATATGTTGGCCTTGCACGTTGGACACATGTAACCTATAGAATCTGATAGAGTTTCCGATTCAATACCCTCGAGTCTGAACTCTGCTCTGCACCAAACACAGACAGTTAACTGATTTGCGTGTAGAGTATTCAGCATGATTTCCTCCTGACCGAATTTAACTGAAGGATCAAATTCATCTTCTATCCCGCTGTTACTATTCAAATTGATGGAGCCCCCTGGCAAAGAGGACAACTCTTGCCCATTCCCGAAACCGTACTTGAATGGCTCCATATCATCAAAACTGAGTTCTTCAAATGCAGTAACATTCTCAAGATTTTGATCATCCGCAGAAAATACATGTTCACCCTGCATATAAGCATAGTAGAAGAGTTAAGGGGGGTTCGTGTGATTATTTTAAAGCTAGAGCTGATCGGAGCTTTTCAAAAGCCCGTGATCATGTATGTGTTTCAATACATGGCTATTATAAGTAAGAGCAAGTGCAAGTTACTATAATCAGCTCTAATCTTTCGGATTTATAATCCCAAACTGTAACATCTCGTGGAACAGAGGTAAGGCGCAGAGAAACCAAATATTTTCACAAGCTAATATCGACACAAGCAACCAAATGATACCTTATTTGACACGGAATCAAAGGGTGGGAAGAACTGAAATGACTGAGTCAAGGGAGCCGAAGAAACTCCACCCTTAAAAATCTCTTCAACAGTAAGCCCAGGTGCATCTTGTAGATGATCTTCACTAGTCTTCAAGGACCTGTTTTCGTGATTGACTTCCAAGCTACTGTTTTCGTACTGCTGAGTCTCACATGACCTCACAGGCCCCGAGACACTTATGCAAGTGGGATCCGTCTTAATGTTCACATTCCATGCCTTATCATCATTCGGGATGCCATTGTCCTTTGTCGAAGCTTGGCTACCTTGATTCAAGTCATCGGGTACATTTATGTCGGCACTGCAATCCTCTGCCTGAATTTCAACAGGATCCGAAGTTGATTTTTCTTCATGACAACCCGATGCTGCCTGAGTTTCTTCCACTCTCAAAACTACACCAGAGTGATTTTCAGTGGTTTCTTCACCATTTGCATTATTTGAAGTTTCGAAAGTAGAATTATGAGCAATTTCAATCAAAGCATCCATCTTTGATGACCTTAAGGGCGCTCCGTCCAGCAATGCAGATTCAGCATTTATGGGGGTACCAACCGGAGCACCTAGTTCACCGGATTTTTTCCCAGGGTTCCTAACATGACTACCTACATGACCATTATAACTACGCCGTTCCTGAAAAACCTTGTGGCAGAATTGGCATTCATATTTTCCATCTTTGACAATCATACCCTCGCCAACAGTAGTCCCAAGTTTGTACCTTTTAGTAGTCTTGCGGTGGAATGAAAACAGATGCTGAAGATAAACATTCTTCTCATCAAATGTGAGTTTGCATTTGACACATTCAAAGACGTCCCGAACTTGAACTTCGGGGAGATTCTCTATGCCCATCAAGCAATCCTCATTCTCATGTGCACTGGATGAGTTTACACCTGCCGGTGCTACGATGGGACGCGGCATCTCATCTGTCTTGCCAACTGGACATGCAATCTGCTGCAGCTCTATTTAGTATCATTTCATAAAAATTTCCAAAAAGAATTCCAGGAAAGATGCAGAATAAGATATTTCCACATTTACCATTTGCTGATCTGCATCTTTATTGCTGAAATAGGATCTCAAAAAGGATGCCGCCTCAGCGCATGACAAAAATTGATGGCCGGTGGGGCTGGAAAAGAGAGACAGAAAAACCAAATCAGAAAATCATGATACCTTAAAACAATGATATAAGCACACCTGAACAATGTAAATATAGTGGTGTGGGAAAACAAACAAAACCACCATATTCCTATATATAGCAAGATTAAGAAACAGCAAAATTCTTGTTTTGGGTGATTTTTGAAAGGGAAGCACGGCAATGCTAATGGCGGATTTAAAGAGAAACACGCCATCTTTGATTGAACACGCCTTTCTCTTTAAAATCACCCAAAGCGAGAATTTTTCCACTAAGAAACCTCTTTTCCAATCATGTTTTCCTCAAGACATACAACACATCCTACCCAATTTGTCACTAATAAAGTATGGAAGCAAAACCAATATAAGGATCAAAGCCTAAACAGCCATCAGACAGAACAATTGACAATATAACAGCATGCAAGTCTCCATCTTCTCTTTAAACAAGCCAATTTTGGCATGTTTCCCTTTCTAAAATCACCCGAAACGAGAATCTTTCTATTACAGAACCTCATTTCAATCATGTTTTCCTCAAGACATACAACAGATCCTCACCCAATCTGTCACTAATAATAGTATGAAAGCAAAATCAAATAAGGATCAAAGCCTAAACAACCATAAGAAAGAACAATTGACAAAATATAAGGAACCTGCAATTACACATACATTACCTAATGTATCTCCGGCAATGCACAGAAACCCGGTAACCGCGTCGCCTAAGGCTGAGCAAGAGCTTCCAGCCAGCCGGCAGTGCATCTCCGAACAAGCCTGCATCAACATACTTCCTCTTCTTCCTCCTGCTACACCACTCTCCCTCCAACTCCCCCAAAACCCCCAAAATAGCCTCCTCAGTCTCCAAACCCGCCGTCCTCCGCTTCAATTCATCGCCGTACATCTCATCCCCCTTTTCCCCCAATTCCGCGATATCCACAATTTCACCTTTCCCATTCACTCGCTGCAGTTCCAGATTCTCCAAATTCTCGCCTCTCCTCGCCCTATTTCGCTTCAATTTCACATTCTCCTGTAACCCTAGAAACCCTAACTCCGCCGCCGCAGCTTTCGGTGAATCCTGCGGCAACGGCGGGGGCGGGGGATTGTGATCGCCTTTGAGGAAGTGTTTGAGGAAGTTGACAATTGAGTGAGTCACGGGATCGGAGGAGTGTTGGGGGAAGCTGTGGGGCTGGTGGAGGAGAGGGAGCCGCGAATGGGAGCGGTGGCAGAGGCGGGAGTAGGTCTGGCGGAGGCTGCCGGCGGACTCGTTGAACACCGATCGGTTGAGCTGCGGGGAGACGACGTCGTCGCTCCGCCGCGCGGAGACGGAGCACAGGGAAATGGCTTGCAATTCCGACTGCGAGAGCAGGCTGATGTCGACGCGAGCCAGGTCTTCCGCCCTGATCGCGGCGGGGCCATGGGAGGGCGGAGGCGGCGGTGGATTGACGGCGCCGAGGCTCGCCATTTGCATGCGGCGGACACGCAGTGGAGGTGAAAGTGTGTGAAACGGAGTGGCGGTGATGACCGGTAAAGTGAGGTGGCAGCGTTGCAGAAGAGGTG
Organism: Salvia splendens; assembly: GCF_004379255.2. NCBI lineage: Eukaryota > Viridiplantae > Streptophyta > Magnoliopsida > Lamiales > Lamiaceae > Salvia > Salvia splendens. Next base: position 32,173,308 of record NC_056043.1, on the reverse strand, counting down.
TATTTTGCGGATTGTCCGTAAGAGCATCGGTAACGCTAGTGGCCGGGCCGCAAATCGCGAGTCCCGGCCCGTCCCATGCGTTACACGGAGGCGAGTCACGGCCCAGGCCGCTCCCGGGGCCGCGTTCCCGGCCTGGTGAGCATCCCGCGGCCCGGCCCGGCCTAGGGTTACACGGTGCGGGACGGGCCGCAAACCCCCAAAATGTATTTTTTTTTTTTTTTTTTTGTCCATTTATACCCATTTCTTCAATATTCTTCCACCAATTTCTCCATTTCTATCCTCTAAATTATTTCAATATTTTTTCTAGGACGTGTAATTTTTATTTTTTAGGATTTAATATTTTTTTTTTAGGATTTGTAATTTTTTTTCTCTAGGATTTGTATTTTTTTTCTAGGATTTGTAATTTTCTTTTTTCGACTGAACAATGTATTTTCCCGGTTTGAATTGTTCAACGTATTGCATTTACGAATAAAATAGGTTGAAGTTGTGAATAGTGTCATTTATTAGTTGCGGCCCGGGCAGCAACCTGCAGGGTTACAGCAGTTGGGGCCTGGGCCGCAACTGTAGAGGAATGATGACGTGGAGGGGACTTGGGGCCGGAAATGGGGACGGGGTTAATGATGCCCTAATAGACATGCATTTCTATTCTCAACTAGTGGCGACGTACGGGCATTTTTGGAATTAAATTACATTTTTAACTAATTGTATTGCTGCAACATCTTCAAAAGTCGAATTTATTGAATATGCAATTAAGCTTCACCAAATATAGTATAGTTCATAGGTGCTCATAGACATAGTTGAGAATTTGGCTACTATGGAAAATTGCACAAGAGCATCTCGGCGTCCCGGCGTGCCGGACGTCCACCATTAGGCGTAAATCCGTCGGACGCGGACGTCGCTTGCAGACACCAGAGTTCCGCGGCTTTCCGACGACGTCCGTCGGGACGTCCGCCATTGCGGTGTCACAACAGACGTCCCGATTTTTAATTTTTAAAAAAAACTCTATATATACAACTCGTTGAACTTCATTTCATTCGCCGACATGCGCCAAAGACAAGCCCATATTCGACTCCAGAACGATATAATTGAAGAGCTATGGACGCGGAGGGGTCGTCGTTGATATTTATAATGTAATTTGTTTAGCAATTTTTTTGTTGAAATGTATTTTTTTTATTTAATGAAATTATCATTGCACTTTCTCTGTCCGTATTCGTGACGAAATTTTAATTCTATAAATTGTTTAATTTGATGAATTTGATGAATTTGTGAATTTTTATTATTGTGGATGTCCGTCGAGATGTCCTTGATGATGTCCACAATTGTGCAATGAGACGTCCTTATGACGTGACATGAGGTGTTTTTGGAAAGTCTATCGGGATGTCCGCCTGGACATCCGTCCCACTGCGGATGCTCTAAAGTTGTGAAATCTAGAATGTGAAGAATGGAATAGCATAAATAATTTTTCATCAAATAACAAAATATATTCAAGTTTTATGTAGAGACAATTGCAGTTTCACTAAAAATCATCAACATACTAAAGTAAGATGTGATTCACATATAACTTAAGAACTTCCTCAATTCCTATTTTAGTTTTAAACATGCATTCATTTAACTATACTATATAATCTCGCATTAGCAAATGTATATAATTTCAGTAATATCTAAATTTGGGAATAGGTTGAAAATAGCCAAAATATGTGTATTTCAACGGATGAGATCAATGAACTTTAAAATTAAGCATTTTGAGTTGGTGCTGATCCACGAATACGATTCGGCATCTCCTTCCCAATAGGAATAGTTATGGTACTTCGTTAGAGTCATTCATTGTTAGTACCAAAGCTAATCGTTGTACTGTGTAGTAATTTCAATTTGTTCCTACCAGTTATATTTTCTAGACACGCCACGCCACGCCATTCCATTATATTCTGCCCCCAATTTTAAGGTATATTCAATTGATTATCCAAAACAAAAACAAAAACAAAAACAAAAAAACGAAAGGAACTTAATAGATTTACGTGTCTATGAGTTTGCGCGTCACAATTGCATCCATCTTATGTGGTCGGAAATCGTAGCTTGTCCCTTTCCGAATCCGACTCATCACACTTGCAGTCTTCAGCTCCAATCCCACTCCCAATTCCATTACACCAAATTACAATTCGGAAGCAAATGGGAGTGATGAGCGCCGCCGCTTCCTCCACCGCCCTCACATCAACCATCTTCGGCAACCAAACCCCGCGCAACCGCCGATGGACGGAAATCTCCCTCCACCCGCCGCCCAAGCTGAGGGTCCTCGCCGCCGCCTCCCCCACCGGCAAGGAGAAGAGGAGAAAAAACAAGCGGAAGCCGGTCCAAACAGTGGAGTCTCCTCCTCCTCCGCCGCCGCCGCCGCCGGCGGAAGACGACGCGACGGCGGCGATAAAGAGCCGGCTGGAGGAGGTGAATCCGGTGGGATTGGGGCGGAAGTCGAGGCAGATATTCGATGAGGTGTGGCGGAAATTCTCTGGGCTCGGGCAGATTTCGAGGACCACGAGGAAGGACGACGAGGAGGCAGCGCTGCTCATAAGGGAGGGTGGGCCCATGTGCGAGTTCGCGGTGCCGGGGGCACAGAACACCACCGTGCTCGTTGTCGGCGCGACTAGCCGCGTTGGTCGCCTTGTTATCAGGAAGCTTATGCTTAGGGGCTACACCGTTAAGGTACATTTCCATAGTTAATGATAATGATTTCAAGAAAAAATAACTAAATTCATTGATTTTAGTTATATATACTCTCCCCTCTCCTAAAAATAGAGGGGGAATTGATAAATTAAGATATACTAGTCGGAAAGAAAAAATAATTGAAGTATTGGTAGTGAAAATGTGACCTAGCTCATAAGGGAAAAAACTTGGCAAATACTTCATCCCTGACAATAGACAAATTTTTAAATGATACGAGTTTTAATGTGCAATTGGCAAAGTATGATGGCGATGAGAAAAAGTGAGAGAGAAAGGAAAAATGTAGTGGACGTAGTGTTATTGGATTGTTGGGGTCCCCAATATTAGTGGGCTGTAATTGGTTAAAAACTTTCCATATTTAGAATTGGCTTAATTTTGAAAGGACGACCCGAAATGGTAAAACTAGTCTATTTTTTTAGGACCAGAGGAAGTATAGAGCTGGACTAATTTTATAGGATGAACCAAAATGAGAAAAATGAGACTATTATTTAGAGACAAGAGAGTATTTTTAAATAATTTATGACAGATAAAAATTAGAAGGAAAGTAGGATTGGAGTATGGAAAAATAGAGCACATTTGCCATTTTTGGTTGTCCAAGAAAAATAGAGTACATTTAAAAAAAGAAAGTTTTCAACAACTTCTTTCTTACTTTTTTCCCTTCTCTTTTACTAATAATATGGAACCCACATTCCAGTAACACTACTTCTCTCTTACTTTTTTTCTCTTTTCTCTTACTTTACCAATTCCACATTAAAATCTGTGTCATTCACAATGTGTCATATTTTTCGTGGACGGAGGGAATATTAAATGAGGAGTAGTATGAAATTAGACCTTTTCCAAAGTGCTTGTTTATTGTATATCTTATGATTGCTGTCATAATTTAGAGGGTGATCATATATAGGATGATAAATTTTGATGGCCAGGCTTTAGTGAGGAAGGCTGATAAAGAAGTGGAGGACATGCTTCCGACTTCCGTCGAGATTGTGACCGGGGACGTTGGCGAGCCTTCCACGATGCAAGCTGCTGTCGAAGGCTGCAACAAGATCATCTACTGTGCCACAGCCCGCTCCTCCATCACCGGTGATCTCAACAGAGTTGATCACCTCGGTGTCTATAATCTCACCAAAGCATTCCAGGTTTGAAACGCGCGATTTTCTGTTATTTGAAATGTATCGTAGTTTGATTTTGTTTGAACTCCCTCGAATTGAAGGACTACAACAATCAGCTGGCACAGCTACGAGCCGGAAAAAGCAGCAAAAGCAAGCTATTGATAACGAAGTTCAAGTCCGAAGATTCGTTGAATGGATGGGAGGTACGTCTGGGAACTTATTTTCAAGACGTTGTTGCTGCGAAGTATGATGGAGGAATGGATGCTAAGTTCGAGTTCACTGAGAACGGAGATGCAACTTTCTCAGGTATCATATTATCATCAGATGAAAAATTAGCCCTGTTCGTTATTCCTTTTATGTGTTTCCTTACACCATTTGTCGTAATTGAAACAGGATATGTCTTCACGAGAGGAGGCTATGTTGATTTAACGACGAGGCTCTCACTTCCTCTGGGATGTACCCTTGACAGGTATTGAACATTACATAGATCAAATGGTTCTGCTGATATATTGGTTTACGGTCCTTACATCTTCTCGTTGCCTTATTTAGGTATGAAGGTCTCGTGTTCTCTGTTGGTGGGAATGGAAGGTCGTACGTTGTGATTCTTGAAGCCGGCCCTTTGGCCGACACTTCACAGAGTACAATGTACTTCGCCAGGATTAGCACAAAAGTCGGCTTTTGCAGGGTGAGTTTGAAGTGTGCACATCTTCGGACAACCAAGTTTACAATATGTTTGAATTGTTTCTAATCCGACCAGGTTAGGGTGCCGTTTTCGTCGTTTAGACCTGTGAAGCCGGAAGATCCTCCACTGGATCCGTTCCTTGTGCATACATTGACCATTCGTTTTGAGCCTAGGCGACAGGTGTCCTTCAAATTATCACGTTCTTAGGTTTCGTTTTAGCTCATGCACGCAATGTAGGTTCTGAAACGTTGGACGAGTTTAGGTAACGCCGATTTTTTATTGCAGAGAACTGTTGAAGGACCTGTCGGAGGAAAACAAGACTTGAGAAGCTTCCAGTTGATTTTGGAATATATTAAAGCTCTGCCTGTAAGTCCAGTTATAAGATTTCGAGTGTATTGCGACGCGACCTTTAAATTTATGTTTATATATCTATAACTTGTTTTTCTAAACTATCTACTAGTACTAAATTATGATATGCAAATCTGATTCATTTTATCAGTCCAATATTTGTATGATCAAACATAGGAAATAGCATAGAATTCTTCTACGTTGCATAATCGAAGGTGTACTTCTGCGTTTACAAGTTATTTTCTCTTTACGTGGAATGGTTGATCGTTAAACCACGATTCGTGAACTTGTTACATCAAAGTGAGAATGCAGAAAAATGGAAACAAGTGACAAAAGTTGTTTATCAGCAAAGCCTCTTTATGCTCTCAGTTCCTAACTAAATCTCGTTTTAATTCCTGAATGCGTTCTGATTATTGCAGACGGGCCAAGAAACGGATTTCATCTTAGTTTCGTGTACGGGATCAGGAATAGAACCGACAAGACGAGAGCAAGTTCTGAAGGCTAAGAAGGTTCTCCTCCATCACATCCCTCGTTTTAGGTCGTATTTTCTAGCCTCGTCATTCATCAACCCTTTATTTGGAAATTTTGTAGGCCGGGGAAGATTCACTCAGACGATCAGGCCTTGGATACACAATTATCCGCCCTGGTCCCCTCGTGGTAAAGTTTTTACAACACCAACTACTTAAACTTCGCCTCTAGATTAAGAAGCTAATCTCTTTATTTATTGCATTTGCACTTCATCATAAATGTATTTTTTCAGGAAGAACCCGGTGGCCAACGAGCTCTGATCTTCGATCAAGGCAACCGAATATCTCAGGTTAGACCACATTTTTTTATACTTAAAAAAAATGTTTGCTTAAGCCCTTTTATCGGAATCTTGTGGCGTATACGTATGTAGGGAATAAGCTGTGCAGACGTTGCTGATATATGCGTAAAAGCATTGCATGACGCAACAGCAAGAAACAAGAGCTTCGACGTAAGAATCCTTTCCTTCTACGCATATACCAAGCCGGATTGAGTTGTGTGGCTTATATACTATATTTCCGTCCTACTTAACTTATCAGGTGTGCTATGAGTATGTCGCGGAGCCTGGGAAGGAACTCTACGAGCTGGTAATGACCGACTTCACGTACATACTCGATATTTCAATATAGAAAGAAAAAAAAAACTTGTGTTAGATCGTCAGATATATCAAAATCAGTCAAGTAGTACTTGGTTCTTGATCCGAACTCATGTCTGATGTTTCGTGGTAGGTTGCGCACTTGCCCGATAAAGCGAATAACTATCTATCGCCGGCGCTTTCGGCTCTTGAGAAGAATACTTGATATATTCATACATACACACATGCTCTTGATGTGTCCATTTTTTCTTTGTGCTAATTTTTGTGTTGTTTGAGGGTATATATATATTTGTAATATAGGTGTTGAATGCCATAAGAATTCGACTATGTTCCATCATTTCTCAAGCAATGTGTACAAAATCCACTTTGTTATGACAATTACTCTATATTAAATACTACTCCCTTTGTTTCACCATAGTTGAGACGAAACTTTTCGGCACGGAGTTTAAGAAATGGAGGTTGAGTGTGTTGAATAAATAGATAAAATAAGTAAGAGAGAGAAAAAGGTGGTGAGAATAAAGTAGAAAATGAATAAAGTAAAGAGAAAAAAGTAAGAGAGAGTAAAGTAAGAAAGAGAAAATAATTACTATATATGGAAATGACTTAACTGTGAAGAAATTTCTCGAAATGAAAAAATGACTCAACTATAAAGAAACGGAGGGAGTATTATGTAAAAAAATTATGGCAATCGCCTCTATGTGCACACCCGGCCTTAGCCCAGCCCAGCCCAGCCCAGCCCAATCTCAGCCCGAAGCCGGGAAAAGGGGGTTAAGGGATAAAGTGAAATACAGAAATTAAGACATACTCCTATTGTATTAAAAAATTTATTTAGAGCAATTGGAAAAATAAAAAAATAGAGCAATTGGAAAAATAAAAAAATATGGGGTGAGAGAGGCTCGAACTCTCGACCTCAGGATTACTCAGAAGCTATGAGACCTACGCGCTAGCGAACTGCGCCACCACCCCTTGTTGACTATAGTTTCCTATTTATATATTAATACTAAAAACAATTTCCATCGTCGAGATTAGAGAATAAGAACCCCTAATTAAACTAGTTGAAATATACTTAAAAAATTGACTGAGAACGTTAATATTTAAGTGCAAATTAGTTTTTAATTAATATCGTAATAGTATTGTTCATAAGCTTAACCATATTGTAATTGAAGTCACTTTAGCTATTCATGAAAAAATGAGGATCGTGTCACATTTATGGAGTACTATATGTTACTTATTATAATGTCTGTCTTGGGACAACTTCTTTTTTTTTCATTTTTTAATTCATGATAATATTATAATGAAGATGGGATCTTAATTCAGTCTTTAGATCACGAAATAGAGGGAATATATATTGTCATTATAAAGAGAGGAACTATTGTTACACTTTTGCTTAAAATATGTTTAAATAAACAAATAGTTTTACTCATTTAACTCGTTTCTTTGAAAGCCATTATGCGAATAAACAAATAGTGTTACAAAAAATAGTTAACAGCATCCGTAGTGGGTCGGATGTATTGAATAATTTAATTAAATTAGTATTTTGAATAATTTAATTAAATTAAATATGACCAAAATAATATTTGTATATTGAATAATATAATTAAATTAAATTGAAATATTAAGTTTGTATCTGAATTTAATTTCTTAATAATTCGAATTTTTTACTGTATTTTACTTGGATTTGTTTTTCAAATCCAAAAATCCAAATTATACTATATAATATAAAATTTTATTCGAAATATATATTTTATTTGAATTTTTTTAAATATTTCTAACCTAATATATATGATAATTAACTTATTTCAAAATTTAAATTTTTTTGATAATTCTACTTGTTCAGGTTAATTAGTTGTAAAAATTTTGGATTTATATTTCGAATCAGTTTGGATTTTCATTCTCTCATGATTCATTTATTTGATCATGATTCATTCTCTCATGATTCATATTTTATTTGAATATTTTTTTAAATATTTCTAACCCCAAAAATTCATACTAAATCTAAATGATCACCCGAACGAATCATGCCAAACATAAACCCTAATTAACATTATCATAAAAATTGATGCAAAATATTTGTGTATAGTACTTCCGCAACTAATAAAATCGATATAAAATACTAAAAACTAAATATCCTCTTAATTAAACTATTTACAAAATCAAATTATAAAATTGAAGAATTATGCATTAATAAACCACGAACAAAAATCAATTAAATCTATTATACTACTCCCACTACATAAATGGGACACCAGAAAGTAGGACGGATACAACTTAAAATTAGGCACAAAATACATGTGTATTAGATGGAATAATCCATTATTTATTTTTTGGTAGGCTAGTAACGTATGGATAGAACTTATACTATTAGGCAAAAAAAAAAACTTAAATTAGAAAAAAAAAAACTTAATCCGTGTTTGGTGCACTTTTCTAGTAATGCCGAAATAGAATAATTATGATGTTTGGAATTTAATTTCCACTCAAGTGAAGATAAATTAGACGAGGAAGTTTATTTAGTTGATAAGAGTCATCCCATCAACATGCTGTAGATTTGAAATCTGCATTGAGTAAAAAGGAATGAAAGAAGTTTTTAATTATAATGGTAAAATTATAATTTTACAATGTAAATTCAAAAAGTCATAAAATCATGTTGGACGTCTTCCTCTTAATCATAAAATCATAAATATCCAGACACATTATCACGTCAATCAAGTTATAAAAATCTACATTTTTCTTTTTTTTTAATAAGACGTGACCAATTTTTTTTCCATCTACGCGCATTTAGTTATTTTCTGCACTAATTATTTGTAGTCACTTCTCATGAAACTTACATCAAGAAATTGCACAAAGAGATAAAAGACTAAGGCCATCCACAACGCTGTCTCTATACCGTCTCTTAAACCGTCTCTTAACTACTATTTGAGCACTATTTGAGGGCCCCACTGTCCTTTTTTCCTCCATCTCTTAACTAAGAGACGGAACCTGCAACGCTCCGTCTCTTAACCGTCTCTATACCGTCTCTTAATTACTATTCATTCAATTTAATTTATAATTTTTTTTAAAACCCAATTCAATTTAAACAAACACACTTTATTAAAATTAAAACAATATTACAACTTAACATTAAAAAAAATGAAGACATAATTAAAATTCTAAAAAAATAAAAATGACATAATTTAATCTTCTCCGCCAAAGTTTTCCCAAATGTGCTCAATTAGATCCTCTTGGAGTTGGGTGTGGGCGCTAGAGTCGTGTGTCCTTGCCCGAATAGCCAACCGTTCTTGTATAGATGGATGCGCTCCACTTCGCGGCGGACTACTTGCGGTTGAGCTTCCGGGGGATTCGGGGTTGAACCAATTTCCGGCATCGGGTCCTTCGTCTCGGACAATCATGTTGTGCAAGATTATGCACGTATACATGATGTCGACCATGCTCTCCATGAACCACGAACGAGCCGGGGCTTTGATGATGTTGAAGCGCGCTTGGAGAACCCCGAACGCCCTCTCCACATCCTTGCGCGCAGCCTCCTGCTTCTGCGCAAAAAGAGCCTGCTTTGGGTTCGCTGGCCTGCCGCACGTCTTCACGAAGGTCGGCCACTTCGGGTAGATGCCGTCGGCGAGATAGTACCCCATTTTATACCGCCGGTTGTTGGCGACGAAGTTGATGGCCGGCGCTTTACCATCCAAAACTTCGGTAAAGAGGTCGGACTGTTGGAGCACGTTTACGTCGTTGTTCGAGCCAGGGACCCCGAAGTACGCGTGCCAGATCCAAAGTCGGTAGTCGGCAACGGCCTCGAGTACAACGGTTGGGTGGGTGCCTTTGTGGCCGCTCGTGTAGGAACCCCTCCAAGCCACCGGGCAATTCTTCCATTGCCAGTGCATGCAATCGACACTGCCAAGCATCCCGGGGAATCCGTGCACTTGTTCGTGCAGGTTGAGGAGGAACTGACAATCCTCCGTGGTTGGCCTCCGGAGAAATTCGTCACTGAAGGCTGCCCGGACGCCTCTGCAGAAGTTGAGCAAGCACAAGCGCCCAGTGCTGTCTCCGATGTGCAGGTATTCGTCGAATATGTCGGCCGTTTGTCCAGTCGCAAGCTGCCGGATGGCTGCAGTACATTTCTGCAGCGTCGTGTGGCTGGGACGACCGACCGCGTCGAACCCTTCTCGGAAGAACTCCTCCCTGGCCGTCAAAGTATTCGCTATGTGGAGAAATAGCGGTTTCCGCATGCGAAAACGGCGACGGAAATAGGTATCTCCCCAAATCGGGTTATCGCAGAAGTAGTCGCGTACTAACCGTGCGGCGGCTTCCTCCCGGTTCCGATTGATGTACTTCCGGGAGCGTCGTGGGGGTGGTGCGGCTTCCTCCGCCTCTCGTCGTCGATCTTCTTCGAGTGATTGTTCCATTAATTGGCGCATTTGCTCAAAAGGATCCATTTGTTTGAGTTGATTGAAGATGGAAATTGGAGTGATAGAGAGGATTTGAGAGGAATAGATGTGTGTTTGTGTTTGAAATGAGTATGAAATAGAATTATTTATAGAGTAAAAAAATTAAAAATTTAAAAAATGAAAATAAATATTTAACGGTAATATTACTGTTTGAAAAAAAAAATTTTTTTTATTAAAAATCGATTTTTTTTTAAAAAAAATGAATTATTGCGTCATCAGTGACGACGCCCACTCGCGGGCCAGCGAGTGGGCGTCACGCACGCATGGGGACGTGCCACGTGTCTCGGGCGCGTGGCGAGACAGCTCGTCTCGTGTCTCTCCGAGACGAGCTACGCGACGAGACGGTCGCGAGCTGGAGACGAGATGGCCGCTGCAATGCGTCTCGCGGGGGTCTCGTCTCTCCGAGACGAGACGCGAGCCCGGCGCGAGACGCGTTGTGGATGGTCTAAGACAATTTTCCAACTTTAACTTTGGCATAAAAGTAATGTTGAACATGAGAAACCACAAATGTTAATCAAGAAGTCCAAGTTCCGGTGAGACGAGCCGCCAACCTCCGCGGCTGCGTGCGCCTTTCGCTTCCACTCCAACGCCTTCTTCCTCATCTCCTCCCCCTTCTCCCCCTCCATCAAAACCTTCAGACCATCCACAATGCCGCCCAGCCGAGCGCCGGCGTTGGGCGGTTCGCTGGGCGGTCTATTGCAGTCGCCCAGCGGGCGAATGGAGAGAGAAACCGCGCAGCGCTGGGCGGTCGCGTGGCGCTGGGCGGTGCGCTGGGCGATCCACTCGGCGCTACAATAGCTCCGAGCGGATCGCCCAGCGCACCGCCTAGCGCTAAATTTAAATTTTTTTTTCCGAAACACTATATATACGCGTTTTGCTCGTCATTTTCATTCGCACCACTTATTTTAAGGAGTACTCTCTCTATCTTAATTTCTGTACAAGAGCAACAACGCGAAATGAGTAACGCTGGTGGTGGTAGTGGTGGTAGCGGAGGGGATGCTGATGAGTACGAACGTCGAATGGCCGAAGCGTTGGACGCCTATACGACCAACGCGATAAACCAATGGATGGAAAGGGCCTTGCAGCCGGCGATACCTCGACCTCCCCCAGTGGTCCACCGCCGCAGTGTGATTGATCGGGATCACGTAGCTGCACATCAGCGCCTATACGAAGACTACTTCGCACAGGAGCCTCGGTTCAACGCCAACCTTTTCAGGCGTCGTTTTAAGATGAGCAAGGACCTGTTTATGCGTATTGTCAACGCATTGGAGTCTCGATATCTGTATTTCCGCTTCAGGCACGATGCGGCTGGCAGACCCGGCCACACACCTATTCAAAAGTGCACTGCGGCAATCCGGCAGTTGGCCTACGGAGGCGCGGCAGACATGTGGGACGAGTATCTCCACATCGGTGAGACGACTGCCCTGCAATGTCTGAAGAATTTCTATCTGGGAGTGATAGAAGTATTCGGTGATCAGTATCTCCGAACGCCTACCCCCGAAGACTGCCAAGATCTGTTGTGGATGCACGGGAGTCAGCATGGGTTCCCGGGTATGTTTGGCAGCATAGATTGTATGCATTGGGAGTGGAAGAACTGTCCTGCAGCCTGGAAGGGGTTCTACACGTCCGGCTACAAGGGAAAGAATCCCACGATGATCCTGGAGGCCGTAGCTGATTACCGGCTTTGGATTTGGCACGCGTATTTTGGGATAGCTGGTTCGAACAACGACCTCAACGTCCTCAACTCGTCGCCACTTTTCAACGAGCAGTGCCAGGGCGTCGGTCCGGCCATCAGTTTTGTCGCCAACGGCAACCAACATGATATGGGCTACTACTTGGCGAATGGGATATACCCTAGGTGGCCCGTCTTTGTGAAGACGATCCGATGCCTAGGAGATGAGAAGAAGGCCTACTTTGCGGCACGACAGGAGTCGGCGCGCAAGGACGTGGAGCGCGCATTTGGTGTGCTCCAGTCTCGATGGGCGGCAATTAAGGGTCCAACACGTTTGTGGAATGTCCAATGCATTGCTTATATAATGTACGCTTGTATTATCATGCACAACATGATTGTCGAAGATGAAGGTGGCGAACTGACCAATTGGGTCAACGACGATAATGAAGCCGGTCCAAGCCACGACGTGGCCGCCCTCAACGTACGGAGTGGGGTACCTCAAGATGAAGCCGGCCTCCTACAAGCACATGCCGACATGCGCCAAACGACGGCTCATATTCGACTCCAAAAGGATTTAATTGAAGAGTTATGGGCGCGGAGGATTGACCGCCGTTAGTTTTTTTTAATTATGTAAATTTTTTTAATTAATGTACTTTTTAAATTTTATTAATATTAGTGAATTTTCTTGTTTTTGTGTCGTAAATTTAATTCCGTATATTGTGTGATTGTTAATTATTTCATTTTGTATATATTTATTAATAGTGATGTGGATAGTATGTGGCTAGGCTATGACTGAGCTATTGCTGGGCTATTTGCTTGTTTTGATGATGTGGCAGGAGGATTTTTAGTGCTGATGATGTGGCAGTAGCTGGGCTATTGCTGGGCTATTCCTATTGTGGATGGCCTCACTGGCTCCGCCACTTTCTCTCTCGTCACCTCCCCCTTATCTCGAACCCCACCTCCCAGTCCGTGCATGCATACCTACCAAAGCGGTCACAAAAATTTATTTACGTATATATTCTAGGTGCTTTTATACAATAATTCACATAAAATACAGTATAAAAATGAAAAATTGTTATATTAAAAAAAGATTAATAACCATTCAAATTGTGAAGTTGGTCAAATTCTGATCAATCAGAATATTAAAACACAAAGTTTCAATTATTCTCAATTGATCGGGGCAAATGTGTATGGTGATATTACATACCTACAATTAGTCTGCTGCTCCGCGAAAAACGGCCAGCAGATCATCGGCACGCCCTCCGATAGTGCGTCAGAAACCCCCCAACCGCCGGGTGCGCCAGCACCCGCTCCTGTGCGCACCACCCCACCATCTCCCCCTCCAACCTCCTCCACGTACCCCTCCGGCACCACCGCATTCTCGCCGGAGACCAAATCCGGCAGGATAATCCACAAAAAGCTCTGTCTACTATTCGCCAGGCCCACGCGAACTCCGCCATCTGCTCCGGCGACAGCACCGTGATGCTCCCGAAGTTCACGTAGAGCACCGAGCCCGGCGCCCGCCCGTCCAGCCACTCGATCGAGCCGTCGTCCTCCTTCCACAGACTCGACCCGATCGCCCGGACCTCCGCGGCCCCACCTCCTTCTCACTGAAAATGAGTGGATTGTATTCTTCGTAATCAATAACCGACTAACTGAAAATTCACTTCTAATTTAATAGTCCAACGTAACTAATTAACTCAATGGTCCATAGAATTGAATCATATATAGCATCATAGTTCTATTTTCAATTTTGTGTTATCTTTATAAATTTCAAAACAAGAACGAATTTTTCGTGTTATAATTGATCAACGTTTTCTATTTTTACGAGTAAAATAATATGTAGTTGTAAATAGTGCAATTTAATATTTATGGTCTGGATAAGGCATGCAGGGTTGTGGGAGTTGTAGCCTGGCCCGGAAAATAAGGGGAATGATAACGTGAAGGGGACTTAAGAAATGTAAAGGAAAAATAGTAAAAAATGATAGTGAAATGATAGTGAAATGTGTGGAGACTCCTTAAGTGGGACAGATGGAGTGTTAAAATGACAAATTTTGAGGGGACACTAAATCTCATATCTAGAATGTCGTCTTCCAATGTTGTTTACAATTTCTTTCTAAAATGAAAAGGAAAATTGAAAGATGGCCACTAACTTATTACTCCATAAATTATTATATCAAATTTATAGAAATTCATACAAAATTGTCCTTAGAAATCTTGGTATTACCTTATACATAGTTTCAATTCGAAACAGCGTTATATTATGCTGTATGCCACGAGCCCACATCTAGTAGTATAAACAAGTGTATCAAGTAAAAGTAAAATTATTTAAATTACATTTAAATAAAAGTTGGATATAATATATTGGAAGTAATTTGGTCCCATTTGCCCTCGTGATTATGATGATTCGATCATTCGACTGGTAGAAAACATCTACCCACTAAAACACATTTTATGTTCAATATAAAATGTTCAATAAATGTTATGAGAGAACTTTAAAAGTTTTGATGTGATTATGGCTTTGCTCTGTGTTTGGGCTCAAATGTAGACTATTCTTATGGGCCCAATTTTTGGACATGTTTCTTCGTAGAATAATATGTTATGTGTCAAAAATTTGGTTGGTCAACTTATACAACATTAATATACATCTCGAATATTTAAAATTCAAAGTATTGGTATTAAATGTAGCCCTAGCTGCTCTATCGTTCGTCAATTTATACAACATTAATATACATCTTGATTATGTAGCCCTAGCTGCTCTATCGTTCGTCAAGCGTATTGGTATTAAATGTATAAAGATAATTGGTCACCAAAATACCTTATAATCCAGGTTTGATAACATATCTCCGTCGTAAGAATAACATCATATTCGAGCTTAGAATATAGTGCGTTGCACGGGCACGAACACGCTCCGGATTTGAGTACAACGTTGTTGATGCCCTTATGACAATTTTCTACTATATAGTAAGTATTATACTTGTTGATTTTTGAAGTTCAAAATAATATTCCTACCATTAAATACTCGAAAATAAGTAAAAATAAAAATTAAAAATAATAGAGTAGGTTGGCCCACCCAACTTGACCAGCCAATCAGAAAGTCTTATCCCAATCCAATAGTGGGAAACGAACTGTCCGTTCTTGTCAAATTTTGCAGTTGAAAATTGAAATCTTGTTTATTATCTCTTCCTCACTCTCCCTCTAGAATTAATCCCTCACTCTCTCCAAACAAAAGGAGATTCTCACAATTCTTGATTCTACACCTTGTTTCTCAGCTATGGCGGCAGCTGCATTCTATTCCATGAGCCTCCGCCATGGCGTCAAGAATCTCAACCAACTCCTTCCCAACATACACACTGTTACTAGGCAAGCTCTCTGTGTGTGTGTGTGTGTGTTGTAGTTTTGTTAGTCAAAATTTTATCTTTTTTAAGTTGCAATTCCCTTTTTCCCAGATGGTGTTGTCATTTTGTGTTTATCTGATAAATCAATGGCTTAAATTTCTCCACTTTCTGTGTGATGGGATTTTTTATTGGACAAAAGTAGTAAAACACATTGATAATCATATAAAAAATTGGTTTTTAGTTGTAATATTTAATGTTTATTGAAGCAACGTTATCAGCATGGGTTCTGTTTCACATCCTTTTCTTGATGGAGTTTTAAAATTCCTTTCTTTTTTTTGGGTTCTTGTCTCATATCAAGATGTGGAATGGAATCTTAGTTAGAACTTTGTATTGGGATAGCTTATTTCTCTCTTGTTGAGAACACTTGATCAAAATTTATTCCCATTTCAGGATTTATCATGTTGGTGGAAGGCCGAAAAATGCGAAAATACGTCTTAATAAGGCGAACACGAGGCCTGCACGAAGGCAGCACGGAGTTTTGTTGAAGTGTGTGGCAGAGCAAGGTGAAGAAGGGAAGGAGGAAGATATCTCTAAAGCAACTTTGATATGGAGAGCTGTCAAATTACCAATGTACACCGTTGCTCTCATTCCGATAACAGTATGTTTATTCGACTCTTCCTTTGGTAGCATCCTAATAATTGCTCAAACTTTCAAAAAATTTGATATTGTATAGTGAGTTTGTATGACTATAAGAGCAGAATTATGGAATCCTTCAGACATGGGAAACATGTTTATTTCGATAGTTGGAATGATTCGAGCATGAAGGAAGCATTTTGTCTGTGCTTCCTTGAAAAATTAGGCCAAAATGTTGGAGTTGATAGTGGCCAAGGTTAATATAGTTATGTCCTTTGAATTACTTATGCATTTAATCAGAAATTATGTCATCAGAAGCTTGCCATTTCATTTGAAACCTTGTTTTGTTGGTTATTTATACAGAAGTTTCTTGAAATATTGGTCTGCATTTGTTAGCTCGTGATTTATAGTTCGTTGGCTACTTCAATAAACAGGTAGGTAGTGCAGCGGCTTATTTGGAGACGGGCCAGTATTTTGCAAACCGTTTCCTCAGGCTGTGTGTTTCTTCAGCTTGTATCATAGCTTGGCTGAACTTAAGGTTTGCGTTTCACCTTTTTCCGAATTGTATGATCTCATTACTAATAGTCCGCGTTCATCACTCGTGTTGGTATGTTATTCACTCTCACTTAGAACAGAACAGACAGTCCTTGTTTATGCCTTTTGATCATTTTGAAAGGTCATTAGTTGTTAATGTTTGTATCGAATGGTCCTTCTGAATGCCTCGTGTGTATATTTGGGCAGCAACGATGTGTACGATTTTGACACTGGAGCAGATAAAAACAAGAAAGAATCAGTTGTTAATCTAGCTGGAAGGTTAGAAATGGTCTTAACCCTTAAACGCCCGTCTCAGCTCTAGAACACCCGAGTAACGATAATGCTATGTGAAGCCGGACAGGGACTCATGTTTTTGCTTGGATACTACTTGCACTTGGCTTCGCTGGCCTTTCTTGGGTATCTGTCGAAGCTGGAAGTCTACGTTCGATAATGCTACTTTCGTATGCTATAATCTGCGGCTATGTTTATCAGGCAATGCATTTATTTCACTACATGAACATATCTCACAATCAAAATGAAAAAAATTCAGCTGTGGTGATGATTTGTTTTGCAGTGTCCACCGTTTCGCCTGAGTTACTTGGGATTAGGGGAGCCGCTGTGCTTTGTAGCGTTCGGGCCATTTGCAACGACCGCCTTCTACTTGCTCCAGAGCAGCACAAAGTAGCTCATTCTCATTACTACAAACATTGAAGTAATAAACTGTTTTACTAACTTCAGTTATGTTTTTAGGCAGCTGTCCATTTCTGGAGCTGTTGTTGCTTCATCCATTCTTGTTGGCATCACAACTTCCTTAATCCTCTTCTGTAGTCACTTTCATCAGGTGGATTTTCTCTCTCATGACAAATGTCTTTTTCACAACTGATTTGTTTCGTACATAGCTCAGATAGAGGATGACAAGGCAGTCGGGAAGTTGTCCCCTCTGGTGAGGCTCGGGACTGAAGGAGGCGCGAAAGTAGTGAAACTAACCGTCGTGGCGCTATACTTGCTTCTTTTCATTCTTGGCCTTACCCAGACTCTCCCCTTCTCATCTGTAGTAAGTGTTTCTCATTATCTTCAGTCTAATGCTATCCCAACTTATATCTCACAACAGCGGTCGCGTCACCACAGATTCTCTGTGGCCTAACGCTGCCCGTTGCGAATTGGGCAGTTAGCTTTGTTGACAAGTACCACAAGGTGAGGGGGTACTTAACTTTTTTTTTCTTCATAAAAACATCATAGTAAAAGAGGGTTTGGATTTGCAAAAGGACAAGACAAAGATCTTCATGGCCAAATACTACTGTGTGAGGTTTCACACTGCGTTCGGAGCTGCGCTGGCGGCCGGGCTGGTGGCGGCGAGGATGTTTGCTAGAAAGCAACTTCCACAAGCCATTCTTCTCTGAGGTTCAATAAGGCAAATGGGAGGAAGCAGCTTCTCTCTCTTAACTACTGATTTTCTCTCACCTGACAACACAAATAGGCTCATACTAATTGATCAACTATATTTGATATACTTCCTTTATTTAGCTATGTATAATAAACATTTTTTGGATTAGTATTCACTTGTCTAATAATGTTATAGAGATCCAATTTTGGTTTCTTTATTTGTAATGTTTGGAATGTATAATACTCCTCTACATTAATCTTTGAAAAATCTAAGTTTACTAAATTTTATGTACTGTATAACTTAGACTGACATATTGTAATCTACAATGTCATGAATAATAGCAACCAATCAAATAAAAGGAATTATAACTACGGAATTCACAAGTGAGTCTTTCGTATTGTTAATATCTAAACAAGATCATTTATGCTACGTATGTGTCCTTCATTTATGTTAATATCTGAACAAGATTACCCATGTTTCGTCATCTTCGACAACACATTCGGCTCAACTCTCAAGCCAACTCTAATACCATTTTCCCAAAGAACACGTATAGTTTTATTGATTGAAGCATACTTGATACATGAATGAGAGACCAATCAAACTATAACAATTTTTTTTCCTAAAATCAAATTTTATTTGACATTAATATGCCGCGGATATCCGAACCCAATAATAAAAATACAACTGACCTCGTGTGGAAAAATTATAATGAAACCACTTACATTTATTTATTTATTTCTTTTTACTTTTATTTTATTCAGGAGTGGCCCAACCCTAACAGAATAGGCCCAATAAAATTATATCATTCCCATTCATTCAATAAAAACTCAACTAGGGTTTAATTGTTCCTTCAATCAGGGGTTCAGCATCGCCGCTTATAGAGAGTGAGACGAAGACACAAGCTCGAAGCGAAAACCATGGCGGCACCCGTGGCAAAGGAGTCAGTTCAATGTTTCGGCCGGAAGAAGACCGCCGTGGCGGTCTCTCACTGCAAGCGCGGCCGCGGCCTCATCAAAATCAACGGCAAGCCGATCGAGCTCGTGGAGCCGGAGATCCTCCGCTACAAGGCGTTCGAGCCGATCCTCCTCCTCGGCCGCCACCGCTTCGCCGGAGTCGACATGCGCATCCGCGTCAAAGGCGGAGGCCACACCTCGCAGATCTACGCCATCCGGCAGTCCATCGCCAAGGCGCTCGTCGCCTTCTACCAGAAGTACGTCGATGAGCAGTCGAAGAAGGAGATCAAGGACATCCTCGGCAGGTACGACAGGACGCTCCTCGTCGCCGATCCCAGGCGCTGCGAGCCGAAGAAGTTCGGCGGTCGCGGTGCTCGCGCTAGGTTCCAGAAATCGTACCGTTGAAATCCTGGTAGTAGCTATTGCCTTCTGATAGTATGCTTCTGGACTAAAATTCTAGTTTGTTTTTGCTGTTTTGTTATTTTCTCGAGGCTATATCGGATCATTAATGAACATGCCTTTCGTTTTGAGCTATAATTCGGAAAAGTGTTGAATTCTGATGTGTTTTTAAATGTTTATCATCGTTGTGTCTTCAGTTGAATTGATATCCAACCCTTGAATTGTTGTTTCTCTTTAATTATTGAGTTTTGCTGTTGTTGGATGAATTACAATTCACCATTAGTCATTCTTCTGCAGTTGAATAGTATAATTTATTCATTGAACAATGCCAAATTAAATGAGTCTAGTCTCTTTTCATCCCCTATTTTGTGAATTTTAAATTTATTCAACTAATTTTCTGAAGTAATGTTAGGTGCTTTGGGTTTTGCTTAAACCTATATTGATTGCTATGAAATAATTGGCAGATTGGTTGTGTTAATGGTTTTAGTGGTGATGATAACTTTATTTTACTATGAAGTTGTGAAGCTGTTTTCTTTTTTTGAGGAATTCATGAAGAGTCTTATAGTTTCA
The DNA here is from genome assembly GCF_004379255.2 of Salvia splendens. Taxonomy (NCBI): domain Eukaryota; kingdom Viridiplantae; phylum Streptophyta; class Magnoliopsida; order Lamiales; family Lamiaceae; genus Salvia; species Salvia splendens. The sequence goes on along the minus strand of NC_056043.1, from coordinate 32,153,415 downwards.
TATTTGATGCAGGGCTGTTTTAGCTCCTTTATTTTCTTCTAATACTTTTTATTATACTCAAGTTTACTGAGTCTTATTCAACCATTTTAGTTTCCCTTATTTTAATTTTACACCTTTTTTATTCTCTTCAATTATTTATTTTATTGACTTTCATACTTTATTTTCTCATTTTTTTATTTAATTTTATTTTGTTCACTGTTTTTTTTTCTATTTCTACTTACCTCACTAAATGCTGGTAGAACTGTCTTAAATCTTGTGGTGAAATGTAAAATAATGTGTAATTTTATATATCTTTTTTTTATATGTTAAAATTTACTCTATTGTAAATCTTAGTACATGACTACATATACATTTTAAAGAATATATTGTGACTCAGATTGTGACTACCTCAACAACCTCAATGAAAAGTATTCTTAGCCAAAACAATGTTTTAATTCTCTGAAAATTATGTATGACAAATGCTTTAACGTTTTATTTTGTATTATGAGAAAAAATGTGATCATTTGAGAGTTATTCCAAATTGAAGTGCGCCTTCCTCCTTTTCGAGTTTGAAGGTTCTCTCCACAGGATTTGGTATCGATGGATGAGAGCAAGTGAGATTAAAATCCCCGTGAAACAGTCTGCCGGAGAAAACTCCGTCCTTGTCCGTGACCGTTACAACGTTGCTCCTCCACTCTTTCAAGATCAGCCGATCCACGAGCTCTCCGGTCGGCGTGATCTTGAAGTTGTTGTCTATGAGGCACATCTGCCCGCACCCGATTGGCATGTGGTTGTAATCTTTTGCGTTTATGCATTCGTCCCTGCACCCTTTCTTCTTCCACCCTCCGAATATGATGATCCCCTCCACAGCCGGATGTGAGAACGACTCCCTGAGGACGTTCTCGAGGTCCTCGTGTTGTGTGTCGCTCTTGAGGAAGTCGAGCTCTGTGAGCCATATGGGGCTCCCTGAAGCGCCCATGACATCGAAGGCCGCACGTATGTAGGATATGTTGGCCCTTAGGGTAAAATGGCCCTGCATTCCAATGTGCAGGACCATGTCCTCATTCCCGGGAAATGACTTGATCTCGCGGATCTTGTGTACGATTCTTGCCGGGATGACCTTAATGTCCTTGGGGTACTCGAGCGTGTTGTACTCGTTAATGAATAGAGGGGTATGTGGATCGATAGCCCGGGTGACCTGGTAAAAAATAGGGAACTAATCAGCCATCGTGTTGATAGATGAGTTTCATTGTTGGTGTTGTTTAAAAAACGGCAATTTGAGAGTAAATAAGTACATGATTAAATTCCAATTTTGCATATCGTACTTAAATCTTCAAGCAAATTGCAGATATATTAGTTTACTTGGATTTTACAGCCAATCACATTTTCTAAAAAGAGAGAAAAAACTAGCCTGGTAAATCATGGCGGAAGCGTTTGCACCAAGGATGCTTTCGTAGTACGAGTTGTGCAAGTTCTCGTTCACCACGTCCCAGGCGATGACCCTTCCGGTGTACCGGGACACTACAGAGGCGATGCGGCGGATGGTCGTGTAAAGGACCTCACGCGGCGGGAGGGTTTGGGTCCAATAGTTGGATGCGTTGGTTGAGTCCCATAGGATGCAGTGGCCGCGGATGGCGATGTTGTTCTTCTCGAAGAAGGACACCATGGCATCCGCGGTCTCATAGTTCTCCACGCCTTGGAAGTGTTCGTTGTAGTACCACTTCATCTCGTTGTGGGGTGTCGCGGCTGTGAAGCGGGCGGCGAAGAAGTCTTGGTACGCCTTCGCTTCGAGGATCGAGTAGCCCGTGCCGCAGCCGATGAGGAAGAGTGGCCTTGTGTGGGTTAGGGTTATGTTTGCGCCTTCCAATGGCTTACCTGCCTTGTCCGTCACTTTTATTTTTATGTCCCTTTTGCGATACTGGTGATGTGTAACATTTAATTGTCATTATCAAATAACATGTTATCAAATTTTAGTGTCACAAATAATTATACCTTATTGATGCTTCTCTTCTGTTGTTCTCTCCATTCTGCTTTTGTGAATGACTTAAGTGATACATTGTCTATCCAAACCTCATTCTTATTGTTTGGAACCTGCATGTATGATTATACCAAACAAGTTAGATATACTTTTTTCATATAATGGATCAAGGAAATAAAACTCATGGGGTCATTGATAGTGTTTGCACACTGCATGTATGACTAACACCAAACAAGCTAGGTATACTTTTCTCATATAACTACGGATCAGGAAAATGAAACTCGTAGAATTAGTCACAGTGAAGAAAGGTTGTTGTATATGTCGGGTTGTCGCTGACAATAGATGACAATAGAAAAATGGAAGCAAGTCCTGAAACAGTGGGGTGGAGCTGCGGCACCAAGGGGTCGATGCCAACTCCAATAGCGGGCCCCACAGATATATACTAATGAGAGTATATTATTAACTACTATCCCCGTCTCATTGAAATAGGCTAATTGAGGGTGACGCGGGTCTTAATGCGTAATCTTGTAAAGTAAGAGAAAAGGAGAAAAAGTGGTTGAAATAATGTATTGGATGGTGAAGCCCATAAATGATAAAGTAAAAAAAAAGAGAAAAATGTTTTTATAAATGGATATGAACTATTTCTATAGGATGAACGAAAAAGGAAATTCGGCCTATTTCTATGAGATGGAGGGAGTAATATGTACCTTGAAAATTAGATCAACTTTCTCATCTTCATAAGCAGTGAATCCTCCTTTGAGCATAGACCAACAACCAGTTTTGGCTATTACTGAACCAGATGGCTTAGTTTCACTAGGAGTTTTAATATAAGCTAGTATGGTTTCTTCTCCTTCGTCTACTTGTATCCATGCTGCCAAAATTACAATTATTTCAGTTAGAAATGAAATTCGTGGGATCGGACACGATAATCAAGATGCAATATTGTGGCAGTGGTGGGCTATATCGATCCCACAACCCCACCTGAGTGAGCCATTGGTCGTATATAAGGTTTTTAATTACACCTGAAAATGTATATAAATGGTCTTTCTGGATATCAAACGAGTAAGAGACTCCGTCAAATATATCGGTACGATTAAATGCCACCAAAAAATTGTTATTAGTGGTTGATTTTCTTTTCTCCATACTTGCATTTCCATACACTTTCCACTCCAACAATTGTGAATCGAACATAGGATCTTTGAACATTCCCCCTTCATATTGAGGTTGCTTAGGCTCAACTAGACACTGGAAAATGTTTGAAAAATTAAATTAATAAAAAATAATAATTATGTCATAGCGAAATTTGATTGTAAATTCTAAAACCTTTGTCAAATTATGGTTTTGCATACCAACTTTAAAATCTCCCTATAAATTAGCTAGCTATTTTGATTTTGCAACCAAGCTATTTTTTTTTCTTATTTTACAACCAATTAAGATTTCGACGCTGGCTATTTTTTTTCTTGTTTTACAACCAATTAAAATTTCGACGCTGACATAGGTTGGATACTAATTAGGTAAAATTATTAGGGGTCAACCAAAATCATGTAATGTTTAAACATGAAAAAATTACCACACTATTATTAAATTAAATAATTTTAATTTTTTAAATTATGGCTTACTTTAAGTCATGTTAGCATCAAAATCTAGGTTGATTGCAAAATTAAAATAAATCAATAATTTGGTGATTTACATACATATGCAAAACCATAATTTGACAATTGTTTAGTAATTTACACACAAATACCCCTATATCATATTATTTGACAAATATGAAATTGTCCAAAATTAGTATTTTTTTACATGAATGCTGGCTTTGTAGTTGTAAGATGCATCAGAACCCTCGAGAGCGACTAATAAATCACAGAGTTAATGCAAAAACAATTAATTAATGATTAAAAATCATGATTTTACAGTAAAAAATAATAATAGTGCAAAATAAAATAGAATACGTTGCTGACCTGATACGAGTAGAATACATAAAATAAGAAACACCTCACTCTTAAAATATCTCATTATTCTGTGCATAGGAAAAAAAATATGTTGATGATAAGATTTTATAATACAATTAAATATACCGTTTTTGCATGACATATGATAAGAGTTTATAATACAAATATTCTATTTTTGCAAGACATATAATAACATTTTATAATACAAATATCCCATTTTTGCAAGGTATAAATGCACATAGATGATATTATTCCCTCATTCATAATTCTTGTTTCACTACAATATTTCAAGTAATCCCATAATAAATTAGTACTAATCCCACTATAAAAGGTCATACATATTAAAACATGTATACCTTTAATCTAGCCCAGAATGTGTAATCAATTAATCGATTATTCCAAGATAAAGATAAACTCCAAATAATATAAATTTGGAGATTTTCTTTTTTATGTAAAAACAAGTTTAATCTTCATTACATATAGGCTGAAGAAATTATTGTTCGACATCATTGAAGTATAGAACATTTAATATTGTAACGTGTGATTAGATATTAATTGTGTAATTGAATGCATCGTATTATTGCTAATTAACATTGTAACTCCGTTGTAATATGAAACTTGCCACTTACATTATTGCTTAATTTATTGATTTGGCCTAATAATTTTTACCTATAATTAATACTATATCATGAATCCAGTAAAACATTAGTACTATTTTATTTTTAATTAAATTTATGTTTTGCATATATAGAAGTACTATTAATTAAAATTTTGGATAAGAATGGCTTCACTTAAAAATTTTGTAATTTCCTTGAAAAATAAAAGAATGAATAGGATAAATAAAGTAAGAAAGATAAATAAAGAGTAAAGTAGAAAAAAGAATAGAGTTATTTGTTAAAATAGAGAACTATTTAACTACATTTGAATGGCTCAAAAGAAATACAACTCAACTACCTTAGACGGATGGAATACTTTATTTCTCATCATTTATTTTACTTTAATTTATAAACTCACCAAATATACTTACTAATTTCTTAAATTTTATGTTGAAAAAATGGTGAAATGTAAAATAATTTGTAAAATTTTAATTGTCTTTTTTATTTGGTTAAACTTACAAAATTTCAAATCCTATTTTAAATACTAGTGTTTGGTTATGATGTGTATGCGGACAAAATATAAATGAATTATTTTCTTAAATAATTTAGTTGATGATTAGATATGTGGACAAGAGAGAAATGAATTGCTTAATGTTACAAGTTTAAATTGAATAAAAAGCAGGATAAATTTTCACAACAAACTAGTACCGATATTTTATCAATAAATTAGATTTGATTGAACGAGCTATATTCAAAAGCCAGCCCATAAGACCTAGAATATCAGCCAATGGGGTTTTTTCTTCTTTAGTTCTAGAGTACATTAATCATTCCTCGTTTGTACTGCGTTTTTTTTTGTTCCGGATTTGGGAGAGACGCATGACCCTCATGCGTCTATTTTTAATGAAACGCATGACTGTCATGCGTCTTTTATAGAGACGCATGAGGGTCATGCGTCTCTCATTTTTTTTCCGTTTTATTTTGACGACGCATGAGAATCATGCGTCTTAGAAACAGACGCATGACGCTCATGCGTATTTTTTTTTTAAAATTTGACTGGAGACGCATGATGCTCATGCGTCTTAAAGAGAGACGCATGAGCGTCATGCGTCTCTACTTCGAATTAAACCAGCTGAGAAGGCAGTAGCTCCTCATTCACGCACGCAGACAGCAAAGGTTGCGATTTCCTTGGCGATTTCTTGGCGACTCCCGTCATATTTCGGTAAGTTTCCTTCAATCTTTCAACACTGCTCCATTATTTGTTGTTTATTTGCATATTAGTAGGGTTTTTGAAAAATTTATGTAAACTTACTATTTTAGGGTTTATTGAAAAAATTTATCTTTAATTGTTGTTGGTTTGTATATTTATTTTTGCAGAAATCATGCAAGTATTCGTGAGTTTATATTGGGGTGGTAGAATATATCAACTTCCTCATGTGGGCATTTGTTATGATCCTCCTCGTGCGAGAGCTTCCATCGTATTGGATTCATGTGTTTCATTATCTGAATTAGTAGGAATGATATGTGCTAAGATAAGAATAGATTCCAACCAACACTTCATCGAAATATCTTGGAGGCATTGTTTCTTGGGTACCGGTACGAGTTATGTATGTACTGCGGTTGACAGTGATCAAAGTGTGTTTTATATGTTCAATGCGGCTCTAAATTCTACTCGGCATATTGAATTATTTGTTGAGTATTCGTCTGTTGGAAATGCCTTAATCCCACCAATTGTTGATCATGGTGTTGGTTCATCTACGAGGTTTGAACCTATGAGCATCGACTGCGGTATGAATGAGCAAACAGACGTTGCAGATGTTGGATTGAATACTCAAGAGAATGTACAAGAACATGCTGATGTTGATGTTGTACGAGGAGACCTTGCAGATCCAGAATTGTCGTCATCATCGTCTGATGATATTTTAAGTGATGATTCCGGTGCTGACTCTAGTGATGAGGAGGTAGTGTATAAACCCGTCGTACAAGGTGAACAACCACTTCCAGAATATGTTCACACTGGGTTGAAATATTTTCGCAAACTGCCAAGTGGTCGTACTGAGGTACCTGAAGTTGGTAATGAACGCAGTACCATGTACTGGGATGAAGAACACCCATATCGGATTAATGGTGGAACAAAATTTGATAGCAAGCTGCATGTGAAGACTGCTATTACTATGTGGAGTCTGAGGCAACACCGGCAATTTAGGGTGGTTGAGAGTAAATTAAGAAGGTGGCATGCCGTGTGCAAATATCCACCTGGCCAGGTCTAATCAGAGATAATTGGTCACGGTAATGCTCAACCGAGTGTCTTGGAGCATTTCCTATCTGCGTTGTTCCTCTCCACCTATACATAAAATTGATGTAAGAAAAAAATTCACCCAATATGCATTAATAAATAAAAATTTCGATATATACCTGGCGCCACATGGTGTATATGGCTCGTGCACCTTTGGTCCTATGAACGCAGGCCTCAATGTGGGCATTCTTTCCCACGCCCATAGCTGCAGGAGGATCATAGGGCCGCCCAACTCTTTTCTCTTATCCATGGAAGCCTCGCATAGATAATGATAAAGGTAGGCCAATGCCGCGCTTCCCCAACTTATATTCTTCACCTCTTCCGGATCCCCAAGCCCATTCAACCACATAAATGGCACCTTACACCCCGTGGTATCCGGTAGAATGAGACCTCCTAATAAAATTAGGGCATGGATACGTGCTCTTTGGATGTATACGTAAGTAGGCAGGTCATCACCCAGAGGCATCCTTGTCTGGTTGATCAGCGCGGTCATCAGCAAACCGCCTTGCTTTGTCTCTGTGGAAGAATCTGGTATCCATCCCAACAGATCGCGGCACTTGCTGGTCCAATCTGGAAAGTTGTCATGATAGTCACGACCCGTGAAAACGACGCCATCCGCCCTCAAGCCCCAGATGGCTTGCACATCTTCCAAGGTGATCGTCGTCTCACCGATCGGTAGATGGAATGTGTGTGTCTCCGGCCTCCAACGCTCAATCAACGCCGTGATCAGCTCATTGTCGACCTTCATTGGCTTCCCACAATCGATCACGCCTTTGAAACCAAAGACGTCAAGCCAATATCTTACATTCTCGTGAATCACGGCGTCCCAAGTCTTACTTTCAGTCCTTCGGACTTTAAATACTTGGGTTGTTCCCCCTTTCATCAGTTTATTTGAAATGTGATTTTTTTGCATATTTAACACGGACGGGTCTTCGGGTCCATACAATAAATGTCCAGTAGAACTTGAAGTCGCCATCTAATCTAAGTACAACCAAAATCACAACCAAAAAACATACAAAATCACAACGACAATCATCAAAAACATACCAATATTATACAATAGAATGAATTTAGCCACTAAAATCGTAGACATTTAACTAAACAACAAAAAAATCAACCAAATTGGAGCTATTCGTTTTTAACCCTAATTTACAAACATTAGGGGAAATCTAAATAATCTATGCAAATTAACAACAAATAAGGAAGGCAAGTAGAATGATTGAACGAAACTTACCGGAAAACAAGTCGAAATCGTCTTCTTTCGCCGAATCTAGGAAGAAATCGCCGCCTCCGTGAGTGTTTGCTGTCTGCGTTCGTAAGTGAGGAGCTACTGCCTTCGCCGCTGGTTTAATTCGAAGTAGAGACGCATGACGCTCATGCGTCTCTTCCTAAGACGCATAAGCATCATGCGTCTCCAGTCAAATTTTTTAAAAAAAAAACACGCATGAGCGTCATGCGTCTGTTTCTAAGACGCATGATTCTCATGCGTCGTCAAAATAAAACGGAAAAAAAATGAGAGACGCATGACCCTCATGCGTCTCTATAAAAGACGCATGACAGTCATGCGTTTCATTAAAAAGAGACGCATGAGGGTCATGCGTCTCTCCCAAATCCGGAACAAAAAAAAAGCGCAGTACAAACGAGGAATGATTAATGTACTCTAGAACTAAAGAAGAAAAAACCCCAGCCAATGAGATTGGCTATTTGGCAAAATTTCATCAATTGATAAATATTTTATTTAAAATTTATATATTTTTATATATTAAATCAAAAATTATAAAAATTATTCCATATTCGTCTTTTATAAATATAGACCACATATGCTCTAGTTTTGTATATCAAAATATCCATTTTTCTACATATAATAATCCTTCTTCTTTGATATAATTTCTTAGTATTTCTTTTAGTATCTTTCATTGTTCAATATGACGAATGATGCTAATAATATATTCTTCATTTTAAAATTTCTATTCAATCTAAAATTTCAATCATTTCCTCGATTATTTCCCTAGCTTTGATAATTTTTCAAATTGTTGTCAATATCAAAGTCCATTCCAAAATAATTCTCAAAATTCAAGTCAAGACTAGATACAAACCAACATGTTTTATGTTTTTTATTTCGTCATTTATTGTGTTTTATTTTAATAAATTTTGTAATAGTAAATATTTAAAGTAACAATATTATCATTGAAAAATATTATAAAAATAAATATATAACAATGTTGTCAAGTGATCTTGACAAATCATAAAAAAATGTATAGTTAGGAAACTAACACAATAACTTCATTGAAAATCACTCCTAGCCAAAGCAATTTTTTGATTCACTGAAAATTATATATGCAAAGTGTTTTATTTTGCATTATGAGAAAAAAAATATGATCATTTGAGAGTTATTCCAAATTGAAGTGCGCCTTCCTCCTTTTCAAGTTTGAAGGTTTTCTCCACATGTTTTGGCACCGATGGATGAGAGCAAGTGAGATTATAATCGCCGTGAAACAGTCTACCGGAGAAAACTCCGTCCTTGCCCGTGACCGCTACGACGTTGCTCCTCCACTCTTTCAAGATCAGCCGATCCACGAGCTCTCCGGTCGACGTGATCTTGAAGTTGTCGTCTATGAGGCACATGCGTGTGCACCCAAACGGCAAGCTTAACTCGTCTTTCGCGTTTATGCACTCATCCCGTCAAAAGTAGTTCTTTTTTTTACGGTACCGTCAAAAAATTAACCGTCAACGCTAATTACACAGTTGCATGACCATTAGTTTTTTGACGGAACCGTAAAAAAAAGGAACACTCCGACAATGATTTCATTTGTTATAGACCTGTTTTTTAAAAAAGTGAATGTTTTTGACTGAATTCGTGTTTTGGTCATATGTTTTGATCCTCACGGCATACCGGGACACTACAGAGGCGGGCGGTAAAGAAGTCTTGATACGGCTTCGCTTCGAGGATCGAGTAGCCCGTGCCGCAGCCGATGAGGAAGAGTGGCCTTGTGTGGGTTAGGGTTATGTTTGCGCCTTCCAATGGCTTACCTGCCTTGTCCGTCACCTTTATTTTTATGTCTCTTTTGCGATACTGGTGATGTGTAACATTTAATTGTCATTATCAAATACTCCCTCCGTCCCACTTTAGGAGCCCCGGTTGATCAATTTCGTGTGTCCCGCTTTAGGAGTCCCGGTTAAGGTAAACTAATAAAAAATGCTTACAATTCAATTTAAAAAGTGTTAAAAGTGAGTCCTAATATCCACTACAGCATTTATTTATTACACACTCAAAACTTTTTTAAAACATGTGTCCGACTCAACCGGGACTCCTAAAGCGGGACGGAGGGAGTAATATGTTAAAAATTTTTAGTGTGACAAATAATTTTACCTTATTGATGCTTCTCTCCTGTTGTTCTCTCCATTCTGCTTTTGTGAATGACTTAAGTGACATATTGTCTATCCAAATCTCATTCTTAGTGTTTGGAACCTGCATGTATGATTATACCAAACAAATTAGGTATACCTTTTTTTTTCATATAATGGATCAAGGAAATAAAACTATGGGGTCATTGATAGTGTTTGCACACTGCATGTATGATTAACGCCAAATAAGTTAGTTATTCCATCTGTCCCACAGTAGATGTCACACTTAGGTGGTGGCACGAGATTTTAGCAGATGTTGTTTTGTGTGTTAAGTAGAGAGAGTAAATATAATTTATATATTAATGTGAGAGAACTTTTTTCAAAAAAAAAAGGAAATGCGATATCTTTTTTGGGATAAACTAAAAATAAAGTGTGACATCTATTATGGGACGGATGGAGTATATTTTTCCCATATAACTAAGAATTAGAGAAATGAAACTCTCTGATAATAGATGACAGACGAATAATAAAAGTGAGTCGCGAAATGGTGGGGCAGAGTTGCGACACCAAGGGGTCAATGCCAACTCCAATTGGCCATGGTGGGATTGGTGGAGCATTAATCCGACGTGGATCCACCATTGCGGCGCCCACGGATATTTACATAAATAATGAGAGTATATTATTAACTACTCTCTTCGTCTCATAGAAATAGACATAATTTCCTTTTTTTATCCGTCCCATAGAAATTTTGTTTTATCTTTTTTTTCCACTTTATCAATTATGGACCCCACTACATTATTTCCACAACTTTTTCTTTCTCTCTTACTAGTCCTAATATGCATTAAAACACGTGTTATCCCAATTAATTCATTCTATGGGACAAAGAGAGTAATATGTACCTTGAAAATTAGATCAACTTTCTCATCTTCATAACCTGTGATTGAGCATAGACCAACAACCAGTTTTGGTTATTACTGAACCAGATGGATTATATTCGCTAGGAGTTGCAATATAAGCTAGTATGGTTTCTTGTCCTTCGTCTACTTGTATCCATGCTGCCAAAATCACAATTATTTCACTTAGAAACAAAATTCATGGGATCGGACACGGTAAACAAGGTTGTCAGCGCAACACTGTGGCAGTAATGGGTCGATAGACCCCACAACCTCACTTGGATATGCCATTGGTCGTATATTTGTAAGTGATTGTTTATTTGGTTTTTGTTTATACATGAAAATGTATATAAATGGTCTTTCTGTAGTCTTTCTGGATATCAAACGAGTAAGAGACTCCATCAAATGTATTGCTGTGATTAAATGCCACCAAAAAATTGTTATTAGTGGTTGATTTTCTTTTCTTTTCTCCATACTTGCATTTCCATACACTTTCCATTCTAACAATTGCGAATTGAACATAGGATCTTTGAATATTCCACCTCCATATTGAGGTTCCTTAGGCTCACTTAGACACTGAAAAATGTTTTAAAAAAAAGAATACTAAATTCATAGAAAAATTACTACATGAAAATTTGCTTGAAAATTCCTAAACTTAAGTCAAATTCTAGTTTTGCAAACTGACTTTAAAATCTCATAAAAATTACCGAACTATTCGGATTTTACAACAAGTTATTGATTTATTCTTATTTTACAATCAATTAAGATTTCAGCATTGATATAGTTAGATAATTTATTTACGTGAAGTTATCATACACATTAAACCAAAATCATGTCATGTTTTAGAAGCATACTGTTATACTAAATTAAATAATTTTTTGAATTATGGTTTTTATTAAGTTATGGCATCAAAATTTGGATTGATGGCAAAATAAGAACAAATCAATAGTTTGGTCATTTACATGCAGATTTTTAAGACTAATTTGAAAACCAGAATTTGACAATTTTTAGTAATTTACACAAATACCCCTATATCATATTAATTGAGAAATACTATGAAATTGGTCAAAATTAGTAATTTCTTACATTAGTAGAGTGCATAAAATAAGAAACACCTCACTATTAAAATAGCTCATTATTCTGTCCATAGAAATTTTTTTTATGTTGATGATAAGATTTTATAATACAAATATACCATTTTTGCTAGACATATAATAACATTTATAATACAAATATCCCATTTTTGCAAGACATAAATTGACATAGAAGATATTATTCCCTCATTCATAATTCTTGTTTCACTACAATGTTTCAACTAATCCCAATTCAAAGTATATGGTAAATTGGTAATAATCCAACAATAAAAAGTCATGCATATTATAAACACAATAAAAATAAATAAAAACAATCATCAATCAATCATATTAGAATACATGAGTAAAGATTATTTATTTAGCAACTTAATAAAACATGTATTGTAACACCCCCACCAAATCGTCCGCTGGCCGAGTAGGTGATGTCACAATTCCGGTACCATAAAGTGGCAATTTAAAATTTTTAATTTCTGAATTATTCAAAAACAAATCTTTAAATCAATAATTGATATTTACAATTATAGCGGAAGTAGCTTAGTATAATAATTAGTGCTAACATGCCACAACTAACCATTCGAAAGATCTATCGGTAACAGAGCTCAGTGACCCGCCAAGGATGCAACGCTGTGATAGACGTGAACAAACATCCACTAGTACTCTCCAATGGCGACTAACCTGTAACACACTCAACACTTTAGCCAAAATTCTCTTCAAGCAATAATCATACAACTTAAAATTCTAACAAATTCTTATTATTGTTTTATTTACCAATTATTACCACATCTATCATATCATTATCATTTTATTAATTTCTAGCATAATTTAGGCAGCATCTCCCCTATAACCATCACATGCCCAGAAACTAACAATGAATAATATCAATCACAGAACATATCAATAGTCATCATCATCATCATCATCATCATCATCATCATCATCATCATCATCATCTATCTCATGAAATTTACCTGATTTACAATCATACATCACTTCGTAAACCAATAGGATAGAATACAAAGTAAAATGCATATCACCAATGAATTCACACTTTAACACGTATATAGATCACCAACATTTTCACATAATCAAACACATATAGCCCCATTAAGTGCTTAGTGACAAACTAGAGTACACGGACCAGATCAGAAACAGAATCAGAATCTCAGAATCAGAGGCAGACGCGGATTTTGTCCTCAAGAGGACTCTGCATAGACCACCCATTAAGGGTGCAGTCAGATAACCAGATACAGATATCGGACAGATCATAGACTGATCAAAGTTGATTTCAGACGATCCTCGCTTCGGTTATCCAGAAGACGAGTAATCCTAGATAATGCAGCGCTGTTGTCCTATGACATGCCAATTATACCCACAGAATACACTCAAGCACGGGACGTAAACACAATCAAATATACTTATTTTCGTACCAATACTTATATCCAACATAACACATCAACACAGACAGACAAATCCGACCTCTTCACGGATAGATAGATCAGATATCATCACATGATGTAATCACATTTGCATACATCTCATCAACATATATCATTTATCACGTTCACCTTAACGCCCATTTCCACATTTATATAACCATCTTCACAGTCACAATCATACTCTTCCCTTTTTATCTTTCATTATCAACTCATTCAACAATTCATTATATCCTCATAGTTTACTTCATATGTCTCTTCTTCCATAATTAATCATAATTCATCAAGTTCACAAGTTACATATTCCCATATAAACACATAAAGCACATAAGGACGTTTAATTATCACATAAAAGCATATAAGAAATTAGCCTTTTCAGTGCTGAGCATGCTACCTGGATGACGTTTACTTCCAAACCTTTCTTTTCGACGTCTCTTTTTCTTCTGACCCCTTACTCTTGACATGGCTAATAATTGGCGGTAGCTACCTCGATAGCATTGTACTCCCTTCATCCCATAGTACATGTCACACTTGGGAGATGACACATGATTTTAGGAGATGTTATTTTGTGTGTTAAGTGGTGAGAGAAAATATAATTTTATAATTGATGTGAGAGGGAACTTTTTTTATAAAAGAGGAAATGTGACATCTTCTGTGAGATAAACTAAAAAGGAAAGTGTGACATCTGCTATGAGACGAATGGAGTAATAGACATTAATCCATAGAGAATATAATTTTACATATAAGTTAAACTCTCTCATTTATTCATAATTAATATTCTATATGTAAAATGAAAAGTATTTCTATAATTCTTCATTTATCTTCAACATAACCACTACACTGGACTGATTTATCATTAACGTTCTACCTTCAATCGAAAGAATTTAGAAACTTATATTCGACATTTATAAATACCTAAGGAAGTCTAGTTTATAATCCAACAAGATTTATTCAAAAATTCCTAAAGTTTTAAGAGATATCACCATTTCCCCACAGACTACCGAATTCAGGCAATTTCTGACATCATTTTCTAAACAATAGTTATAAATGATATTTGTACTCTTTATTTCCTCAGAAAATACAGAGAACAACTAGACACCTTATAGTTAATTTCTAAATTATGTAATCGAGTTTTAATCGATCTTAAGTGCTCTGACTAACTCGGATAAAGCATACCAAAATATGACATTTACCAGAATTTTGACAGTTTCTGGCTGTATTGTTTTAACAATTTATAAATATAGTAAATAAACTTACTAAATTCTAAAGAAAAATCAGAGATTTCTAGACTTGTCAAAGTAATTTTTAAATTATTAAACCACATATTTCACTATTCTACACGTGCCAAACTATTCAGATCAGGTCACCGAGAGATAGGAGATTTAAACCTCTTTAATCAAATTTTGTTTCAATTCACGTTTAATCATCCCATAAAGGCATAAACCATAAATTTCATCTAGCTTGTACATCTAACTACTGAAACTAGAAACCTAAGGTATATTTTCCATTTTCATTTTAGAGCTCAAAAGCTTCTAACTAATAGATCAAAACTAGCCATAATCTATCTAAAAGTCACATATTCATTGATAAATCACAAATCAAATAACATCCGAACTACACTTACGGAGCTCGAAATTGTCAGATTTCTAACCTTAAAATTCCGAATTCGTGCTATAAAAAATAAGCTATAATCAAAGGCCTACATTGATAACGTACCGGTTATGCGATTACTTCGAAGAATGAATGATCAAATGTAAGAAATTTGAAGAAATAAAAGACACAAATGCCTTTATATTAGATTTTCCACGCATACACCGATTTAATTTCGAGTTCTTCATTTATTTCCTCTTATATTAATTTCCAATAGTGTTTTGGTTCTATGTATTTATCATCAATTATTTCAATTAATTTCATTAATAACTTTGAGATAACCGTTGAAAATCCCAATTTCGGCATTTCTTGCACCAGAAAATTTCTCTTTCCGTGTCTAGGGTGGTTTTTGGTGTGTTACATGTAGCTTTAATCTTGTAAGCCCACAATGTATATAAATATGCAAGCTCACAATTAATTGATTATTCCAACAAAATGATCAAACCCCAAATTATTTGGTGTTTTACTTTTTGATGTAAACACAAGTTTAATCTTCATTATATGTAGCATTACAAAAATGGTTCGACATTATTGAAATATAGAACAATTTAATACTGTAACGTGTGATTAGATATAAATTGTGAAATGGAATGCATGGTATTGACTATTGATAATTAACATGTAACACCGTGGAAATCTATCAATATCTAAAGGGACAGTTTTTGGGAGTCTATGTGGCACACATTTGAGCGGGAAAACTATCTATTGGACAAAAAAAAGGTAAATATTATTAGATAAAAATTGACCCAATGAGATGTAGAAAAAAATGGCTTCTATGAGAAGTTTAAGACATTTATAAACTTAACTTCACTAACCCTGGCCATCATTCTTTCTCTCTCTCTCAACTGGTTTTCTCCAAATATGAGTTTGGTGGCAGGGTCATACGAGCGTTTCATTTGGGGCTACAAACTGAACCGTTCACTAACCCTAACCCCACTCTTCTCCTTCCCCTCCCACCTCTCCACCATCAAAACCGTCGCGGTCGCGGTCTCAGGCGGCAAAGACGACTGCGTCAAAATCTACGACCTCGGCGAGCGTTGCCTCAGCTCTCCGATCCGGGGAGTTCAGGCCAAAAAATTAAAGACGGAGAAATCAACGGAGATAGGAGAAGCCGACTTCGGCGAACTCACCGGGGAAGCGAGGAACTACGGCGAGCGAATTTGAGAGAGAAGCCGCTGCTGCTGTCCCCTCTCAATCGAGGGCTCGACTGGGAAATTTGGTTTTGTGAAAGAGAGAAAGAAGGATCGGAGGAAATGGAGGGGAACGGAGCTGCTGAATCTCCGGCGAGCCAGGCGAATGGCTACTCGCCGAGAGAGAAGAGAGGGTGAGCGAAGAAGAAGAAGAAGAAGAGGTGCCGCTGATTTCCTAGAATATGGTTTTGATTTGGGGAAGTTTTAATATAAAAAAAAAAGAAACAAAAAGAATGAGAGTGAAGGAGAAGTCGCGTACATCAGGGAGTATAAATGGGGCCTCCTCACCAATTAATTAGGTTTTGCCTGGAGTATAATGTTTTTTAGGTTTATTTGTGTTAAAATTTTAGTCTAAGGAATGTATTATTTAGGCTTTATTTTTATTGGATTTTATGATTTTGAAAAAATTTATGAAAATATAGTTTTAAATTGGGTGTTATGTATATATCATTATATTTATGTTTACAAATTAGGTTTTAATTTTGAACTATTAATTTATTGGACTTTGTATAAATATTTTTAATTTAAATTCATCTTTGTAATTAAGTTTATGTATTGTTATTTTGCCTTTTATTTGAGTTAAAATTAGAATTGTGCTAAAGAGTTTAATTTGTCTTCTATTTGGGTTAAAATTAAAATTTTATTCATCATTGTAATAATTTCTTCACCGAATTAATCTATAAACTAAATGGCAACACAAATATATAATTTAATTTTCATGCTATATTTATTTAATTAAAATATTTAATATTTCATCCTCTTAAAAATAAAGACATTTTTTATATTCAATTCAATTGAATGGCCGAAAGTTTTAATTATTCTTGAGTTTAACTGAATATTAAAATAATACTACTATTTTTATACGAAGTTGTAGTATGTCATTGAAGTGTAATTGCTCTATATGTATTATATATTTTAAAGTTTTTTAGTTAATATTTATTTTAAAATTTATAGTTAATTAATTAAAATATTTTTTGAATTATCTAATATGAGTATACTGTTATTGTACGTTTCTTATTCCAATTTCTACTCTTTGATCTTTACTCACACATATTTTCTTTATTTGTATATTTATTCTAATTAACTTATATTCTTTGATCCTTAGCTACACATATTCTTTTTGTCATTAATTTTATTGTTTTTACTCCACTTGGATCATTAATTAAAATTGTATATAGATAATACATTCATTAAGGAGTAGTACATTTTTTTAAAATCTTCACATTGCTTTGAGTTCTTCTTTTCTATATTTTAATTATATTTTGTATTCATTATTTGGGCTTTAGTTTAGCCTTTTTAGGTATAAAGTGGGTTTAGTGGGTTGGATCTAATGGAGGATTTTAGATTTAAATAATTTGTAATCGTAAATTTTTATTTGAATAGAGTTTTAGTTTGGGTGTTGGGTTCTATTATTATGTATTTTAAATTTTTTATGTATTGGGCTTTGTAAATATATATTTTTAAATTAAATACTTTTTCATTAACTTTGATTTAATTTATTATATTATATAATGTTTTTAAGAATCTTACTTATATCTTTGGTCATGCATATCAAGTTATTCCATGGTCTGAAAATAAACATAAGAAAATAAGTAGTCAGCTAAGATGTAATTAATTAAGAAAATATTTTAAAAAAAATCAACTTTTTGTGTTTAATTTTTATTCTTACAAATTTGTAAAATCTCATTTTAGTATTATCTTTAGTCTAAATTACAAATGGAGTTTTATTTAACATTAATTGAACTCCTACTTTAGATGTAGTTTGATGAAGTTAATTAGTTTATAATCTTTTTGGATAAATATGATGTTCGTGTTTATTTGATTGAGCTCTGATAGTATATCCAAGTTTGATACAATCTCTAATTATTTTGATGAATAATTTAAAGTCGTTTGGTATTCCTAATCATGCATAGCTTTTGAAGGTTGGTTTTCATGTTTTGTTGATAAGGAACATTGATCATTCTAATGAGTTGTGTAATGGAACTCTGTTGATAATCACACGTTTTGGTAATCATGTTTTCGAGGTGAAAGTTTTGGTTGGTCATAACGTTGGTGAAAAAGTTTTGATTCCTATAATTTCTTTAACTTCTGATCCAAAATTGTCATTCAAGTTTTACGCACTGTCAATTCCCTTTGACTATTGTCTCATGGGTGATTTAATTTGAAATATTTTAGTACGCAACCGTTGTGATTAAAGACATTAAGGTTACTATTGTTAATATTTTAATTATAACATCCGTGTTCCAAATTATTCATCATTTTTATTACCATTTGCATTATGGGTATATAAAGAGGATAATATGGAAACGATTGATAAATTTTTTTATGTCAACGTATAGATAGAAATATTTAAGTGTGCAAATGTGATTATAAGAATTTTGTTTAATGCTACATAAGATTACGTAAATATATATTTCCACATGCATAGAATTTATTTTTTGAATACATATGTTTTGTTGATTAAAATTAATGAACTATTTATTTATTTAAATTATATGATTTTTTCGTCTCATATCCTCATTTGCACATGTATTTTCTTTTATTTATATATCTTATTCTAACTAACCCACTATTTATCATTAATCGTGTATCTCATGTTTGTCATTTGTTTTATTTTATTTTACTCCACTCATATCATAAATTAATATTGCATAAAATCGTTTGCCAAACATAAATATTACATTTCTCTTTTTGTTACTGTTTATAATATTTTTAATCCTTTATAATGTTATGAATACTTATTATAATTAACACATTTTTTTAATCATAAATATTATTAATTCTCTTTATCCTCTTTTTTTTATTTTTCTTATCTTTAAATTTAACTTCATTATTTAAAAATGTTATGTCCCGTGCATAGCACGGGTGATAACACTAGTAAATGTTAAAACTTCACATGAAACTTGCCACTTATATTATTGCTTTATTTATTGATTTGGCCTAATAATTTTTAGGGTACTGATTTTGTGACATCATTTTTTACGCCATAATACCCTTTTTCATAATTATATTTTATATTTTAATTAGTACTTACTACCCTATTAGTAATATTAGTACCAAATATACAATATTTTGTACCCATAAATTATACTTTCTCTATCCCAAAAAAACAAGGACATGACACAAGAATTTAATGTATAATTGGTAAAGTAGGAGAGATGAAGAGAACAGTAGTTAAATTAGATTTAGTAGATAGTGAGATCATATTATTCACTCTATCCATCAATAAACGTTTCATTTTGCCATTTTCTTCCGTCCATCAATAAATGTCTCATTTATTTTTCTACTATTTTTTTGTTCCATGACTTTATTTAACTCAAATTTCATTGTTTTTTTCTTAAATGAGAAATCATTAGCTACAATCGCCGAACTCCACGTGGCAAATGACATAGAAGCAAGACATGAAAGCATGGCAATGGCATGCGTGAATTCATTTTTCTGGTTTTGCATCTGAAAATTTTGACAAGGGAGGAGAGGAATAGTGTGAATTATGACTGTTACACAGCTGCATTTGTGGTTTCCCGCTGCTACCGAAATCATTCACCCTAACAAATCAGATTTTGGGATAAAATCGGAATCGTAGCGGAGAATGTGGGTGTTGTATGTGCTATCTCTGCCGCTGACGGTGCTGATGGTGGGCTGGTCCCTCTGGTACTTCGTCGGCCCCGACGTCCCTCTCTACGTCCGCTTCACCGTCGGCTACACCTGGTTCTGCTCTCTCTTCATGATCGTCCTCGTCCCCGCCGACATCTGGGCCGTACATTCTCTCCCTCTCTCTAGTTTATATGATTATTATGTGTTTGTGATATTTCTGGATAATCGAATCGGATCGGATTGGATGTTCTGAACATTTCAATTGCTAACTGTATGGTTTTGATGAGGGCAAATTGCCGGAAAAATAGGAAGATTGGTCGAATTTTTGGTCTGTTGCAGCTTTAGAATTGAATTGGAAAAGGCTATGAAGTGTGGATTCTAGTTGCTGACGTGTGATATGTTGTTGATGTTTTTCGATCAAGCGATTGCGTTTTGTTTAGGAATAGATGTTTAACTCACGTTCGTGTATTTATAGGTGTCATATTAGATACGGTTTCATTGAAATTATTTGGTGTAGGAACGGGGAATGTAGCTCAATCTGTGATTTGTTAGTGAAGTGAATTTCTGAGTTGGTTTAGGATACAGAAAAATTTCATTAGAGGGAGCCGTGTTTTCTATATTTTGAGATTGAAGCTTAAAATTTGATAGTTTTACTGGGAAAAGTGACTGGTAGGGGGCTTAAGACTCCCATAGTTTAAAGCTTCTGCACTTGAAAGAACATGTTCTTACTATTCTAAAAATCATTTAAACTGCTTCTTAATGTCAGAGCATATATAGTGATCAGAAGATGTAAATTTATCATGAATGAATCTCATAAATGGAAGCTCAACTCGAAGGAATGTTACTTTATTTATTGAACAGGTCCAAAATACTGTTGCTGATATTGCTTCACCTGCTTAGACACTTGGCAATAAAGGAGGCATCTCTTTCTTGTGGAGCTGGTTATACTGGAGTTCGTTTTTACTTACATGGTACGTAACTTGTGAAGCTTATCACCTAGAAAATTAATTTTTTCTGTGGTTATTTCCTTCTTCTTCGTTTTATTTCATTGATCCTTTAGCTCTACACCGGCATGAGTGTTTAATGGATAATGCATGATCAGCCTTGAGTTACAATATCATACCTCATGTCCTTTTACTTCTTGTGTTTTCTTATCTGCTGTATCTTGATGATGATACCCGTCGTCATATTGAATTTCCAGTTCGTGATGAAAAATGATGTTGCCCATCTATATTCCCATGTTGGAAATTTCAATTTGTCTGGTTACTATCTTTGTTATGCTTTCGGATGCTTGTGTTTAAAGCCCCCTCCATATTAAAACTGCCAAACCTTATCCATTTATTTTTCTTTACTCAATTTCGGATTTCTTGATAAAAGAAGTTTACATGTTCTTAAAGTTTTATGTTTACATGTTTTCAAAGTTTTATTAAGCTATCTCTCTAAGCAGGGCTGTGGCACCTGTCATTCAGGGTTATGAAGATGCAGGGGACTTTACTATCCGGGACAGACTGCGGACTAGTGTTCATGTAAATCTAATCTACTATTTATCCGTTGGTTCAATTGCATTGTGCGGACTTGTCCTGCTCGTCGTTATGCACAAGGACTGGTTCGTTCTCTCTCCTAAATGATAACGGTCTTCAATTTGTCTAGTGGCTTACTGATTTTAAGATCAGAAACCTTAAGAATTAAGATGCTTGTCAAAGAATTATATCAACAATCTTGCAATCAGAACGTAAGTTGCTAAACCAGAATAGGATATAGTTGAACTCAGTTTATCGTTAAATTCTTCTTGATGTTTTTTTTTGTATATCCTTTGCTCAGGTGTACCCTTTCATGAGTAAACGTGTCCATAATTAAATACAGCGTAAGTGAAAACTATGGCTGTACAATCAAATAATGGCTAAGGAATCATTTCCAGGAAAGAAGCCTTTGAGCAATAAATGTTACAGAGTATATTCTTAGTCTTAGTTTATCTTGATTTCGATGAACGTCTTTAGAATCAGGACATATGAAACTGCGTTGTGGATCAAGACTATATCAGTGGAGCAATGTGTATAGGAAATATGTGAAGCTTGTACATTCAGATAAATTTACAAGTGCAGATATTGGTTATTTCTTCTGTATTACTGCTCGTAAGATGGTACCGTATGCGCACCTAGGATATTGGTTTGTTTATGGTTGTTGCGACTCTATATCTCTTTCTGTCTTCTTATAAAATGAATTGTGCATTCGTGTGCAGGGGTGACAATATTTTAGGCCTTGCTATGGCTTGTGCAAATACATTTGGTCTGGTGACAGGAGCTTTTCTTTTGGGCTATGGTTTGAGTGAAATTCCGAGAGGTGCATGGACAAACGCAAATTGGACATATCATCACAAATTCCTGTCTCATAATGTGTACAGAGTGGCAGTCAAACTTGATGACGCTCATCAAGAATTTTCAAACGCAATAGTAGTAAGTTCCTAACCAACTTGTACAATCCCCACTTGGATTTCAAAGTTTTAAATCAACCTTATTGTTGAACAACGTTCAACATATTTGGGACGGAGGGAATAGTTTATTTCTGAAGTAAAGTAAATTTGAATTTTGGGTTATGATTGCACTTATACTAAAGCAATATGAATCCAGAATTTTTCTATACATGTTCTATTTCTTGCAGCTGGATGTAATTCTATCATTCTGTTAGGTTGCTCAAGCGACATCAAAGCAGATGTCTAAGCGCGATCCACTTAAACCATACATGAACAAAATTGACAAAATGTTGGCAAAGATGGTACTCATAATTTACTTGTATTGTCAGTGTTTCAAACTACTTTTATAGCGTCGAGCACCTTTTTTGAACTAGTTATCGCTTAAAAAATTGTAATGCAGCTTAATGAAGATTCTACTTTTAAACCACAAGGAGGAAAATTAGGAGAAGGTGATATGGATTATGACACCGACAAAACTAGCATGGCGTCTCTTAGAAAACATCTGAGGAAAGCTAGGGAGAGGTATTACCGCTATAAGAGGTAAAGGTAAACTAAGCCTTTCAACTTCTTCTATTTTTTTTATCATAGGAGGCATGCTGAGATCAATTTTGCTCAAGCTGTAATTTGTTCCTTTCTTGGTAGGTTTGGATAGGACTACCTATGATTTGGTGTTATTATTAAATTTCATGATCAAGAATTACCATATGTGTAGCTAACTCATATATTGGCTTACATTGATAGCTCAATTTATGTATACTTTCACTCTCTAGTGCAGTGAGTATACGAATTTTGTTAGAGAGGCTTTAGAGCTAGAGGACACCATGAAGAGTTATGAGTATTGTAGTTCTAATGGATGGTATGCTTCTGCTTCTCCTCTTCTTTTCTTTTCTTTAATGCCAGGACTGTACTTTCCAATTTCCAATTCAAGCAACTTGAATTTCTTCATACATGGTTTGAGACTACATGAAGCCAATTTGAATATTTTCATGTCTACTATGAACAAAATGGCACCTAAATTAGGATCTTGAACACTATCCGCTTAAGTTCTGCTTTTGGTGTGATTTTGCAGGAAATAGAAAAATAGTTCCTCAAAATAATGAGTCGTGTGCGCGATAGAGGATGACAGCGTCCTAGTAAACAATGTAATCTTCCTGACAGACCATGTTTTGAATAATTTGCAGGAAATACATGTCAAGTTTTAGACCTGTGCGTAAAGGCAAATTCGGGTCCTTTCTTGATATCTCTGGTAATTATTGTTGCATGAAGTGTTCTTTGAAAGCCTTTCTTTACTATGAGTTGCTTAGTAATTTCAATAGCAAAGGCCTGCACATGCAACAATGTGTTGCCGGTACATTTCTAGCTATTCCCGATCAATGATTTTACTTATATTCATATAGAGAGTGTAATTGGACAATGAGAATGTCCTTTTTTTTTCAATTTCGAGCTAAATGCACATTTTTGTTGAGCAGGTTTCGTCTGAAAACTCAATTTCGAGCTAAACGCACAACCCTTTATCTATTAAAATGCTATCACTAAACTGGATATTTCTGCATGAACTATCCATTGGAACTAGAATAAGAAACGTGTAATTCTTATAAGCGATCCTTTTTTTGCAGAACTGATGTGGCGATGCATAGTGAGAAAACAACTAGGGAGAATTATGGCTGTTATATTGGGTTGCATGACTGCTGCAATTCTTGTTGCAGAGGCCACTATTATGTCGAACGACGTAGATTTATCTCTCTTCTCAGTTCTGATAAACAAGATTGGCAGGCATGAGTTGCTTGTGCAGGTATAAATCTGCACTTCTTTCTCATCTGTGCATACAATTTATAAAGTCATTAAATAATTTTGATGTATCAGGTTACTGCTCTTATTCCTCTAATATACATGTGTGTCTGCACATATTTTTCTCTAATCAAAATCGGAATGCTGACATTTTACTCCCTGACTCCGGGACAAACAAGTTCAGTTAGCTTGCTCATGATATGCGCGTAAGAAATTGGAATATATTCAATTACCAAGACAAAGCAGTCGAAGATGCAGACGGATTCAATCCCGCGGGATTAGTTATTCTGAACAAAGGTGAGAGACTTGTATATATCATCCTAGTCATGGTTTGCCAATTCTGAGCTTGTTGTATGTATTTCTTTAAACAGAACGATCTTGGGTTGAACAAGGCCATAAAGTAGGCGAACTCATCGTTCCTTTGGCACGAAATTTCCACAATGTAACCGTTGATCTTGAATCCGGAGGCAACAACGTGGTATGTGGCTTTACATCCTTGCTTCATCTTCTATTCTTTGTTGTCGAGGAACTTGTTAAAATCTCTGGGGGGCTGATATATATGTATGGCTCAGATTCCGCAGATCCGAAGGCAGACATCAAGATTGATCGAGGAGGAGGGGCTGAGCAGTCACGCGCAACACCTGAGATCGGTGATGCAGAAAGATGGCGACCGCGGGAAACCACACGCTAAAGAGAAGGAGAGTGATGAAGCAGCGAAACGCATCAGCATGCAGCAAGGGAAGAGATCGACTAGCGGAGTAGCCTCGACATGGGAATCGATGAAGACGGGCTTCCAGAATTTCAAGTCCCTTGTTGATGCTAACAGATTCATCCAGCTAGGCCATGACACCGACCACCGTCGTACTTCATCTCCCGAGTCACTCGATGAAATCTTCGAGAGAATCAGCCGGCCCAGCTCGCGTCAGACGAGCTTCGACGACGAGATTGATCTTGGTGGTGACATTGCAATGGCGGCCATTCAGAGGCAAGGCCTTAGAAGATAGCAGATATAAGGCCATCCACAACGCTGTTCCTATACTGTTCCTTAAACCACTATTTGAGGGCCCCACTGTACTTTTTTACTCCATTCCTTAACTAAGGAACGGAACCTGCAACCCTCCGTTCCTTAACCATTCCTTAACCGTTCCTTAAATTACTATTCATTCAATTTCATTTTTTTTTATTTCCAACCCAATTCAATTTAAATAAACACACTTTAAAAAACAAACACACTTTATTAAAAAAACACACAACATTAAAAAAAATTACAACTTAAACGTAAAAAAATAAAAAGCACACAATTAAAATCCTAAAAAAATAAAAGTACACAATTTTAATAATTTCATCCGGTTACGATGGATGTACGGGAGCGTCGTTGGGGTGGCGCGGCTTCTTCCGCCTCCCGTCGTCGATCTTCTTCAAGTGATTGTTCCAATATTTGACGCATTTGTTCATAAGGATCCATTAGTTTGATTAAATTTGGGAGAAGGAAAATATAGTTGATTTGAGATGAAAATTGGGGTGGAAATAGAGAGGAATAGATGTGTGTTTGTGATTGAAATGAGTATGAAATAGGAGTATTTATAGAGTAAATAAATAAAAAAAAAATTTTTTTTATTAAATTCGAATTTTTTTAAAAAAATTAATTATTGCGTCACCGGACGAAGCCCACTCGCGGGGCAGCGAGTGGGCTGCACGCGTCGAATGGGAGGCCGCCACGTCGCCTCGGCGCGTGGCGGAACGTTCCGTTCCGCGTTCCTCCGGAACGGAACGCGGCACGGCATAGGAACGGCGACGGCACGGAACGGCGACGGAACGCACCCCGCAACGCGTGCCGCCGCGGAACCGTTCTGCCGGAACGGCATAGGAACCGCAACGGCACAGCGTTGCGGGTGCCCTAAGATTGATGATTTTATAGCAATGTTTCAAACCAATTGTAATATACTTGTGAATCCTTGAATCGTTACCAATTTTAAGGTTCTTATATTTATTTGTTGGATGTTATAAAGACAATGAACAAGTATATCTTTAATTTTTATGTATTTGTAAATTGATAACACCAATAATAAAATTTTAAGATATTAAAAACTACTACAAATAAATGGATATAACACAGAAAATTAAGGTTAACAGGGAACAACGTTCACGAATGATACTATTTATCGTAACATTTTCTTCTCATAATCCTAATATTAATAAAGTTCTTTGGTAGTCAATCGAAAGATTAATTATCATTAAAATATTTTTAAAATTGAGTTGAATTTATAAAATAATTATATTAATGCATTATTCAATAATTAATCCCAATATAAAGAGAAAAAATAGATGCATATACTGTGTTGTCTTCTCTATTTTGCCGCCAATTTCACCAAACTCTCTCTCTCTCTCTCACACACAGAGAGTAAGAGCATGCGTAACGCAAGGGGCCGGGCAGCATCTCGCGAGTCCCGGCCCGTCCCATGCATTACACGGAAGGGAGGCACGGCTCAGGCCCGTCCCGGTGACGCGTGACCGGCCTGGGGAGCGTCCCGTGTCCCGGCCCGGGACGGGGTTGCACGGTGACGGGCCGCAAGTCCCGCGTCCCGGCCCAGCGTTACACGGTCTTCGGGCCGGGACGCAAATCCAATTTTGTAATTTTTTTTTAAATTCGATGTCTATAAATACGAGCTTGCGTTCCATCCATTTCAATCCCGCGTTCCATTTCAATACTCTATTATACCCTCTGTTTCGGCGCCAATGGATTGGTTCAACAGCGATCAACGTGAGATGGAGGAGTTCGTTAACTCGAACAATTGATACATACCGTCATCGCAACCATCGCAGACACAGCCTAGTCCGGGAGTCGGTAGCAACGGCGACATTACATCGCCGGTCAACACCGACGAGTTCGAGGTCAGTGAGATGGAGCCCGCTCAAGAGCGGGGAAAGGAGAAGGTCGGGGAGGAGGATGGGCCGAAGAAGTACACTCCGCCCGAGACAATGTGGCTTGCGAGGAACTACATCGACGTCTCCGAGGATCCTATCATCGGCAACCAGCAGACCGGCAAGGCTTTTTGGGAGCGGATTGCGCAGAAATATAACGCTGGCCGTCCGGAAGGGTCGAGCGAGCGTAGCTACGTGAAGCTGCGCAAGCATTGGGGCCGGGTCCAGGCGGATATGAGCAAGTGGAACGGAAAGTGGGCCAACGTAGTCCGTATGTGGCCGAGCGGGCACAGCGAGGCGGACCTCGTCGAGAAGGCAAAGGAAGCGTTCTTCACTGACGGGAAGAAGACCTTCAAGTACTTCGAAGTTTGGAAGCTCGTCGAGAAGAGCCCGAAGTACACCAGCGGTGCTGAGCCGGCGGCAACTGGGGCGGCGAAGAGAACCAAAGTTTCCGCCTCCGGAAACTACTCTTCGAGCGAAAAGGTCCGGCGATCGACCTCAACGTGACGGACGACGATGTCTTCTACTCCTCTCCTAGCATTCAGAGCCGCCCGACAGGAACAAAGGCGGCCAAGAGGAAAGCAAAGGGGAAGGCAGCTGCGAGCAACTCCGCTATGGTGCCACCGCCGACCAATCCGTCTCTGGATAAGATGTCCGACACTTTGTCGGAGATGAATATTACATGGCGGATGAGCCAGCTGACGGAGTTGACAGCGAGGGATACATCGAAGATGTCGGACGAGGAGTTCGAGTTGCACCGTGAGATGATCGCCTACCTTCGCGCCCAAATGAAGAAGTAGTAGTCGTGGCCCGGGTTTCTTGTATTTTAAATTTGCTTCGTCTAGTAATGTAATGTTAATTTCGAATGAACAATGCATTTTCCCGGTTTCAATTGTTCAACGAATTGCGTTTTCGAGTTAAATAGGTTGGAGTTGTGAATAGTGTCATTTATTAGTTGCGGCCCGAGTTGCGGCCTGCAGGGTTACAGCAGTTGGGGCCTGGGCCGCAATTGTAGAGGAATGATAACGTGGAGGGGACTTGGGGCCGGAAATGGGGACGGGGTTACTGATGCCCTAACAGAGGTGGCGTTGATGGAGAAAGAGAGCGGGCACGGCAAAGAAATGGCGGCATTTCTGATTCAACATCACTTGGACGAGCTCCGAAGTATCATCCTCTCTTCCGATCCTCGCCTTCACTATCCTCTCCACGTTGAGTATGTTTTTTTTTCTTACGCGCTTCGTCACTGTTAATTCGATTTCTTAAATTATGGAATTGCAGTTAGCTCCTGCTGTGATCTCCTACTTGGAAGTTTTAGTTTAATTTTGGTGAATAGTTTTGCTGAGTTAGTGGATGGCAATCCACCATTGGCACACCTAATTTTCGAACACCCTAAGGAATTTCTACCTCTCTTCGATGATTCTGCTGTCTGGGCTCAGGTTTCATTCATACTCTACTTTCAGTTTGTAAATTGATTGCTGGATATACATGAATAGGGTGTAAGATGCTGTTTGTTCAGTTATGATTTGAGTTTTACTCAACGATATATGAGTGTAAAGTGTGCAAACACAGGTCTTGTCTTGTGCTATTATATGCTCAATTCATTTGTACTACTTGTTGAGTATAGTAATGATCACAAATTATGTAAAGTCATTATACGACTATACTCCCTCTTTCCACGAATAGGAGTCATGTTTTTTCATTTTGGTATGTCCACGAATAGGAGTCCCGATTCACTTTTACTATAAATAGTATATAGACCCCACATTCCACTCACACTTAATTTAAAACTAAAATATATAAGTGAGAGCCATATTCCGTTAACTTTTTTCTCACCCGTTTTTCTTAACATTTCTTAAATCGGACGGAGGGAGTACATCATAATAACTAACGAGTTTGAGACCCGCTCGTCATTGGAGTAAACCCGTCGTTGTGCTCCATTTCGCGTTGTTGCTCTTGTACAGAAATTAAGATAGAGAGAAAACTCGTTAAAACAAATGATGCGAATGAAAATGACGTGCAAATCGCGTATATATAGTGTTTCGAAAATTAAATAAAAAATAAATAAAAAATCTGTTGGCTGATCGCTCGCCGATCAGGAGTCTGCAATGGCGGCCAGCCGATCGGCGAGCGCATCGGCCAGCGCCGGGAATCGGCTAGCCGGTCTGCTGATGCTAATTCGTCTTGCACAAGGTGTGTATTCGGTACACCGAGACGGAAGAAGTACAAATCACTCCAACACACATACACACTAATTCTCCACACTCCCATTTTGATCTCAATTTTCTCTCTCTCTCCATCCATTCCGATGGAGAGCTTAATTCTCCACTCCTCCTCCTCTACCACAACCGCCACCTCCTTCTCCCGCTTCTCCATCCCCCGCTTCTCCATCCCCCGCCTCCGTCCCTCCGCCCATCTCCGCCCACTCAAATCCACCCCCAAACCCTCCTTCCACCACTCCCCAATCAATTCCCCCCTCTTCCCCCTAATTCCCAAATTCACCTCCAAAAACCTCCCAATCCTCTCCGCCTCTTCCGCCGCCGCTGCCGGTGCCGCCGAATCCAAACCAGATTCTCCCCCTCTCCAAGGCGCCAAGCTCCTCCCTTTAATAATCTCCGTCGCAATCGGCGTAATCGTCCGCTTCTTCGTCCCCAAACCCCCCGAAGTCACCCCTCAAGCGTGGCAGCTCCTCTCAATTTTCCTCTCCACCATCGCCGGCCTCGTCCTCAGTCCCCTCCCCGTCGGCGCCTGGGCCTTCATCGGCCTCACCACCTCCATCCTCACCAAGACGATCTCCTTCACCTCCGCCTTCTCCGCCTTCACAAACGAGGTCATCTGGCTCATCGTCATCTCCTTCTTCTTCGCCCGCGGCTTCGTCAAGACAGGCCTGGGCGACCGGATCGCTACCTACTTCGTGAAGTGGCTCGGGAAGAGCACCCTGGGGCTGTCTTACGGCTTGACGCTGAGTGAGGCTTTGATTGCGCCGGCAATGCCGAGCACCACTGCTAGAGCTGGAGGTGTGTTTTTGCCTATCATTAAGTCGCTGTCGTTGTCGGCCGGGAGCGAGCCCGGTGGACCCTCCAAGAAGAAGATTGGATCTTATTTAGTGCAGTCGCAGTTTCAGGTTTGTTGGATGTTTGAATTCGATTTCGTGATTATAATCTTTATCTTTATGAATTGTAATTCATCAATTGGCTGGAAAGGAGCAATTTTTTAACTGCATTGGTCATGTATTTAGTTATTTAGTCATTAGTTTTATGAACAATGCTGCATATAATTTTAATATTTTAGTACTGCATTTCATCACTTTGGCAATTTGTTAATGAAAATAGCTTATAATCAATACTTCTCTGGTTGTGAGAGTAATGAATTCATACTCGAAAGTCGAAACAGAGAGAGAAAAAAATGGTATGATTTGGCTCGTAAACCTTTATTGATATGTCTATTTTGAAAATGCAAGGCTTATGTGGTTGTGAGAGTATTGAATCTATAGTCAAAATCGATAGAAAAATGGTATGATTTGGGTTGTAAACCTTGATCAATATCTCTATTTTGAGACTGGGATATTTATAACAAATTACCTTCAGCTTTTTTGTCCAATTAGTGAAAATGCATTAGTATAATCCTGTGATATGAATTTCTGTGTTCCGCGTTGGCAGAATTTATTTTTGGAATGGTTTGTGCAATATCACTTACTTGTCTCCCAGTTACTCATACATTCCTCGTTTGATGTGTGACAGTCTGCTGGTAACTCTAGTGGTCTTTTCCTAACTGCTGCAGCTCAAAATCTGCTGTGTCTCAAACTCGCTGAGGAGCTTGGGGTTGTAATTTCAAACCCATGGGTTTCTTGGTTCAAGGCAGCAAGTTTGCCTGCATTTGTCTCTCTTTTGGCCACACCATTCATCTTATATAAGCTCTATCCTCCTGAAATCAAAGACACACCCGACGCCCCTGCAATGGCTGCAAAGAGGTTGGAGCTTATGGGACCTGTCACGAAAAACGAATTGGTTATGATTGGTACAATGCTTCTTGCAGTTTCTTTGTGGATTTTCGGGTACGTATTACTTTTTCAATCTAGTCAATCACATGTTTTCAATTCAAAAACTACTGATTCCCTACTGTTATAGAGACATCTTTGGGTGGAATATGAAATCTGAATGGCATTAGATATGTAAATGTTGGCCATGTTCATATCTCATTGATTCTGTGCCAGAATAGAGTTTTATGATGAATTATATATGCTTCAGATCATCAGATGCCACAGAAGTGGATGGCATTCTTCGAGAGTGACACTCTTTACCAATTTTCTGATATCACGTTGTTAGAAACTGATCACTCGGTCCTTCACTGAAAACTGATACGAGACGACCATATTCATGCAGAGATGCACTTGGTATTGCCAGTGTAGTTGCTGCCATGCTTGGTCTTTCGATCCTCTTGTTACTGGGAGTGCTTGATTGGAATGACTGCTTAAGCGAGAAATCAGCATGGGACACTTTGGCGTGGTTCGCAGTTCTGGTGGGCATGGCTGGCCAATTGACAAATCTTGGCATCGTGAGCTGGATGTCTACTTGTGTCGCCAAAGCGCTGCAGTCATTGTCGTTGAGTTGGCCCGCTGCTTTTGGTGTTCTTCAAGCTGCATACTTCTGTATCCACTACCTATTCGCAAGCCAAACTGGCCATGTCGGAGCATTGTACTCGGCATTCCTTGCCATGCATTTGGCTTCTGGAGTTCCGGGTGTGTTAGCAGCACTTGCTCTAGCTTACAATACCAATCTATTTGGTGCTTTGACACATTATAGCAGCGGTCAAGCTGCTGTATATTTCGGAGGTACAGCATCTCTTCATCCTAGTTTGATTTCCATTTCTCTCCAATTTCTTTCATGGTTAACTTACCTAAAATAGAATGTGACTAATTTTTGTGAACGACCCAAAATAGAATAAATTGTGAACTGAGGTACTACTAGTATTTAAAAATTTCCAGTTATCGGCCTAAAATTGTGGCCCCATCCCCACTATATGGTGCTTGTTCTTCGATATTTTGACTGAATAGTTCTCTGCAATTGTGTAAACAGCCGGTTACGTAGATCTTCCAGATGTATTCAAGTACGGCTTCATCATGGCCGTTGTTAATGCGCTGATCTGGGGAGTCGTCGGGGGATTTTGGTGGAAGTTCTTGGGACTCTATTGATTGCATACAAAGTAAGTTTTTGGCATCTGATCCATGTTCATTTCTGAGACACAATTGGGAATTGCCTTTTTTGATAGAACCTGAGAAAAGCTACTTTAGCAGACAACTTAGGTTTGACCCTTTTTCTTAGGCTCTCCAAATTTAGAAAGAAATTTTATTTATCTTCTTGGAACGAACAAGAAATTGAACGAGTTTATGTGCAAAAAGAGCAACGAAAGAGTTCTTTTTCTTCCTGTTCTTCTTCCTAAGTTGGGACAAAAGGGAGTATTTTTCACCAAATTCTGGTCTTGTCTGTGAATAAAAAATGGTCTCCAATTACACGAACATTCAATTGTCTGCAATACTCTATGACATTAATTTATCACTTCAACTATGAACAATGGCATTAATTTGCCAAAAATGGAAGCCCGTATGAAAAATTAGAACACTTGAAAATTCATGTATTTGAGGTGAAATGTACGGTCATAGGCAAAACCAAAATTGAGTACATATTAGTTCCATATGATTAAAAAATTGGGGTACTCATTTGTAAGATTTTAAAATTAGGACAAATTTGCAAATGTGGATATTACATATGAATTTATTGGTTATATTTGCAAATTGGGGTACTCATTTGGGGTATTTTTCACCAAATTTGCAAATTAAATATGACCCCAACTATTGACCCACATCCATAAGAGACTATGCAATTTTTTATTGGTTATATTTACAATGGAATAGATGATTTATTTATTTTTTATTGCAAAATTAAAATTCCATTTGACCAAAAAAGTGGCCTCGATTGGTAGCGATGTTAGAATAAACTATGTTAGTTAATATGGCTAATTTATTTTGATTTGTGTGGTTAGTTCTAAATAATGCTTACTCTTTTGTTTCATTTAAAATGAAACATTTTTTTTATTATTCCATTAAAATAAAATATTTCCTAAATTGAAAGTAGCATCATCTTTATTTCTCACAACACAACACTATATAAAATCATATATAAAATTATATGCTGAAAAGTAAATGTTTTATATTTAATGAAATTGATTGAGTATGCCGTCGCTACATGTTTGGCGTAAGAGATAATAAAACTTGTTAGATTAATTATTTGTTTGGTAAATGGAGCAACATAAGACTTAGAAGATTGTGCAAGATAAAATGCAAGAGGAAATGAGAAGGAAGAAGGCAAGGCAAGGCAAGGCAAGGCGTCGGTCAAAACTGACCACTATTTGTTGAGTGGATAGACATCAATTTTGAAACCAACTCTATCTGTGTATCTATATTTCCATATTTATATTTTGATTTCCAGTCAATTTTGTTGGCTAATGACTTTTTCATTGGTCAACTACCTGTCAACTTGGTTGCCTCGTGTTAGAGCATCTATATCCGTACTCTTGCCAACAAGTAGGGGTGGGAAATTATACCGAAATACCGTAATACCGGACTTACCATACCGGAAAAATACCGAAAATACCGATTTTTCGGTATACCGAAGTTTCCGGTACGGTATGATACCGTACCGCAGTGTTTCGGTACGGTAACAGTATCATTTTTTCTATACCTTAGTATACCGCGGTATACCGAATCCACGGTATTTCGGTATACCACGGTATACCGAAACTTCGGTATATACCGAATCCACGGTATACCGGTATACCGTGATATATCGAATATTCGGTATATACCGAAGATTCGGTATACCGTGGTATACCGGTATGTATATATATATATATATATATAGGGTTGTGATCATATTAAAACAAAAATATCATTTTATCATTTGAAACTATCATTTTATCCCCTCAAACTATCATTTTATGATGCAAAAGTATCATTTTGTCATCCAAAAAATCTAAACTATCATTTTAAAACAAAAGTATCATTTTATCATTTGAAACTATCATTTTATCCCCTCAAACTATCATTTTATGATGCAAAAGTATCATTTTATCATCTAAAAAATCTAAACTATCATTTTAAAACAAAGTATCATTTTATCATTTGAAACTATCATTTTATCCCCTCAAACTATCATTTTATGATGCAAAAGTATAATTTTATAATCCAAAAAATCTAAAACTATCATTTTAAAACAAAAGTATCATTTTATCATTTGAAACTATCATTTTATCCCCTCAAACTATCATTTTATGATGCAAAAGTATCATTTATCATCCAAAAAATCTAAAACTATCATTATTAAACAAAAGTATCATTTTATCATTTGAAACTATCATTTTATCCCCTCAAACTATTATTTTATGATGCAAAAGTATCATTTTATCATCCAAAAAATCTAAAACTATCATTTTAAAACAAAAGTATCATTTTATCATTTGAAACTATCATTTTATCTCCTCAAACTATCATTTTATGATGCAAAAGTATCATTTATCATCCAAAAAATCTAAAACTATCATTATTAAACAAAAGTATCATTTTATCATTTGAAACTATCATTTTATCCCCTCAAACTATTATTTTATGATGCAAACGTATCATTTTATTATCCAAAAAATCTAAAACTATCATTATTAAACAAAAGTATCATTTTTAGGGATGTCAATATAGCCCGCAACCCGTGGGCTGACCCGAATAACCCGTCAAATTTATAGGGTTAGGGTTGAAAATTTCTAGGCCGATAAAATTACAACCCGATTAGCCCGCACCCGATTAACCCGCAACTCGTTTGGGTCAGACCCGAAAACCCGATGGGCTGGCCCGAAAACCCGATAAAATTTCTATTGTTCTATTTGTTTGACTCCTAATTGGACAATTTCATTGATTATTTTTATAATATAGATAACTAAAAAAATAACATTAAATTTTATATTAAATATATAAATTATATATTAAAATTTTATTAATATAATAATAAATAAATAAATTAGAAACTTCTAATTCATTAATAAATATTTGAATTTGTAAAACATGTTTTAAAACATGCTTTAAAATATTTAAATTTATGTTTTATTTTACACAAATCTCAAATATTAGTATTTGATCATGTTTGTGTTTGAGTTTAAGTATATATCTAAAATTTATCATAATTAAATATTTATATTTTATAAATATAACTAATTTTCGTCATTATTTATTGGATTGATCGCATGTTAATTTTATCGGTAGCAACTCGATTAACCCGCTGGGCCAGCCCGAAACCCGAGCGTTTAGGGTTAGAATTGAACTTTTATAACCCGAAAAAATCTCAACCCGATTAGCCCGCACCCGATTGACCCGCAACCCGAGTAGGGTTGGCCCGAAACCCGGTGGGCAGGCCCGATTGACATCCCTAATCATTTTATCATTTGAAACTATCATTTTATCCCCTCAAACTATCATTTTATGATGCAAAAGTATCATTTTATCATCCAAAATATCTAAAACTATCATTATTAAACAAAAGTATCATTTTATCATTTGAAACTATAATTTTATCCCCTCAAACTATCATTTTATGATGCAAAAGTATCATTTATCATCCAAAATATCTAAAACTATCATTATTAAACAAAAGTATCATTTTATCATTTGAAACTATCATTTTATCCCCTCAAACTATCATTTTATGATGCAAAAGTATCATTTTATCATCCAAAATATCTAAAACTATCATTATTAAACAAAAGTATCATGTTATCATTTGAAATAGTTGAACACTTGAATTGTTATTTTAAATATTTTGGACACAATAGGTTTTTTTCGGTATACCGTTACCGTTACCATACCGTTATTACGGTATACCGTACCGTATCGTGTTTCGGTATACCGTTAAAAACGGTATACCGAAACACGGTACGGTATACCGTAATAAAGGTATGGTAACCGGTATCAAAAAATATCATACCGAATTTCCGGTATACCGAAATTTCGGTATACCGAAAATTCGGTACGGTATCGGTATTGAATTTTTTCATACCGTACTTTCCGGTACGGTATGCGGTATGGCACGGTCGGTACGGTATACCGTACCGACCCACCCCTACCAACAAGCACGGATGTAGGCCCGGCCCCACTTTTTTCTGCTTACTTTTAGGTAAGAGCACAACACCCACATCCGTGCTCTTCTGCAAGGACGAACACAAGAGTCCCACCATTCCATTATTCAAATTAAATAAAAATATTTACACAAAATTAAAATACATTAAAAATACCCGAAATAATATTACAAATTAAAAAAAATTAAAAATTACATAATTAAATTCCTAACAAATAAAAATTGCATAATTAAAATACTAAAAAAATAAAAATATACTTAAAATCCTAAAAAATAAAAATTACATAATTAAAACTCCTAAAAAATAAAAATTACGTAATTTAAGCGTAAAAATGCCCCCGGAGAAGACTAGTCATCATCCGGCAATACCTCCAACGTTCTTTGGAGACTCCGTATCATCGCCACATGCGATCGAAGTTGCTCGGGGGTCATATTTGACCTATCGGCCTAATTGAGTGGGCCAAAACCCCCCCACAACGAGTTGACGGGAGCGGGGACGGATAGAGTCGCGGCGTGACGGTGGTTGGCCGCCGCCTTCTTCCTTCCTTGCGGTCGGCGTTGGGAACCGCTCGGGTCGGCGTCGGGGCTACCCAAGTTAGCTCTGGCAAGTTGGCTAGCCACGTCTTCGGAGCTGGCGTCGGATAGGCATACCGACCTTGACCGTTTGGAGGAGCCGCTAGAGGAGGATGTTACGCCTCCCATATACTTCGGATGCGACCGCGTCTCCTGCCAAATGTTGAGGTACTTGAACGGCTTGTAGTTCATGGATTGGTAGGTCGACAAGGCGGAACCGATGATGTCGACCTAACTCCGGCCGCTCCCCGCCGGTCGCTCTTCCTGGAGGTAATACCCCTGGAACTTTTGGATTTCTTCGTTGGCTTTGTATATGGCGTTGCGCATCATACTCTCGTTGCGCTCGATTGTTTCAGCCGGCCGGTTTTCATTGTACCGGCGACAGATGCGCCACCAATAATGATCGCCGGATTGGTTCGTGCCAACCTCCGAATCTTCGGAGATTGACAAGAACGCTTTGAACAATTGCTCCATCTCCGCCAGAGTGTACGGTGTGCGGACACCGCGAGTAGGAGGAGTCGGAGTTTGGGAGGGGCTGCTCGACCTCGCTCTAGGCTCGGGTGCCCACCCGTATTGCCCTTCGGGGGCATCTTAGTCGTCGATCGGGTAAGGCCGTTAGCCACCCGGAACTTCCGAACCTTGGGTTTGAGGAGGGGCCGAATATTCCGTTTCTGGACTAGGAAACGGTTGTGAACCGAACCGATTGAGGTTCCAACTGTGGGAGCCGGGGGTGAAGATCTGGCCGGATATTGTTTTGTTGTAAGAGTAAGAGTGAAAGAAAGATTGAGAATTGAGAATTGAGAATGGAAATGAGAGAATTTAGATGAGAATTGTGTAGTGTGGTGTGAATTTTTGGTGTGGAAGTGGAGGTATTTATAGATGAAAATGTGTATTTTTGGGGAAAAAAATTGAAAAATAAATTAAAAGTGGGTAGAAAACGGATATAATTTTTTGGGAAGTGGGAAAATATTTTTTTATTTTTAATCAGATTTTTTTAATTAAAATCTGATTTTTTAAAAAAATTAAATTAAATTCTGCCACGTCGCCTGCTCGCTGGCACGGACGTGCTCGATGCATCGAGCAGCGTCGTGCCAGAGGCAAGAGCGCAGCGGAGGACAGCTCATCCGTGCCGCTGGCACGGACCGACGGACGAGCTTGTGCTCGCCGATGGGGATGCTCGCAGCACCGTGAAAAAAGTAAAATACTCTATAATCTAATTTATGAATTGATTATAAAAAGCTGATGGGACGGGACGTATGAATAATTAAAATGAGATATGGTTTGTGAACTTATTTTTTAAAATTCCTTAGAAAATTATTAGAAGCTTTTTCTCACATGCTTTGCATCCAGATCGGATCTGGTATGGGAGTTATGGGTTCCATTAATTTTGCCCATTCCAAAAATTAATTTTCTCATCTCATATTGCAAATTAGCTACTACTTCTATTATTCATATTCCACCCCCCTATACCCCATTTCATTTTTCCCTTTTTTTCTTTTTTTATTCATTTTTGGTGACATAATAACTGAATCATTTGATGATGTGATGAATTATGAATATGATACACGTTTTTTTATAAATCTAATGAAAATTATTTTTTGCAACTT
Source organism: Salvia splendens (assembly GCF_004379255.2). NCBI lineage: Eukaryota > Viridiplantae > Streptophyta > Magnoliopsida > Lamiales > Lamiaceae > Salvia > Salvia splendens. The sequence goes on along the minus strand of NC_056043.1, from coordinate 32,114,891 downwards.
GGGTGATTCAAGTCTTGATATTTATCCATAGGAGGATAACTATGTTGATTTAATTAGTTGAGTATATGCGTGTGGATTGGATTATGATTACTTTCTTTAGATATACATATTTTAAGCTAGCTGTATGATTTTTATTCCAATGTAACTGATTAATTTCCTAGTCATCTTGAATATGGTGATTAGAAATGTTTACATTGTTGAAAATTGAAATCTAGCATTATTCAACCCATTGAAATAGAGGATTGAAAGTCTTCCCATGTTTATCTAAAGTTAGGACATCGGATAATATGTTAGGATATAAAATGATATTTTAACAGTTAAATGTTCTTAATAAAGATGAAATTATAGGAATAAAATGGGGTTTCTCCATTTATAGGCGCACATATTACATTCAAAATAAATGTAACAAATACGTCAAACCCATCATTAAAAAAAAATACTAAATTTTTAGGTAGTAATACTTAATTAACTTTCCCTCTATCCTATGACTTACTTTTCTTTTTAAGTTGTCGTAACTGAAATAACACATTATTAAAAATAGAAACACTTTTATCTCTACTTTATTTCATCTCTCATACTTTATTTACTTTACTTAATATATAAAATAAAATTGCATAAAATCTCGCACCATCCAAAGAAGGAGTCATCTTCTCTGGGACGGAGGGAATACTAAATATAAGTCTAATATTTCATTTTTCCAATTTTATAAACTCCTTTTAATATTTTAAGAATTAAAGTAGTTAAAAAAAATTAAAAGGACTAGTCCTATTTAAGAACACACAACCACGATTATTCCGAAAACCCAAAGTCAAAACATGAAAATCACAATATAGAATTAAAGAAAAGTCAAATTGTTGTCTTTTTTTTTTTGCTTCTTCTACGAAGAAACGTAAGTTTTTGGTTTTTGATTAATACTAATAATGCAATCCAAATGTTGGTTGTTGACGCAGTATAAATCACCCGCCGCCTCTCATCAAATGCAGTGATATTACCCGATTCCACCTTTTCTCTACCAACTTGATTCCATAAATACTCACAATTTCTCTTCAATAAAGCGAATTCATTCACCCAAAACCTCTGAGCTGTTCTATTTCTTCACAGTTTCTCGACAATCCGTAGAGGAAATCAATGGCTTCCATTCATTTTTCTTCCCCATCGACTTCGCTTTATCGCTCTGGGTTAGTGTTTCTCTATATTCTGATGCTGTTATTCTTTCAATTATGGATTAATTCCATCTGGGTTCCTCTTTTTACGGTGCTTAATGATTAAAAGTTGCATTCTTTGTGGCTTTGATTCATCCAATTGAATAGTAAACGGCAGCTTTTCTCCTTTGTGTTTGGGGAAAAAACCTGTCTTTTCTGTTATTCGGTAGTTTTATATGCTTATGAATGTTGTTTTGTGTGTGTGTGTGTGTTTTGATGGCTTCTTAGATTTTGGGACTAGTTTTTTATTGGCTTGATATATTTGTTAGCTTCATCATGACTTATCCATCTCTTTTCTTGTATTTGAATCCATTTTATAATCTGAAGAGGAATGTGACTATTGTTGTTGCTTTCCATATTGCAGAAGTAGTATAGGTTGTTTTCAGTGCTAGAAACTGCTTCAGTGGTTTGTTATCTGAAGTTATACTTGTATGAATCATTCGTTTTCATATCTGTACGGTGATCGGAGACTGTATTCGCGGAATTGCTTCATATTAGCAATTATGCGAGCTGGAATGTTAGATCATGTAAATTGACCGAACCAGAATCATATCTTCGTTTTGTTTGGGGGGGAAAAACCTGGCTTTTCTATTATTCGATAGGTTTATGTCATCATGAATGCTATAATGTTGTTCTTTGTGTATGTGTGTGTGTATGGATGGATGGTTTTTCAAATTTTGGACTATTTATGTCTGCTTTTGTCTTCATTTAGAGCTCTTTTATTTGTCGGACTAGTTTTTTTTGTTGGCTCGATATATTTGTCAGCTTCATCATGACTTAGCTATCCAATTGGAAATAATCTTGTTCGGTGATGACCGAGGATAGAATGTCTAAAAGTACCGATTTCCGTTATCTTTTAGTTGATCTTGAATGCTTGCAATATATGAGTCCATTCTATAACTGAAAAGGGATGACACTATTGTTGTTGCTTTCTAAAAACTTAAAAGGTTGTATTTCGTGATCAATTTAATTGACTGAAGATATGCATCTGTCCAAGTTCTTTCTCGGTTACGAATTTCTAGGCTAACTTTCATTTTCTGCGGAATTTAACAGTTCCAGACTGTTCAATGGTATGCTATGCGGAAACATTCAGTATGTGAATGGTGTGGAAGTATTCAAACAGCCCAATTCCAAGTTCGCCAGTTTCAGTATTAAGGCCAATGGGAAAATCAAGTCAGCTCTGTTCTCAGCAGAAAATGGCTCTCTTCCACGTTCTGCTGGTTCTGATGTTGCAAGCAACGCTCTCGTCAGTGATATATCTGGCGGGGTTGAGGTACAGTCTGATTCCGTAGTATTAGGAGCTCTTGCAGCTGATATGGCTCCTACAGCTAGCGGGTTCCCTCTTGAAAGTGACGAATACGACTTGGACATGCCATCACAAGGTTTCTCAAGTATTACCGAGGCCATCAAAGACATCCGTGAAGGAAAGGTTAGATCTTCGCGTGGACTCTGTTATAACTGGATGTAGATTTAATAGTTTCTTATAGATTCTTTGGACCGGAAGTGCAGATGGTCGTGGTTGTAGATGACGAGGATAGAGAGAATGAAGGAGATCTCATAATGGCTGCATCGAAAGTTACCCCGGAGGCTATGGCATTCTTTGTGAAGCACGGAACCGGAATAGTTTGTGTGAGCATGAAGGAGGAAGACTTGAAGAGGTTGCAGCTCCCCTTGATGGTGAATGATAAGGAAAATGAGGAGAAGCTCTCTACTGCATTCACCGTTTCTGTGGTAAGTTGTTTCTCTGCTATAACGTCATTGTAGCGCATCCTTCTTGTCTTTTTTCTTTCTCGGCCTAATTAATTATGCTTTTATAGGATGCGAAACATGGCACAACTACCGGTGTCTCAGCACGTGACCGTGCAACCACAATATTGTCTCTTGCATCGAAAGATTCCAAGCCTGAGGATTTCAATCGCCCGGGACACATATTTCCGCTGAAGTACAGGGAGGGAGGTGTCCTAAAACGAGCGGGTCACACAGAAGCAGCTGTGGACCTTTCCGTGCTAGCCGGTTCTGAACCTGCTGGAGTTTTGTGTGAGATTGTAGACGACGATGGCTCCATGGCTCGCTTACCAAGGCTGAGGCAGTTTGCTCAGCAAGAAAACTTGAAAATTGTATCCATCGCTGATTTAATAAGGTACGAGCTTCTTTTCGTAAATTTCAACCCGCTTTTATTTCTGCAAATAGTGAAACTCATTATATAAATGTCGATTTCTTAGCATTTTTGCGAGAGTATTTATTTGTGATTAAACTATCTGATTGAGAAGGCTCGATTTGACACTGTATTTTGCAGGTATAGGAGAAAGAGGGATAGGTTAGTGGAGCATGCTTCAGCTGCTCGTATACCGACTATGTGGGGTCCATTCACTGCCCATTGTTACAGGTCCATCATAGACGGGATTGAACACATTGCGATGGTTAAGGTGAGCAATATGCAACACTCGACTTAAACTTTATTCGTTTAGAATGTCACAAATCTCACAAGGTGATGATTTCAACAGGGTGAAATTGGTGACGGACAAGATATTCTTGTTAGAGTGCACTCGGAGTGCCTCACCGGCGACATATTTGGTTCGGCCAGATGTGATTGTGGGAGCCAGCTGTCACTTGCAATGCAACAGATTGAGGCAGCTGGGAAGGGTGTTCTAGTTTACCTCCGTGGTCACGAGGGGAGAGGAATCGGTTTAGGCCACAAGCTCAGAGCTTACAATTTGCAAGATGCCGGGCGTGACACTGTGGAGGCGAACGAGGAGTTGGGTCTTCCCGTTGACTCAAGGGAGTACGGAATTGGTGCTCAGGTAATGTCTTATCAAACGTCACACGCTACCTCTGAATTACACGTGCTTAATTCTGTCATTCAAGTAACTGCCGACTGATAAGTTTTCAAGTTCTCATTTTAAGATAGTTCTCAATTGAACGACTCGCGTTGAATATATGCATATATATGTGCAGTTTTGGATAAAAGAGTACTGATGTTGTGGTCGGGTTTAGCCACTCTTGTCACCATATACGACGTGGTTTATATGTTTTCGTATTCTTTTTTCTTTTATTTATACAGATTTTAACCGATATACACTGGCGTAAATCATTGTGCAGATACTGAGAGATCTTGGAGTAAGAACTATGAAGCTGATGACGAACAATCCTGCAAAGTACATCGGGCTCAAGGGCTACGGCCTGGCTGTTGCAGGCCGGGTTCCTCTCGTGACCCAAATCACCAAGGACAACAAGAGATATCTAGAGACAAAACGCGCCAAAATGGGCCATGTCTACGGTTTAGACGCCAATGGTAATCCATCGCTCATCACCAACAAGAATGGACGAACAAGTGGTGAAACCCCGGCCATATCAGACTCATAAGTGGCTCAACATGAGGAGAAGCCCCGTTGCATCTCATGACGTTCTTACGAGAATAACGGGTAATAACACAGTTTCGGTTGATCATTTTTTTACTCCCTTGAGGAGAAATTCTTGGCCATCATTCATTAGATCATTCTTATTCTTTGTTGCTTGGTTGTTTGTCATAAGCTGTAATAGAAATTAGCAAATGTGATGCATTACACCTAAATATTAACTGGCTTTGTTTTAGCTACCGTCTTATTTCGTTGTCTAGAGTGTACGATTGATGACACGATCAAGACTCGAAGCTCGAATCCGATGGTTGTATAGGCCGAATGCGCTGTGTATTGATTCACTATTATCACTCGAAAGAGTAGACATTCTAATGGAAGATATTGCATCTTGGTTAAGTTGTTCTAAGGTTTTGGTGGTTTTTGATTTCATGTTCTATCTATGATGTCTTACTAATACTTGATGCAATAGAAGAAGAAATTAAGAAATTCAATTCAATTCAATGTAGCCATGAACACCAATTCAATGTTTTCCCAATTTTAGATTCAATGATTCAACAAAAAAAAACACAATTTTACTGAGTTTGATTTATGTCCTGTTTCACATATTTCAGCAACAGAACAATGACTCAGCTAGAGTAACATGATTATCAGTTTATCACCAAAAAATGAGAGAGAAAAGGGAGTAGATGCTCCCATTGTGGAGAGGGAGCCGATGGCCACTCCCTTCCGCCTTCACCCCAAGGTTTTAATGTACGATATTTCATTTTGTTTTTTTAAATTTTATTGAAATTTGCTTCTCGTTGTATTCTTTTTCCAATATTGCAATACAACATTAATTTATTATGTATATTTTAGTTGAAAATATTTAGACATTGATAATAAAAATAAAATAAAATAGTGATGATGTGGAAATGAGATAGACTCCCATTGAGATTAGCTTCGGAGATAGACCTAATACCCTTAGCTAGTAATTTAACTTATTTTATGATTTATTGTTACAATAGTTAGGATTTGATTTATTTTCCATAATTATTAGGATTTGATTTGTTTTTCATAATTGTTATGATTTGTTTTATTTTCTTAGATGTCTTCCACATATTTGTAATATATATGTGAGAATATTTGATAAGATACAAGAATAAAGAATTAAAACAATTGTATCATTATCATATCTAAAGAAGCGATTTCTCTTCCTTTTTATTCAAAAGTCAGTCTTTTCTCTTACTTGGTTTTTCCAAATAAAAATAGGTGGAGTATTAATTAATAATTAGTACCTATCACATCACCGTCACATTTTTAAGGCAAAGTGTTTAAATGTATATTTTATTTAAAATTTGATTAATATTCACCGATTTTAATTAAAGTTTAAAAATTGTAATAAGAGTTTTACTAAAACGGACATATATTTCGGAGTGTGACTCTATTTGAAGGATTTTTCATGGCATTAAAATCTTTAGTTTTGAAGAAAATCGACTCTAATATTAGTTAGTAATCAATAATAACTAATAATTAATTATAATTTAATTTGTTATCAGTTAAATTTTTAATAACCCATAATTATATTTAAATTGAATCTTAACCACAGTTTAGTTAAACTTTGATTTAATGGCTATATACCGCTGGTCCTAATTCGCACTAATCACTTTTGCCATTCATAACACAATTATTTATATATTTATTTTCAACTATAGCCTTATATTTATCCTTTGTAAAATAATAAAATCTAAAAATTATAAATCTGGAGTATTAATTACATAAGATATGTATGTGAATAAACAAAAACGCGTTTTTACACCTTCATACCTATACATTACCATTTAACCGCGTCTTCTCCAAAGGAAAATTCGTCAATTTTCCAAAAGCCCAACGTGTTTTACCGTCAGATCTGGACCGTCAAATCGAATGAGCTGTCACCGATCCAACGGTGGATTCGATCAAGAGAATCCCACAGTATTACGTCTCCTCCCTATAAATACCGTTGCCCTACCCAACTTCTCCTTCACATCCAGAAATCTCAATTCTCTAAATTTTCCACAATTTCAATTTACTCTCCACAGTTTCCTCTCCCTCTCTCTACCTTCGATCCAAAGCAATGGCGGTTTCCAAAATTTTCACAATCCTAATCTCTGCATTGCTGCTAGCCTCCGCCGCAGCGCAATCGCCTTCCGGCGCTCCGTCGCCGTCTCCAGCTGTGAAACCACCGGCGCCTTCTCCTCTGGCGCAGCCGCCGATTCACGCGAGCCCTAGCCCCGCCCCTACCGCGTTCAACGCTCCTGCGCCGTCGATCTCGGCGCCTGCTCCTTCTCCTTCCGGTGTATTCTCGCCGCCGCCGACTACCTCACCCTCGCCGTCCGTCTCTGCGCCTCCGACAGCCGCTGATGCTCCATCAAACGGCGCCGTATTCAATGGAGCGGGATTTGCAGCTGCTGCAGTTGGATTCTTCGCTGTGGTTTTGGCTGCTTGAATGCTCTGGTTTATTTACCCTATGATTTAGTAATTTTTTAGGTTTTTATTATTCTTTTGTTAATTTTTGCGCATCGATATTTATTTTTGGATATCTATTATTAATATTCATTTTTTATAATTTACTTGTGCCTGGTTTATTCACCGTCTTATGTTTATATGAGATTATTTTTTTTATCTTTGTACATGATTTGCATCTGTGCACACTATAAATTTAATTTGTTTATAACTTTAAAATAAAGTGGAATTGTACTAAAATTTTGATAATAAGGAGTACAATTCCAATTTATTTAAAATTGAAAGACGTTCTTCTACTATTTATCAATGTCATTATTCCCGATTTTGCTTTTCTAATGCCAAGAAAAGTGCATAACTCATCTTTGTGACTTAATTGGTAAGAGCATCTCCAAAGAGTTTGGAGACGATATATAGAAAATAGAGAGAAGATATATAGAAAAGATATTTAACGTAACCTTCTAAAAAATTGAAATATACCTTTTTAAAAAGTAACATATTTCAAAGGAAAAATGTTTATGAAAAGTTAAATTATTTTTTAAAAATAAAATAATAATATAAAATAAAACATAAAGTGTAATACTCCCTCCGTCCAGCAATAGGAGTCCCAATTCTCCTGGGCACGGGTTTTAAGAAAGTTGTTGGAGTGTGTAATAAATGGTGTGTGATAGTTGAATTTGTGACCCATTTTAATTGTTTTAAACTCTTTTTTGGTGTGTTGCATACAACATGCTGCCATTTTTTTCCCTTGAACAATGCAGCAACGTTTTGCATATGAGGCTGTACATTTAATGTCATACAATATGCTGCACATTTAATTTTATGTAACCTGAATTTAATTTCAGGCTGCAAAAAAAAAGTCACAATTAATGGGAAACTAAATTTAATAAGAACACTCAACATAAAAAAAAATGCCTTCCATACATAATTGAACAAAGTCAGGTGAAATCACCTCAAAATACAAGGGGGGAAGTGAATTTTTCAAAGTTCCCTCTACAAAGTTTTTGAGGGAAATTTGAGTTCCAACCTGTACAAATCCTATGCTGCTATAAATGCCTCAACTACATTCATTTAAGACAACTCCAACAACCACAAATCTGAAATTCTGCCAAAAAAACTCCCAACAATGAAGTAAATTCGGCTCCCTCAGAAAAATTTCATCATCGGGATGGATATTGGGCAGAGGCAAACCATGTACTTGAGCAGCAACATGAAGAATAATGTGGTGCAGTTTCTACTCAAGCACAGCCATGATGGAGTACTAGCAAGAGGGGCTGTAATGGAGGCAGCAGAAACTCATAGCATCAGTAGGAAGACAGTCTATAGGCTATGGAAGGCAGCCAAGGAGCAAATGCAAAGGGGAGAACCTGCAATGATGGAAGGAAAGGTTAGAGGATACCATCATGTAGATAGATTAGAGCTTGATCAAGATAAAGTTAGAAACTTATCTACTCTTGAAAGATCTTCCCTGAGAAAAATGGCAGTAAAATTGAATGTGAGTAAGAGCACATTAGGTCAGTGGGTGAAGCAAGGTAAACTACGGCCACATACAAATGCAATCAAACCTGCCCTCACCAATATGAATAAGATAGCAAGAGCTAGATGGAGTCTTAGCCAACTTCAGCCACAGATAACTCAAGGTGGAGTGCAGTTTCAAGGCATGCACAATGTAGTGCATATAGATGAAAAATGGTTCTATATGACCAAGGTTTCAGACAGGTACTACCTTTTGCCGGATGAGGATGAGCCATATAGGTCATGCAAATCCATGAGATACATCACCAAAGTGATGTTTATGTGTGCTGTCAGTAGACCACAGTTTGATGCCAATGGGCAGGCAACTTATGATGGTAAGGTTGGAATATTCCCCTTCACTGAAGTACTCCCAGCTCAGAGGAAGTCAAAAAACAGAGCAAGAGGGACCATGGAAACCAAAGCCATCAATTCAGTCACAAAGGCAGTGATGAGGGACTGCCTTATCCACAAGGTAATCAACTTTTTTCCTTGCTATCAGACCTTAATTATTCAAAAAAGATCATCATGTAGCTATGTTGTTGTTTTTTATGCCAGATCATACCTGCAATTAAGGCCAAGTGGCCTGTTGGGGCAAGTAAAGACATCTACATTCAGCAAGATAATGCAACCCCACACATAACTGCCATGGATCCAGAGTTTCAGGCTGTTGCCAAATCAGATGGATTTGACATCCAACTGATTTGTCAACCACCTAATTCTCCTGATACTAACATCTTAGACCTGGGATTTTTTAGAGCAATTCAGTCACTGCAGCATGAGAAACCATGCAAGACTGTGGATGAACTAGTGGGGAATGTGTGTAGCTCATTTACAGAACTGTCACCACAAACTCTCAACAAAGTTTTCCTAAGCTTGCAGGCTTGCCTCACTGAAATCCTACACTGCAGAGGTGGAAATGGATACAAGGTCCCACATATCAACAAGGACAGACTGCATAGAAATGGGGGACTCCCCAATGTGCTGGAAGTGGATGAGGATGTTGTGAGAGATGTGTTGCACTACTTGCAAATGCCAGAGAATAATGTTGGGTCAATGTATGATATTGGCCCTCTTTCAAGTGCATTTGGCATCTAGGTCAGCATAGGTGATGTGTATGGAATAGGGTAGTCTGATTTTTTTGGTGTGTTGGTCAGCCCCTATGTTTTTTGGGTTAGGGTTTGATGTTTTTGGTTTTTGGTATACATACATAGTGCAAACCAGATGTAATGCACATGTTCAGGATAATCTAATGGCTCCCTCAGAAAAATTTCATCATAGGGCAGTGTCAAAAAGCCTCCAAACCTGATCAAGGGGTGGCTTTTACAGAGCACATCAACAACCAACCACAAACATAGTCCAACACAGAATGCAGTAACCAACACATATTCCATCAACTTAGGCAACAATTCAGCAACATGAAACCACCTCAGAAAAATGTCATCATAGGCATTGTGAAAAGCCTCCAAACCATATCATGGGGTGGCTATTTCACACACAACAGGAATCACAAACATATCCCAACACAGAATGCAGCAGCCAACAACATATTCCATCAACTTAGGCAACAATTCAGCAACATGAAACCACCTCAGAAAAATGTCATCATAGGCATTGTGAAAAGCCTCCAAACCATATCAAGGGGTGGCTATTTCACACACAATAGGAACCCCAAAGATAGCCCAACACCACAGGAGCAACAAACAACAAATTCCAGCATGTATAACAACAATGCACCATATAGCAGTAGGGTAATCAGACAAACATCACATATTTCATCATATAGGAGTCGAAAGCATAACAAAAGAACCCTAAATACAGCCACCAACAAAAGAACCCTAAATACAGCCGACTACAGAATCTCCAAACCCTAGCCAGGGGGTGATTCTTACACAACTCACCATGTTAGATGAGATCTTTCATGCCGGGTAAGAGAATCAGGAGGATCTCCTTGAACCACTCCTCTTCCTCAACAGGTCGTCTCCGTCTCTTCACTCGCGGAGCTTCAGGGACCAAATTGGAGTCCGGACTCTCGTAACCCGGCGTATCAGGGACAATAAGCTCAGATTCGAGCATGGGATCCGGCGTATCAGGGACAATAAGCTCAGATTCGAGCATGGGATCCGGCGTGCCAGGGACCACGGTGGAACCACCCACCATCGACGGCATACCTTCCAGATCTGGGGTTTCAAGGTACATTGGGGGCTGGGACTCGGTCCAGGGAGGTATGTCGACCGTCGGAGTTTCAGGAACAACCGTAGACATCGAATCATCCGCCTCCCACGAGTAAGTAGGGATAGGCGACAGGTGGGTCGCAATTGGCGTCGGGATCGACCCTTCCGACGGGTCGAACGTCCACTCCGGCGCCGGATTCGGACGAGGCCAACGTGGAAGTTGGATGCGATTTCCGACCGAATCCAACCCATAGATGGGGGATCGGGGTGGAGAGGGTGCATTATCCATGGACGGTCGAATGAGGAAGATGAGGAGGCGGTGATTTGGAGGAGGAAGATGAGGCGTGGATTAGGGTTTCCACGGAGGAAGAGAGTGGAACGCGATTGTGAGTGAGAGAAGGAAATCGAGAGACTGAGAGTGTAATTGAGAGAGTGCCGACAATAATTGGTGTATGGGGGGGTGTTTTTTTAATGGCATTTTTGGTAAATTATGAATTGAGGGAGGGTGATTTATTTATCTAAATATGGTAAGTAGAACCGGGACTCCTATTCCCGGACGTCCCAAAACGGAAAAACGGGACTCCTATTGCTGGACGGAGGGAGTACTTCTTAAATACTTTTCCTCTTTCTTCAAATACATTTCCTCGTGGAGAATGGTTTTTCAGGAAAAGAAGGCAGAATGGTTTTTCAGGAAAAGAAGGCAAATATGATAGTTATAGGATTTTCTCTTCAAAATAGAAAAAAGGTACTCCATAATATCTTTTCAAATATCTCTTCCCTTGAAAAATGATTTAAAAGTATAAATATGGTAGTTATATTAGTTTACCTCTCCATTTTCCTATTCCAGATGCTCTAATCCATTTGAGATGCTCTAATGCACCACCATTAACTCAATAAGTAATTTGTCAAACCATTCAATTAAGATTTTTCCTTTTGCATTTAAAGCAAATTAAACATTTATAAAATTTTTTGGATTACCGATCTGTCTTGACACTGTCCATTTAACGAAACAATAATGTTTCGGCTGTTCGTATATCAACAGTTTTTTAGGAGTAATTCAAATCCGTACACAATCAACACATATGAAACAAACAATTTAGTAAACATGATAATGACACGGTCCAGTAAAACCCACTTTCACATTACACAGCCACATTAATCATGTACTACTTCCTTAGTCCTACAAAACAAATAAACTACTAGTTTCATTATTTTAGGCTGTCTCCTGAAATAAAACCACTTTTAAATATAAAAGATTTTCAAAAAATAATAATCATGCACATCATTTATAATATGAATCCCACATTCCACTAATACTACATTCATCATTTTTTTCATTATCTCTTACTTTACCAATTACATACTCCATCCGTCCCGCACTACTCGCGCATTTCCTTTTGAGCACGGAGATTAAGGAATGAGTGATAGACAAAGTCAACAATTACGGCTGTAGGTATAAATTGTTACTAAAAATGGAAAGAGTGCAAATAACTTGGGATGCCCAGAAAGGAAATAAGTGCAAGTAGTGCGGGACGGAGGGAGTATTAAAATTCATATTATTTACAAGTTTATCTATTTTATTAGGGTGGATGGAGTATGTATAAATTTACTACCGGACTTTCTCATCTATACCAATAACAAATTCACCAAATAACATAACACAAACATCACCAACGATTCAATACAAAGGGAGCCTACATATAATTTGAGCCGGTAAATTGAACACCAAAGAATCATAGTCAACTCACTCCTAAACCCGCATACCTTTTCACCGGATCTACTTCGACTCTGCTTGTAATGTCGTCGGGGTGGGGCGGCTGCAACAACACAACGGATCTGAAAGAGCAGTAACAACAATCATAGGTGAGATCCATAAATGTAGAGTGGGCAGTTCAAAATCGAAGACAAGAAACGAAACCGACTGATTATGTCTGGTGAGGTGAATGTTGTCTACTACTATTAGTGATCAAAATCGCTAAAATCCCATCATATCGTTAAACCATTACAAAAAACATAAATGTAGAACTATAAAAAACAAAGATTTATATCACAACTCAGAATGAGTCAACAAGAAATTAAGAAAATCATGTCCTACATTTCTCTTCTTTCTCTCTCTAAATAAACACACTCACACACACAACCTCTTTTCTTTGACTCTCAACCAATCTCCCCTTTCACCTTCTTCCGACGATGGCCTTCCATCGCCGTACACTCCTCTATGAATCCGCCCCCAGCTTTTGCCAATCCTCCTGCCCGGAGCAACAGACCGCCTGTACATTGACCTGCTCCAAATACTGCCCAGACTCCTGCATATCATCAGAATCCGATCGATTCCCGCCGCCGCCCCCTCCTCCTCCAGCCTCCACCGCCATCGATCCAGGCGGAGCCCCGACCGGCGGCCTCTCCCACGCCCTCACCATCTCCCTCGCTGTCCTCGCCACCGCCTTCTTCCTCTTCACCTGCTACACCATCTACAAATTCTACACCCTCTGGAAAGCCTCCCGCCGCCGCCGGATGTTGCGTCAATCGCAGCGCCGCGATTTCGACGAAGAAGGCGGCGGCGGCGATTTTATCGATGGAGACGTCGTTGACCACCCGATCTGGTACATCCGGACGGTCGGGCTGCAGCCGTCGGTGATCAACGCGATCACGATTGTGAAGTACAAGAGCGGCGACGGAATCGTGGAGGGGACCGATTGCGCCGTGTGCCTCAGCGAATTCGAGGAGGATGAGACGGTGAGGTTGCTCCCAAAGTGCAGCCACGCCTTCCACATCCCCTGCATCGATACGTGGCTGGCTTCTCACACGAATTGCCCCCTGTGTCGGGCTGGGATTGTTGCTGCTGCCGGCGGTGCGTTTCAGCTGCAAGAGGAGCCGATTGGCGTTGATTCGAGGCGGAGTGATGAAGGATCGGATGGGTTAGGGTTAGGGTTAGGTGAAATTGAAGGGGATGGGGCGGTTAGATCTCAAATTGGGATCGAATTTGAGGGGAATGTGGAAGGCGATTGCAAAATTGATGTGGAATTTGATGCGGCGGTGCAGCCGGTTAGGAGATCGGTGTCGATGGACGCTTTGTTGGCGTCGGCGATCAGCGCTGCGGTGGCGAATGCTTTTCCGCGGCAGTGTGATAAGAGCTCCGGCGATCAGTTGGGAAAGTTTGAGAGCCCTTCGATTGAGAGGTATGCGCAGACGGGGTCGTGTTCTATCAAGAGGTCGGCTTCGTGCAGCGCCAAGGTGTTTCTTTCGAGACACAGCAGCCGGAGATGAGAAATTTGGACTTGTACGGATCCGGTAAATGGAACTCGTGCGGATGGAAAACGCACGTTTTTGCTGATGAAGCGTATTTTTCTTCTTTTCGTAGCGATTTGAATCATGCTGACTGCGGTTGATCATACCCCGCTGAATAAGAATGTCATCGACTAGCTAGCGGATCCAAGAAATGGAACTCGTGTGGATAGAACTCGTCGGCTGAAGAATGCCGTAGTTGATTAGCTAGCGTTGTCTACGATGAAGCGTTTTTTGTTTCCCATTTGAGTAGCTAGCGGATCCAGGAAATGGAACTCGTTAGCTGAAGAAGGCCGTAGTTTACCAGCTAGCCTTGTGTACCATGAAGCGTTGTTGTTTCTTTTCGTAGTGATAAGAAGGTCGTCGACTAGCTAGCGTCGTCTGCCGCCCAAGCCGCCCAAACGGCTGAGGAAGTGCTTTTTCTTTTCGTAGTTGTCTGAATCATGAAATTGCAGTTTCTCTGAAATATGTTTATGCTGCGAGAATTATAATTGGATAGAAAAAATTTGCTGCCGAACTGAACGAAAACAACAAATTAATGTACCCTTTAATTTTAGATTAGTTTGTCCCAAAATTCAATGGGGATCACCTATGGCATCTCCTATGCCATCCCCTACTGCATACACACAAACATGATAAGTGATGGATAATGTCACGTTCAGCTCACCCTAGCATTTACCACTTTGTGACCAGGTAAAAAAAAAGGTGCAAGAATAGTGATAGTAAACATACAAGAATGATAAAATCTTTATGCATATAAGTATAATCAAATACATAAGATTCATGAACAACACACATTTAGCTGATAACATAAATACAACAATCTGCACATTTGTTTTGATTTGCATAAGATTGCCTCTAGGCATCACCCAAGCATATCACACCGCACTCTACACACACGCAAAGAAGCATGAAGCACATTGAAATCCGGGCTTATCATAACTATCTTCATGACATTGATCACATCTCTTTTTGTTGGATATGATTTGAAATCTAAGAGGGTGATCATGGATATTGGAAATCACATATTGTGTTCCATATTTGATGTTTCTGTACTCACCTGACGTAGCAGGAAAGCATTCGGGATGGAAGGATTGATCGCACGCAGTCTCGACAATGGTACATCCAGCTTCTGGGGTCCATTTGGTATTCGCAACTACTGCAGTAGAACTCACCGGGACGGTTAAACCGGGCATCATATGTCAACGGCAACAAGTGATTCTCCAATCTATGCTTATTTGTTGCCGGTAGCATCGCACATTCACCACACAAACTGAATCTGCAGCTATTGCATTTGTATTGTCCCACTCCTGGAGACCTGTAAAACCTATAACAGTTAACACAGAAATAAGAACCATAATCACTTGAGACTATCTCGAGATAATTATGTCGCGGGTGAGCTGCGTGTGTTATGGTGCTGGGCAGAGAAGAACACTTGATGTCTATGTTGAACCAGCAGCGTTCGTAGGTACAAGAGTAATAGAGCCCATTCTCATAAGCATTACAAAAACCACAGGTCTTCTTCCTACGTGTTAGATTGCCATCAACATTTTGAAGCCTTAAGCTGTGATGTTTGAGATGATGAGTTGGAAGAGAGGGGATGTGTAGTGGTAAGTTGAAGCAGGACAAATGGAGAAAGTATTTGCATTCTTCACAACTCATGTAACCACTCTCATACCCATCACCATCTGTCTGCTTCTTTTCATGTATAGGCAATATGCACCCATCACACATTAATTCCGATCTTGGAATAATGTCGTCGTCATCATCATCATCATCTTTTTTGCAGCGATCTTGAGATGATGATGAAGAAGACGATGAAAATATAGTAAAAGTTAGTAGATGATGAGGGTTCCGCAAAAGACAAAACAACTAATTTCTATTTTACTTAACTCTCTCTTCTTACTCGTACTTTTCTGCATCAAACAAAACAAAACAAAACAATCCGCATGGTTTTACTTTATCACTACTCACATTGGAAAAGATAGTGATCCTATGTTGGTGTTTGGTTTACTAGATAAAATAGTAGCAAAATATAATTTAGGATTAAATTGTGAGATTATTTAGTAGGAGGGGGTTGGCTATGACTAATTAACACATGACTATCTATCTAGGATTAAGTTATGAGATTCAATACAAATTTAATCATGAGATATAATCTTGTAAACCGAACACCTCCTATGTATTCAATAATTAACAGAATCTTGGAATTCTAGCTAACAATAGAATTAACTGCTGTATTTTTCTTCTTGTGTAGGTGAGTTTTAAAGTGACTAAAGTCCATAACTGATCCAGTATATTTGATTAAAAAAACTTTTTGTCCTAGCTCCACTATAAGTGTGTTACCTTCCGTTTCCAGATAATGTATTTTGGTATGATTGCGTGAAAAATTAACGGGTAAACCACATTTTGATCTAATTAATATTTAAATATGAATCAAAACATATTGTCGAAGACCAGAAGCCTTCACGCATAATGTGTAGGATCAAGTAGGTTTTTTTGTGCAAATGTACAATACAATTTTGGACTTCTAAACCAAAACATACTGTTTAGACCATAAACAAACACAATTATAAATTAACCAAAAGGTTTCTTTTGTCCGAAACCGTTAAATTTCTAATATATGGTTATAATTAAGTTTTCAAAATCTGAAGAATTCTCAAGCTGTCATTAATGGAGTAGTAGTTTTTAATCTTAATTATATTGTTCACTTTGATCCACATGAAAGTGTGTGACATTAAAGTTGGGTTCAAGCATCTTTTCCGATCCAAAACAAAAAAAATTGGTAAGAGTGAATTATTGAGCAAAGAGAAAAGAAAAAGTAAAGTTACATTCTTTTCTTGATATATGTGTTTCTAAAAATATCTTACATTCTTAATTATTTTTGTTTTAAATTTGATGTTTTAATAATTAATTTAACTGGTGATCATTGCGTAACCAATTTTTAAAAAGCGTGATACACATGAAAGTTAAAATTAAAGAAATTATTTTTCATAGAAAAGAAATTTACCGTCACCAAACATAATTAACGCAAAGAAATTAATTAATTGACAGAGAATATATATATGGTGATGTTCGGTTTCCTAGATAAAATAATACCAGCATATAATTTAGGATTGAGTTGTGAAATTATTTTAGTCATAGGGGGTTGGCTATGACTAATTATCCCATGATTATCCATCTAGGATTGAGTTATCTCATGAACCAAACACACTATACATTTAATCACGGGATACAATCTTACAAACCGAACACCCCTATAATAAAAGAGACTGTTAGCATTAAGTTTTGAAAAATTGATTCAAAGTTCTCCACAACGGAAGAATTTTCATTTTCTCATCAGTATCTTGTACTTCAGGACATGTAAGCTTTATTAACAAAAATCATATTCTGATTTTATAAAAACTTTAAAAATTGTGCAAAGAATTAATTAGTTTTTAATATCAACGTACTATGATCAAAACGGAAAGGAAAATATACGAGCCATATGTTTAAATCAAATAATTTAATTGAGTGGAATGTATTATAAAATAGAAATTCAGTTAATATATTTAGATGTTACAGAAACCAAAATATAAACATGTTTACAAAGTGTGATACACAATCTTTACTTGATTTATCTGTTCCTAAAAATATCATATATTCTCATCTTTGTTTTACCTGATTCTGTTTTGTAAAATTGGAAAATTGGAAAATGAGGATTGTTTTTTTTATAGGACAGAGGGGTACTAGATAATTTGGATCGAAACAATAGTTTTTCGAATTATATTGATGACTTTGATCCACATGGAAGTGTAGCATAAGAACAACAGTAAATAAACAAGAATTATAAATCTTTTGTATACAATATTAATCAAATACTAGTTAGTACAATGT
Source organism: Salvia splendens (assembly GCF_004379255.2). NCBI lineage: Eukaryota > Viridiplantae > Streptophyta > Magnoliopsida > Lamiales > Lamiaceae > Salvia > Salvia splendens. The sequence goes on along the minus strand of NC_056043.1, from coordinate 32,097,008 downwards.
AAGATACATGAACAACACACATTTAGCACATAACATAAACACAACAATCTACATATGCATGGTTTATACCTATTACAATTAACACATGAATTACAAGTGGAGAAAGTATTTGCATTCTTCACAACTCATGTAAGCACTCTCATACTCATTATCATCATCTGTTTGCTTCTTTTCACATATAGGCTGTGTGCACCCATCACATATTAATCTCCATCTTGGAATACTGTCAAAATTATCTTCATCGCCATCATCATCTTTTCCATAGTGATCATGAGAGGATGATGATGATGATGTAGTAAAAGTTAGATCATGAGGGTGTTTGGAGAATTTGTACTTGCTACTAATGTTGTGATTGTCATGATCATGATTAGGGTTGAGAATTTGCTCTTTGTGTCGCTTAACAAATGGTCTGATCATCTCCTCATACATGTCTTCTACTGAAATTGGAAACTCGGTAACGTCCATCTCATCATCAACTGCATTTGCATTTTTTTTTCATCATCAAATCTGAAATAAAATCAACCAAAACTGTTGATTAAATACTTTTAACCCAATATTTAAACATGCACCTCTATAAAAATGGCAGGAGTAAATAGTACTCCTTTTGTCTTACTATAGTTTCGGCATCATTTTGGGCACAAAATTTAGGAAAATAGTGTTTAGAAGTTAAAGTAGAGAAAATAAAGTACGAGAAAGAATAAAGTAGTTTGATAGATGAAGAATGAATAAAGGGAGATAATAAAATACGTAGATAAATGAAGAGAGAACAAAGTAAGTGTCACGACCGCCCTTTAGGGTTAATAAATGCGGACGATCGTGATTAAAGAACTTAAAGAACAGACATAGAAAACTAGGGTTTCAATAAAGGTTTGACCCAGAATTAATAAAACGACCAAGGGTTTGGCATTATTCAAAAGATACCAAGTTTTCAAACATTCAAATAGACAGCTTCAAAGTTTAATAAAAGACAAGTAAAGGAAATGTCACAGCGGAAGCATCCAAGAGAAGAGTGAAGTCATGTGTGAAGACACAACGACACTCGGTGTTTCAAGACAACCATAGTTTTTATTGATATTTGCTCAACACCACCAACCGCTCGTCGCCGCTCAACCTGCACATAGGGAAAACACATGCAAGGCTGAGTACTATAAAAATAATACTCAGTGGCTCATGCCGAAAATATTTTTTTAGTAAAAATATAATTTATCATGCCATACGTAAGTAACCATCAGGGTTTAGCTTTAGAAAGGCCCGAGGCACTCAAAATAATTTCACATAGTAAAAGTCGACTGATCAGTCATTTTCCCATAGACGTTAGCCATATCTGCCAATACATGACAAGGAATTCGGCCGCAAACCAGGTCACTAGACCGGCCAGCCCGTACGCTAGCACACGATCTACCATAGGTGTACACTAATCCAAGTAGGGTTTGCGGCCCTACGAGGACCCGAATTCGATTTAAATAATAGTGGCAAAAGCCACATCAGATAGGCACGTTAAAACAAAACACGGCATGATAAACATAGTAATTTCCACCGATAAAGTATTTAGGACGTTGTCCTTAGTTAAAAGAAAGTCCACCTCGACCGTTTAGACCTTAGGTACTTCTTTCCCTTTGTTATCACGCTTTGTGCACGAGTTATCACCTTTAGATAATATGTATTACCAATCAGTCACAAACATTGACTCATAATTATGCATGTCCCCAACGTTTCCCTTTTTTCCAACAACAAAAGGAAGCACACCGTAGCATGCATCATCGAATAATACATTACTTCATCATAGAGTGGGTTCCTTAACACATACATATCATGTATATCATTTAAAACACAACAACATCGTTATTTTCGCAAGGATAAAAATCTGGCAAAAAAGCGCGGTCATTTTGTAAAAATCATTTAAAATTCATCCGGCCTCAGTTGGGGCTGAAATTTCCCACAATACAGTAGACACATCGAATATCATTCAGTTAAAATTTCACATCAAAATAATCTTTTTAGGTCGGTCAAATCGAAATTGTAACTCACTGGTCGAGAAAATAATTTCTGGCAGAACTGCGCAGTCAACTTCAAAAATTCCCCAAATATTCATCCTTCATCCAAATAAGTTGAAATTCATACACGACACAGAAGACACCTTGAGGTTTACTCAGAAAAAAGAATCGTACAAAAAAGAGTTCGTTTGGTTGGTCAAACATGCGTCGGAACCTACTGTCCGAACACTACAAATTTCATGCTTCAAAATTCGAATTAGGGTTTTATCCTCATTCATCCAAACACAACTTTTTTATGCTTTCAGCATACAACCATGCTTAAAAAGGTTCTCACAATCATGTTCTCATATAGTCACACATCATTCACCCATGATTCATTTAGACTTCACACAAATTCATTCAAAACGCATATTCACAATTTGTTATCATCCAGACACGAATTCTCACCGATTAAATTCCTAGATTTGAAATCCCTACACTCACTATATGCATGAGGGAGTCAAAACAATGTTTGAATGGAGAGGATGAAGAAAAAGTTTGGTTGTACCTTTCGTGATTGAAACGATTGGTAGAACAAATACAAATCTTGATTCTTCAACAACTCTTGGCAAGGATGAAAAGATCTTGAGTGGAGCAGAAGAACAAGTGGGAGAGGTGTGGGGAGGAGAACAAATGGGAGAGGTGTGGGGAGGAGATGGGGAATGTGGAATGAGGAGGGAGGGAGGCGTGTAGTTTTGGTTTAGGGTTTTTTTCTCCCCCCTTTATTTATAGAGCGCAATGGAATCCCAATTAATTAAAGGAGATTTGGAGAATTAATTAAATGAAGGTTTGAAGGAGATTTGAGGGGGAGATTGGCGTGAACTATGGGGAGGAATAAGGGAAAATTTCAAAAATCATAGGCTATTTAATTAGCCTATGATTAAATTTTGTATTTCACAGAGTAGAATAAAAAAATACGGAGCAGAAAATTAATAATAATCCTTCCAAAACATAGGGAAGTAGGCGTGTAATTGGGTTCCTCCCACAAGGAAAAATTTCCAAATCTTTAATAGAATAAGGTAAGGCAAGATTTTATAGGATATTCCAATTCATTCATGGAAAGAAATAATTAGGAGATCAATTAATATAGTGGAATAATTTCCTCATCCCATAGTTAGGGAAATTTCGAAACCTCCCTTGGAGTAGCATAGGGATCGATTTTTTTCTCATGAAGAAATAAAGTAATTGAGCTTTGGATATAATTTGGATGATTATCCCAAATAAATAATTAAATCCAAGAAAATAGAATTCCTCTCCAATAATTAATAGTGGTCGAAAAGGGCAAGATGAAAAATTGATGATCCTATTTAATCTCACTCACCCTTAGGAAAATAATTCACTGCAATATATTTCATCCCGCATCAATTATTTAAAAGCCACGTCATAAAAATCAACGAAGTTGACTCAGTCAAATCCAAATTAGGTCACCAAAGAAATCACATAACAATCCGTCATTTAATTCGCGACATTAAAAGAAATTAAAGCAATCGTCTTAGGGTTCGAAAATTGGGTTGCTACAGTAAGTGTTGTTTTTTCTCAAAAAGGAAATGACTCAACTGTAGTAGTAAGAGAGAGAGAGAGAGAGAGAGAGAGAGAGAGAGAGAGCTAGGAGTATTACGTGGAGGTGACACATTTGAGATGGACGACATATCTGCAAAGACGACAATGATAGCTAGTAAGTAGGCCTCACATTCCTATTTGAAAAAGTTGGTATGATAGTGTCTTACTTTTATATATTAGTTTTATAACAAAATGTGAGCTGGTATGACTTAGTGGAATATGAATTTCACTACAAAAAATGGTAAAAAGTGAAATGTGACAAATTTTGTGGAATGGACTAAAATGAAAAATTGTGACAAAATTTAAGAGATTGAGAGGGAATAATAGGTTATTTTAAATTACATATGAAGTGAGTGGGAAATTTTTAAATATTATTCCCTCAATCCCAACTAAGTTGAGATATAACTTTTGGGCACATAAATTAAGAAATTGTGTTGAAAAGTAGGAGAGAGGAATAAAGTAGGAAATATAAAGAGAGAGTAAAGTAGATACTGGAATAAATTAAGAGTGATTGAATGTTTTGTTTTTTGTTAAAAAAAAATGACTCAACTTAGTTGGAACATCCCAAAGAGAAATACGACTCAACTTAGTTGGGACGAAGAGAGTATTTGCGACTGTTGATCACCTTCCTTGACTAACGTGGTGTATTTAATTTTAAATGTAATGCCAACGCTTTTCATGTGTTGATTTATGGCAAACTTGGACATTTCTTGTGTATTCAATTCTCTCTATATATATAATCTCATGATCAAGGCAAATATACACCAAAACCCAAACTAAATTTGAAAAAAATAAAATGGCAGCAGCTGCAGTTTCTGATCACTCGTCTGCTGATGATACTTGTTTTGATAATCCCTTTGAGTACAAGAAATCGGTTCAATCCATTGTAGATTCGTCCGATCTGAAACATCTCCCTTCCAAATATAACCTCGAACTCGGAGGCGTCGATGATACGAGCGCTACGAGCTGCAAATCGCTCCCCGTCATCGACTACTCCTCCCTCACCTCCACGGACCCTAATCGACGCTCTGAAGCCGTCGCTGAATTCGCCAGAGCATGCGCGGATTGGGGGGTTTTCTGTTGGCATTTATGATTGCTATTATTTTGTCATCTGCTGATATTTTCTGATGGTTAAGATCATAGTTTAGAGTTTGTACAATATATAGAGTTTGCATTTGATTATATTCCTTTAAAAATAATGGCTAGATGTACGTATGCGAGGAAATCCATTGAGGAATTATCATGACGGATCTAATAACCAAAATAAAATATCGTTATGACAAATTATGTGCCTCATATTTCCTACTACCATAATTAAGTTAAAGTCCATTTTGTATGCTAGGTCATTTTAAATAACAGATTATTTGAATGGGAAACATTAATTTACAAATAATTTTTTTGACTATCGATCACCGAACAACTTGGAGAATTTAAATGTATTGCCAACCCTTAATTTTCTTGATTTTTGACAAACTTGGACACATAAAATAATAAAACCCAGAATTCAACTCTCTCTATATATACAGTCGATGATCAAGGCTTAATTATACACTAAACCCATATTAAATTTGGAAAAAGAAAAAAAAAAGATGGCAGCAGCTGCAGTTTCTAAAACCTCGTCAGTTGATGATACTTGTTTTGATCACCCCTTTGAGTTCAAGAAATCGGTTCAATCCATTGTAGATTCTTCCGATCTCAAACATCTCCCTTCCAAATATAACCTCGAACTCGGAGGCGGCAATGACACGAGCGTTACGAGCTGCGAATCGCTCCCCGTTATCGACTACTCTGCCCTCACCTCGGCCGACCCTCATCAACGCTCCAAAGCCGTCGCTGAGCTTGCTGCCGCATGCGCGGATTGGGGGTTCTTCATTGTAAGTTAATCTCTACTTGGTTGTTTTTTTAGATCAATACTTACTCTCTTCGTCTACAACTTAATAGTCATGTTATACCATTTTGGGTTTTCGACAATAATTAGTCACCTTTTATTTGTTGGTATGACCTATTTTCCACTCGCAATACTTTAAAACACTTTTTTGTCTCTATCTGTCTCGTGCTTTATCGGTTTTAATTAAAATTTATGTCGTGCAGTGATACAGTGATACTAGTTCTTTTTACATCGATGTGCGACATTTGTTTTTTTCATTTGTCAACACTTTCCCTTAAAACCCTTCAAGGCGCATCTCAGAGGGTTTGGAGTCCTCCATCGAACTGAACCATCATAAATTCTAAATTACTGTTGAGTCAACCATTTTTATGTTTCTGGTGAATAAATTAAAATTTTTGCCCACAATCGATGACCTGTTCTGCTGGCTCAGTACCTTACTAAATGGTACATAAGCCATAAGAAAAGTCTAACATACTATTTTTGGATTAAATCATTCTAAATCAAATTTGGACTTCTTTTATCTTATTTCTTTCCTTTCTGACAATATGGTTTATGAGTGCAGCTGGTGAATCATGGTGTGCCGGAGGAGTTGATTGCTTCACTGTTTACAACAGTGAGGGAGTTTTTCAGCTTACCGGACGACGAGAAGAAGCAGTACCATGCGAAAAGCACTTAATCTCCGATCGCCTGTGGGAACTTCAACATGAAGAGTACTTCCAACCAGACCTTCACTCTGTGGAGGGATTTTCTCAAGCTCTACGTGCACCCCGATTTTCACTGCCCCACCAAACCCGAACCATTAAGGTAGTTAGCCTTCGAATACTATTTACAATGAGATGCATTTGGTCTAGATTTTGTATTGAGATGTATTTTTGTATTAATCATTTTCCTATATATATATACACACACACGTAAGTAAAAGCCAAAAACCTTTTGCTACAAAAAATATTGCAGGGAGGTTTTGGTGGAATACACGGGGAGTGTTGTGATATATTAAATGTATACTGAAAACTCACACGCATGAACTAGAATGAAGAACGATAGAAGAAACCCTTTTGATTGGAAACTATTTTTATTCGAATGTGCAGAGAGATTTTACAAACAAGAATTGATCACACTTCTATCAAACTAACTTCCTCTATATATACAAAGATAGGAAGCTAAAACTAAGTGAAAAAGACTTCACACAATCAGTTATAACTACTTCAGACAGCTAATGAGTTCAACTCAATCTTTGAACTTCTTGATCTGATGATATGTAGCTCACTGTAACGCTCCATGCACCCGCATGCACATGCGGTTCCTTCTCCTTTGCTAAAGTGTGTATTCGACCACAATCTACAATCTCCACCTTGGTCAATACACTCGGCCATCTCAAGCCTTCAAAACTTCACCACACACAAGTTCACAAGCTTGCAGCAATATTCAAACTTTTCTTTGCTCAAAGCTTTAGTTAACATATCTGCCGGATTATATGCAGTGCTGATCTTTACCACCCTTATCCTCCCACTTTCCACTTCATCTCTAATAAAGTGAAGTCTAACATCTATATGCTTACTCCTTTCATGAAACATTTGATGTTTGGATAAGCATATAGCACCATTGTTATCAAAGTGTATGGAAACTCCATCCTGCCTTATCCCAAAGTCAGAAATCAATCCCAATAACCATTTACTCTCCTTCACAGCAGAAGTAAGCGCCATATATTCAGCCTCCGTGGTTGATAAAGCAACCACACTCTGCAATGAAGACTTCCAACACACTGCTGAACCATGTAAAGTAAATATGTAACCTGTCTGAGATTTTCTGGTGTCTATATTGGCTGCATAATCTGAGTCACAATAACCAATCAGTGGCTCCTTTTCATCCTTTCCTCCACCACTGAAGAGTATTCCCAACTTCTCAGCAGACTTCAAGTATCTCATGGTCCACTTCAATGCATTCCAATGCTGTCTGCCATACTCAGTCATATATCTGCTAGTAGCACTTATAGCATGTGCTATATCTGGTCTTGTACAGATCATCATGTACATAAGGCTCCCAACTATTCTGGAATATGGTATCAGATCCATTTCCATCTTCTCTGCCTCATTCCTCGGCCTTTGCTCTTTTGAGAGTTTGAAATGAACTGCAAGTGGTGTAGACACTGCTTTCATGTTGTCTCATTTGAACTTGTTGAGTGTCTTTTGAATATAATCAGTTTGAAATAGCCAAATCTTCTTACTTTCTCTGTCCCTGATTATATCCATACCCAAGATTCTTCTAGTAATGCCCAAATCCTTCATTTCAAAATCTTTCTTAAGTTGAGCTTTCACCTTGTTGATTTCATTGATATCTGCTCCAGAAATCAGCATGTCATCTACATAGAGTAGAGGTACACCGGTTGCATTCCCAACTTTTTCTTCACAAAGACACAACTATAATACAATGACCTTGTGAATCCCAGCTTGGTCAAGCTTTCTCCAAACTTCAAATACCACTGTCGGCTGCTTTGTTTCAGACCATACAAGCTTTTTCTGAGCAAACAAACCTTCTCTTCTGATCCGGGTACTTCAAAACCCTGAGGCTGTGACATATATATTGTCTCTTGCAAATCTCCATTAAGGAATGCAGTTTTGACATCTAACTGCTCCAACTCCCAATTCCTTTTAGCAACTACTGACAGAAGCACCCTGATAGAATTGTGTTTCACAACTGGTGAGAACACTTCATTGAAGTCAATCCATTCTTCTTGGTTGTAGCCCTTAGCCACCAACCTTGCCTTGAACCTGACCTTTTGAGATCCAGCTGTTTCAAATTTCTTTTTGAACACCCATTTACATCCTATCACTTTTCTGAACTCAGCTTTGTCCACAAGTGTCCAGGTCTTATTGCTGATGAGAGAGTCAAGTTCATCTTTCATTGCTTGCACCCATTGCTTACTCTCTGGCCCTTTAATAGCTTCAGCATATGATGCAGGCTCATTCAACTCCAACTGCTCAGCAATATGTAATGCAAAAAACAACATCTCTGAATCTCTATATCTTGCAGGACGCCTCACATTCTCCCTTCTCTGTCTGTCTCTTGCTAGCTGGTAGTTTTCCAGATCACTCTGATCTTGCTGGTGTTGTTCAGATGACTCATCTTGAGTCTCAAAATCTCCTTCTGAATCATCACTAAGCTCAATAACAGGCTCAGTATGTACTGGAGCTACCACCTGCTCAGACTCCACCTCAAAGTGATCACTGCCAGAAACTCTTACATCTCCAGACTCCACCTGAGTCTTGGCTTTCAAGAGGGGCATCAAGTCCTCAATGAAGACCACATCCCTACTCACAATGACCTTTTGGTGCCCTGGCTCAATGCTCCATAGCCTATAACCTTTCACACCTCTCTGATATCCTAGCATTATACACTGCACTGCCCTTGGATTCAGTTTGCCTTGTTTCTGGTGTGCAAAGGCTTTGCACCCAAATGGTCTTAGCTTTGAGTAGTCACAACTCCCACCATGCCATTTCTCATCTGGAATTTCTCCCTGGATCCCAGAAGCAGGACATTTGTTGATCAGATATGCGGCTGTACAGACAGCCTCTCCCCAGAAAGATTTGCTCACACCAGAGGATGATAACATGCACCTCACCCTCTCCATAAGAGTTCTATTCATTCTCTCAGCCACACCATTTTGTTGTGGATTGGCTGGGACGGTTTTGTGCCTCTTGATACCTCTCTCACTGCAGAATTGATCAAACTCCTTTGACAAATATTCAAGCCCATTATCAGTTCTCAACACCTTCGGACATGTCCCTTTCTCAACCTCCACCTCCTTACACCAGGCTGCAAAGGTCTTGAAAGCATCTGATTTTTCCTTAAGAACATAAACCCACACCTTTCTTGACCAATCATCTATGATAGACATATAAAATCTACCACCACCCTTACTTATCACTGGTGCAGGCCCCCATAAATCCGAATGTATATAATCAAGAACTGAGTCTGAGGTGTGCTTACCCTTAGGGAATGAGAGCTTCTTAGCCTTTCCAAGCAGACAATCCTCACAGATTCCAAGATGCTCAGACCCATCACCTTCTATGAGTCCTTTCTTGATTAGTGCTTTGATTGTACCCTCTGCTGGATGCCCAAGTCTGAGGTGCCAGCTCCTCAGATCATTTCTTATTATAGAATTAGCTTCTGCATTCACCACAGTGGCCTGCAAGTAGTAGAGGCTCCCAACTCTTTGAGCAATCATCAGGGTTCTGGAATTCTTACATATTCTCATCTCACCTTTTTCTGATGTGAATGAGAAACCTTTCTTTTCAAGAGTCCCAAGGGAGATCAAATTCCTTTTGACCTGAGGAATAAACCTGACATCTGTTAGCTTCTTCACAGATCCATCATGCATTCTCAAGAAAATACTTCCAATTCCCTTAATTGAGCATGTCTGATTGTTTCCCAGCAGAACCGTGCCTGATGTTTCAACCAAATCTTGAAACCAATCTTCATGAGGACACATATGAAAGGAGCATCCCGAGTCCATTATCCAAGACCCCTTCTCATCCCTTTCCATAATATTCATCACCTCATGCTCCTCATCAGTTTCACCATTGACAACATTAGAGTGAGATGCACCTTCTGCCGCTTGCTTCTTTTTCCAAGCAAAACAATCACGCTTTAAATGTCCAGGTTTCTTACACCAATAGCAGCTCCTAGCCTCCTTGGTTCCATAAGTCTCACCCTTTGATTCACCTCCCTTCTTTTTAAACTTCTTCTTGTTGAATTTCTTGATATTCAAAGATTCTGGCTGAGACTCTGTCTTTCTGGGAGCGCATCTTTGCAATTCTTTTGCCATCAACGCTGCATGTACCTCGGCCATAGATAACACCTTATCTCTCCCATACAAGATGGCATCTCGCATCTGATCATAGGAGTTAGGCAATGCATTTAGAACAAGGATCGCTTTATCTTCATCTTTGATCTTGCCATCGATTGCCTCAAGATCATCCACTGCCTTTGAAAAATCCTCGAGCTGCTCCATTATGGACTTCTCATCGGTGAAGGTATAAGAGTAAAGTCTCCTCTTCAAATATAACCGATTAGCCAGAGATTTATCCATGTAAACCTCATCCAATCTGGCCAAGATTCCAGCCGCCGTAGTCTCCGATTGCACTTCCCTTAAAACCTTGTCACCCAGGCACAAAACGACCGCGCTATGGGCCTTCATCTGCATATCTTCAAGCTTGGCCTGAGCCTTCTCATCTAGGACTGGCTCCTTCCCTTTACCGGCCGGATCTGCCGAGGGAATCACCGCTGCAAGGCCTTGTTGAATTAGCACAGCCTTCATCTTCATTTTCCATAAGCCGTAGTCGTTTTTGCCCGTGAATTTCTCAGCCTCCATGCGTGCAGCCATCTCTTCTAGCTTCTTGTTCGCTTCCCACAGACGGCGCTGTCACGACCGACCATACTAGGGGTACAACAAGCGCGACGATCGCGACCAAGGGACAACATTAACCAAGTATAACCATTTATGAAAACTAAATTAGCTTAAAGGAAGAGACACATTTTGGTTTAAAGAAGTTTAAAGTTATAACTTTTCTATTAAATAAAAACGACTCATAATAAATACCTTTAAAATAATAAATACCTTTAAAAGAAAGCAGCGAAGATAAATAATTATTAAAAACCCAATCATCTTCTAAGAAAAACATTTAGTTTAATTCACGGGAATACCATTTTCAGATAACAAAGTAAACACTCGTTTAAAACCTAACACGACCAAACATACTCAAACACAGTACGAAAAAGATTTTAGTCTTGAGAAATAGTTTCAAAATATAGCAGCGGAAATAAGGTTTAAAGAGAGTCAAGGATAATGCCTATGTATGACGACACAACGCATCCTAAGTTCTTAGACCAACTCAACATCCTCCGCAACATCCCGCTCAACCTGCACATAAGAAAAAAAAATATGCAGGGCTGAGTACTTGTTGTACTCAATGGGCTCATGCCGAAAACATTTATACAGTTATGTCATCCATACCAGTGATCTCGAGTTTTATATGTACTAAAGAAATATCATCGAGAACACAAAAACATTTCATAGACTGGCCAGTCAAATAATCTCCCCACTTTCTCAACAATCCATCAATCACAATCATCATTCCATGTGCGACGAAAGTGTGGCCACACTATTCGCCCACGAGACTGGCCGACTAGCAAGGACGGCTCACGATCCCACCAGTGTACACAGCCTGATAGTTTGCGGCCCTACTCAGACCCGAATTCGTTTCACAACACAGCCATATAGCCTAACGGAGTAAACTCAGACGAACTAGGCATCAGGCACACAATCTCAATCAAAACAAACCATGGTATGACATAACAAGTTAAACCACCCTTATAACGCCACATAGTATTTTCGAAAAAATAAAGAGATTTGAAAAGAAAGCCCACCTCGTTCGCTTAACAATTCACAATCCAACTTATGGCAAATCTCGTTCCTCGAGTTCACGAATACACAATCACCCTTGTCAACGACAACACAAGTCAGCCTTCCACAAAAATCATACTACTATGCATGTCCTTTCGTTTCTCTCTCACCGTTTTTCTCAATTAACCCAACCCAACGTTCGTCACAAAGACGGAAAAACACACCGTAATATATATTAACTTATCACACGTGATCACATCATTAGGCACGTTCCTTGGACATACATACATCATATAATACTTTTAAACTTGAAAATAAGTGTCATTTTATCAAGGCAGAAAACTGGCAGAACTGCGCGACCGTGTTGTAAAAATCACTAAAAATTCACCCGACCTCATATGAAGCTAAATTTTGGTCACAACACAGAAGACACATTCAAGTTCATCTAGAAAAATTTGCACACTGAAATCACGTCGTTTAGGCAGTCAAATCAATAATTAAACTCTCTGGTCGGAACATAAAATTTCTGGCAGCACTGCGCAGTTCATTTGAAAAATTCACCGTAAATTCATCCAATGCCCAAAAAGGCTGAAACTTTTAGACGACTCAGAAGGCACTTCATATATTCATATAGTTCAAGAATCACATCAAACGGAGGTAATTTATTTGGTCAAACAGAATACGAAACCTTCTTGGCGAGAACACAAGTTTCTGGCAGAATTGCGCAGTCAACTTCAAAAATTTATTAAAAATTCATTTTTTGACCAAATGGGCTGAAATTTACACGAGACACAGAAAACACCTTGAAATTCACTCAGTAAAATTTCATATCAAACTTCGATCGTTTGATAGGTCAATCACACATCAGAAGCCACTGTTCGAACATCACAGATTTCAGGCTCATAATTTCGAATTTAGGGTTTCTTCTTCAATCAAACAAATACCAATTTTTCATGCTTATAACACACAATCATGCTTAAAAGTTCCTCATAATCATGTTTGCATATAAACCCACATCATTCACCAAAGATTCAAATCAAACTTCACATAAACTTAATAAAAAACGCATAACTATCAAAGTTCTCATGCAATCACACTTTCCCACCGATTAATTTTGCGATCTATCAATCCTACACCCTCTATATGCATGTAGGATTCAAGATTAAAGTTTCAATGAAGGAGATGAGAAGAAAACTTAGTTATACCTTCTTGAATCAAGAAAACGAACGGTAGAAACAAGAATGGAGGCGATTCGTCGGAGACTCTTGAAAATAAACTCCAACGGATGCAAGAACAAGGATGAATGGAGGATTTTTGGAGAGAACATGGAGAGGAAGAGGAGAGGCACGAAATTTATGAGGGAGATGGGGGCTAGGGTTTAGTTTAGGTGAATATATAGTTCTAGGTTTAATCCAATTAATTAATTAATTAATTGTGGAGGAATAAAATAGAGGCCAATAAATAAAATCTCACAATTAAAAGGAAGGCAAGTATTTCGAAAATTATGGCTAGAAATTCAATAAGGAATTTATTTGGTATTTACTTGGAGAGAAATAGATTCACAATTTAGGAAATAAAACGATGAATATTCCATAAACAAGGGAACAAAATAAATTAAATCTCCAAGTAGAAAATAATGAGGGAGGGGCGAAAATTTCCATAAGGAATTGCACAAGGAAATTATTTAAATCCCCAATTAAAAGAATAGGATTTAAATTAGGCAATTTATTTATAGGAAAAAGGCTCCCATAAAATAAGCAACAATTAATTAAATTCCCACAAGGAAAATATTGCATAGGGGGCGTGTCATATGGAAGAAAAGTAGGAGAAAAATATTCACATCCTCAATTAATTAGACATAGGAATTTATTTGAATAAAAAGGGATTCCACAAATTAGGAAACAAATAAAATATCCTCCAAAATTTAGTGGAGGGGCCGAAAATTCCAATGAATTGGCTCGAAAAATATAAATGCATGATCCTATTAATTATTTCCCCACATTGGAAAATATAAAACATCAAGCTCATCATTCCACATTAACCACGAAAATTTGGGATGTTACATATAAGAATCCAAAACACTTAATCACATAGAAACGAAAGTTTCATAATTCCAAGAATCCAAAATTCGAATAACATATAAGAAGAGTCACAAAAATTTGGGATGTTACAGGCGCCAATTGTTGTGATATATTAAATGTATACTGAAAACTCACACGCATGAACTAGAATGAAGAACGATAGAAGAAACCCTTTTGATTGGAAACTATTTTTATTCGAATGTGCAGAGAGATTTTACAAACAAGAATTGATCACACTTCTATCAAACTAACTTCCTCTATATATACAAAGATAGGAAGCTAAAACTAAGTGAAAAAGACTTCACACAATCAGTTATAACTACTTCAGACAGCTAATGAGTTCAACTGAATCTTTGAACTTCTTGATCTGATGATATGTAGCTCACTGTAACGCTCCATGCACTCGCATCCACATGCGGTTCCTTCTCCTTTGCTAAAGTGTGTATTTGACCACAATCTACAAGGAGAACTCGGAAAATGGCCCGGGAACTAGTGGGAGCCGTGGCGGAATCCATGGAACTCGACCGTGACTATGTGGAGGAAGCTTTGGAGCTGAAATCAAGTTTTCAAAAATTTGGCGGGAATTTCTACCCACCATGCCCCGAGCCAGATCAAACCCTAGGGCTGCCCGCGCATAACGATCCGGGTCTCTTCACTATATTGCTCATTCGCGACGGACTACCTGGCTTGCAGATCGATCGCCAAGACCAATGGTTTGAAGTGAATCCTCCTCCCAATTCCATGATTGTCAATGTAGGAGACCAGCTTGAGGTAACTAAATCTTTACCTATATCTATCTATATAGTGGCAGAAAAAAAATTGGTAAAGAGATGTTAATAAAAAATTTATTTAAGAATGTATTTTAGGGGATTCAGATTATTGATATGGCTTTTTGCATAACAATTTATCTAAAATTTGAAAAAAAGTAACGAATTGAAATTATGAATACAGTTACTTCATAAGATTTTGAACGAAAATATTTTTTTTACTATACCTGTTAATTGAAATTATTTGGCATAGATGTTTACCAACGGGAGATGCAAGAGCTCTCGGCATAGAGCGGTGGTGAACGAGGAAAGAGAGAGAATGTCGATCGCGGTGGGGAATGGCCCGGGAAAAGACGTGATGGTGGGGCCGGCCGCCCCACTGGTGGAGCGGGACGGCCGCACCTTCTATCGTTCAATGAAGTATGTACAATATGTTGAGTCTCAGCTCACCCGTGCTTACAATGGCATGTCGATTCTTGACGAACAAAAGATATAAGGACTATATACAACATTTGCCTAATTTGAGGAAATAAAATGATGACAATACTTGTATACTTAATAAACTATGTTCTTTTTTTTTTGGTTATTAAGAAGATCGGTGCATTATTATTATGTCAGGAACATTTGTTGTACTATTTTACTTTCGAGTGGAACTGTGGAAGAGAACTTTTTCTTTTATTTTGTTATAATAAAATACTCCCTCTGTTCATGAAATGTTGTCATGCTTTGTCATTTTGGTCTGTTCATAAAATGCTGTTCACTTTATTTTTTTTCTTCAATTTTTAGTAAATGAACTCTACTTTCAACTAACTCATTACACTCATATTTTATTATAAAACTAATACATAATGTGAGACCAATATTCCTCTAACTTTTTCCCCTTAATTTTTTGTTCATATTTCATAAAATCGTACCGAGTCAAACTTGTACAACATTTCACGGATAGAGGGAATATTTTGTTTTCATTTTTATTCTTTCCTCATGAGCCCCCACAAACTTCGTTATTTGTTAGTCGACACGTTTACTTTTTCCATTTTTTGTTATAATCATTTTAAGATCTTTTAATTATAAAAATTTGCGATGAATGCATCACTTTAAAAATTTCGAATCTTATTAACACCATGATTTTTATTTTTACCAATTATTTCTATCATTGGTATGCTGAAAAGAAGTCTAGTGGCTAGGGCTGTCAAATCGGTACCCGCGGGTATCCGACCCGAAATTTTCGGGTACCCGATCCCGAAAATCCAAAAAATTGCTACCCGATACCCGATCCGAAAAAATTTTCGGGTATCCAGTCCCGAAAAATCGGGTACCCGAATACCCGATTTAAAAAAAATAATTTTTCATATTTTTCAGATGGATATTTTACATGTTTGGATTTATTTCTGGTGCATCCTTCAATTAATTAGGCTGAATAATTATTCAATCTAAAGATTGAATAATTAAAGCTTTTCAATCTATACATATATCCCATTCCCGTCTGCAAAATCAAAGCTTTTCAAAAGGGGCCTCCTGCTTTGATTCTTAATTTTATGTCAATGAAGATCAAAGGAGTGGATCAAACGACGCCGTATGGCCTTGCTGCGAGAGAGGATGTTAGGGCTAAACATAAGTATCAGACTCTTGTTCAGGACTATCACGACTTGCAAAAGGTATTTTCATTTATGTGGGTTTTGATTCTTCTATTTTGAATTTGGGGATCTGAGGTTTTATTTGCTTATTTGTTTATGAGCTGCTGTTTTATGTGTCATTTGCTTGGATATTGATCTTTGGAAATTGATTTGCTGTTTTATCCTGTTACACAGTGTTACAAGACAAAATTACTAGTATAATAATGATGTTCTAATTAACTAGGCTGAATAATTATTCAATATAAGTTGAGAATTTACAGAATATAATATTTGATTTATTTTAGCAAATGAGTGTACTATGGATTAATTAACTGAAAATTTACAAAATATAATAATCATAAAATCTAATTGAATTAGGCTACTTAGACAATACGAAATTGAAATGGTATGAAAAACATGATTGTAAAGTGTATATACCAAATAAATTTGAAACATGTGACAAATAAAATAAAATATTATTAAAATTATATATATTTTTCGGGTATTCGGGTATTACCCGATCGGGTATCGGGTTACCCGATACCCGAATATCCCAATAATCGATCCCGACCTGAAACCCGATTTTTCGGGTATCGGGTATCCAATTACCTGATTTTTTCGGGTTCGGGTATCGGGTATCCAATACCCGATATCCAATTTGACACCCCTTAGAGCATCCACAACGGTGGTGGGAGTGAAGGCCGCCGTCCGTGCCAGCGGCGAGGACGAGGACTGCCGCCGCTGCGCTCGCGCGTGCCAGCGAGCAGGCGACGTGGCGGCTTATGATTGGCAACGGCATAGCCGTTGTCTTCGAATATTTTTTTTTATTTTAAAAATCATTTTTAAATTATATAAAATGATTAAAAAAATTTTCCAAATCTCAAAAATATGGCCGTTTTTTTCCAGTTTTTTCTGAATTTTTTTGATTTCCCCCCCCCCCAAAATCATCTATAAATACACACATTCATCATCCATTTATCACATCAATTCATCTCTCATTCTTAATTCTCATACAAACTATCAACACATTCATCCCTCATTCAAAACCTCAAATGGATTTCACCCATTGTGAAGTCCTCGGCTCGGCTATGGTACGTGAATAATATCGCCGACATCATGTTCACGTGTATTATCTTACACAACATGATTATAGCCGACGAAGAGCCGAGGGCGGCTAGCTTCTACGACGAGGACGAAGCCGGAAGCTCAACAGCGAGGTCTCCCTCACGCCGAGGCGAGCATACGACGGTCGGCCAAAGAATCGAGACAAGGCACACAATGCGCGATACCCGAATCCACAATCAACTACAAGAAGATCTAATCAAACACATGTGGGCGAAATTCGGCAACGCGTAGTGGTTTTTTTAATTTTTAGTATTTTAATTATGTAATTTTTAATTTTTTAGGATTTTAATTATGTCGTTTTTATTTTATTTGTCATTTGTAATATTATTTAGGTTTTTTTAATGAATTTTAGTATTATTGAAATGTTATTGTTTAATTGAATTTTAAATTAATTGTGCTCGTCCTTGCGGAAGAGCACAACTGTGGGTGTTGTGCTCTTGCCAGAGAGCAAGTAGAAAAAGTGGGGCCAGGCCCACAACCGTGCCGCTGGCAAGAGCATGATTGTGGATGCTCTTAGTGGCCGGACATAGATAATATTAATTAGAATTATTTGGTCGGACAGATAATATGAATTAGAATTATTTAGTGCAGATATTTAGCAACGAGAGATCCAAGAGTGATTTTTATAGAGTGGTGGTGTCGTGGTGAACAAGGAAAGAGAGAGATTGGCAGTCGCGGTGGGGAACTGTCCGGGCACAGAAGTGGTGGTGGGGCCGGGCCGCCAACTATCGTTCTATGAACTATCGAGATTATGTGGAGTTTCAGTTCACCCGTGCTTACAATGGCATGTAGATTCTTGATGAAGAACAAAAGATATACTTCTTCCGTCCCTCATTAATTATCAATGTTTGACTTGGCACGCATTTTAAGAAATTTAGTGTAAGTGTGTGGAAAAAGTTAATGGAATGTATGTCTTATTTTTAAATATTAATTTTACAATAAAATGTGAATGAGATGTGTTAGTTGAATGTGGATCCATGATAAAAAAATAGTGTGCAAAAATAAGGGCCTTAATTAATTAGGGACAGATGAAAAGGAAAATTTGTGCTCCCTCCGTCCTTCTGTAACTGAGTCATAATCCATTTTGGGTTGTCCCTAGCTGAGTCATTTCCTTTTTTATCAAAAAGAACTTTACTCTCTTGTCATCTCTCTACCTTTTTCCTTTCTACTTTATTCTCCTTTTACTTAACTCATTTAAAACATTTTTTCTTAAATCTCGTCTCGAAAATAAATGCATCTACTACAGAGGGACGGATGGAGTATGTTAAGGAAGAAGTTCCTTAACTCGTAGATTTTGCGTCGAACGTCGTGGGAGCTTTTTCCCGTTGATCAATCCGGCGTCAAAATTAGGGTTTTGTGCGTTTTGCACGTTTGAAAGGAATGAGAGTAAGAGAAAGTATTTTATTTCTTGAATGATTGAGAATAATAGAATGACTCCTATTTATAATACTAGCTCTAACTTACTAAACAAGAAAATAAAGATCCTAATAATATAGGAGTAAGATGTGTTAAATCAATATTAAACTAAATAAAAGATATGTGGGGATATTCCTAGTGATATACTCGTATCAGAGTATCAATTAATGGAAGACGGTGTCTGACAGCTTAAGTACTGGCCAGAGGTGGACGCAAAAATAAACATCCAAAGGGGCTGAGATCTTTAATTTTTTTTACATTTTTCGACAATTTACATCATTTGTAAGGGCTGATATACAATAATTTACATTAAACATCAATATATTGTAAAGAAAGATTAATAAAAAAATGTTTAAAAAGTAAATTCATTAAGAGCTTTAGAGCATCCGCAACGGTGGCAGCCGTCGCCACCACCGTCCGCGCCGCTGGAACGGAGAGGTCTCGCCGCCGCTGCGCTCCCGCCGCTGGCACGGTGCTGCTCGATGCATCGAGTAGCGCCGCGCCAGCGAGCAGCTGACGTGGCGCGCGCCGATTGGGCAATGGCATAGCCGTTGCCTTTAAAAAAAATTTTAAAAATTTTAAATAGGTTTTTAATTAAAAAAATGATAAAAAATAAAAAAAAAATTCACAGCCCAAAAAAATTATAACCGTTTATTACCGTTTTTTACAATTTTTATTTTTTTTAAAATTTTTCCCCCAAAAATACACACTTTCATCTATAAATACCCCCACTTTCACACCCAAAAATTCACATTAAACTACACAATTCTCATATTCATTCTCCAATATCCATTCTCATCTTCATTCTCCCATATCCATTTTCATCTTCATTCTCTCATACCCTAACAATGTCCGGTCAAGGCGATGACAACCCGCCCTCTCGCGGTTGGAACCCCGAATGGTTTGGTGCACAACCGTTTCCTAGTCCGGAAACGGAATATTCGGCTCCTCCTCAAACCCAAGATTCAGCCATTCCGGGTGGCTACCGGCCATACCCAATCGTCGACCAAGGTGCCTCCGAAGGGCGATACGGGTGGACACCGGAGCCTAGGCCGACCGCCCCCTCCCAACCTCTGCAAGCTCCTACTCGCGGCAGCGGTGTCCGCACACCGTACACGCCGGCAGAGATGGATAAATTGTTCAAGGCGTACTTTGAAATCTCCGAAGATGCGGCGGTTGGCACGAACCAATCCGGCGATCACTTTTGGTGGCGCGTCTCTCGCCAGTACAATGCAAACCGGCCACCTGGAACGATCGAGCGCAACGAGAGTATGGTGCGCAACTGCATCGGCCGAGCCAACGAAGAAATTGGCAAGTTCAATGGCTATTTCCTCCAGGAGACGCGGAATGCTGGGAGCGGCCGGAGCGAGGTCGACATCATCACTGCCGCGTTGAGCACCTACCAATCCTTGAACGACAAGTCATTCAAGTACCTCAACGTTTGGCAGGAAACGCGGTTCCACCCGAAGTATTTGGGAGGCGTAACATCCTCCTCTAGCGGCTCCTCCAAACGGTCAAGGTTGGTATTCTTATCCGACTCCGGCTCCGAAGAAGTGGCTAGCCAACTCGCCGGAGCTAACTTGGGTAGCCCCGACGCCGGACTAAGCGGTTCCCAACGCCGACCGTAAGGAAGGAAGAAGGCGGCGGCCGACCGCCGTCGCGGCGCGACTCCATCTGCCCCTGCTCCCTATGTGCCACCTCCACCCCCGAACAACTCGCTGTGGATGCTCTTACACCAACTCAATATGGCCGATAGGTCAACTATGACCCCCACGCAACTTCAAACGCACGAGACCATGATAGTGGGTCTCCAAAAATAATTGGGGTTGGTGCCGCCGGATGAGTAGTCTTCCTCGGGTAATATTAGCCAATAATTATGTAATTTTTAATTTTTAGGAGTTTAATTATGTAATTTTAATTTTTAGTATTTTAATTATGTAATTTTTAATTTTTAGGATTTTAATTATGTCTTTTTTATTTTATTTGTAATTTGTAATATTTATTGTGGTTTTTTAATGAATTTTAGTATTATGGAAATGTTTTTGTTTAATTGAATTTTAAATTAATTGTGCTCGTCCTTGCGGAAGAGCACAGCTGTGGGTGTTGTGCTCTTGCCAGAGAGCAGGCAGAAAAAGGGCCGGGCCCACAACTGTGCCGCTGGCAAGAGCACAGTTGTGGATGCTTAGCTCCTAGTCACCTCCATTTGGGTCCGCCCATGTTACTTGCCACCTACTCACCTCGTGTATTGTGTGTAGATAATTTTTTTTCCAATGATTTTCGTTTTGTCATTTCATTATCGAATTATTGTCTAGCATATATGTAAGCTCATTTCATATCTTTGGTCGATTCTTTCCTATATAATCGGTTGAACCAGCTTATTATAAAAAGTTTTGTTGTTAAGTGGTGGTTGTTTCTATCTCTTTAAATGTAACTAAAATATATGATTAGAATCATTATTGTATATTATAAAAATTTTGTTGGTAAGTGGTTGTTGTTTCTATCTCTTTAAATAATGTAACAAACCAACAAACGCTCTAATTAAATACACCGGATCATACTTTCATAAAATCACATAACCGCCATGATTATTTTCTACCCCCTCGTCCCATAATAGATGGAGGCTGGAGGCACACTTGGAAAATGACACGAGATTTTAGAAGATGTTGTTTATATGTTAAGTGGAGAGAAAAAATAATATATTTATATTAACGTGAGAGGGAAGTTTTCCAAAAAAGAAAATATGATATCTTTTGTAGAACAAACTATTATGGGAAAGTGTGACATCTATGTTGACGTAGGGAATATAAAATTGTGAGAAATAAAAATATTAGATTCTAAATTTCGACAAAGCTTAAACAATGTCAACATCAGTATTACATTGGAAACACAAAAAATAACAGTCAGGATGATCGAGTGGTCTAAGAGCATCCACAACCGTGCTCTTGCCAGCGGCACGGTTGTGGGCCCGGGCGGTACTATTCATGCCTGCTCTCTGGCAAGAGCACAACACCCACAACTGTGCTCTTCCGCAAGGACGAGCACAATTAATATAAAATTCAATTACACAAAAACATTTCCATAATATTAAAATTCATTTAAAACCCACAATAAATATTACAAATGACAAATAAATTAAACATTGCATAATTAAAATCCTAAAAATTAAAAATTACATAATTAAAATCCTAAAAATTAAAAATTACATAATTAAAATCCTAAAAATTAAAAATGACACTACTCGTTGCCGAATTTCGCCCACATGTGGTTGATTAGGTCTTCTTGTAGTTGATTGTGGATTCGAGTATCGCGCATTGTGTGTCTTGTCTCGATCCTCTCGCCAACCGTCGTATGCTCGCCTCGGCGTAGGGGAGACCTCGCTGTTGAGCTTCCGGCTTCGTCCTCGTCGTAGAAGCTAGCCGCCCTCGGCCCTTCGTCGGCTATAATCATGTTGTGTAATATAATACACGTGAACATGATGTCGGCGATGTTGTTCAATTCGTAGTATTCTTGTTCTTCGCGTTCCGCTTCCGCCATAATATGGGTGAAATCCATTTGAGATTTTGAGTGGGGGATGAATGTGTTGATAGTTTGTATGAGAATTATGAATGAGAGATGAATGAGAGATGATTTGATGTGATAAATGGATGATGAATGTGTGTATTTATAGATGACTTTGGGGAAAAAAAAAATAAAAAAAATCAAAAAAATTCAGAAAAAACGGGAAAAAAACGGCCATATTTTTGGGATTTGGAAAATATTTTTTTTTTTATTTTTTAGCATTATTTATAATTAAATACCGATTTTTAAAAAAATAAAATAAAAAAAGTTTAAACACAACGGCTATGCCGTTGACGAATGGGAGCGCGCCACGTGTGCGTCCGCTGGCACGGACGTGCTCGATACATCGAGCAGCGCCGTGCCAGCGGCGCGGCTGCAGCGGCGGCGGTCCTGCGCCTTGCCAACGGCGCGGACGGCGGTGGCGTCTTTCGCCACCGCTGCGGATGCTCTAAGGCGCCAGACTCAAGTTTTGGTCTTCTTAGACCATCTCCAATCATTTACATTAAACTCAAACCCATTTTTGAGTATACGTCACATTAAAAAGTAGTTTTACTCTAACCATTAAATTCAAAATTTACACTATTTTTGAGTTTTTGTCTCACAAAATTTTTGCAATAACACCATATTTAGTATTGTTTCACAAAAACACCAAAATAACTTTTAGTTTGGTGTATGGTTGGAGAAGGTTTCTATACCAAAACTCATTTTTGAAGTATGGTTGGAGATGGTCTCACAGGTGAGGGCGTTGCTTCATATCCCAATTCTCACACTTTTTAACTTCCCTTTTTGTAATTTAATTTTTTGTTGTTCGTGTTATGCCATGCACATATACAACATAATGCTACATTTTGAGTATTAGTAGTCTCTATGTTCCATTTTCTTTTTAGCTTGTCCATCTAAAATGAACTATTACTAAAAATGAAAATTTCTTCATTTCTATTTTATTCTTTCTCTTTTACTCTACTCTCCCCACTTATAAAATCTCGTGTTGCTCAAGGGATGGGTCATCTTTCTTAGGCCACCCGCAACGCGTCACGCGGGTGGCCCGTGTTTCGTTCCGCAGTGACGGAACCGGGGCGGGACGCGTTGTAGAGTCTCGTCCCGTCACCAGCCCGTCCCCAGCCCGTCACGTTACCCGTCGCCCCGCGACGGAACGCGGGACAGCTCGCCACGCGCCGAGGCGACGTGGCGCGCTCTCAGGCCACGCGTGACGCCCACTCACCGTCCCGCGAGTGGGCATCGTCACGGTGACGCAATAATTCATTTTTTAAAAAAAATCAGATTATATAAAAAATAAAAATTATAAA
Organism: Salvia splendens; assembly: GCF_004379255.2. Classification (NCBI taxonomy): domain Eukaryota; kingdom Viridiplantae; phylum Streptophyta; class Magnoliopsida; order Lamiales; family Lamiaceae; genus Salvia; species Salvia splendens. The sequence goes on along the minus strand of NC_056043.1, from coordinate 32,073,257 downwards.
TGGTAATATTACCGTTTAAAGAGCCGTTTCACCTTTTTTTTAATTTTTTTTAATTTTTTTACTCTATAAATACTCCTATTTCATCCTCATTTCACACACAACTACACATCTATTCTTCTCAATTCATCTCCATTTCCTCTCCAATTTTCATCTAACATCTCATCACAAAATGTCCGGTGACGGAAACTCCAGTGCGTGGGATCTCAACGCGTTCGGCGACTGGGGGAGCATGTACAACATATTGGGTGGTTCCGGTTCAGCGACGCCGGGCACCCAAGGTTTGTCGACTCCGGGGGGTACCAACCACCCAATTTTGATGTTGATGCATACGCTCGTCCCTCCGCCCCGCGGTAATCGCACGGATTATCCCAGATTCGGGAGGATTATCCTGTTCAACCCACTCCGGAAGAAGGCCGAGGCAGGGGAAACTCCAGGGCGGAGGCGGAGGCGGACGAGGAGGAGGAGGATCTAGGCCGGCATCCGTACGGCCCCAAAGAAATGCTGGCGGTGTACAACGCCTGGATCAGCGTCTCGTACGATCCCATCATCGGGAATCAACAACCTCAGAAGTGCTTCTGAGAAAAGGTCACCGACGCCTACCACGAGATTAAGCTGAAAAAGACCTGCCGCCGCACATATAAGATGCTCCGCGCTCACTTTGACCGAGTCGACAGAGAGGTCAAACTCTTCTGCGCCATCTACAAGAATGAAGCGGCGCAGTACCAAAGCGGAGCCACGAGAGCCGGCATTCTGAGGTCGGCTTTGCGGGTCTTCTTCGAAGACACCGGCAAACAATTCAAATATGCCGATGTTTGGGAGCTCGTCAGGGACGAGGAAAGGTGGGCCGGCGGTGTGCGGTCCCGCTCGGTCTCGACCTCGAAGCGTACGACGCACACGACGAGTGGCCGATACTCGTCTGGTGAGGGCGGTTCGGGCATCAGGCCACAAGAGTTTGCCTCGTATGAGGATGAGACTCCGACAGACGATGCCAGGGGGTCCTCCCGTGGGCGCCGTCGGCCGCAAGGGAGAAATGCAGCGAAGACGACTAGAGGGAGGAGGGGCCGAGCCGAATCAAGCTAGACGGGCTCGGGCTCGAGGGGACCCCCCAACTCCCTTATGGCCATGTACATGACCGCCACAATGGCAGACACTTCCCGCTTTACGCCTACCCAATACGAAGCCTGGCTTAACGGAGTCAAGTTTATGGTGGCACAACTTGGTATCCCGCCTCCAAGTGGCCTCGGTGCACCTCCACCGTCTTCGGGGGATGATTCGCCGGCGGAGTAGTTTTTTTATTTTCTATAAAATTGTATTTTAAATTATGTTATTTTTATTTTTAGGATTTTAATTATGTCTTTTTTTTTATTTTTTTGGAATTTTAAGTTGTATTTTATTTTATGTTGTAATGTTATTTTATTTTGAATGAAGTGTGGTTTTTATTTATTGAATTTGTTGGAAAAAATTAAAAAAATGAAATTGAATTAATAGTAATTTAAGGGACGGTTAAGGGACGGAGGGTGGTAGGTTTCGTCCCTTAGTTAAGAGATGGAGTGAAAAAGTATAGTGGGGCCCGCAAATAGTGTTTTAAGGGACGGTGTAGTGACAGCGTTGTGGATGGCCTTAGGATGTGGGAAGTAATAATTATGAAATTTCCAAGCCTTCTTAGAGTAACCACAATAGGGGAGCCGCGGCTCATGGCTTGCGGGTGGCTCGGCCGCAGCTCCCTATTGCTAGCGTCACCGAGGGCCGCGGCGGGGGTGGTGCCCATGGGAGAGCGACGGCGGCGGCTCGGCCGTGCCTCTTGGCCGAGAGTCGCGGCTCCCCCATTTTTTGATTTTTTTTCTTAATTCTATAAATATACCCATTTTCCTCCATTATTTTAGCTCATTCCAATATCCACTCTTTTCAATTTATCTCAATTCTACTTTCAAAAAATGAGTTCCGATAATGAGTTTCAACAATTGATCGATAGGAGTTCGATGAATTGGTTGAAGAGGTGCAACGTGAAGCTGACGAGGAGGCGGCGGTCCCTCGACCGATCCATCATCGGCGGACAATCCGCCATGACCATGTCGGGGCCAACCAGCGGCTGATGGAAGACTACTTTGGCAATAACCCCCGTTATCCGCCAGAGATTTCCCGTCGCCAATTCAGAATGTCGCAACGACTCTTCATCCATATAGCGACGACATTGGCGCAGCGATACAGGTACTTAACACTGCGACGTGATGCTAGCAGCCGAATCAGATTGTCGACATAGCAGAAGTGTACCGCTGTAATTAGGCAGCTTGCCTATGCTTGTCACGCTGACATGTTCGAAAAATACTTACATATGGGTGAAACAACTTCCCTAAAGACTCTGAGACAATTTTGTAATGGCATCCAGGAGATTGATAGATATGCACGGGGACGGTGCACCATTTTCCAGGGATGTTGGGCAGCATCGATTGCATGCGTTGGGAGTGGAGGAACTGCCTGGTGGCTTGGAAGGGGCAGTTTACATCTGGATTCAAAAGGAGACACCCCACGATGATCCTGGAAGCCGTTGCTGACTACCATTTGTGAATCTGGCATGCGTATTTTGGTGTCGCAGGGTCGAACAACGACATCAACGTTCTACAGTCGTCTCATCTCTTCAATGACGAGTGCTGGGGTGAGGGTCCGATGGTCAGATTCATGGCCAACAGCACGCAGTAAAACATGGCATACTATTTGGCAGATGAGATATACCCTCATTGGCGCGTGTTTTTCAAGACGATCTAGCAACCGGTTGGGCCGTAGCAATTCTATTTCACGGCAAAACAAGAGGGTGCTAGGAAGGATGTTGAGCGAGCTTTTGATGTCCTCCAATCCCGATGGGCCATTCTACCGTGCCCGGTACGAGTTTGGCATGAAAATGATGTCGCCTGCATCATGTATGCATATATCATATTGCACAATATGATAATAGATGACGAAGGGTTTGCTGCAGAGTGCTGGGCACCGGAAGAGGGTGCTAGTACAAGTCACGGTATTACCACCTCCCCACTGCATATGGGTGTACCGCGTACTAATGCACACTTGATCCAACGATTCACCGATGAGGGAAACATTACATACGACACTGTAGGCTGATTTGGTTGAAGAGGTCAGGAATCGTAAGGGAGGGGGCAAAGCGTGATATGCGTTCGCAGTGTTGTTTGTGTGATGTCGATAATTTTCGTTGTATAATTTTACTCATTTCTATGATATAACGAAGATTTGGTTTTAATTTTTTTTATTATGCATTTTTAGATTTATTATAGTCCGATAATTTTTATTCTACTTAAATTAAAATATACAAAAATTGAAAAAATAATTTATTGGTGAGTTGGACATGTCCACTATTAGGGTGGACAAGTTTTTTAATGGCCCAGCCAAGTTTCGTGGCCTAGACCAGTGGCTTGGCCTAGACCTATACATTTATAAACACATTTCTTAGCATCTCGTGTTAATACTTTTATTTAATGTTTCGACCCACTTGGAATTATAAAATTTTTATTCAAGAAATGAGTTGGCTCTTTAAAAAATTTTATTCCAGAAATGAGTTGGCTCTTTTAAAATTTTTGTTCAAGAAATGAGTTGGCTCTTTAAAATTTTTTATTCAAGAAATGAGTTGGCTCTTTTAAATACATTTCCCGAGGAATTATTAATAATAAATTTATAGAATAACAAGATGAAGACGTGATGTGCCTCTTATTTTTTATACTTTGAAGTGCCCGTTTGATTGGTCACGTTAGAAAACTATCGAAAACAATAAATTAATTCTGCATCGAGATGTAATTGACGAATATTTAACCTTGTTCGATGACAAATCATTAAATTAATTCTGCATCGAGATGTAATTGACGAATATTTAACCTTGTTCGATGACAAATCATTAAATTAATTCTGCATCGAGATGTAATTGACGAATATTTAACCTTGTTCGATGACAAATCCAAATGACTAACGTCATTTTAAATCAATTTAGTTAATAACACAGATGTCATTTTTAAACCGTTTTAATTCACACGAGTTCATACCTCTCGTATGAAGTAAAATGATCGAAAAATGACTTAGTTGGTATTTAAAATTCACTTTCGTGTTTTTATTCTAATCTTTCTATTTTTAATCTAATAATTGCAATGTCTCTCTTATTTTCTACTACCATGGAGTATAATTTAACTAAAGTCCAGTTTTGTATATATACTACTCCCGTCTCTTAAATTTTATCATACTTTGATCAGTCACGAGTTTTAAGAATTTAATAAAAAGTGAGTTTAAAAAGTTAATAAATAGTGGGTCTTACTTTTATATATTAGTTTTATAACAAAATGTGATTGATATGAGTTAGTGGAATATATGGTTCACTACAAAAATGGTAAAAAGTGAAATGTGACAAATTTTATGGGAAAGACTGCGATGAAAAATTGTAACAAAATTTAAGAGACTAAGAGGGAATAGTAGGTTATTTTAAATTACATATAAAGTGAGTGGGAAATATATAAAATATTACTCCCGACGTCCCAACTAAGTTGAGATATAACTTTTGGCCCCGTAAATTAAGAAATTGTGTTGAAAAGTAGGAGATGAGAATAAAGTATGAAAGATAAAGAGAGAGTAAAGTAGATACTGTCATAAATTAAAAGTGATTGGATGTTTTTGTTTTTTGTTAAAAAATAATACGACTCAACTTAGTTGGGATATCCCAAAGAAGAATACGACTCAACTTAGTTGGGACGAAGGGAGTATTTGCAACTGTCGATCACCTTCCTTGACTAACGTGGTGTATTTAATTTTAAATGTAATGCCAACGCTTTTCTTGTGTTGATTTATGGCAAACTTGGACATTTCTGGTGTATTCAATTCTCTCTATATATACAATCTCATGATCAAGGCAAATATACACCAAAACCCAACCTAAATTTGAAAAAAAATAAAATGGCAGCAGCTGCAGTTTCTGATCACTCGTCTGCTGATGATACTTGTTTTGATAATCCCTTTGAGTACAAGAAATCGGTTCAATCCATTGTAGATTCGTCCAATCTGAAACATCTCCCTTCCAAATATAACCTCGAACTCGGAGGCGGCAATGACACGAGCGCTACGAGCAGCGAATCGCTCCCCGTCATCGACTACTCCGCCCTTACCTCCACGGACCCTAATCGACGCTCTGAAGCCGTCGCTGAATTCGCCAGAGCATGCGCGGATTGGGGGGTTTTCTTCGTAAGTACTCCCTCCGTCCACCTTTAAATGACTCATTTTTCTTTTTTGTTTGTACGCAGTAAATGTTTCATTTCACTTTTACTCTTTTTAGCAAGTGGACCCCGCATTCCCTAATTTTTTTATTGTAAAACCAATACATAAAAGTAAGACTTATCTTCTGCTAACTTTTTTCTCCACTGTCTTTTATAAAATTAAATAATTTCTTAAAATGTGCATCGGGAAAAATGGGATAATTTATTAGCACACGGAGAGTAAAGTTTTAAAATCAATATCATGATCATGTTTTATGAAACTTTTAAAAAAAACATCCATAAAACTTAAGTTTATTCTGGTCTCACAATAGGAGTCACATTTGTTGTGGGCACGAGTTTTAAGAAATGTAGAGAAAAGTGAGTTGAATAAGTTAGTAGACTAAGGGTCCCACTTTTATATATTATTTTTATAATATATTGTGAATGGAATAAAATGGTGGAACGTGGGGCCTAGTAAAAGTGAAATGAAACTCTTATTGTGGGACGGACTAAAATTGCAAAATGTGAATCATATTGTGGGAGTTAGTACTATGTTATTCATATTTTTCAACAAACAATGTCGCTTTCTTTAGGAAATAGACAACTTTGTTTAATTCATCGCCAAAATCATTGAGCATTACCAAAATTTGATCAAATTTCATGATTTTTTCTAACAATTTTCCCTAGCTGGTGAATCATGGGCTGCCGGAGGAGTTGATTGCTTCACTATTTGCAACAGTGAGGGAGTTTTTCAACTTGCCTGACGATGAGAAGAAGCAGTACGAGGGGAAAAGTACTTCTTCTCCGATCGTTTGTGGGAATTTCAACGTGAAGACTACATCCAACCAAACCTTCACTTTGTGGAGGGATTTTCTCAAGATCCACGTGCACCCTGAATTTCACTGCCCCTCCAAACCCCAACCATTAAGGTAGCTCACACATTAATTTGTTAGAAATCCATGGATTTGATCATATGATCATAAAATTTGTTGGTTATAGTAGTTTCAGATCTTTCTTAATTGGTATATGTATTTTGTTTTATTCGTCAAGATTCTCCCTCAAACCCTTCAAACTTATCTTTAATCGGGTTGGACCAGTCTTCTATAGAATTTAGCCCAAATTTAAAGCCCTTCAAATATACCTTTGGCCTTTGGGTTAGTCATTTTTTTACATAAGATTTTCATGAGTAATTGTGTTTGATGTTGCAGGGAAATTATAGAGGAATATGCGGGGAGAGTCCGGAAAATAGTCCGAGAAATGGTGGGTGCGATAGCGGAATCCATGGAGCTCGACCGTGACTATGTGGAGGAAGCTTTGGAGCTGAAATCGAGTCATCAAAAATTAGGTGCAAGTTTCTATCCACCATGCCCTCAGCCAGAAAAAACACTAGGGTTGCCACCACATAACGACACTGGTCTCTTCACTATATTGGCCGTCCGCGATGGAGAACCCGGCTTACAAACCAACCGTCAAGGCCAATGGTTTGAAGTTACTCCTCCTCCCAATTTTGTGATAGTCAATGTTGGTGAACACCTTGAGGTAATTAATTAACTACTATCACTAAATGAATTAAAACTATTATTTTTTTAATTCTCGTGCCCAATAGAAGTGTTTCACTTGTAGCGAGACAGAGGCGATATTAAATAGAATTGTTTGGTGCAGATATTTAGCAATGGAAGATGCAAGAGCGATTTGCATAGAGTGGTGGTGAACAAGGAAAGAGAGAGACTGGCGGTGGCAGTGGGGAATGGTACGGGCAGCGATGTGATGGTGGGGCCGGCCGCTCGGCTGGTGGAGCGAGATGGCCGTGCCAACTATCGTTCTATGAACTATCGAGAATATATGGTGTCTCAGTACACCCGTGCTTACAATGGCATGTCAATGCTTGATGAACAAAAGATACATTATTAAGGTCGACATCTGAAGTACTTGGCCACCTACTATACTCACCTCGTGGATTGTGTTTTGATTTTTTTTTTGTGATTGTCGTTGTGTCATTTGGTTATCAAAATAATGTCGAGCATATCTATAAGCTCATTTATGGGTCGAACTGGCTTAGGGGTAATGGTTTCATTATAAAGAGGTGATGTAATATGTCTTGGTTATTATCATTAAACTTATTCCAAATTTGGTGCAAGCTTGATTCTTAAACAATCTAGCAATTCCTAGGGAATTCTAGTTAATTTTAATATTACAAAATTCATGATAATATCTCTTCTTATGTCGGCTAATGCTAAATATCTTTGTTTTTTAATATAATCTGTATATAATTATATTATGCTAAATATCTTGGTTCTACACTCACCGTCCACGAAAAATAGACCACATTTGCTATTTTGTGGTTGTCCACGAAAAATAGACTAAGTTTGAAAAAGAACCTCACATTTGCTACCTAATACAATTAAACACTATTAATAATATGGACCTCACATTCCACTAACACTACTTTCCTCTTACTTTACTAATTTCACATTAAAACTCGTGTCATTCACAATGCAGTCTACCTTTCATGGACGGAGGGAGTATTATTTTTCTTTATTTGTCACATTGTTCCGGATAATTCTTGTCGGTGGAGTTTGTTTAATAATTTGCAAATACAACACTCAGAATTCCACTCTCTGTTTAAACAGTCTCAAGATCAAAACTGATAGGAGCATACAATACACCCTTGAAAAAAAAAGAAAAAAAAAGGTGGCAGCAGTTGCAGTTTCTGAAAAGCCATCTGCTGATGATGCTTGTTTCGATAGCCCCTTTGAGTTCAACAAATCAGTTCAATCCATTGTAGATTCTTCCGATCTCAAACATCTCCCTTCCAAATATAACTTCGAACTCGGAGATAGAAACGTACAAGAATGACTGAATTGGTAATAAAGAACTCAATCCAAATGAGAACTCAGGAGTATAAAAACTCAATGTAAAAATAATTTTCAAAGTCTGTCTTTTAAGTTCAACAATGAGACCTTTATATAGGCAAAGGAAAATCCTAAACTTCTGGAAAATACAACTAGAAGGAAAATAATCAAAATAGGAAAACCTAATTTGTAGAAGGAAAAACAATTACTTCTAATATTTTTCCATCTACTAATTATATTAACTAGGAAATAAATAAAACCAAAAATATAACTCTTCCAATACTACATCAGTTTTGATCTATGCAAAGCTCATTCTTAATACAAAAATGCAGAACAAAGCATACAAATGTCATTTTTAAGTCATCATAAGCTTATTTTTACGTCATTATAGTAATGATGACATAAAATGATCTTAACATGACCACAAACCCGAATTTTATAATATGACCTAAAACTACTTTATAATGACTCTCCGTGTTTTTATTTAATTATTGACCATTAGATTGTCAAATATCATGGTCGGTATTTGTTCTGGATTTTGTATTGAAATCAATTTTTGTATTGATCATTTTCATATATATATATATATATATATATATATATATATATATATAGGATTGTATTCAAATCCTTTTTTCATATTTTCTCCTATTTCCTTCTTGATCTTAGCCCCACGATTTTATCATCCGACGGTTAGATTGATGCCACGTGTCATTTAATAATGCAGATTTTCAGTTAAATAATGCGTACTGACTAATAATGCACCGTTATAGTGTAATAATGCAGATTTTCAGTTGAATAATGCACACCGACTAATAATGCACCATTATAGTGTAATAATGCAGATCATCTGGACCGTTGATGAATGAGATCTAACGGTCCAGATTAAGAAGGAACTTAAATCTAAGGGGAGAAAAGAAGTTTAACACTACCCTATATATATATATATATAGGATTGTGATCAACTTTTTATAGTAATAACTAATAACTAAATATCAATTTTGTATGTTAAAAATATCAACACAAAGACATAAATTTATCAATCTTTCTTGTGTTGATAAATTATGTCTTTGTGTTAATATTTAAATTTACATGTTGTATTGATATAATTATGTCTTTATGCTGATAATTTTAATACACATTATTGAAAGTTATTAGTTATTACTGTAAATTAGTTAGCAAACTAATGCAACCATATATATATAGAGAGAGATATATTCATATATATAAATATATATATATATATATATATATATATGATCGTTATTCTCCTATTCATCCCTTAGATCCTTTATTCTTCTTAATATGAGCCGTTAGATCTCATTCATCAACGGTCCAGATGATCTGCATTATTACACTATAATGGTGCATTATTAGTCGGTGTGCATTATTCAACTGAAAATCTGCATTATTACACTATAATGGTGCATTATTCAATGGAAAATCTGCATTATTAAATGACACGTGGCACTAATCTAACCGTCGGATGACAAAATCGTGGGGCTGAGATCAAGAAGGAAAAATGAGAAAATATGCAAAAAGGAAATGAATACATCCCTATATATATATATATATATATATATATATATATAGGAGGTGTGATTCGTTGCTAAATTTCTTAAGTTGCTAACTCATCCACTCGGTGTATTAAAAATGTCAACATGATCACATTGAAATATCAACACAAATTTTTGTTCATATTTCAATGTGATCGTGTTGACATTTCACAGTATATTAAAATGTCAACACAAATTTGTGTTGATATTCCATTGTGATCCTGTTGACATTTTTAATACACTGGATCATATTGAAATATCAACACAAATTTTTGTTGATATTTCAATGTGATCGTGTTAACATTTTTAATACAATGCGTTGATGAGTTACCAATTTAAGAGAAGTTAGCATTATAACTCACCCCTATATATACATATGTAAAAACAAGAAACCTTTAATTTTGGTAATAATAGAATTTGGGTTGGGCCTAAATATATAGTACTCCCTCTGTCTCAACTAAGTTGATACAAAACTTTCGGGCACGAAGATTAAGAAATTGTATTGAAAAGATTAAATGAAAGTGTAATAAAATAGGAAACAGAAAAAAAAATATATGAGAGATAAAGAAAGAGTAAAGTAGATGATGAAATAAAGTAAGAGTGAATGAATGTTTTGTTTTTTGTCAAAAAGGAAAATGACTCAATTTTGTTGGGACGTCCCAAAAAGGAATGTGACTCACTTAGTTGGGACGAAGGGAGTACTAGTTTATTTAGATGCCCAATGATAGTGAACTGCTTCAGTTTCTTTCAATCTAAATACTTCATTAAGAACCTCCTTATGCAATTGTATAAGATTTTTATGAGTCTTAGTTTTGAGTGAAAATGTTAATTAATCAAAGTTCAACCTTAACTTATTAAAATCTAATTTCATAATTGTCACGACCACAACTTCCTAATACTAGTGAGCGTAGCTATTTCGTAACTAAAATAATTTCATCAATCATGAACTCATCATAAAGGAAATAATTAACTCGAGGGAATAGTCTCGAAGGCGAATGGGTACAAAGTCAGATCAAATCAGAGTAACAAAGCCAAATTCATAAGTTCCTAGAACAAAATTCTAATGCAGCGGAAGGTTCCAAGACAAAATAGTATGTATGAGGACATACTCCCTTGGGCTACCTAACTACTTATTAACGATCTCTTCCCAACACCTTCGTCACCTCAATCACGTTCAACCTGCACGTTAGAAAAGAAACATGAATGGTTGAGTACTTGATATACTCAATGAGCACACTGCCAAAAGCAGTTCTATTTAATTTGTCAGCCATAGTTGAGTGAACACAGGGTTTTTATTTAAAAATGCCCGAGTCACTAAATTCCTTTCATTTCATAAAATGGATTGCGCAATCACATAAACATAGATACCATATCTGAACGTATGTGAACCGGGAATGTGGCCACATTCCACGACGGTCACTGGACCAGCCAACTTGAAAGCTAGCACACGGTCCCCATATGTGTACACTAGTCCGAGTAGGGTTTACGGCCCTACTGGGACCCGAGTTCGATTTAACATGATTGGCATAGTCAAACAGGTAGGTAATCGTAAAAACAAAACATAGCATGACAAACGTATTTAGAAAGGATTCACATATTCATACTAAAATCACGTTTTGAAAAGAATGTCCACCTCAGAGCTTAATTCCTTAATTGAAAGTTCCTCGACTTGGTCTTACTTGACGTGCGCCGACGTCCCTTTAGAAAATAAAGTATACTTAAAATAGGCTTAATAATCTAAATAATTTGTTGTGTATGCATCCTAAGTGTATGATCATTTTATTCATCTTTCCTTATTTCCTAGAAGGTCCTTGAGCATTAATTAATTCGAGATATTTAATTATGTGGAGACTCGCAAAATTATTGGTAGTCAAGAGGGCATTATCTCCTATGTAAAAATTATTCAAGCATCAAGGGAGATACTAGGTCTATTAATCATTTTGGAATTTATTAGCGTACCATTTCTTAACATTACATATTTGAGTACTAAAGTAAAGTCCGTGAATTACACTTATTATCGTGAAATTAAATTAGCGGTCGGTCAATTATTTGATCGAGCAACACATTAAGAGGGCCCACAATTTATTTTGACACAGCAGGCCCAACTTAAAAGGATTAAATTCATTCCATCAGTTAAAATTCTCGGCCCATGCTTCTATTTAAAATAACTCATCAGCCCACCTCATTTTTATTCCCTTGGCCCAATGTATTATTATGAAGGGTGGCCCAATAAAATTAAGAAAGAACCCCCCTCTCTTTCACTCTCCTTCACCAAAACAAATCCCCAAAATGAGACTTAACAAACCCTAGCCACCTCTCCCTTCTTCCTTGGCGCAAGTCGCCGCTCCACCTGGTCGCCGGAGCGTCGTCTGCTCTAGCTCTGCGTCGACACCGGGTCGCCGGCGACTCGCATCAGCGGGAGCTCCGCCGTCGCCGTCTGCTGCAGAGGAAGCCCCAAATCGGAGACGGACGCAGCGGCGCTCCCTCCGTCGCCTCCCGTTCCGGTCGGCGCCGCCTCCGCGCTGTGGAGGAAATTCTCTTTTCTTCTTTCAATTCGAATCTCCTCCAAATTGGAAACCTTTGGTGAAGAAGACCCAGCGGCATCTACGCCGCTGCTTCGCTCCTCTCCCCTCGGAAACTTCGCCGTCCTCCGGTGTCACCGGAGCACCCTGGCCCTTACTCACTTTCGCCAGCCTTTGGTCACTGTTCCGATCGGCATCTCTCTCGCGCCACCGCCGTCGCTGGTGTTGCGCCGTCGGAGAAGGAGTCGCCTCTCTCCCTCCGTGCACACGGCTTTGCTTCGAGTTTGTGATCCTCGACAGAACGGCGCCGCCTCTCATCCTTCGAACAGCGGCGAGCCGTCGCTACCGGCGGCTTAAATTCTCCCGCTGCATTGAACTCAGCCGTGTCCTCCAACCGATGCCCTCACCTCTGCTGTTTCCGACTAGAAGCTAAGCTATCCCTAACCCAACTTAACTTTCTTCGTTATTTATCCCATCGAAAATTTTGATTGATATTCCTTAGATTATTTGAGGTGTTGAGCATGTGGCAGATCGAATTATCTGGATTTTTGGCTTAAGGTTATGAACTCCTATTTTACTGATTGAAAAAACGTTAGCACTACTTGAAGAAAACTTGTATGTACATATGATGGGTTTCTATGTTTTGAGGGTTGAGCACTCCTAAGCTGCTGAGTTTTGAGTGAAAAGACAGCAGCGTTTTGTTTCTCTTGTTTCATTATGTAGTATAGCCCTGTAGGGGTTGGTTAGGAGCAGAGGTGTTGCAGCTGTGCTGCGGCTGCCCCCTCCCTCTTCTGGCTCATGGCAGTGGTTGGTTATGGCTGGGGAGTGCAGGAGTGCTGCCATCTTGCCTTTTTTGGCAAGTCTTTGGTCTTCCAACTAAAGGTAACATTGTCTCCTCCCTTTAGTTTAAAAGTCTCATTAAACTCTCTTGTTTCTTTAGCAATTAAGGCAACTTGTCTTGTTTTGTAGGTGAGGGAATCGGCTGCCATTGCTGTTGTGCTGTGAAGTTGGCCCGCTGCTCGTTTGGGCCCGGCCCGCAGTAGTGTGGTTTTGGGCTCGAAGAACACAGGCCAAAGTTGGCATTTCTTGAAATTTGTAATAGGATAGTGTTTTCCGAGTTTTCTTTCTTTCCATTCTCAAACCATATGTGAAACATTTATAAAAGTTAATGTATATACTGTTCTCGAGCACCCTTAGTTCGGAATAAAATATCGTCGTTCTCCCTCCTCTATGTTTGTTTTATGTAAATTTTTTTTATTTACATAACATGAATTGTTTTGGTTTATTTGCCTATCTCCTACTCTTTTGGTTTTTGCGAATTTGGTCACATTAAGCTAAAAAGGCAACGAGTTCTATTCGAAATAACGAGATAAGAGAATGATAAATCTCTAATTCGACAAAACACTACTAAATAGGGTGCTTTTTTTCTTTTAAAAAAAGCGGTTATTACAATAATCTAGTCCATATATCTTTTGGTGGTATGGTTAGTCATTTTGCTACAGGGATATTCTGGCAGAATCACGGATAGAACTCGGAAAATAGCCCGGGAACTAGTGGGAGCAGTAGCAGAATCCATGGAGCTCGACCGTGGCTACGTGGAGGAAGCTTTGGAGCTGAAATCGAGTTTTCAAAAATTTGGGGGGAGTTTCTACCCACCATGCCCCGAGCCCGATAAAACCCTAGGGCTGGTAGCACATACCGATCCGGGTCTCTTCACTATATTGATCGTCCGCGACGGGCTACCCGGCTTGCAGATCGGTCGCTAAGACCAATGGATTGAAGTGAATCCTCCTCCCAATTCAATGATTGTAAATGTTGGAGATCAGCTTGAGGTAACTATTCTTTATCTACTTTCTATCCATCTTAGGTTTTGATCCATGCAAAACTAGTTCTAAATATAAAAGCACATAACAAAGGATGACCCAAAACGCATTTTTAGGTAACGGTTAGTCTATATTTAGGTCATTTTAATAAATGATGACCTAAAATGATCTAACATTGACATCAAACCTGACGTTTTTAAAATTTCCTAAAACTTAATAATGATCTTCCGTATTTTTGGTTAATTATGGACCATCAGATTGCCTAATCTTAGGCCACGATTAGGTTTGCATTTCTGTATTGAGGTGTACTTTTATTTTGTTCATTTTCCTATATCTATCTATATAGTAAAAAAAAATTGGTAAAGCAATACTAATAAACTATTTATTTATAAAGAATAGATTTTAGGGGATTCAAATTATCGATAGGGCATTTGCATAACAATTTACATAAAATTTGAAAAAAATGAAAATTTGAATTATGAATACAGTGATTTTTTTAAAAAAAATTATGTTTTTACGATAAGCATTATTAGTTGGAATTATTTGGCATAGATATTTAGCAACGGAAGATGCAAGAGCTCTCGACATAGAGTGGTGGTGAACAAGGAAAGAGAGAGACTGTCGATTGCGGTGGGGCATGGTCCGGGCAAAGAGGTGATGGTGGGGCCAGCCGGCCCTCTAGTAGAGCGGGATGGACGCGCCTTTTATCGCTCAATGAAGTATCTACAATATGTCGAGTCTCAGTTCACCCGTGCTTACGATGGCATGTCCTTGCTTGATGAACAAAAGATTTAAGGACGAAATTCAACATTTACCTAATTTGAGGAAATAAAATATTTACTACAATACTTGTGTAATAAAACTAAGTTTGTTATCTATAAGCTCATTTCATTTCTAATTTTTCTTTGGTCGGTTCTTTCCTAGTTTGTAATAAAACTATGTTTGTTATCTATAACCTCATTTCATTTCAACCCTAGGCTCCTTGGTTATCATAAATAGGCCTTGTTTTTCATTATTCCTCTTTATGAAATAACAAGTTATTTGCCTACTTTATTTTACTTTACACGCAAGTTTCCCACGAAGCTCTGTTTCTTCGCGACTTCTTTTGCCTTGGAATCTGTCGATAAGAGGTTTTTCTCTTATCAATATTTTAACCAACGGAGTAATAATAATAATATATCTATAGTGGAAAATGACTTATGATGAACAATTAAACAACTTTAAGAAAATATAATTTCTTTTATATATTTCAGAAACCGGCCTTTTCAATAAGTTTTGCACTTTTGTTTTGTCTTTTCTTCTCTAGCATTTAAGTTAAACAAATTTTTCGCCGTTTAGGTGAACATGAAAAGTCTTGTACATTTGCATTATCTTTATGACCAACATTTACATATATTTTTTAACAGCTTGTTTTAATAATTTTATTTAATGGTTCAACCCACTTGGAGATTAGAGATTTGTTTTATTCAAGAAAAGAGTTGACAATTTTAAAAATAAGGTAGTGATAAAATGCAAACTCATATATTGTACAAATTCCAAACGTTTCAACACAGTGTCAAAACAAAGTCAATGCAATGTCAACACAGTATAAAATTTCAAGATTTTGATGTCAACACAATGTCAATACAACGCCAACACAATATCAACACGATGTCAACACAGCATCAACTGTTGAAACTGTGTTGACATTTATAGTTGCTATTATTTTGTCATCTGTTGACATTTTCTTATGGTACAGATCATAATTTGGAGTTTGTACAATATATAGAATTTGCTTTGATTACTTTCCTTTAAAAATAATGGCTAGATGTACGTATACGAGGAAATCCATTGAGGAATTATCATGATGGATCTAATAACCAAAATAAAATATCGTTATGACAAATTACGTGCCTCATATTTTCTACTACCATAATTAAATTAAAGTCCATTTTGTACGCTAGGTCATTTGACATAACAGATGATTTGAATGGGAAACATTAATTTACGAATATTATTTTTGACTTTCGATCACCTTCCTAGCTATGAACAACTTGGAGAAATTAAATGTATTGCCAAGTTGCCAACCCTTAATTTTCTTGATTTTTGACAAACTTGGACACATTAATTAATAAAACCCAGAATTCAACTCTCTCTATATATACAGTCGATGATCAAGGCTTAATTATACACTAAACCCATATTAAATTTGGAAAAAGAAAAAAAAAAGATGGCAGCAGCTGCAGTTTCTAAAACCTCGTCAGCTGATGATACTTGTTTTGATCACCCCTTTGAGTTCAAGAAATCGGTTCAATCCATTGTAGATTCTTCCGATCTCAAACATCTCCCTTCCAAATATAACCTCGAACTCGGAGGCGGCAATGACACAAGCGCTACGAGCTGCGAATCGCTCCCTGTCATCGACTACTCCGCCCTCACCTCCACGGACCCTCAACGACGCTCTAAAGCCGTTGCTGAACTCGCCCGAGCATGCGCGGATTGGGGGGTTTTCTTTGTAAGATCAAGATCATGATCATGTTTTATGTCTTAATTAATCAGGGCAAATTACCTTAAAAAGTTATAAAATTTGGTCAAATATGCAACTTGGAAAATCAACAGGATTTATTAAGGTCTCATGTGTATAATATATTATAATTTTTTTCCTTTTAAGAATAGACAACATTATTTAATTTATTGACAAAAATTTAATCAAAGAACAATTTCAAATTTTATAGTTTTTCTGTCTAATTTTTAAAGTTGATGCCGAACTATTATTTGATCAAATTTCATAATTTTTTTTAAGATTTACCCTATGTTTAATAATTAGTAATATTGTTTGTGAGTGCAGCTGGTGAATCATGGGCTTCCGGATGAGTTGATTGCATCATTGTTTGCAATGGTGAGGGAGTTTTTCAGCTTGCCTGACGACGAGAAAAAGCAGTACGAGGGGAAAAGTACTTCTTCCCCGATCGTCTGTGGGAACTTCAACGTGAAGACTACTTCCAACCAGACTTTCACTTTGTGGAGGGATTTTCTCAAGATCCATGTGCACCCTGAATTTCATTGCCCCTCCAAACCCCAACCATTAAGGTAGCTCATATAAAGTTGTTAGAAATTCCGGGTTAGGGTTTAGAAATTCCTAAAAATTAATTAGTTATAATTGATATAGTAATTGTTTTTAGTACTTTCTTTATACAGATGGAAATTGTTATATTCATTTTATTTTATTTTATTTGTCAGGATCCTCCCTCAAAACCTTTAAAATTCTCTTTGATTGGGTTGGATTTTTATCTAATTGATGTGGAAATTGTTATATTTATTTTGTTTTATATGTCAGGATCCTCCCTCAAAGTCAAAACCTTCAAAATTTTCTTTGATCGGGTTTTATTTTTATCTAATTGGATTCGAGCAGTGCTGTATCGATCTTGGCTCAAATTTAAAGCCCATAATGGCACAAACATTTATTTGAGTTTGCCATTTTTCAGTTTCGGGAATATAAGATTTTCATGAGTAATTGTTTTTTTATGTTGCAGGGAAATTGTGGAGGATTACACGGAAAGAGTCCGGAAAATGGTCCGAGAAATGGTGGGAGCGATAGCAGAATCCATGGAGCTCGACCGTGACTACGTGGAGGAAGCTTTGGAGTTGAAATCGAGCCATCAAAAGTTAGGTGCAAGTTTCTATCCACCATGCCCTCAGCCAGATAAAACACTAGGGTTGCCACCACATAACGACACGGGTCTCTTCACTATATTGGCCGTCCGGGATGGAGAGCCCGGCTTACAGACCGACCGTCAAGGCCAATGGTTTGAAGTTAATCCTCCCCCAGAGTGTATGATAGTCAATGTTGGCGAACACCTTGAGGTAACCTACTTTATTCTCGCCATTGTACTCACTAAACAATATTTTTTTAATCCTGGTGCTAGAAAAAAAAAATGTCTCACTTGTGGCACGACAGGACAGAGGTAGTACTACCTCCGTCCACAAAAGATAGATAAAGTTATAAATGACACAGGTTTTAATTTATGTGCAATTGATAAAGTAAGAGAGATGAAGAGAAAAAGTGGTGGAAATAGTGTTAGTGAATTGTGAGGTCCACATTTAATATGATATGTGGGGTCTCTATTTTTTATGGACGGAGGTAGTATTAATTAGAATTGTTTGATGCAGATATTTAGCAACGGGAGATGCAAGAGCGATTTGCATAGAGTGGTGGTGAACAAGGAAAGAGAGAGATTGACGGTTACTGTTGGAAACGGTCCGGGCAGCGATGTGGTGGTGGGGCCGGCATCTCGGCTGGTGGAGCGGGATGGCCGCGCCAACTATCGTTCTATGAACTATCAAGAATATATGGAGTCTCAGTACATCCGTCCTTACAACGGCATGTCGATGCTTGATGAACAAAAGATAGTACATTATTAAGGTCGATATTAATTTACCTAATTAGAGGAAGTCAAATAATGACAATATTGTGTACGTGTAATAAAACTACTCCTATCTGTTTTCTTATCAAGAAGAACAGTGTTTATGTAAGGATGGTTTGCTCGTGTTATATTTTCATGGTGGATCAATAATATCGGACTAATGTACGTGACTTTCTATGTGATTTTTATTCTTTTTGTTAAGAAATTTAAAAATAGTCTATCATAAACTATCACGATTATCCACGTAGACTAAGTTTTCGCTAAAAATGTCTTATTTTAGTCTAGTTAGAAAACAACACACAAAATATTAAGTTTGTAAAATTTTAAAACAATTTTAAAATTCATAAAAAATAGTACTCCCTCTATCCCATTCAAGATGGTCATCTTTCCTTTTTTGTTTGTCCCAATCAAGATGTCCACTTTCCAATTTTGAAAATAACCTCATCTCCTCTCTCTCCTCATTAAAATATTCAACTACATTTTTTCCTCTCTACTTTATTCTACCTAACAACACTTCCTAAAATCTCGTGCCACTAAAAAATGTGGTCATCTTAAGTGGGACGGAGGGAGTACTCCACTAGAATTAAGCCAAAATTTTAGTAATTTTAAAAATCAATGGCCTTAAAGTAATTAGACCAAATTAAACAGAATGACCATCTCAAGGGCCAACAATTTCCTGAGATAATTTAATTCCCAAGATGGCCCATCATGTACATTCAAATTTTTATAAACATAATACTCCATTTTGATATTCTAAACATAAAATTACCATAGATTCACCACTTTTACAATTAATTATTACCATCCGGCTAACAAAAATAATCTTTGTGAATGAATATTATTAATACGTAAAAGAAATATAGTAGAATATGAAGTACAAATAAAATAAGAAAGATAGTAAAATAAGATTCACTTTATTAAAAAGAAAAACTTTATTAAAAATAAAATACTAAAAGAATAATTTTGCGAATGAATATTAATAATTCGTAAAAATTTTTATAACTTGTACTCCGTCCCGTTATAAGTGAGTCATTTTTTTTTGGGGCACTTATTTCTCAAAACATGTATACTTTTTTATAAGACCGGGTGAAGTTTTTTATTGAAAAATTGTGTTATGATTTGGTTCTGAATTTGCTATGCGTGCCATAGAATTTGTAAGAGCATCCACAACCGTGCTCTTGCCAGCGGCACGGTTGTGGGCCCAGGCGGTACTATTCATGCATGCTCTCTGCCAAGAGCACAACACCCACAACTGTGCTCTTCCGCAAGGACGAGCACAATTAATTTAAAATTCAATTAAACAATAACATTTCCATAATATTAAAATTCATTTAAAAACCACAATAAATATTACAAATGATAAATAAAATTAAACATTACATAATTAAAATCCTAAAAATTAAAAAAACCACTACTCGTTGCCGAATTTCGTCCACATGTGGTTGATTAGGTCTTCTTGTAGTTGATTGTTGATTCGAGTATCGCGCATTGTGTGTCTTGTCTCGATCCTCTGGCCAACCGTCGTATGCTCGCCTCGGCGTGGGGGAGACCTCGCTGTTGAGCTTCCGGCTTCGTCCTCGTCGTAGAAGCTAGCCGCCCTCGGCCCTTCGTCGGCTATAATCATGTTGTGTAATATAATACACGTGAACATGATGTCGGCGATATTATTCACGTACCACAGCCGAGCCGGGGCCTTCACAATGTTGAATCGAGGTTGAAGGACCCCGAAGGCTCTTTCGACCTCCTTCCGCGCTGACTCTTGACGCTGCGCAAAAAGAACCCGTCTCGGGTTGTGCGGGTTGTGGAGCGTCTTCACGAACGTCGACCACCTTGGGTAGATACCATCGGCGAGATAGTAACCCATTCGGTATGTATTTCCGTTGATGGTGAAGTCGATCGCCGGTGCTACACCATTCATCACATCATTGAAGAGTGGTGAAGAATAGAGCACGTTCAAGTCGTTCTTGGATCCGGCAACGCCAAAATATGCATGCCAAATCCATAGGCGATAGTCGGCGGCCGCCTCAAGGATAAGTGTTGGGCCGCCGCCTTTGTGACCGCTTAAGTGTTGCCCCCTCCAAGCAGTCGGACAATTCTTCCACCTCCAATGCATGCAGTCAATGCTGCCAAGCATTCCGGGAAAGCCATGGACTGATTCGTGAAGACGAAGCAACCGTTGGCAATCATCGGTTGTGGGTGCCCGAAGGAATTCATCCCCAAAAGCAGAACGAACGCCCTCGCAAAAATTCTTTAAACAAAGGATTCCAGTGGACTCACCGATATGCAAATACTCGTCGAAGATGTCGGCCGTTTGCCCAGTAGCGAGTTGTCGGATGGCACACGTACACTTCTGCAACGCCGTGATACTTTGCCGGCCGGCTGCATCTACACCTGTTTGAAAGTATTCAACACGTGCGGACAATGTGTTGACTATTCGCATGAACAAGCGCTTTGACATGCGAAAACGGCGCCTGAAGTAATCTGCCGGAAACCGCGGATGGTCGGCAAAGTAGTCGGCAACGAGCCTTTCGTGGGCTCCCTCCCGGTCACGATGGATGTAGCGGCGATTTGATCTAGTGCGTTGAGGAGGATGAACGGGGGTATTCGCCGCGACATATGCTTCGTAAGCGGCACGATGTTGTTCGTAGTATTCTTGTTCTTCGCACTCCGCTTCCGCCATGAGATGAGTGAAATCCATTTGATGTTTTGAGTGAAGGTTGAATGTGTTGATAGTTTGTATAAGAATTATGAATGAGTGATGAATGAGAGATGAATTGATGTGATAAATGAGTGATGAATGTGTGTATTTATAGATGATTTTGGGAAAAAAAAATAAAAAAAAAATAAAAAAAATTCAGAAAAAACGGGAAAAAAACGGCCATATTTTTGGGATTTGGAAAATATATTTTTTTAGCATTATTTATAATTAAATACCGATTTTTAAAAAAAAAAATTTGAATGCAACGGCTACGCCGTTGCCCAATCCCGTGCCGCCACGTGTGCGTCCGCTGGCACAGACGTGCTCGATACATCGAGCAGCGCCGTGCCAGCGGCGGCGACCCTTCTCCTTGCCGCTGGCACGGACGGCGGTGGCGACGACCGCCACCGCTGCGGATGCTCTAATGAGCTTTGTGCTACTTTGATTATTCTTAAATTTGTAATTGAAAAAAATAATTGATAGGTCTTTAAAATTATAAATTTTAATTGAAATTTGATCATTTTTAAAATTTAAAATTTAGTTGCAAAAATCGCAAATTATGCTTTTTAGCGGATTTTCGTCAATATAAAAAATGAAGTTGTTTTATGTGTTACCTAAATTAAAAAATTTCTTTTAAATTTTATTGGAATTTTAAATCAAGAGAAATCCCTGTACTCATAATTTTTAAATTTGTGAAATGTCAAATTTTTTAGGAAGTAATATCCCAAACTAAAATTATGAAGCATGTTGTTATCAGGGTAATTACATTATAGATACCAAGAGTTTTTTTAAATTAGTACAAAGAGTTTTAAGTTCATATATATCATACAGAAAGTTTAGTTAATGTTACAAATTGATACATTCCGTATAAATCATTTAATACTGTTAATTTTTTATTATTGGTAAAGCATTTTGTATGTATAGTGTAAATATCTAATTGTTATCCATAGAAAAAGAAGAAATCGAAGAATGAATATTTCAATTTTCAGCTAACATTCAATTCAGCAGTGACACAGTCGAGCTTACAACAAATCAATGGCTGCCGCCCGATTCCTCTTCCACACTCTCACTAGGTAAAAATCTTTCCCCTTTTCCTTACTCCCAATTTCCAGCAACGCAATTTTGCTTGCTAAAATCAATTGAATTTTGCGTGTAGGAATGGAGTGAGAGGCAGTAGAACCCTATCGAGATCCATTTCTTCAAGCATCGAAGCCGTTAAAGAGGAATCCGTCGCGGCTGCACAGGAAGAGACGGTGGTTGAATACGTAGAAGATGATTTGAAGAGTAGAATTTTCAGGCTGCGCCTCCCGAAGAGAAGCGTCACTAATGTATTGGAGAAATGGGTCGGCGAAGGCCGCGCAATTCCCCTTTCCGATCTCCGTAGCATCTCCAGAGACCTCCGCCGTTCGCGCCGATTCAAGCACGCTCTTGAGGTCTCTAACCTTTACCCCCTTTCTATTAGGTCTGGATTTGTTCCCTAATCCTAATTTGTGTTTGTGTGTGGTTTTCGTGATGAATTTTTTTCTAGATTTTGCTAGTTATTTTGTGTTGCTTTGTCGTTTTTTGTTCTTATTCATTAATATGTCAAGGGAAATGGTGTGATTGGTCTTAATATATGAGCATGTTGGTTGTTGATCTTTGTATGAGAAAGGTGAACATCTTCGGCTTGAAAAGGTTTGGGCGATTAATGCTGTTTGCGGATCGGGACTGTGTTGATACCGAGCTTTAGTCGAGTTGTACTTGTAGGTTTATACAATAAATGTGTAAAGAAAAGATTACATTTTTGTTGCGATTTATGTTGTTTGCTGATCAGGACTGTGTTAGTATCGAACTTTAGTCGAGTTGAAAGGATAAAGTCACGAAAAGTTTACATTTGTGAAGTAATTAGCTGCTTTCACTGTTGAGATCATTTTGGTTTTTGAGCATGTGAAGTGAAGTGATGATGAAGCGGCGCTCTCCACTGAGCGACCAATACGGGTTGCACTTTGAGCATGTAGATTCGGTGATGCTTGTGCACAATTCATGCTCTTTCACAAACTGTAGCTCATATAACCTAAAGGTTCTGTTTATGTGAACTGAGTGGAGTATGATAGTGAATAGTTTTCTCTGTGCTGACTGCTTAAGGCCGATGGACTTATTTGACTGAAAATAGAGAATTGCCGTTATTGGCAATTCTTTCTTTCCTGTTTGTACAGGAAGTGGGTTCCAGGCTTTTACCATATCGAATCACAGCCTTTCTGCATGATAATGTTCGAAAAGTGTCCATCACAAAACCTTCAAGTCTAGCTAATATAGATGTTGAACCTTTGTTGTATGTTTTCTCTTCTCATGTCTAGGTGCACTTCTTCACTCTTTACTAACAGGGCATTTTGTAATCCTTTTGATTGTGGATCAAATATATTGGTACTTGTTGGAGCTGTTTGGTAAAATTCTGAAGCTCAGTCTAAGTCTTATAAGATCTCTTTGTCTCGAACTAATTAACATATTACCATTAAGGCATTAACTAAGCAAACACAATTTTTGTTTAAAAAACAAGTCAACTACTTGTTTATAGGATAAAAGGTCAGATAACTTTATTGTGAATAGCCTTAGGTTGTTCTACATGGTTAAATTAAACAGTGTGAATAACTTTATAGGTCTTCATTCACAAATGCCACGATAGAGCTTTTTTCCTTTATTCTTGAGCAGTTGATTTCCTGTTTATTGTTGGCACAAATATCTCTGAGCTAGTTTATGATTTTCGAAGATAAACCATTTTATTTGCCGCTGTGATTCTTGTTTGTGATTTTAACGCAATGAACAAGTCTTTGCACGATATAAACTTGCAGATTTCAGAGTGGATAGTTAGTCACGAGGAATATCAAATATCTGACTCCGATTATGCAGTCCGCATAGACCTGATGACCCAAGTTTTCGGCATTGATGCTGCTGAACGCTACTTTGAAGCGCTGCCTTCCTCAGCAAAAACGAGCGAAACATACACTGCTCTCCTTCATTGCTATGCTGGATCGAAGCTGGTTGAGAAGGCAGAGGCTCTCTACGAGACAATGAAGGGAGAAAACCTCTCATTGAGCGCCATCACTTTCAACGAGCTCATGACTTTATACATGTCGGTCGGACAGCTGGAAAAGGTATCCCTAATCGTCAGAGACATGAAATGCCAGAACGTTGCACCTGATCTATTCACATATAATCTTTGGGTGAGTTCGTGTGCTGCAGCTCTGGACCTGGATGAGGCGAGGAGGATTCTTGACACGATGATTGTTGATCCGGGCTGCGACGAAAGCTGGATTAGATATCAGAAACTGGCTAAGCTGTACATCACCTCCACTCAACTAGTCAGTTCTGATTCCAGCTCCCTAGTCGAAAGTGAGAAAGGCATCACGCAGAGAGAGCTGATATCTTACGATTTCCTCATTATTCTCTACGGGGGCTTGGGGAGCAAGGATAAACTCGACCAAATCTGGAAATCTCTGAGGATGACTGGGCAAAAGATGACAGGAAGGAACTATGTATGCGTGCTTGCATCATATCTGATGCTCGGATATTTAGAAGACGTTGGTGAAATTGTCGAGCAGTGGAAGCAACCTGCAACTTCAGAGTTCAACGGCACCATGTGTAATAAGCTCGCAGTAGCTTTCGAGGAAATTGGTATGGCAGATACAGCTGCTGGCTTCCGTGTGATACTCAGAGAAAAGGGCTGTGACCCAACGGAGGAACCAAGATGAGGGCGATGGGATCTGACGCTGCCGTTGTCACTTGTCAGTAGCTGTAGTTTCAAGAGAAGACCTCAGTGTGAAGAAGAGGTAATAAATTTGTAACAGAGTGAGAAATATACACATAAATTTTGATCAAAAAAAGTGATGGTTCGGTTATGGTGGGAAAAATGTTGTGACAAAGCATATGTTAGAACTTGGTTTCAAGATTATGTTGGGCTTTTGAGGAAAATATCAATGATAATTACAATTGGAGTCTCTTTTTCTCTTTTAATACAGTACTGCTATTTTGTACTAACTTGTAGTACTAAAGCTTTTACCTTTGAAAAATCTTATTTAGAGGATAAGTTATAAGTTCAAATATAAATTCTAATTAACTCAAAGCCAAGGTGATATGCTTGCTTGACGTTTAAAAAAAAGCTTGAAAAAGGCCTTATTTTTATCTTATTCAAAAAAATTCACTGATAAAAAAAATTTGAGATGCGATATTTAAAATAAAGGTTTTAGAAAGACTCTATTTATAATTTTTCCTAGAATTCAACAGGAAAAAAAATACTACAAAGAGGTAGAATATCTAAAAAATGTCAGAAGTGGGATTTGAACCCACGCCCTCGTAAGAGGACCAGAACTTGAGTCTGGCGCCTTAGACCACTCGGCCATCCTGACTGTTATACTGTTATGATTGATACATTTAATAATTAATCTAGTGTATCAAGATTTTCTCAACAAAAGAAGAAAATAAAATAAAACTCCTAATCTCTATGTTAAGTATAGATGGTATGTATACCGATTTAATGATATACTAGTATTTTAGCATTTGATGTAGCTCATATATACACTGCACAGTGATAAAATGTAAACTAAATATTGTACAAACTACAAACTATGATCTGGATCGTTAAAAATGTCAACGGATGATAAAATAACAGCAACAAAAAATGTCAACACAAATTCAACCGTTGACATTGTGTTGACATTTTTTGTTGCTATTATTTAATCATCTGTTGATATTTTCTAACGGTCCAAATAATAGTTTGGAGTTTGTACATGTTGAAAATATAGAAGAAATTGGATGAAGAAACCTCCATCAATGGAGGATGAGGAAATTTTAAAATTGGGGAAAACTGTCGAGCGGGAGAGAAGGCGAAAAATTCATTAATGGACTACATTTTTGGTTAAAGTTACACTACAAAATACAATAAAGGCCTAATATATAGGCTTGGAGAAATATAACACTAACTAATAAAATGCTAAATACTATCTAATAAAAGAAAAACAATAACAACTAATTACATTATTTTTAATTTCAACACCCTCTCTCAAGATGGAAGTACAAACAAATGCTATCATTTTGGAAAGAAGCATCAAACTAAGAAGAGAACTACAAGCAACTAAGATTTATTCTAACTCCATGTCAAGGAAAGATCCAACTTGATCAATTGCAAACCATCACTTTGCTGGAATTGGAGTTGCTGCAACAACTACAGATGCAACATAAAAATCTCCACTCCACCAAATGCAGAAAAACCATCTCATTGTAGTTGGAATTATGGTAAAACCTTGATGCCTCAAAACATTCACTAGCATCGAGTACATCCAAGATCACCACACAAACCATACAACAACTTCTAATCCCCCAATCATCTATTAGACTGCAATCTAGCTCAAGCAACTAGTTTCCTGCTGCACAGAATTTTCAAAGACATGGTATACTCAAAGGTTCCACACTTGGATCTCCAGGGGCAATATCACCTAGAAGTTCACAAGTCCACGTACAATTGGCTTCACCTAGAGGTTCAACAACTTGATCAATTGCAAACCATCACTTTGCTGGAATTGGAGTTGCTGCAACAACTACAGATGCAACATAAAAATCTCCACTCCACCAAATGCAGAAAAACCATCTCATTGTAGTTGGAATTATGGTAAAACCTTGATGCCTCAAAACATTCACTAGCATCGAGTACATCCAAGATCACCACACAAACCATACAACAACTTCTAATCCCCCAATCATCTATTAGACTGCAATCTAGCTCAAGCAACTAGTTTCCTGCTGCACAGAATTTTCAAAGACATGGTATACTCAAAGGTTCCACACTTGGATCTCCAGGGGCAATATCACCTAGAAGTTCACAAGTCCACGTACAATTGGCTTCAGCCGGCAGTCCCCACAACTCTCAGCCTCAAACCAAGCATAATATCATTTTAACCAACAACTTTCTCCCCTCCGATCCATTACTCATCAACAACAAATAAAAAGAGGACGAGGGCAGGAACCACCATTGCTCATAGGCTAACAAAGAAGCTCTACAGATCAACACCAACTCTCAATATGAACATAGATGCAAGGAGAAGGATAAGCCTTTGTATATGTGGAAACATTATGAAGCAACACCAAAATGAAGTCCACATCATATCCTTTCGCCATATCCAAGTTATTCAACCACACTACTTGAATCAGATACACCATATCACAAACAAATTTCCTTCCAAAACACCAATCGAGAGGCATCAAACAGAGCCAAGGCTCTGAGTATCACTCCTTACAAGCACATCAACCCTACCACCCTCACATCTCAATCTCAGAGACAAACGGTGACTCGATACCGAAGACGGCAACGACACCGTGAAATGATGACATTGCCGCCTACGAAAGTTCAATCGGTTGATATCTGCTACATAAAAGCAATGTCGTCGCGATGCCTAATTAAAACCTCTCCTGAGATGAGCTGTATACGACGAGGGGGCAAACAAAACCAAAAAAAATTCATCTGATACAATCGGAAAACAGAGACATATCTGAAAACATATTCAGATTCAACAACAAATTTGAGAAATCATATCTCAAACAGAAACAAACTTGGATCATACAAATCCAATGAACAAAGGAT
Organism: Salvia splendens; assembly: GCF_004379255.2. Taxonomy (NCBI): domain Eukaryota; kingdom Viridiplantae; phylum Streptophyta; class Magnoliopsida; order Lamiales; family Lamiaceae; genus Salvia; species Salvia splendens. The sequence continues at coordinate 32,045,556 of NC_056043.1, read as the reverse complement.
ACAAACTTAGATCATACAAATCCAATGAACAAATGATACAAACTTGGATCATACAAATCCAGAAACAAAGGATACAAACTTGGATTATACAAATCCAATGAGCAAAGGAAAAAAAACGAGAGAGAAAACAAAGAATGAGAATTGAGATTTCAGATCGGCGAAAAATTTCAAAGCCGAAGAGAGAAAATTGAAAAACCTGGAGTGCGAGAAGAAACTCAAGAACAATACAGCTACATTTATAAAAAATTTCAGGAACAGAGTATTCAAAATTGAACCCTTCAAAAGAGAACAAAACCTAACTCTAAGAAGATGAAAAAAAAGGTAGAGGTAATTAGAGGCGCGCAACGGATTTGCGCTCTGATGCCATGTTGAAAATATAGAAGAAATTGGAGGAAGAAACCTCCATCAATGGAGGATGAAGAAATTGTAAAATTGGGGAAAACTGTCGAGCGGGAGGGAAGGCGAAAAATTCATTAATGGACTATATTTTTGGTCAAAGTTACACTGCAAAATATAATAAAGGCCTGATATATAGGCTTGGAGAAAGCTAACACTAACTAATAAAATGCTAAACACTATCTAATAAAAGAAAAAACAATAACAACTAATTACAATTTATTTTTAATTTCAACAGTACAATATTTGCTGTTTGCATTTGATCAGATCTCCAGAGTATTATAATTAATTGAAATTCGACGTATTTCACTTGACATCATGATTAATAATTTTTAACATTTTTTTTTGTGATTGAAGCATATGAATAGTCTTTATATATGTATTTATTTAAGTTGATCAAAATAAATTGATGCTATAGTTCAAATTATATTAATCTCAACCACTCTCGAAGTTTTAATTTTTTATTTGGATAATAGAAAATAGACATACCATTTAAAGTTTTTCTATATAAAAAAGTAAAGTTTATTTTATTATTTTATTTATATATACGAAGTAATAGGAAAACAAACTAAATGCTTCACACAAGAATAGCGTACACCAAACTAAGCGAGTGATGTAGAAGATCCAATCGTCGATTAGGGAAGCCGTCTCCCAATTCTCAATCCACCACACCGATTTCCCCTTTCCCTTCCGGCGACGAGGTTTCCATTCTATTCAACTACAAAATTCGATTAATCTTTTATTTTAATTCGAATTAGTCATCCTCTTCTATCCTCTGAAGATTTTCACCGCTATTTTTTGTGTGATCACTCCAGATATTTCCAGAATTTCCTTGAAGAGAGAGAAAGATTACATCTTGTCCCTTCTCTGCAAATGGGCCGCAGGAAAAAATACAAGATTTGCTCTAGATTTCAAGGTATGAATGTCCGAATCTGTGATGTTGCTTTATGCCTGAGGTTTGTGGAACTGTTTTTGATGAATACAATGGCTTCAATTGCAGGATTTTACCAAGAATTGTTTCTGTTGTTACATCGCTTGTGACTGTAATCTTTATATTGGTTGGATTGTTATGTTATTAGATGAAAGTGGGTGAAAAGGAATATTCTTGGGACTGATCTAGCGTGTGATTTTAGTATTCTTTTATGATCTTATTGGTTGGATTGTTATGTTATTAGATGAAAGTGGGTGAAAAGGAATGTTCTTGGGACTAATCTAGCGTATGATTTTACAATTTTAGTACTGTTTTAGGATAATTCGAAGGGACGAGGTTGAATAGAGGCTATCTATGATAACTTGGGACAGGTTGGGAATATAGGCTTGTATGGAGTGTTTGGGGAAGAAGAGGAAGGGAGCTGAGATCTCGGAAGGGCTACGGGATGATTCTGAAGAGGCGACGCAGTTGGCGTATCGGTGGTCACATTTGTCGCTTGGGGACTATTCGAGGAGGAAAAAGAAATGTAGGGAGGGGGTGGTGTCAAAAATTGATTCGCGTAGGAGTGTTATTAATGGGGTTGCTACTGCCCCGGCTTGCGGGGCTGCAAGCTTGGAGTTGCCGGGCAGGGGTCTTAAGCGGAAAATTGGTTGTATTGATGCAGTGACTAGGTTGGGTAGGAAGAAGAAGATTTCCCAGGATTACGAGCTGGATAAGACGATAGGGAAAGGGAAGTTTGGATCGGTGGTGTTGTGTCGGAGCAAGGTGACTGGGGAGGAGTTTGCGTGCAAGACTTTGCGGAAGGGGGAGGAGGTTGTGCATCGCGAAGTGGAGATTATGCAGCACCTTTCTGGGCATCCAGGGGTTGTGACGCTGAAGGCTGTGTATGAGGATAGTGGGTCGTTTTATCTTGTGATGGAACTGTGCTCTGGAGGTCGTTTGCTCGATGAAATGTCTAGAGAAGGGATGCATTCTGAAAGAAAAGCTGCTAATGTGATTAAGGAGTTGATGCTGGCTGTACGGTACTGCCATGAGATGGGTGTGGTTCACCGGGACATTAAGCCCGAGAATATTCTCCTGACATCCTCTGGACAAATGAAGCTTGCTGACTTTGGATTAGCTGTGAGGATCTTAGACGGTAATTCTACATAGGCATATCCCGCAATGTATCTAATGCTATAGTTTTCCATTTTTTATGTTGATAATGTGAATTTACCTCATTTCAAGTCTTGATTTGGTTTGCCTAAGTACTGCTTTGATCCCGTCTTAGTATGTTTTTCTTCATCTATGTGTTGCAGGTCAGAGACTGTCTGGCATTGTTGGAAGTCCTGCTTATGTTGCTCCGGAAGTTCTGGTGGGTGATTACTCGGAGAAAGTGGATATATGGAGTGCTGGTGTACTTCTTCACGCACTTTTAGTCGGTGTTCTTCCATTTCAAGGAGATTCTTTGGAGACAGTGTTTGAGGCAATTAAGAAAGACAAACTTGATTTTATTGGTGGTAGTTGGGAGTCTGTTTCGCGACCTGCTCGTGATCTTCTCTCCAAAATGTTGACCAGAAGTACATCAACAAGGTTTACAGCTAACGAGGTTTTAAGTAAGTTTCTCTTTCTAACCTATCTTTCCTTTGCTTGTGCTTCATCTCAATGGGAAACACGAATGCTAAATATCTGATGGGGCCATTCCAAAAATTACTTGCCTGTCTTTGTTGGTGTGAATCACTGAATCTGTAAGTTTGCGAATATAAATATCCGAGTATTGAAAAAATCTCCTTCACTTATTTAAACAAAGTCAGTTGCTTCTTTCGATCTTGCATATATTGCTTCATCTTTTCTTTTTCTCCATAATATGTCAAGAGCTTGTAAGTTGTCTAAGTCTATGGATAAATGAGCTTATAAGCGAAGAGTGAAAATTGTGAATATACTAGTGATGCATTTTATTTTGGTACGAAAATTAAGAAAGTTGTGTTTAGCGAGTTAAATGGAGAGATAATAAATTTGAGAGTATTAGAGTTAATATTTGCCAAAAGAGGAAATGTGTTGTTTAGCTTAGGACGTCCCAATAAGGAATACACATCACTTACCTTGGGATGGACGGAGGTGAGGAGAAATGAAATGAAAATGGTACGCGTTGGACATAAGAAACCAAACTAGGCTTATTTCTTTAAATTGTTTGTTTCTAATAAAACTGAACAACTTATTTTTCCGGGAGCTTATAAGCTTCCAAATAACTTCTTATTCATCACTAATGTCGTTTGGATCCACCAACCGAAAGGAAGTGAATCAGTCCACGATTACGACGAGCCAATTTTTTTGTGGGCTTCCATACATGTTTTTACTAGGATTAGAGCTCGCTATATTGCCGATATATAGTTGTTCTCTCATTGTAAGTTGCATCCAAAAAATAAAGTGAAATCCCTGGCTTGACTTCGATCTTAGACATCGTATCGAATTTCTTGTGTTTATCTTAGTATGTTGTTTTCTGCTGCTTGGATCAACTTTCGTTTCTTGCACAGAACATCCATGGATTTCTTTCTACACCGAACCAATACTAAAGACTTATTCTGACGGACCAAGTAACAGCAACGCGAGGCTGACTTCAAGGAAACTAACTTGTATTCGAGCTAAAGAGTTGGAGAGAAAACGGACATCATCTAACCATCTCAGTGACGACTCTAGCTCGAGTGAAGTAGGTGGTGGCTGGGAGAGTGGCGATTTGGTTGACATGTTAGCTGTGGCCATTTCACGCGTCGAGATATCAGAGGCGAAGCGTAGCAGGATATGCAGCCCCTCGAGGGAGATCCGGCAGGAGTGCTCCTCTAACTTGAAAACTAGCAACCTCTGTACAGCATTCTGAACTCTGACGGTATAACCATGTTACTAATATATAGGATTTGCTGATATTTAATGTTTTTATGTAAATAAACAGTGTTTCCTTTGATGATTTCTTGGATCAATCGAGCCATGTGATGGGGAGGCTTTGATTTTTCTTTTTTTTAATAACTAGAACAACGTTTTCGTGGTGTTTCGATGGATTAGATAAAGATCGAGTCTTACAAGTGTTGTTCGGTTGGATAGATACGAATTCAGTTTATGTGAGTCTTACAAGTGTTGTTCGGTTGGATAGATACGAATTCAGTTTATGCGAGTCTTACAAGTGTTGTTCGGTTGGATAGATACGAATTCAGTTTATGTGAGCGAGCGGTTTGCACTATTGATTTATGTGATCAAAAGTAATCAATTGGGTTTACACAAAACCTAAAAATCGATTATCGATCCAATCATAGTATGATGTGGGTCCTTAGGCCATCCACAACGCTGTTCCTATACCGTTCCTAAACCGTTCCTTAAACCACTATTTGAGGGCCCCACTGTACTTTTTTACTCCATTCCTTAACTAAGGAACGGAACCTGCAACCCTCGTTCCTTAACCGTTCCTTAACCGTTCCTTAAATTACTATTCATTCAATTTCATTTTTTTTAATTTCAACTCAATTCAATTAAAAAAACAAACACATTTTATTAAAAAACACACAACATTAAAACAAAGTTACAACTTAAACTTAAAAAAATAAAAAGCACACAATTAAAATCATAAAAAAATAAAAGTACACAATTTTAATAATTTCATCCGCCAAAGTTTGCCCAAATGTGCTCAATTAGATCATGTTGGAGTTGGGTGTGGGCGCTAGAGTCGCGTGTCCTTGCACGAATAGATAACCGTTCTTGTATAGACGGATGCGCTCCACTTCGAGGCGGACTACTTGCGGTTGAGCTTCCGGGGGATTCGGGGTCGAACCAATTTCCCGCCTCGGGTCCTTCGTCTTGGACAATCATGTTGTGCAAGATTATGCACGTATACATGATGTCGACCATGTTCTCCATGAACCACGTACGAGCCGGGGCTTTGATGATGTTGAAGCGCGCTTGGAGAACCCCGAACGCCCTCTCCACATCCTTGCGAGCAGCCTCCTGCTTCTGCGCAAAAAGAGCCTGCTTTGGGTTCGCAGACCCACTGCACGTCTTCACGAAGGTAGGCCACTTCGGGTAGATGCCATCGGCGAGATAGTACCCCATTTTATAAAGCCGATTGTTGGCGACGAAGTTGATGGCCGGCGCTTTACCATCCAAAACTTCGGTCAAGAGGTCGGACTGGTTGAGCACGTTTACGTCGTTGTTCGACCCGGGGACCCCGAAGTACGCGTGCCAGATCCAAAGGCGGTAGTCGGCAACAGCCTCGAGTATAACGGTTGGGTGGGTACCTTTGTGGCCGCTCGTGTAGGACCCCTTCCACGCCACCGGGCAATTCTTCCATTGCCAGTGCATGCAATCGACGCTGCCGAGCATCCCTGGGAATCCGTGCACTGTTTCGTGAAGGTCGAGAAGGAACTGACAATCGGCCGTGCTTGGCCTCCGGAGAAATTCGTCGGTGAAGGCTGCCCGGATGCCTTTGCAGAATTTGAGCAAGCACATTCGCCCAGTGCTATCTCCGATGTGGAGGTATTCGTCGAACATGTCGGCCGTTTGTCCAGTCGCAAGCTGGCGGATTGCTGCAGTACATTTCTGCAGCGTCGTGTGGCTGGGACGTCCGACCGCGTCGAACCCTTCCTGGAAGAACTCTTCCCGGGCTGCCAAAGTATTCGCGATGTGGAGAAATAACGGTTTCCCCATGCGGAAACGGCGACGGAAGTACGTATCTCCCCAAACCGGGTTATCGCAGAAGTAGTCGCGTACTAACCTTGCGGCGGCTTCCTCCCGGTTACGATGGATGTACGTACGGGAGCGACGTTGGGGCGGAGCGGCTTCTTCCGCCTCCCGTCGTCGATCTTCTTCAAGTGATTGTTCCAATATTTGACGCATTTGTTCATAAGGATCCATTAGTTTGATTAAATTTGGGAGAAGGAAAATAGAGTTGATTTGAGATGAAAATTGGGGTGGAAATAGAGAGAAATAGATGTGTGTTTGTGATTGAAATGAGTATGAAATAGGAGTATTTATAGAGTAAATAAATAAATTAAAAAAAAAAACGGCTATAAAATTAACGGTCTCATTACCGTTAATAAAAAAAAAAAATTTTTTTTTTTTATTAAATTCGAATTTTTTTAAAAAAAAATGAATTATTGCGTCATCGGGACGAAGCCCACTCGCGGGGCAGCGAGTGGGCTTCACGCGTCGAATGGGAGTCCGCCACGTCGCCTCGGCGCGTGGCGGAACGTTTCGTTCCGCGTTCCGGAGGAACGAAACGCGGCACGGCATGGGAACGGTGGCGGCACGGAATGGCGACGGAACGCACGCTGCAACGCGTGCCGCCGCGAAACCGTTCCTCCGGAACGGCATAGGAACGGCGACGGCACCGCGTTGCGGATGCTCTTAGATGTGGAATGATATCATGTAATATGTCACTATATTAAATTTAGTGGAATATTCAACGACAATAGACTCTCATTTGAAATTGACCTTTGACGGCTTCGACTCATTACTATCAAATTACATGGTTTTCGATGTGACAGGAGTTTTATTTCGCTATTTCAGTTTATCTTATCACCATCAATCAATAAATATAATAGTCATTGATTGAAATCAACTCGACTTATTTTTTCGTCTTACACAAAATCACATCACCTTGATCTCAATTTTATAGGCTTGTGTTATGATTTAGGATCCATTCTCGGAACTTATTTAATGTATCTCAATTGTACTTGACAATTTTAATTTGGCAACATATTCTTTCTTAGTTTAATGAACAATAGGTATATAAAATACCTAACTAAGTTAATCTTTTTTTATCATACTTGACTTAGTACTACTCATCTTCAATTCAATTGCACTCTCGAGTAACTTCCTACCATTTGTAATGTTTCCCGGCTACTAATTAAGCCTTTTAAAACAAATGATAATATTTCACTCAAATATACACATCTTTTTCAAATTTGATACAAAACGATTCAAGTAGCTAGTAGAGGAGAAATGTCTTATACTCCCTCCATCCCCTAAATATTGTCCCACTTTGACTCGGCACGGGTTTTAAGAAATGTAATGAAAAGTGAGTTGAAAAAGTTAGTGGAACATGAGTCTCACTTTTATATAGTATTAGTTTTATACTCCTTCTGTTCGTGAAATGTTGTCCAGTTTTGCCATTTCTGTCCGTCCATGAAATGTTGTCCACTTTGCTTTTTTTTCTATTTTTGGTAAATGGACCTCACTTTCCACTAACTCATTACACTCGCATTCTATTATAAAATTAATATATAAATGTAGGGCCTACATTTCACTAACTTTTCCACTCACTTTTCTTCACATTTCTTAGAACTCGCGCCGAGTCAAACATGAACAATATTTTACGGACGGAGGGAGTAATAAAATGTGAGTAAAAATGAGTTAGTGAAATACGAGATCCACTAAAAAAATGGTAAAAATGTGAAATGAGATAAATTTTGTGGGACGGACGGAAATAGGTAAATGGGACAAACTTTCAGGGACGAGGGAAGTAACAAAAACATCAACAAAAATCACATCATATCAAGTTTTATCTCATATTACATTAGTAAACATATGACATCTTATCTTACAATATTAATTTGCAAATTTGCACAATGGACAGAGTTTATAAAAGTAGAATAAAGTTTTGGTTGAGGAGTGGCCCTAATACAGCTTGCCATGGCCCATCTTATCTCTATAATGTCCATTGCTTGTTAGCTTGGCTCGAGCAAAACCAATAGCAAAAAAAAGGAATTATTTTCCATTACTTTTCAATTATAGCATGTCACATATTTAACTACTATAAACTATTTTTGGGCATTGGGGTAAAAGTAAAACATTAAACTGAACCTATGTGTATGATAGGAAACCTTTAAATAGCTGGAAAAACACTTCAATTTTTTTCATATTTGCAAAATGGAAAATATTTCCCCACCATATCTCTATTCATCTTAGCTTTCTTGTTAGGAAAAACACAAATAAAAATTGCAACTTTACACTGAGTACTACTCCCTCCGTCTCACGTTACTTGAAGTGTTTCTTTTCAGCACGGAATTTAAGAAAGTTGTGTTTAATGAGTTAAATAAAGTAGAAGAGAGAATAAAATAGGTGTGATTAGATATTAGTATGTTTTTAGCCAAAAAGAGAAATGACTCAAATAACTTGAGACAAACCAAAATAAAATACGACTCAAGTAACTTGGTACGGAGGGAGTATGTAGTAACTTTTGTCAGTAAACAAAACAAAAGTCATTAAAGATATTATGCTTAGGATCCCAATTACAAGGACCTACTATTGTCTCCTTCTATCTCTAGAGCCTTCGTAATTTAATGTTATAGAAGGCGACAAATTTATTTGAAAAAAAAGATAAATAAAAATAGGGTCTTCATTTATTAGGTCTTAGAAAGACAATTTCATTGAAGAATTTCACGGATTGCAGAATAAAAGCATAGACAATCTGCAGTCAAATCGGTCTATATTTACCAAATTATTGCCTCCTCTCACCTATATAGGTCATCAGTTTTTAGCTTAAGATAGACCACCTATTTTTGGTATATTTCATCAAGATTTTAATTATTGAGTGGCAAGATTTGTGACCTTGGGGTAACAAAAGATTGGCACATTTTTTTTTGTTTATTGTGAATTGGTCTAGTAGTAGTGTAATTTGGATCCGATGCTGAAGATATCGGGTTCGAGTAATGATGTGACCTTTAAAATTCTCATTCATTATAAAGTGTATTCCCTCTTTCTCATTAAATATGAAACGTTTTCTTTTTTGGGTTGTCACATTAAAAATGAAACATATCTTAAAATAGAAACAATATAATCTATAATTTTTCATCTCTATTATTTTAGTCTCTCCTCATTTACTCACAAAACAACAGTACATAAAATTCTCTGTCGAAAAGCATATTTTTCATATGTAATGGGACAGAGGGAGTATGTATTAAGGGAAGACTAAAGAAAGTATACTCACTAAAGTTTCATCTCATAACTAACTAATATATGATCAAATGAATGGATTACTTATTTAAATTGATATTTATTTAAATTGATATTTTTATGTCATACCTTCAATGTGAAACAGCGCATATATGAAAATCTCAATTTGAGAACTACGGAACTTAGTAGTGTGAAAGTATTAAAGTAATATTCTAGGTGAATAATTTTCATAATTGAAAAATAAGATTATTATTTGGGTACAGAGTGAGGATATATATCCTACAACAAATGCAATGTTAAAAGCATAAGAACCTCTTATTTCCAAGGTGATAAAGGAAATTCTATTAAACCATAAATTTTAACTCCCTAGATTGCAATAATTTGAGACATATATACCACACTTTAGAGATTAGTGCTAGATTCTTGTTTCGTCTTTACCAGCACCAATAGTGCACAATCATACCACATACTCTTAGCATTCCGTAGAAAACTTCTCCAACTATACGTCAAATCTAAATTCATTTTTGAATTTTTTTTATGGAACAACACCAAATACAGTGCTATTGATAAAAATTTGTAAGACATATACTCCAAAATGGTGTAAGATTTGAATTTGTGTTAATGGTTAGAGTAAAATTATTTTTGTGTGACATATACTCAAAAATAAGTTTGAGTTTAGCGTAAATGGCTAGCTCTAGATATGGTCTAAACCAAAACAGTCAATTTCTTTGGATCTAAACCATCAGTTCACTGCTCAAAATAATTTGAAATTGAAACCGGACCAGTAGAACCGATATGTCAATTCTGGTTGAACCGGTTATGGTTTGAAAATCAGAACCGGCGGTCCGATGAAAAAGACAACTCCAATAGGCAGTCCTATCCTCCAACCACAACCATAGATATCAAAAACATCTTCCAGCAGTATTTATCTTGTTAATATCCTTTCATCTGTTCATCAGCACATCATCTTGGCCAGTGATAAGTCATGTAGATATAGAGAGAGAGAGAGAGAAAGAGTTGCTAAATTGAGAAATAACATCTGAGTTTGATGGTTAAGGAAAAGGCATTTTAGAATATTACAACCAAACAAGATTGTGAGTCTGCCCATTCCTTCACAGCCTGTGGGAGAGGCCTTGAAATCAGTGTGAGCCGACAACTAGTGATAATTCCTCGTTATCTCACCATGTGAGATTCTTCCTCTTCCTCTCTCTCACTACTTCTTCATCTCTAGTTTGTGTCTCTCTTTCTGCATTATTCTCTCTCTAGCTTTACTCTGCTCCATTGTCTCTACGATGTGGGATTCGGAGGCTGAGTCCGGGCGGGATGTCTACGGCAACGGAGTCCCTTCCGCCGCAAAACCCGGCGTCCGAACCGATGGGTTCGAGCAACGAGGCCAGTCTTGGTACGTATCACTAGACTTTGCTTCTTTTTTTTCTATAAAGAAGATCAATAATGGTTTCTCATTTCTCATTTCTCGAGAAATAGGTACGTCGCAACAGATATCCCTAGTGATCTATTGGTCCAAATTGGAGACATCAGCTTCCATTTACACAAGGTAGCCAACATAATTAACCATAATTGTATATACAATTATTAGCATGGGGCAGACGCAGAAATTTATTTTGATTGAAGCTATATATTCTAAATTTTGAATTTCCTCTGTTTTACTATGATGATAAGGGCTTCTGCACAACGACTAAATTAAGCCCCTCCTTGCTTTCTCTGTGTGCAGTATCCGCTCCTCTCGCGGAGCGGGAAAATGAACAGAGTGATATACGAATCACCCCGCGAAACGGAGGCGAACCGAATCAACCTAGATGATCTCCCGGGCGGCCCGGAGGCTTTTGAACTGGCTGCAAAATTCTGTTACGGGATCGCGGTTGATCTAAACGCTGCGAACATCTCCGGGCTGAGATGCGCGGCCGAGTATCTCGAGATGACGGAGGATTTGGAGGAAGGCAACCTGATCTTCAAAACGGAAGCCTTCCTCAGCTACGTCGTCCTCTCGTCTTGGCGAGACTCCATCCTGGTGCTGAAGAATTCCGAGAAGCTCTCGCCGTGGGCGGAGAATCTTCAGATTGTCCGGAGGTGTAGCGAGTCGATCGCTTGGAAGGCGTGCGCCAATCCGAAGGGCATCCGGTGGCAGTACACGGGGAAGCAGCATCGCTCCTCCGTGTCGAGCCCCAAATGGAATGAATTAAAGGACTCCAGCCCCAGCAGGGGGAGTCCTGTTCCCCCTGACTGGTGGTTTGAGGACGTGTCGATCCTGCGGATCGACCACTTCGTCCGCGTTGTCACCGCCATCAAAGTCAAGGGGATGCGCCACGAGCTGGTCGGGGCGGCCATCGTGCATTACGCGACGAAATGGCTCCCGGGCTTCGCTCGTGACTCCCCCCTTGACGATGGGAGCAATAGTACTTTTAGCAGCGACAGCGGCGGCGGAGGGCCCCTTTCCAGCTCCTGGAAAGGGGGCCTCCACATGATCGTGGCCGGCGCGAAAGATGATAGCGTGCCGGCCGCGGTCCAGGCGAAGGATCAGAGGATGATCGTGGAGAGCCTGATCAGCATCGTGCCGCCGCAGAAGGACAGCGTATCGTGCAGCTTCCTTCTGCGGCTGCTGCGGATGGCGAACATGCTGAAGGTGGCGCCGGCGCTGGTGACGGAGCTCGAGAAGCGCGTCGGGATGCAGTTCGAGCAGGCAACGCTAGCGGATCTTCTCATACCGGCTTATAACAAGAGTGACACGATGTATGATGTGGATTTGGTGCAGAGGCTTCTCGAGCATTTTCTAGTGCAGGAGCAGTCGGAGGGGTGCAGCCCCGGGCGGCAGTCGTTTTCCGACACGAAAATGTACGACGGGGCGGCGAGGGGTGCGAACCCGAATGCGAAGATAAGGGTGGCGCGGCTCGTAGACGGATACCTCACGGAGGTGTCGAGGGATCGGAACTTGTCGCTGACGAAGTTTCAGGTTTTGGCCGAGGCGCTGCCCGAATCGGCTAGGAGTTGCGACGATGGATTGTACCGGGCCATCGATTCTTATCTTAAGGTATCGAATCATCGAACTTTGGCTAAATTCTGATTTTGCGTGTCACGGGAAAAGGTCTTTTATTGTAAATTAGCGCGCTTTTAATTGATTTTGATTTTGTGTCTAGGACGAGTTTAGTCCAAATTGACGCTGACATGGAAATTTGAGATAGTCAAAATTAATACGACTATCAGACTATATGTCAGCGTCAATTTGGTGGTGTTACTTTCTATCGGAATCGGTTCAAAATATAGTGATTTACAAGCGAAAGTTTTATAGTATGCAAAAATCATAATTTGGCAAAAGAAAGACAGTTTGACAAATTATATTGAGATTGTTTCATGTGCAAGACTATCTTACACAAGACTCTGTATATGTGTGGCAGGCACATCCGACTCTAACGGAGCACGAGCGGAAGAGGCTGTGCCGCGTGATGGACTGCCAAAAACTGTCGATAGATGCGTGCATGCACGCGGCCCAGAACGAGAGGCTCCCGCTGCGGGTGGTGGTGCAGGTGCTCTTCTCGGAGCAGGTGAAGATCAGCAACGCCATCGCCGGGAGCAGCCTCAAAGAGGGAGGCGGCGAGTCCCACTATCAGCCGCTTATACCCAACCGGAAAACACTGCTGGAGGGGACCCCACAGTCTTTTCAGGAGGGTTGGGCGGCGGCGAAGAAGGACATCAACACTCTCAAGTTCGAGCTCGACAGCGTCAAGGCGAAGTACTTGGAGCTCCAAAACGACATGGAGACGCTGCAGAAGCAGTTCGACAAGCTGACGAAGCCCAAGCAAGCGTCCCCGTGGACGGCTGGCTGGAAGAAGCTCAGTAAGCTTGCTAAGGCTCATGAACATAACGACGGCGGGCAGATGCTGCCCGCCGCAGATGTCCCAAGGAAGACAGCTCCTAGGAGATGGAGGAATTCTATTTCATGAACCATATATCTATCAATTAAGCATGTGCATTTTGTGTTTTTTTTTTGCCTTTGAATTTTGTTGATAGAATGATCCTCTTAGGGTCGAGAGAGTTGACCGATCCCACTGTTGGCTTATAGGCCCAAAAATTTCGTTAAATTTGGTTTTTGGAGCTGCTAACAATCTCATTGTGCGGCAGCTTCTTCTTTCCGACATCAGTGACGACCTTCTTGACTGTGTGGTCAACTTCACGAGTTTCGTTTCTTGGATCCACCAATTGTTTGTTGTGTTTTTGTGCCTGGTCCATGAAATTCCACACAAATTGTTTTTTACGGATTAGCATTTATTCATCTTTATATTCAATCTATGTTTGCTGAGAATGCTTTCTACTTAAGTTTTGCAAGTTATAAAATGGAATCTCGGCTGATTTTTATCAAGCATATCTTTATCTCTCAATGTTATACTGATTCATAAGTAGGTAGTACTATAAATTATAATATCGACACACAACTAGATTTGCATTGGAATGGAAATTAAGTAGTTATACAATTTAAATTAGGATTTTTCTCTGTTTTCCTGAAAGGATTTCTCATTCTGATCAAAGCCTTGACTAATTAATTAGAGAGGATCCCTTCTAGCACAATCATTTCATATGAAAATTAAAGTTAGGAATATTAAAATTTATATATCATATAATACAACTATCCGTTTATTTTTGTTATATAAAAACGATCTATTTGAAATTTAGGGGGGACAAAAGTTTTATTACATGATTTTTCTTTAATATATAGTACTAGTATATAAGTTGAATCACATCAACTTATTTACCAGTCCTACTCAGTTACATATATTTATTACACATCCGTCTATTCTAAGTGAATTATTTTTCTTTTTTAATTGTTCAATTCTAAATGGAACATTTCTAAAAATAAAAACATCACTTTCTCTATTTTTTTCTCACTCTTATTTTATTCTCTCCACATAACTCATAAAACAACACTATATAAAATCTCTGTCGGAATAAAAATGCTTCATTTAGAGTGGGACCGTCCACATATATACGACGCACATGTATCACACTAATCCAGCCTCTTGAGTTGGCATTAATTAATTATTAAATACAGACAATAAATTTACTTATATTAATTAGAAGCAAGTTAACAAATAGTAGTAAATGTGTGTGAATTGTGAATGCTAGTTATCAATTAATTACACCCTTAACAGTTTTCACAATATTAAGATTTAAGATATTAAGCCCACTCATATTCTCGAGTAATTTCAATAAACAATTACCACAAAACAATTTCAGATATTATACTAATTAATTAATCATTATTAAAATAAACCCATTACAAGAAAACTAAGTTTGTTTGATATGGAAAGTAAATACGGAAACTAACTATACATGATTCTATTTAATTAGATAATTTTACATTATTTTCTACTCCACTATTATTTTTTTAAATGCATAACTTTAATTTATTATTATTATGATGATTATCATTATTAATAATAACTTACTTAAGCGAATTTATAGCTATAATCATTAGTAGTGGTATTTTTCAATTAATAATTTAATTATAAAACCTTCCTTAATCATTGTAAATTTGAAATCCTAACACAACATAATACATATATAATTTATTTGCAATTATATTGATTAAATTTGAAATCCTAACAAAACATAATAAATAACTTATTTGCAATTATATTTTAAAAAATATTGTTCTTAAAAATCATATTTTCCAACAAACCACACTTCAAATATGTTAACTAACTACTCCATTTAATTAGATGAAAAATAAAAAATAAAAAATCAACCGCTCCCATTGTGAACCTAATAATGATGAATAAAGATGTGCGGTCATATTATGACCAGTCATAAATTAATTAAATAATAAAAAAAATTGATTTTTTTTTTCAAATTTTTGGTTTAATACTACTTGATTTTACTTTTATATCATCTTCATTATATGTTGCTCAATATGTTAGTGTTGCTCTTTCGTAGTTTTTGCTCAACTTATTACTACTGTCATTTCTTGATCGTTGCTCAACGTATACAGTAATTCGTGATATTAATGTATTTTACGTAATGGAATTCAAAGATAAGTATCAACTCACAAGTCCATTCACACACATATAAGTTTATATCGTTAATTCTAATTTGTTTATACATGTAAATGGACTAAATTAACTCTTTATGGCCGGCCACATTATGGCCATTTAGCATCACTCAATAATGATTCAGATTCCCTAAATCTCTATTTATTTTTTTCAAAAATCAAACATATTTAATTATGGTAAACTTAACCTAATAAAGAAGTTATGTGGAGTAGATTATAAAAATAAATTGAATTAGAAAAGATACAGAGATATACATCAAATTCAACAACTGCCTACTCCGAAACAGACGCCGAATTAGAAAAGGAATTTTTCTCTATATAAATCACAACGCTTGATTGAAATCGCCCATCAATTTCTACCAAGACCGCGAAAATTCTAGGGTTTCTTTTTCATCGTTTTTCTCCGAAGATATTTTGCTTCACCGGAATTCTGCCGATTTTATTGCTATAAAGCTGATTGAATTTATAAGATAAATCTGTTTATTTGTGAATTCAATACAATCGAACAATTTGTTTTGTGAATATGGGGGAATCGAAGAAATCTAAAAGGATTACTTGGGCTTCAGAAGTTAATCTTTGTCAGGTAAACGAAGATCTCTAATTTATCTCTGCGAAAAATTGTTGTGAATTTTGTTGATCGATCGAAAAGCGATTGGATCTGAAGAACTGTGACTTCTACGAATTCGATCTGTTTGTATTATTTTTAATTCAATTCGTCGATTGAAAATTATGAATATTCATCGATGTCGATATCTGGAAATCGGTTAAACCGTAATATTACTGATTTTAAATTACTTTATTTACACATTAACATCGATCTGGAACGATTTAATTGGCGGATAATTATGTGATTTTCGAAATCTCGAATGATTTAATCAATGGAAAATTATTTTGATTTGTAAAGATTCATCAGGATCTTCATCTCCTTCGCATTCCGTGTTTCAGTAATCGATGGCGGATTAATTTTGATTTTACAATTGAAGAAGACAGCAAATTACAATTTGATGTTTTGTACTTTTTGAAATTGATTAAGATGTTGTAAAATAGAACGAGATATGCATACAGAAACATTAAAGAGAGAGTTTATTGAGATTTCGTTGTGTTGATTTCCAAAACTAAGAACAAAATTTGGCGCCATACTGCCAAATCTGAGATGAAAATCATTGAATTCTTGACAATTATTGCAATCCAATTTGGGAAACTAAAACCATATCTCATGGAGTAATCACATAGTTATAGCTCTCCAGTGAAAATTGTATCTTTTTGCCATAATTCTTGTTCACTTCATTTATTAGTGGTTGCAACTTTTAATTCTCAAATTCTTGTTTAGCATTAGCTAATAAGTTGAATCTGAATATTAATAGGTGAGGCTGTTTTCATCTGCAAAACCACCTTCAGAAGTAGGAATGTGCAATATGGCTAATGAGAGTTTTCCACCTGGCTTTGAATATATGAAGCCTAAAATTCTCAAGTTTTATCAAAAATCTTTCACCAAATGGAAATGCCCTCCTAGAGTAAGTCAGTATACAATTTCATGTGTTTGTTGAATGAGAAGAATAAGAGATGAACTTGAACTATACATGGGCTTGAATGAATATCTGATCACTGCATCTCTTGTGGTGTTGCAGTTTGAAGTGAATAGGGAGTGGAAAGTGGTCTCTGGGGAAGAAAGCACAGAGATCGAGTTTCAGAATCAACGCGAGAGGAGAGTGCTCGAAGCAACGTATCCTCGGCCATCAGCCGTTCCTCCCAAGTAAGATGCTAGAATGTATGGTGTTTTCTGTTTCTATTTGAAGTTTAAGTAAGTAACCATGTTTGTTATCTTGGTCCAGCCCTCGTCTGCCAGTGAATGCGCCCGGATCAATTGTTGATGATCGCAGCACTCCCTTGATTCGTATGACACCTATTGAAGAGGCTGATGTTGAACTTGCACCATCCGTCTCCCACGCAGCAGATAGTGGCCCGATGATCCCACAGCCACAGCGTTATCGTGCAGAGGGAAACTCAATGCAGCCCAATATTGCTCAAGCTGCATTGGCAGCAGTCAGTTCACACAAAGATCAAATGAACCTAATTGATTGCGAATTGCTCGTGAGGATCCTCAACAACCCGAAATCGCTTCAGCAATTGCTCGCCATCAGCTTTGGCACGCAGCACGTTCCAAATATGAAGCCACCACATTCATCAGGCTCGACTATTTCCACAAATGGAGGAGCATCCGTGCCCGAGCTCAATGTACCTTATGATACGACTAGAGCAGCTCCACCGCATCTTAGATCTGGCTTCGTCTCTACAGCTTGTACCCCACCTGTGGCTGATGTGAGTTCAGCGCACTGTAATGGCGTGGCGAAGGACATGAGCTATTATAAGAGCCTCATCCAGCAGCACGGAGGTGGCATCCCGACACAAACTTGTGGTATTATGTCCAAACGGGCGCAAGAATTTACGAAATCTAGAGATGTGTTGAAATCAAGAACAGTAAAACCATGCATGTTTTTTAATACACCAAGGGGTTGCAGGAACGGGGATAATTGTACCTATTCGCACGATGTTAATGTGTTGTCGTCTCGGAAAAGGATGGGTTGTGTTACAGAGGTTGTTGGTGCTAAAAGAGTGAAACTGGGTAGCTAGATTGGAACTCATTTTCCCCCTTTGTTTCGCGATGAGATTTAATGAGAAATATTATGCTGCATACCTTATGTAAGCATGATCCGTTATCACTACTCTTGTTTCATTTTAATGGTTTATGTGATATACAATCGTTTCTGCATAATTTGAATTGGATGTAATCCATCATTATTACTCATATTAATAAGAAAGTTTTCATCAGTTTATACAAGTAGAAATGAGACTAGAATTCATAATGCAAACTACATAAAACAAACACTCATTTCAACAAGCTGCAGCTGCTGGTTTTTACTCAACGCTCAACAATTCAACATCAAAAACTAGATCTGAATCGGGCTGAATTCCCCACGACATAAAGCCATTCGACCCATAGGCATAATCCGGAGAGCACTAAACAAGATTCAAAAGAACAAACAAATCAACGATAAGGAAAATACGGAAACACAAAAGATTTGCATAGTACCTTCAGACGAGCAACTTCTCCCACTTGCATTCCCGACACTCCTTCGTCCCAGCCTGCAACCCATGGAACATCCCGATTTACGAAGAGGACAAGAAGCTACTTTGCATAACGCAATAGTGAAACCATTGTGTTATGCAATTAACTACACAACCATGTCTGTTTTTATGTCACAAACAAATTTGCATTCACATGATGGCATCAGTAACATACAAGCACTGAACATGCTTAATCTGCAGCCAATTTTCCTTTTCCATACAACTGCTGATTCATATGTTTCTATATTGGCATCATCTTTACCTAACTAAAATCAAAACTGACAATTATCTTCAATTGAAACTATTATCACATAGCAAAACTAACAACTATCTTCACTTCAAACTAACATCAACACTGCAATACAGATTCCAAAAAACAAGCTCCCAAAATCAATCTGCAAAACACACAAAGTAACACACACAACTCAAACCTATATACAGCTAATTTCAATTGAAACTAACATCATGCCAAAATCCAAGTCTCAAAATCAATCTGCGAAACATCAACTGCATTTCCAACATAGGTAAAAAGTCACACACACAACTCAAATCTTAATCAAACATTTCAGATAACAAAACACAAAACAAAAATCACTAATTTGCAGCAACATTACCCTTAATAACTTGACCTCGGCCGATCTGGAAAGTGAAAGGCTTCTCGCCCGGATCCTTGGTGCTGCACCACAGAGATTAAATCAACACCAATTCTACGCGAATCGGAGAAGGAAAGGGGGAAAAGTGTTTAGATTTACCTCCAGAACTTTTTGGTGAGATCTCGATTTTTGCCGAATCCGGTGCAGTGAACGGTGACCTTTTGACCGGGAAGTGGCTTGGGACCGTTGCCTGGCTTCACCAACTCCTTCTCCACTCCCATTGCTCTGATTGGGCAAGCTAGCATTGTGTCGAATTCAACTCTTCTGCTCCCAACACTTTCTCGAAAGTTTCAAAGTTTAGAATGGGAGGGAGAGAGATAACTAATCCTATGTGGATAAGATATCTTGGTTTTAATCTAATCATGGCTAATTTAGATTATCAAACATGGCCTCGACAGATTATCAAGTTTCATCCCATGTTAACTTGGGTGGATTAATCCAACTTTAACCATTTTTTCGTCTTTCTATTTCCTATACTTTATTATTTTATTTTATAATTTTCAATCATATTTTACTAATTGAATACTCCCTCCATCCCAAGGAAGATGACCTTTTCCTTGGGCGGCACGAGATTTTATGTAGTTTATTTTGTGTATTAAGTGGAAAGAGTAAAGTAAGAGAGAAAAAATAAAGAGATAAATGTGTTTCCATTTTAAGTAATGGGTCATTTTGATTGGGACAAACTAAAAAGGAAAGAGGACATTTTTAATGGGATGGAGGGAGTATTAAAAATTTTTTGTCGAATGTGACTATTTTCCGTACTAACGCAGGCTAATATAGAATAGTTTTCAACTCTTCATGCTCAATTATAGAACATGCACCCTCCCTCTCAAGTTAATCAATTTTAGTTACACTTCAAAATATCTCAAACTAAATAAGTTGTTTTCTGTTTTGATAAAAAATACTTTATATCTATATTTAATTTGTTTATCCTTCATTTAATTTACTAAATATCATTTTTATAAAGTTTGATGACAAAGAGAATTGATTTAATATTCTCTATATAATATATGTACATCGGTCGGTCGTTTACAATCTCATTTTGACAACATTTAAAGAAATTTTTGGATTTTATATAAAAAATAGAGAAAAAAAATTAGTTCAACGTGAATCTTACTTTTACATATTGATTTTACAATAAAATGTGAATGCAATTGAATAGTACATTTACCTAAAATTGAAGAAAAAAAATGGTAATGAGACTTTAAATCGCAGACATTACGAAATGACAAAATAATACTATGAGACATTTTTTTACGGAATGGCATAGCATAAGGGCATAAATAACGCTGCGGGCCAGGACCCAAGTGCAGCCTGGCCCGCGGCTTCGCGCGTTGGAGGTGACGCAATAGCGGCCTGGGCCGCGCCCAGGGTCCGGCCTGGCCCGCCGATGGAGCTTCCCGGGCCGTGACGGAGCTCTCAATTTTTGCATTTGGAAGAGGGAGGGGGAGAGGAAGAAGAGGGAGAGGGGCGACGGAGCTCTCAATTTTGATTTTTTTTTTAATTTTAAATTTTTTTGGATTTTTTTATGTTCTAATTTTTTAATTTTTTTAGTTTATTATTTTTTATTTTTGAATTAAAAATGAATATTCCCGGTTTTAATTGTTCAACGTATTCTATTTTACGAGTAACATATGTTGTAAAATAGTGCGATTTAATAGTTGTGGCCTGAATGGGGCCTGCAGGACTAGAGGAGTTGTGGTCTGGAACTCAAATTTAGGGGAATAATAACGTGGAAGGGACTTAGGAGCCTGAATCTGGCCAGAGATTGGATGCTCTAACCTCTAGCTATTATACCTACACGTGTCCCTATGCATTATTGTGCAACAAACGATTATAGTATGACATTTGGCCCTTTGACACTCATTTCAAATTGTTGCATTCCCCAATCGTTATTGAATAATTATAGCAATCCTCCAATCTTGTTTACGTGCCACCTTTCATTAGCCAATAAATTAGTTGGCTTCTTTTAATTTTGTTTCACGTTTTAATAAGATTGCGAGTTTCAAAGCATTCGATTAATGAAATTTGAGATTGACTCAATAATATTGATGAGAAGAAAAAATAGAGAATTTTCCTTGTCGTAATAAACAATGAACTGATATGGAGAAAGAAAGCTTGTGAGAGTTATAACTTTTTTTTTCTAATCTCATCGCATTACATGAGTGTGTTAGTTGTAACTTATTATGCATATCTCACCACTTACTAATTCATACAAAATCCGAACTACTATAATCTTTTGGATCTGAATTATTTTTATCCTCATTTATTTTATTGTTAGCCTGAGGTTTAAAGGGCAGGGGTAGTACTTATTCTTACCTACCTCACTAAATACTACTCCCTCCGTCCCACATAATTTGGGACACTTTGACCGGGCACAGATTTTATGAAATGTAATGAAAAGTGAGTTGAAAAAGTTAGTAGAATGTGAGTCTCACTTTTACATATTAATTTTATAATTAAATGTGAATAGGAATGAGTTAGTGGAATGTGGGGACCACTACCAAAAATGGTAAAAGTGAAATGAGTCAAATTATGTGGGACGACCCAAAATGGAAAACTGGGTCAAATTATGTGGGACGGAGGGAGTAATAACCTGATCCCGGCAGTCCCATCTCCATGCCCAACACCAACTACGGCAACAATGAATCCCACCACGAGGCTAGACTCGACCCCATCACAACACCAATGCTCCTAGATGTTTCTCAGATTAATCTATATTATCTTATGTTAAATATTTTGTAATTTAATTAATGCAAGTTGGACAAAATTATAAGCTCGTTTTCAAATTTTCTTTTCGGAACATAAGAAGATACTGAGATCTATAAAAACATCGAAAACCCTAGTTACGCAAGGATTCCTCTGCCCTCAATTTTCAGAAAGTATCTCACCACTCAGTCCGCCGATCTTTGCATGACCGTCGATACCTATCGGTATCACAGCCACATGTCTTTATGTCTTTAAAATTTTCATCTTTTATCTTTATTAACTAGTCTTATCTATTTTCTAAAAATTCATCCTTATAAAATGGTGTTCACCCGCACAATGCCCCCTTCAGGAAAGACGACTTTCCTTCACACTACGGTTACATTATTGGTAAATACTCTGTATTTCTCACTTTAATTAATAGATCGAGAGTTCAAATCACGGCGCATAAGCTTGGCATGTGTGTAGGGATGTCAATGTAGACCGCAACCCGTGGACTGACCCGAATAGCCAGCCAAATTTATAGGATTAGGGCTGAAAATTTCTAGTCCGATAAAATTAAAACCCGATTAGCCCGCACCCGATTAACCCGCGACCAGTTAGGGCTAGGACCGAAAACCCGATGGGCTAGCCCGAAAACTCGATAAAATTTCTATTATCTTCATTGATTATTTTATAATATAGATAACTAAAAAAATAACTTTCAATTTTATATTAAATATACAAATTATATATTAGATTTTTATTAATATAGTAATTGATAAATAAATTAAAAACTTCAAATTCACTTAAAAAATATTTAAATTTCTAAAACATGCATTAAAATTTCACGAAATATCTCAAATATTAGTATTTGATCATGTTTATGATTGAGTTTGACCATATATCTCAGATTTATCATAATTAAATATTTTACATTTTATGAATATAACTAATTTTCATCATTATTTATTGGATTGATCGCATGTTAATCTTATCGGTAGCACCCCGATTAACCCGTTGGGCTAGCCCGAAACCCGACCTTTTAGAATTAGGGTTGAACTTTTACAACCCGAAAGAATTCACCACCCGATTAGCCCGCAGTGGCGGATCCAGAATTTTTTGTTTGGGGGTACAATAATTAATTATCGCACTTCAAGCGTCAAAGTTTAACCTATTCTTTTCATTTCTTTATTTTGTTTTTTCAATCAAAATTTATGATTTTATTTATTTTTATTAAAAACATCTTAAAGATGTGCACTAGAAGAGAATTCGAAAAATAAAAACTAATTATATATCATGCCGAAACGATATTAAATTAAAATACATTAGAATATTTTTTAAAAAAGCTAAAATGATGAAGATAAAACTACTTTAAAAGATTTGAAAATAGAAAAAATAAATATATAGTGAATTGTGTAGATTTCAAATGCATTGAAAAAATAAAAATTCTAATATACAATAAAACAACTAATAAAGATGTGCGCATTGGATGGATTTCTATTTTGGAATACATATTTAAAAAGCATAAAAAAGATCTTAAATATGTATCTTAACAATGGAATCCATTTTTAATATATTTAAAAAGAATAAAATAGAAGATTGGAATAAACAAATAAACACATGGTGGCGTCGCTTGGTGTTGAACTCGGGCCTCTCCTATGGAAGAAGAGACGATTACCACTGGACCAAGTGTGAGGATTGCTAAAGAATATATCTAAATTAATTATAACGGTAAATTTTGGGGTACAGTGGTACCCCTGTTCTAATGTGGCTCTGTCACTGTTAGCCCGCACCCAATTGACCCGCAATCCGAGCCCGCACCCAATTGACCCGCAATCCGAGTAGGTCGGCTCGATTGACATCCCTACATGTGTGAGTTGTCCTTGTACAAAAAAAGGATTGGTAGTCCATCCTCCGTTAGTTCAAAGTGCATTGAGAAATAAAACCTTCACCACAAAACACCAAAATCTAGTTCTGCTACATTTATTACTATAATAATAGTATTATATTAAAAATATTTTTTATGATAAAAAATTAAAAATCCTCATATTATATCACCCTCTGTTTTCAGCTTCTCCTTTCCCTCACCACTCCTTCTTCATCTCTCTCTCTGTGTGAATTCAGTTGGAATTTTGGGAAATCATGTGAAACCAACTCCAACAAACCTAATCCAATTGAATCCTCAAGAGAAATACAAGCGATGGAAGTTGCGAGAATCAAGCAATTGATGCTCCTCCGCTGTAGAAGCCAAAGCAACCGTGTAGCTCTCGTGGGTGGAAACCACACCGCCGCCAGATTCTGCACTCGCTAAAACCCTTCCCTTCTTCCCCCCTCTGTTTTCTCTCTCTCTCTCTCTAGATTTCGTTGCTGATTTGCAATTTCGGCTACTGTTGAATTGAATTAGATGGACAAATCGGGCCGGGCCCGACGGATTAAGAGCGGCGGCAGTGACATTGACGAGCCGGATGAGTTCGAAATCGGGATGAATTACGACGCCGTTTTCGTCGTTAAGCTGCCGGATTCACGATCCCTGCGTGTGGTGTCGAGATCGCTGTTCCTCGCGGTGGTTCTGCTCTCGCTGCCCTCGATCGGCTCGATCATCCAAGCGGCTTCAAATGAAGGAGTTATTTCTGACTGGATCGAGAATCTGCCGCTTCTCCTCCGCGACTTGGAGGATGAAGGCCTCCTCGCGGAGGGGCACAGAGGCTTCGTCGTCGCCGCCGGCGAAGTCGATTTCGCCTTCCTGAGAAACGCCGGCGTCGATTTTAGTATGAAGGCGGATGCACACCAGGTGTTTGATTATATCTACGCGCCGAATTTCAGCGGGATCGAGCTGGTGGAAGATGCCATCCGCGGCGGGGGTTTGGCGATCGCGCCTCTCGGCGGCGACATCTCGGCGGAGATCCGGCTTCTGCATGATTTCAAAATCGTTTACCTCCGGCGAATTAACGGCAACACGGTGGTTGCAATGAGGAAAAATTCCGCCGCGATTAGGTATTCCGGCGGCCGGAGGGGAGTGATTTGCGGCGGCATTGGTGGTGGTGGGAAGAAGGAAGCCGCATTGAAGGGATTGGAGGGAGTGTACCTCGAGCCTCCGCGGGTGGAGAAGGAATCAAGGTTCAATTACTTGCCGGATTTGATGGAGGATCCGTTGGATGGGTATCGGAGGCGGGTGTTCGTTGCGGATGAGGACGGCGCGGTGGATTGGTTCTACAAGAATTATCCGATGCGGGGGCAGGAGTTCGAAGTGTATGGCGTGGAGGGGGAATGGGATTGGGGGGCGGAGGATTTCGTGGTGGTGAAGGTGGAGGCGAGGGCCGCGGAGAGGATGCTGAGGGAGAAGACGATTTGTGTGGTGGATGAGTTGTTCTTGGATTGTAGAGAGGAGGAAGGGAGGGCTTATTGGAATTGTGTGGAGTTGTATGGGAAGATTAGGAGTGAGGGGATTGCTGTTCATCAATGGTGGTTTTGAATTAGATTGAATTGACCCGACTCGATAGTAAGTACCCGTTTTGGAACGTTCGAATCGTGGAGAAATGATCGAATCTTCGAGGGTCGGGGAATAAATCCTCAAGAACTTGTTTTCTTGTGCGTATGAATGTATTTGTTTGATTTTGTTGTTTGTGGCTTTTATATAGTTACGTACTATTTCTCCTTTTTACTATATTCAACGTCGATTGATTTCCGATTAGTTAAAGGAGAAACATCTTAGCAATTAATCACACTACACCCATTAAATGACTCAAAATCTCAACCTATCAGTTGGACGAGAAACATCTTACCAACTGATAAACGTCTCTAAATCGGATTTATGAGAATTGAGACAAGGGGATAAAAGATTTCATTTCATACAAGATACATTGCCAAGAATTTGGAGGACAGGAAAAGGGGCTGCCGCTATGCACATTCTATACATTTTGTCACCTATAACTAATCTACAAACCTTTTAACATTACGTATGATCAAAGCTGGGGATCATTCAGATATACAGACTTGGCGAATTTAATGCTACAAAAATCTCAAAAACACAAAATTTCAAGAGAAATACAAATTAACCTAAAAAATGGGGAGGGGACACGAAAAAATAACTATCCCACGCGCGTTGCCTATTATCATCTATTCAATCCCAGCTTCCGCTTCTGTCAAGTCTGCATCATATTGAGCTAACAAGAAGTCACAGAGCTCGAGAAGTTGATCTGCAAGAGGAGGAATACCTGGATTCCGTCGGTCATTATACGTATGGGCGTTGATCACAATCTGACACACGTCGTGCCTGAAGTCCTCTCGGTTCTTGTACTCTAGCCTCCTTGCCTTATCTCTGATCGTAGATAAATCCATAGGATGACTAATGATGTCCATATAGTCAGGAGCTTCCTTTCTCGTTACTGGCTTTAGAAATAGGTACGATATTTCTTTCCTTGCCTTGAGCGTCTCGACAATAGTCTCCAAGACGTTTGACAAACCAACCTGAAATTGTGATTTTCACATCGATTAGTTTCACAAGGGTTTCATTTAACTTGCAGTTTATAATAATGTAGCCCCTACATGCATATTCCATGTTTGAGCAAAAAATTGGGGACGTTAAGCAACTCAACAAGAGAGGGGGTTACAAAAATTTAAACTACTCACCTCTCCTCCACGTCGCCGCTTTAAAGCGGGGACATAATCTGGAGCGGGCCTTGCATACTCAGGTTCTGCCCTCCTCCTCACCATTCTATCTCTA
Source organism: Salvia splendens (assembly GCF_004379255.2). Lineage (NCBI taxonomy): Eukaryota > Viridiplantae > Streptophyta > Magnoliopsida > Lamiales > Lamiaceae > Salvia > Salvia splendens. The sequence goes on along the minus strand of NC_056043.1, from coordinate 32,019,064 downwards.
TCTGGTATCCGTTTGTCGATTCTTCTAGGAGGAAAATCATCAAAATAATCATCCTTTACTTCAAGCTTTCTTTTCTTTTTCTTTTTATCCTTCGCCCTTTGACGCTCTTCTTCTTCCCTCTCTCTTCGAATGGCTTCTTCATATCTTAGTAACTCATACTTTGGTTGGTCTTCGATCATCTTCAATTTCTCTCCCCTTCTATTTCGTCCTTCTTGTTGTCTATCAAAGGTTCTCCTTTTCTCATCGGCCCACAATTGGTTACTCTCGGGATCTCTCATCCTTGAAGACTCTTCAAAGTAGTGCTTGCTCTCATGTTCCATATGTCTGTCCAAACTTGATATTTCCATTAATTTCTTTGTTTTCCTGTAGTCAAAGCCAAAACTTCCATCCTGGCTGTTTTCTTCAAAATTAATGATCTCCTTTGGTTGTTTGATTATAACTTTCTTGCTGCGGGATTGCTCCCTATCAACATCCACTGGAGGCTTTATCAGAAAGGTCCTAGGAGTTTCAACCACATCATCCGGTTTTGTCTTGTTTGAAAATGTGATTTTGTTTACTTTTACAACAGACTTGCTTCCCATTTCAGCATCTGAGGTAACTGGTCTATCAGAGCTCTGTGAGTTTGTGGGAGTATGTTTATCAGGAAGCTTGTCCGTCAAGCCACATTTAACCTTGAGGGTTTTTGCCTTTGAAGTTGGTTTTTCATCTTCTTGTGCTTCTGAACCAACAGCTTTTGGCCCAATTTTTGGCATTAACTTCTTCACATGGGGTTTCTGCTCTATTTGATCTGGAAAACTAGACCTGCCCGCTATCCGGTCAAGATCGATGCTCTCTACTCGAGTGTCAGCGTCTTCCCCATATCTGGGGCAGTTCTTGTTGGTCCTCATATGACCAAGCTGGATATAGGAAATAGGACATTTAAGAAACAAGATCCAGATGTACATAATACTGCATTCAGAATTTACGCGTACCTGACCACATGCTCCACAGACAAAACTCTCCCTTGCGGATTTCTTTTCCTTGATCACCTAGTTTTACATTTTAAAGCAAACAATGTCAAAATTCCTCCACACAACCGTGTTAATAAGGATGGAAATTCAGACAGCAAGAAGGGTGGCGGGGAATTCACAAGGTATTCAGAAGCACTATCCTTCGATACCCAGATCCATATTAACATCAAATCAATGCAAAAACGATAATAATGCGAGCAAAGTTTATATTGGGAATTTGGATACTGTAGGTCTAACTGAGAAAGTGAGAATACATCAAAGTTTAAGTGGCAAACTTACAGTGATTCCATCCCCCAATATCTTCACCTTTTTGCTAAGTACTTCAAACTCATTCTTTTTCTTGGCCTTAAATTTCCCCGGAAGATGACTTTTAGCAGACAAGTAGTCTCCCTGTATCGAAGTACAGAATTGCAGATTTCGTGATCAGAACTTAAAAGAATTTATGCAACCTAGTTATCAAGCATGACTATCAGAAGATATGGATGGATATACGAACAAATGGAAGCAGTATCAAAACAATTATACACCTCCTTTTGGTCTTTAGCAATTTTCTCCATTGCTAGATAGGATCCTTCAGGTTGCATGAATCTCTTAGAAACTGCGTTGCTTTTCTTGATTCCATCACCATTCTCAGAACTAAACTTTGACTTAACCGACAACCCAGCTTGCTCTGCTGCAGTTTTTGTCTTCTTCTTCTTTTTGCGTTCAGCTTCCTCATCTGCAAAACAATCAATGGTCAAATTTTGAATGTAAAAATACAAATTGACAGTATAAAACATGCATTATCACATCAAATGCTAATAGCAGAAAGAATAATGAACAACCATACTTGCAATAACTGCCTCCTATTTCTATACCAGGCCATCTATCAAACAGAGGTTGATACTGCACAACAAAGGAAATCAGGCAGCATAGAGTATTATTGCATATCTGTATCTTATGGATTGTCTTTGCAAGTCAACCACATGACCTATTTTCCTATTAATCTGCCCAATAGCACCTACACAATCAATTTCACTGGAAGTGGCACCTTTACCAAACAAAGTAAGAGATGCCCTCCAATAAAAGACTGAAGGATTACTAAGTGCAGCGTAGCTCTTCTAGTAATAATATAGCTGTCACATTAACAAAAAATTACCATCCATGAGCATCTTGCATAATTCTTCTGCTTCTGCCCTCTCATCTTCGATTTCCTCTTGGTGCTGAGTTTGGAGTGGCCGCCTTCTCATTTTTAGCCCCTTAACACCATCCATGCTGTCACGCTTGGTCTCAAAATTATCCTCCTCGCCATCTTCACATTCTTCTGCATCCAGAAGATTTTCCAGATCCCCCGCAAATGAATCCAAGTCACTATTAGCCTCTGATTCACTCTCATTTTCCTCTCCATCAGCAGCACAGAGGCTCTGAAATTGTCGATCCCATATTTCCTGACATTTTTCTCTTGTCTGCTGCTGCAGTTGCAAAAAGGACATTCGTTGTCCACGAGCAAACTTGCTGACTGTTGTTGGATCAACCTTGACACCTGATGCTGCTTGCTCACTTGAAAGCTTGCGTATTAGAGCAATTCGGTGCCATCGAGTTAGTTTTGCAATCTGCTCCTCTGGAACATTGAATTTAAGGAGAAGCTGTACGCAAACACAATGAACAATTAGCAGCATATCACCTGGAGTGACTACTATTTTTGGACAATAACAAGAGATAATTATTAGTGCAACTCCAAATAATCAAACAAGATGTAAATTACAAAAATGCATCCTGAAAGTGATGGCAAGGGATGCAGGAAGTCTCATAAGGAATGAGGTTAATCAATAAGAGAGAAAATGTTTTTATCTCAAAACATGAATATGACAACACAGATAGTGTGATCTTTACAAATTAATAAAAACCCAATAAGAGTTCATAAAGTTGAGATATATCAGCACCATTTGAGTAATAAAAAAGACTACTAGTGCAAATCACATTTACCTCTCTCGCAGCTTCCATGCTCAATCTGCGTAGATCTGCATCAGTTCCAGTAACAGTTGTCCCTTTACCAATAACAGTTTTCTTTTTCACCATCGAATTTGGGATTGGGGCCTTAGGAGTTGTGCGAACATAACTAAAACCTAGGCCCCTTCCTGAAGGGTCACCAACACCCGTAATTTCCAGACGCTCAATATTTTCCCTATCCTGAACAGAAAAGGTGCACATTTCTCGTTCAATGTTAAATTTGAAAGATAAACATCAGGAATAGCCCCCCAGAGCAAAACAATGGGAAATAGGTAGCTTGCCTGGTTTGTACAGGAAACAAAATTACTACTCAAATTCCATGGCGTTATCTGTAGCTCCCTCTCGATATGCGAAGCTGCAGCTAAAGTGATAGCTTCATCTGGAAGCTGATTCATTGCTGATGAAAGACCAGCAGGAAGAGTCAGTCTTGTAATTCCCAAACGTTTGAGCCTGTACAGACCTGCTTGCATGCTCTCGTATGCACAGACCTAAGCAAAATTGCAAATTAGTATACAATTCTTTCAGCGTCATAAACCATGGACATTCTTTTTGCTAAGCATATAATTGGGAAAGCTTATTCATAAGCAGAACATATATAGTCACTCATGCACTAGAACTGAATAATGAATCAGTGAAAATTGTGTTCTTTAAAATTTCTCTTCCCTACCTCCCAACTAACAATCTTAATCAACTTCTAAGACCAACAAACGTCAAAGATTTTCTTGGGTATCTTCATATGAATTATTTAAGAATACTGGCTTTAATCCAACTGAACTGGTTAGAAATTTGAGGGTAAGTTTGATGGCTTTTATTCACAAGTTGAATTTGATTGGGACGTTGGCATGTTGCCTATATATCTAGAAGTAAAGGCAATGTCCATTGCATATATAGAGTGTCAAGTAGGAAAATGTATCCAATTACAATAAATGCAAAACCAAATAAGTCTTCATGATAATGACTATGACTAACTGGCCGATGGTTGTTATTATAAATTATAATCTGAATAATTATTGCCAACAGTGCCTTTTCTGTTCTCGTTATGATTACTCATTTCCAACACATACTTTTTGAGGAAAGAACAGTTATACCTTCTGGGTGCATTGCAAGTGTTAGCATCCATGATCACAACTTTACTCAGGCATGCAATTTAATTGCACCTAATGACTATGAGGCCTTTGCACATTGTTAAATTAAAGGTAGAAAATGATGTTGTGGAAAACTCTCTATATTCATCTATTGATCAAAGAACCTATATATACATAAGAGTACTAACTGAACTAGGAAAGCACTAACTTGCTCTCCAATTTAAACCATATATACAAATCTAATTCTGACAACCTTAAAGCAAGCCAGAGCCTTCGACAACTATAGTTATAAGCTAGGTCAGTGGAATCATTTACAAAAGAAGTAACAGATGGATTCGCCACACTTTATTTATTTGGTTCATAAGTGGCATAACAACACATACAATCAAGCAGTGAAATCTCAACATCATTGTTTTACTAGTCAACCTTAACCGGAATTTGTGAAAACAATAAACACATACCAAAAGAATACAATACAAAATCCAAACAAAGAAGAGAGATAAAAGAACAATGCATTTTATTTAGTCTATTCTTATCAGAATTTGATGCTTACACAAAAATGGTGGCCAACCATGATAAGCTGTGGCAAATTTCTGAGCTCGAAAAAGCCTCACATACAATCCCCTCACACAGCATATATCATCTAATGAAGGAAAGAGGATAAAAATATAAAACACTCACATTTTCAGGAGTGACCATCCTCCTCAGTTCTTCTTCTGAAGGAATGCGAAAAGAGCGCTTCATAACCCAAAGATACTGCCCATGTGGACCCCTCTAATAGCCCACACAAAAAAAGAACCAGATGTTACTCACCATAGAAGAATAAGCAAGCCAAGTAAATGAATGCCGTCAAGAGGGATAAAAAATGCTATCAAGTGGGATCAACAACAAGACAAGGATAACAAAAGGCAAGATGTAATACCTGTAAATCAGCACAATTTTTCAGTCTCTTCCGGAGAAACGTTTCAGACAAGTTACGAAACTGTGATACCAACTCATCTGAACGAATCGAGGGACGCAACCCACGTTTTTCACAAGCACGGAATTCCCGGTACATGTGTACCAAAACTCTGTTCATGATATAGAACTGGACACCTTTGGACCCAGGAGACATAACCTCCATGTGAGGCTCCTATTGAACAAATCCAAGTTAGAAAACATACATTATCAAACATCTGAAGACTTCAATATCGGTAGCAGTTGAAAATATGGGCTTAGTTCCCTAAATTCTCAGAAGAGAGGAAAAAAAGACAAAAAAAAAGCAACACAAAAAGCAACTTCGCTAGAAAGGCAGAAGATGATAGGGCAGACAGTATCTCACACACAGACCAAACAAGACCAAATTCAACAAGAATATTGGCATAACCTGTTGTCCAACAACATCAATCCTGTCAATGCGTCTGATGGAAAGTTTCCCTTTTGGAGACCTCACCAATAAGTAATCAGTTAATGGCACTTTATGCTGAAATATGGGTGCTCTATACATGTTAGATTCCAGGCAAGATTGGCTTGCACCAGGTTTTATATCTCCAAGAAATGGGGATTTATCAGCAGGATCAAGAGTGACAACACTCCCCAAACCATTATCACCATTCCGCATCAAGTTTCCCATTTGATCACCAGGTGCTGATTTTTGATAATATGTACAAAGTCTCGCACCCATCCCTGGATTACCTAGAAGCAAAGGCCTTTCTTCACAGTACCTGAAATATAAAATTTATCAAGAAAAAACATAAGCAAAAAAAACTCAAGTTATATTAGTCATACAATTAGGTTGAATACTCTATAGAGAAGATGACCCGAACAGAAGTATAATTCAATTACACTTTAGCATATCAGCTGAAAAGTTAATGAAGGTATCCATCATTCATTAGACTAAAGCCAATCAGCAGAAAGGCTGAAAGACCAAAGTCAAAGCAACAATATGGTCTATAACCATGTTTAATTTCTATAGAGTAGTACATAGTTACAACTACTTCTGATAATATGTTAAAATGCAGATGCAATTACAATGCAGCTTTGTCAGGAAAATACTGCAAGTTTTAAATATTTATTTAGGATGACTCCCTCTGATATACTTATTATAACTTAAGTTAGTGAACAGTTAGCCTCACATGACTAAAATCGACCTTAACACAACTCATTTTAGAAATAATGCGACTCAAATATGGTTTTTAAAAGACGCAATTCACCACAAATAACTTGATAATGCAGCACAGTGAAAGGTTCATTGACGCTGTATCACTTTTGCTATGAGGGATCAATGTCACATTATGAAAAAAGGTCACATGATTGAAAACATTACTTGTTTGTATTTCATCCCATGATTAAAATAGTATGTTCTCAGCGTCTTATAAACACAATTCAAAATAAAGGCCATGAGCATATATGAACTCACTCAATGAAAAAAGATGCAAAATTGAAACTATAACTGCTTGAAATAACAGAACAATATATTGAAGAAAACATCAAAACTGGATCAAACTAATAATAAGACGTCAGTTGATATTCTTTACTTCAAAACAAAACACAGACAATCCCAAAATAACTTAATAACTTACTCCATTAAGAAAACATGACCATCTTTTACTGAAAGGTCAGATTTCTTCTTAAAAGCTCCAGGGGGACGCAATGACTTGTTTTCACCAGGAAGCTTTTGTGCCCGGGGCAATAGATGTATTTTTGTCCGAACAAGGTGCAAGACTGAGTTTGAGTGAACATTCTGTTCGGCTAGAGATTTGTTGTCATCAAGCTCCCTCCCAGAATAATATATCTTCACAGGCTCAGATAGTTTAAAATCTACAAGAAAGATATTAATTAATACTCATGATCGACAATATTATATAAAAATGTTCAGAAAATTTACACCACTCCAAGAAATAGACTACCTAGCTTTTTAGAAGCTTTAGCTTTCACAGAGGCGATGGTTTCTTCTGCATCCACGTGAAGTTTACTCCCCTTGCCACCCAAACTCTTCAAAATTATTTTCATCGATCCCTGTGTGACTAATCTCCCTTGTTCCTTTAATGACACCTCAATATCATGAGGATACCATAAAGCTTTTGGACGATGAAAATTAGCAATATCTTTGCTGCAAAAATAACAATTACTTCACAACTAGGATAGAATAGATGTAAAGAAAATGGGAATTTGGCTAAAAACTCATAATATAGAAGAAACACTTATAAAGCAAGAAAACAACCTATGACAGGTATCTAAGATAAATTCACGAAAAGCACTTATTGTGAGAAGGCACGAAATCAATACAATCAGACCCACAACGTGTAGAGGAGGATAACCATGAGCCACATAGATTACTCATATAACAACATGCATGCTAAAAAGGTATGTCAGTCCTATGCATCACCTATTTATATCCACATTCAATGCTGACATAATATAGTTTAGAAAGTAGATTGAGATACAAACTCCTAGAAAGTCTTCTTTTGATTTGAGTATCAGCAGCTACTATTAATGCATATGGAGGAAAACGCAAAGAAATAGAATCGAAACAGATTTCGTACTTGCTCAGCTTTGCTTTCATGGTTTGCAGCTTAAGTGCTGGCACTGAATGCAAAACCTTAAGTCCATGAACAGGACGCTTTTTAGAATGAGATCTCAGCTGCTGGGAGGATTTCCTGTTTGAATAGAATTTATCATTAGAGATATTAAACCGCCCCGCTGATAGAATGCCATGATTATGCAGGTCAAGTACATCCCCACTACTGGGATGCAGAGAGCGTGCTACAATCATAGCCCCTGCATGAAGCCGCAGATGTTCAGTATCCTTTGTAGCTGATAGTTCAAAAAGCATCTGGTCATCCTGGAGGTCAAGAATTAACTTTGGCTTTGCAATAGATTGATGTGGATCCCAGATAACATTATCTATCCACGATCCTTTAATTACATCTGTATTCTGTAAGGTGAGCTCATTGAAACGTCTAATAGCATCACTACAAAGCCTTGCTTCAGGGGCAACATCTTTCAGTGCTCCATAATTTGTACCATGATCATCTAATTGGGACTCTAATCGTAGAAGCTGGGGATGGTATCTACTTTGTGAGATGATAAGGTCTGTAGAGCGGGATCCGTCAGAGTCAAAAGGCTCCACCAAAATGGAATATTTAGTTTCAAATAAGTTATGATGCTTGTCATGCAACTCAGTGTGGAATTCCGACTCCACAGTTCCTGGTTCAGCTTTCGAATCCCTCTCTTTGTCACCAACTGTGTCAGAATCAGGTCCAGACAGCTCACAGCTCTCTACCAAGGTGTCAATAGACGATGGAGAGTTATTCCAAACAATTCTATCTTCCCAATCTTCCTGGTCAAGAGGATAGAATTTGGAAGAAAAGCTAGTGTTCCATTCCGGAAAATAAGACAGCGACACTTCATCTTTCATTACTTCAGCATTAACAAAGGAATCTTTCATATCCCTCGTAAGTCCATCAGACATCCTTACTGATCCCCCAACAGTTTCTGGTATCAATGCATCACCTATTTCACACATGTAAACATCACTTTTTGCACCATATCGTCTCATCCAGGATATATCTTGGCAAGGTGCCTTCATAAATTTCTCTTCGTCTTCCTCGACATTCTCAGGAGCATCTAACAACTTGTATTTCTCTATCAGAAAACAGAAGAAGATTCGCTGGCTCAGAAAGCTAGTAAACTACAAGCCAGTAATAACTTTAGACTGTAAGGTGTAATGTCAATAACGACTAAATAGAGTAAATGCACCAAAATTTCATAAAGAGTGGAGCTAGCCCAGACTGCTTCTCGAATCAATTAAAAGAGCAACGAAGCATTGTTAATCAGAACAGATATTATTTAACCAAATCATACCCACCTTTAGGTATCGGATACCGGTCTCTTTTTCTTGCAGCTTTCACAGGCTCTTTAACGCCAAAAATCTCAGAGAACCGCAAGATTGCCTTTCCATCCTCTACATAAAGAACAGGAAGCAGCGAAGACATGTCACCATCAACTGACTCTTCCAGAGCATTTGAATCATCCTGCTTAAACATGACAAGTTATACCATGAAATATGAAATCATATAGTACAGGACGAAAAGAAGAACCCGAAGAAGTATTCATAAATGAGGCCACATCTAGTTTACTTCCAGGAGAGGCACTTAGAAACACTTGCTATAAAGATCTAACATTTAAACCAACGTTACAAATATTTAACATAGAGCTTACAAGGACAGGGAAGCCTACTGAGAGGCCATGTTCTAGGTCGGTAGTAGAACTTAAAACATTAAATATGATTAGTTGTTCACTCATCAAAAATAAAAATAAAAAAATAAAAAAAAAAGCAATGAACTCAAGGAAAAAAAGATGCAACATGGAATGTGTTAGAAATATGGCCACTCATCCCCTCATTTAGGGGGGAGGGTTACCCACTCATTTATAAAGGAGTCAGGATCATCATTTCATCAATGTGGGACAAGAAAAGGGTTTTAATACGCCCCCGCAATGTGTGGGCCGAAATGATCATCGGACTTCCACACTTGCAACAACGAAAATCATCACCGACTTGGGCCCACTCTGATACCATGATAGAATGGGTCACTCACCCCCTTAAAAGGCCTTATAAGGGGGGAAGGTTATTCACTCATTTATAAAGGAGTCAGGATCATCATTTGTTGATGTGGGACAAGAAAGGGTTTCAATAGAATGAACATAGGGGTTGAGGCATATTTTTTTTAACAAACTATTAATCTTGTAGACCTAAGGTTAACACACAAACCTTTTGAAACTTCTTGGTTAAAGTAAACAACCCGATTCTTCAAATACTTGGAATCAATTATTAGTTGTTGTGCAAGAATTTAAATGCTAATTGCAATGTTCTAAGTCCTAACAAACATGCAATCTCACTTCTTAAATACTCCCCCAATCCCACTCTAAGTGGAGCATTTCCACTTCTTAAGATCGGCAAGGATTTTATGTAGTTTTGTTTTGTGAGTTGAGTGGAGAGAGAATAAAGTAGAGATAATGATGTTTCAATTTTGGGAAATGTGTCAATTAGAATGGGAGATCCAAAAAAGAAAATGAGTCCCTTAGAGTGGGACGGAGTGAGTACTATTTTTTATAGAAAGATGCAATGAGGAGTTATTGATTGCGCATTGGGTGAATGGAGTATTAAACACACAGGTGCTCATTACCAATATAAACTTATTGTTTCTTTGTCTCTCTGATTCATGGCACCTCTTGCTCTTCAGTTCGTTAGGATTTGCATGTGATTCGTATCCAAGATTTTGAATGTAAGAATTATATTTCTTTGCTAAGGCAATTAAAGGCGTTTAAAGAAGATCAAGAAGATGATGTTAGGAGTTGGGTCTTAAATGTATCTGGAAAATTCTCTTGCAAATCCTTTTTAAATTCAATCCTCCCAATGAATTGACTATCCACTTTCCCTTGCTTTCCAGTTATCTGGAAGACTCTCATGCCTTGAAAAGCTCAGGTGTTTTCATGATTACAGGTGTTGGAGACTCTCATGCCTTGAAAAGCTCTGGTGTTTCATTGATTACAGGTGTTGGATAGTTACACACATGGGAAGTGTTAGACATTTCCCACACATTCTTCTTCCCCCAAAAGTAGCATGTCTCATACAGAAATCAATCTGAAGACGTAGACCTACATTGCCCAAAGACTATGGCATAGAATGCCGAGCACAATGACAACCAGTCATGAAGAGAAAGTATAGTGCTACGGGGGTTTAAAGTTCCCGCCCTTCTTTGGCCTCTATGGCTATAAAGAAGTAGACGAATCTTCTGGCGTGAGTGTTGGCCTAGTGGTAGAGTAGTTATGCGGCAACCGTGGCACAGGCTTTAAAAATTTTCTGTTAGTTTATCCATGAAAAGAAGTAGATGAATCTTTGAAGATAAAGAAGAAATCTTAGAGGAGGTGTGGGATGGGTAATATTCAGAGTTGCTTAGGAGGTATAAAAAATCACAAAGTTTTTCCTTTCAGATGTTTCCAGAAATTGAAACAATTGCAAAATATACAAAAAAGCCAACCTCCTCAGAATCTCCCATATCTGTACTTTTTTCAGGAGCAAGATCATCATCTGGAAGACTTTCATCTAGAGAAATGGCTTCATGTTTATGATCCTGCTCATCTGTCAAGGAGAAAAGAACCAATTGTATATTAAAAAGGATAACATTACATATTCTATTATACAACTTGGCCAAGATGTCTAGATCAACTGCGTAGTGGAATAAACAAGTTTAGATTGCCCTGGAGCAAGAATTATGGTTCATCTTCCAATATTCATGACGGAACCCCAGCATGAGTGGATAAGGATTTCATCAGTTCCTTGTCTATGTGTTCCCTTTCATTCTTACTATTAGAAATGGATTTGCTGGGCTCCTCAGACAATAATGAGTGTATCATTTTAGATAGAAAGTCCAAGAGTTAACATGTTAAAGTAAGTTACATGCCATATGGTTTCAGAATATTTTTACCACATGCACAAACTAAAAACCAGAGAAGATCACAAATGAAGTCAAAACAAATTCAGCAATTAACTACTTAAGAAAGAGGCTTGTTAAATAAAGTAAAACCTGATGGAGACAACTGTTGAATTTCAGCATGGTCTTCCCCACCTGTATCCTGATTTTCCAAATCATCATCTTCATCATAATTTTCATCATCAAAAAGAGAATTTCGATTGTCCAAAGACGCTACTGAAACTTCTTTGGAGAAAAAATCCTTTTTTGGCAACAAAAAGTCCTCCTCGGTAGCGGATTGGATCTCGGGTCCTTCATATTGCTCATCTATATCTTCATAATCAATAGCATTTTCTGCCTTTCTGTCATAATCTAGTTTGCATGGGAGAAAATGGAAGGGGGAAAGATATAAATCAGGACCAAAGGAAAAAATGTAGCACGTTCTGATAGAAATGCAATGCAAAGTTAAAGCCTCATTCGAACTAATAAAATTAAGTAGAATATGTCCGTATTAAGATGGAAAGTTCTGCTAATAAAGGTTTAATGACAGTTAAGAAACAAAAGTATACGAGATTGTAATCTTATATGTGTAACTTTCCAAGGAAACGAGTATATGACATAGCATAAGGCATTTCATTAAATAACCATGAAACAGGTAACAAAAACGTACTGGGGTTGTAAAATTGATTAGGACCGACCAGCAAGTTCTGTATACTTTTGTTGGATTAACAGCGGAAGTTTTCAAGATGCTTTGTAATCACAACTTAAAACAGGGAGTTCGAGACAGTCTGAATAAAAAAGTACATATACATATATCTACACACCCACACAAAGTCATGCATCATTCTTTTAGTGGGACTGTAGGACCATAGGGCGTTTCAAGAATTTATTACTTAACACTCCACTTCAAAGCCAGAAAACTTCTTTCTCTGCTCTAAGAGATTCTAGAAGTAAATTGAAGGGGTAGTTAAGAAAATCTTAATACTAAATTAAATTTTTTATCACATAACATATCGTCATCATTTAAAGTCACATTTAATTCAGCACCATATGCAGTGTTCATCATGCCATTAAGTACCCAATGAATCATGACCTTGTCAAATACATGACATGACATCTTAGCTTAAGGTGTAAACTCTAACCAACCTTGGGGGTAAACTATAAAAACCAAGGTCCAAAATCCGGTACATGCATATAACGTTGGAAACTCTTAACTTATGCCAAGAATTTAAAAGCATACAGCAATATCTTTTCACCAGAAGACTCTCCCAGAAAAACATACATGCTTGCACATATTACTTCTAAATATGTATTCCACCACACCCAAATAAAAGAATCTACTTTAAGATCGCATATATTAGTATAATTAACAAGATAATTATCGAAATGTGCCACTAGGTAGTAATTCACTACAGAAAATAACTTCTAATACATTACTTGCTACTTAGTACAAAACCATGAGCAACTATTGTTCTAATGAACACAAAAAATGGCACACTACACTTAGAAAAACTAGAATATACTAACTGAGATTTAGAAAGTTTTTCCGTTTTTTTAATTGGCATACATAATCACCTTGATCTGTAGCGTCCGATGGTGTCTGCAGTGATTTCATAGTGAGCTGGAACCCAATTACGAAAAAAACAGTTATTCAGCATTGATAAGAGTGCCACTGTGACTAGTTACAAAAATAATATCGTAATTTATAAAACAGCAGCCACTAAGATCTGATCTAGTATTAATAACTATGGTTGCGCAGTGATAAAGATTTCCATACATCTATTTCTGTTAGTGAAGAACCAAGCTTGTCGGCCAGTGCAGAAAGATGCTCCTTCGCGTCCTGAAATAAGATTTGTAGTTTAGCATGTGCATCATCCAGCAGAGGATAGTAAGGGAAGGACTAAGGAGGGTTACTGGTTAAAGAGAAAAAGGATTAGTAGACACTAGACATGCAACACAAGCCATCTGACTGTTCCTATAATTCTGTTTCAGCTCATAAGAAACCAATTCAGGTGGTAGTTATGCATCTAGTTAAACAGCCCTTTGGGTTATAGAAATTCAAGACCAAGTGCAAAGTAGTGAGCATACAAGCCTTCACCATAATTTTCTACAGAGATTAATAATATTAATCATTCCGTTCTACTAACTAGGATGCTCATATACATGTTTATATCAGATGTACATTCTTTGTTACATGCTTTTCTGATTAATAGACAATGGCAGACAAATAACCTCTCTGCTATCAGGGTACTAAAAGTTAAAGCTTGGCATTAAGAAATTATTACAAATATTGAACCAAGCTCCAGATGATACTCAAAACCAACTGACAAACAGAAAGCCAAATCACAGTGTAGGTACTGCTACACTTTGGTATATTTCCTAAAATCACTACCATCACATTTTAAGGTACATACTCTTTACATAAAGTTACTTGTTAGATACTTAGTACATTATTTATTACGTTTCCACCTATTAGTATATTAATATTAATGCTGTTCCAACCAACTACAAGATGTTATTCTGCAAGCTATTTTGCTGCTGGAATTATCAAGAATAGCAATATGCAAACAATTTTAAAAACTCGCTTCAGTATCTACAGTTAGATATTCAGAAATAATAATTGATTAATTAATTACATATATATAGTATTTAATCTAATGGATCCTAAGGTGTGGCAGTACCTCAATAGTAACAATGGTGGATTCTATGAACACAACATCTCTTTTCAAGTATTTAATACTACTAATAATTAAATAAAAATAGCATGTTTGATTCTATCCAAGCTGGGGGACTTGTTAACATTGAAAGAGCTTGGACATGTTGAAAACCAGGAAAGAAGCTCAACATTACCCCATCTAACCCCAAAAAAGATGAAAAATAGGAAAGAGAAGACAAAACTATTTCGGGATGATATGAGCAAAAACTGAACCTAGTTTTCATACATGATAATGGGGAAATGGTCTCATTTTCCAAGAAACCTAACAAAGAGCCTATGACCACCTTTCAAAATTCTCACATCGGCAGCAACAAAGAAAGCTCCCAATTTTTCACTTTACTATTAAACATAAAAGGCACGAATCGCAAGGGTAAAAACTAAAAAATAGGTATAAGCTTATAAGACAATTGTTGCAGGAGAATTACACTAAGCATAAACCTTTTTACTCAAATGGATCATAACTGTGAAAATCTCATTCTAACAACTGAATATTAAATTTTTTAATGGAAGTCCACATATCTCTACACTTCTTATTCAAATTGGTCAATCTTCCATCAGTGGTAGATAATCCACAGGGGCAGGGGCCACAATGTGTACTAAACTTAGAGAATCTGGCATTGGCATATAAAAACATGGGGCATACACATACCATTTACCAAAGCATCAATCATATACTTCCAGAACAACAATAATACTTCAGAATTTTTTTAAAATGTGCAAATAAACATAGCAGCTTTTCTGGTAGAGGACTAGCCACATTCTAAGCATCTAGTAAACTGCATTCTAATTCATCGAATCTTGCCTATCATTATAATCAGCGTAGTATAAGTGCATAGCTAAAGTTCAGTTGACTGAAATCTTTCCGGATTAAGCACTCGAAACTACCAAGACGACTATACATCACATAATCCAATTTTGTCTTTTCAGTCCTGTATAGCTAAAGTTCAGTTGACTAAAATCCGTTAGGATTAACCACTCGACACTCGAAACAATCTACCCGGACGACTATACATTGCTCAATTTTCTCTTCTCAATCCTGTCGGTCATTCCTGAGCTCCGGTAGTAAAAAACAAGAAATCCTAAACGAAAGGAAATCTCATAACCACCTCATCAAGATAATCGACATCAAGATCACCAGCGCCGTCGACATTCCCGAACATGAACCCTAGGAGGCGGTTTCCCCCTTCAGCCTCCTCGTACTCCTCCTCATCGTCATCTGCCAATTCAAAACGACACTAATTCAGAACCGCGACATGAACCGGAAGCGAACCCTACCGCAGTACAGCACGACCACTGAGAATTACGAACGTCCAATCCGAGCACGGTCTCAGCTGAATTAAAACCCTAAATTGTGTTGGCGAATAAGAATTCGGTACGTACCGACGGCAACGTCCTCGTCTTCGGCAGCTCCGTCGCTGGGGGCGGCGCCTGAGCTAGTTCCTTCGCCCCAAAGAGCCATGGCTTCGGTCTTCTCTCTCTGTTACAGTGTCTCCGTCGTCTTCTTCACCTTTCTATTCTCTTCTCTCTTCGTTCTCTGCATTCTGTATTGCTCTCTCTTTTATAGAGATTTATTCATTTTATTTTAGTACATTTTTTCATTTTTATAGTTATTATTTTTTACATAATTAATATTTATAAGGATTTATTTGAGTATCGGGTCGGGCTAAGCCCGACTTTGACTCTCAGCGGATCGGGCCTTCGTTTTGATGGGCCTCTCTATTTTGGAAACTCTTTTTTGGCAAGTAAAGAGAATTTGTATAGTACCACAAGGAAAAAGTATATTAGTCTAAAATAAATGAATAGAAAATTTTTAATAGAAAAAACAAATGAATAATACCATAAGGAAAATAGCACTCGTCTGAAATAAGTTTCATTTTTTAGGGTTGTTTATACTTTTGGGGGCTATTTATTTATATTTATTAATTGTTTTTATAGAAATTTTCTATATATTGTTTTTACTTAAATGGTTACTTGATCTCTTGGAAATTTTTTAAAAAAAAACTATAGGTCCTTTATTTTCTTGGTAGATTTTTTTCTCGACTTAAAGAAGACAATAAAGATTTTTTTTATCCTTGCAGATGAAACGAAAAAATTGAACTTTTTTCATGTAGTAGTTGTTGGTTTTCACTAACATTGTCAATGTAGATGCTTCTAATTTTTTTTAGTTGCAACTCATATTTATGTTAAGTTGACTCAAATCTATAACCTATTTGTCGAAGGGAAACATTTTACCCAAATAATCAAGAGTAGTTCTTGCCTTTCTTCAACTTATAGCTTTCTTTTTTTTTTTCAATCGAGTGTTGATTTCTATATATGAAAGTTTTCCAAGAAGGTTTTAGTAAGTACCTGCCGAGAGTTTTTTTTTTTAATATCCTATTTCATATAAGTATTTTTCTGTCCTTTAAAATTAGAACTTTCGATTGAACGAAGAAAAAACATCTTACCATTTAATATAAAAAAAAGTGTTTATCAATTCATCCATCATAGAAGAACAAGTAACAAATATATGGGAAAATAAAAAAAATGCTAGATTTAAATAATAAGTAATTCATGAAATAAAGGAGGCTTGCAATAACAGATAATATTCCCATGACAAAATTACCAGCATTACATAAGACATTATACATTAAGACAAAACAACTAGGCCAATTACTACATACTTAACACATATTGCCATAATGGCACTTTCCAAAACTTAAACTAACATTGCTTCATTGTTACTAGAATACATCATAAATATGCAAACCATTCCTCACATGGATGGATCTGCACACACCTTACACACTAACACATAAACTACATATATAATTAATTAACACATTTTTTCTTAAGGAGTAGTGATAACTGATGGAGGTGGAAAGACGGTGGGAACATTGGGGAGTGTAGGGTTGGTAGGGGGGTTGCTCAGGAACACCGCCGGTACTGGAATGCTAGTCGGATCGGAAGGGGGGGTGCTGGGGAACACCACGGGTGGAATGTTAGTCGGGGAAGGGAGGAGCGGTGGCAGCAACACGGGAGTTGGGATGTTCATGTAGGGAGGAAACTGAAAGCCCGGGATGTTAAGGAGACGACGGTTCCCAGCTGCCGATGCCTGCATTACTAGAGCGACGAGGATGATGGAGATGAGGAACTTGGTTGAAGACATTTTCACTGGTTGTTTAGGAAAAGGGAGTGTTTACTTGGTGTAATAGTAGACACTGAGTCGGTTTGGTTCGGTTTGATTTGGTTCGATTTCACGAGAATGTGGGAATTTATAGGGCTAAAATGATGCATAGGGTGACCTATTACATTTATTTCACATAAGCTTATTACAGCTTTGATATTAAAGAGTCTGTCATTTGGTTGTTGGTGACACCACAATTTCCCCAAATAAAAGGTGAATAAGTAGGGGATGTGATTGGTATGTCATGTGACATGTTAATTAATTAGGTTTGGCCAAGCTGTTGGGGAATTCTCTTTTTGGACAATAATAAATAATGCTTCCATTTTTACAAGTAGCAATTTTGTTCTCGAAAAACTATTTGGTCATAATATGATTAACAATAATTGTGGTTTAATGAATGAAATAATGAGGTGGTGTTGCATGCGATAGAGAAAGAACTATCCTCAAAATCGTAGAGAGATAACTGTTTTAGGTCCGTTATAATATGATCAAATAGCACTACTCTTATGCATCCATTTTATGATCAGTCATGATATGATCAAATAGCACTGCTCTTTTGTACCCAACATACAATTTTGTATGAAATTAATGAAACCGGATGACTGAACCCCCTCCCGCAAATCATACATAGCTGGTGTATGCACTTGCTTATGCCTTATACGGCGGTGCCCCTCGACTCATTTGATTTCCTGCGTGCATGTTGTTGTCGTTGTTTGTTGTTGATTGGCATTTCGCGAATTTGATACTCTTCACCACTAGTTACTGTGGTTGGACACATTTTTATCCAATCAAGAAATAGCTAGTGTATGTTCAACCATAATTCTATGTATATTTTGTTTGGACACTTTTGCATATATGTGTTGGAACATTTTATCACACTTTTCCAACTTTTTAATGACTATATGCTGTAGTAATTGAATGTTGAGTGTAATTGTGGTATGATTTTTGGAATTATCATACAACTATGCATTGGCTGTCGAACAAATTATTACTATTATGTGGAGTTAGGGTTTGCATGGATACTCAAAGAATTGAAGGTTCATTTATTTTTGGTTGGTGGTGACACATAATTTCCCAAATTAAAAGGTAAATAAGTTGAGGAAGTGATTGGTTTGTCACGTGACAAGTTAATTAATTAGGTAAACTGTTGGGGAATTTCTCTTTTTGGAATATATTTAATATATAAATACCTCAATTTTTAAAAGTAGCATTTTTGGAAAACACTATTTGGTCATAACATGGTGAGTCATAATGAGGACATACTTATAATTTATATATAGAATAATTAAGTGATTTTCATGTTAGAAAGTAAACTATCCTTAAAATAGTAGAGAGAAAAGTATTTAAAGACCAGTAATAATACAATCTAATAGCATTTACTCGATATTTTGTTGGGACATTTTTGTATATATTTTGGCACATTACTTTTCCAACTTTTTAATGACTATATGTCACGTGTAGCCAAACACCCAAAAAGAAGACCGAGACACGCACACCTTTATCGCATCAATGATGTATGGTTAGAAATAGTTCGAGAGAAAATTAATAAAAAAGACATATAGGTTCAAGTTTGAGAAATTAATAATTTCACGTGTTAGAATCATTATAAAAAATAATGTTGGATATTATTACTATGAGATAATAACAATATCTACATTAATTGATATCCAAGCACTGTTTATATTGGTCTAACCATATTATTATCTTCAACAAATTAATTACTAAGCAAAGCCTATTAAATTTACAAGAGAAGAAAAAGGAAGGGCAGTGGTTTGTGCAGCACAAGTCATTTTGGTGAAAGTTATGACTGATAATGAGATACAAAAGATGATAGTTAATGAATGGCTAAGGAACAGCCATACATTATGGTGACTGGTTGTTGTTGTGGTGGTTGGAATTAAAATTCATCTAGCTAAAGTTTAATAAAGACAATATAGTAGTAGTAGTAGTAGGTAATTAACTGTTGGAATTTTTATAAATATTGAGTGCGAATGTAGTTTTAAATACTCCATAAAGAGTTGTGGATTATAACATAAGAATAATTTTTGTGTTTCCCAACTTTCTTTTTAGTGGGAGAATGGAGGGATTGGAATTTCCTTTTCCACCTAAATGTATGATTTACATTACAGATAGCTCAAGGTTTCCACACAAATAATGATCCAACTCATTATTGTGTTACCATTGTTGGTTTCTGGGATTACAAGAGATACAGCCGGACGTAATACAACCCAAAAGAAGGAATACAAACGGGGAAATTGAACCGAAATGAAATTACAATTGAGAAATCGAAACAGTAACCGTGAACAGTTGTTTAGCCGAGTCGAGGAGGCCTCTTTCCGCAAGACGAGATACGCCCCGGTAGTGCTCTCGGTTTGGCGTGTCGTCCCCAAAGATAAAACGGCTACGTCTCTGGTGAAGCAGCACCGCAATCAACAGAGCTCTGACGAACTGGATGGAGGAGAGGGCAGAGCTTTCGACAGAAAAACAATGCAGAGAGAGGGGGAGAGCTTATGCGTGTGAATGTTGTGAATAATGTGTCTAATGCAGTGGAATGACTAGCCTATTTATAGGCTAAGCCACCATGCAGGGTCAACCAAGCCATGAAGGCTCATCATGGCGCATTCGGAACCGTCGGCAGTTACAAGACGAACTGGATGGAGGAGAGGGCAAAGCTTTCGACAGAAAAACAATGCAGAGAGAGGGAGATAGCTTATGCGTGTGAATGTTGTGAATAATGTGTCTAATGCAGTGGAATGGCTAGCCTATTTATAGGTCAAGCCACCATGCAGGGTCAACCAAGCCATGAAGGCTCATCATGGCGCATTCGTAACCGTCGGCAGTTACAAGGCGAACTGGATGGAGGAGAGGGCAGAGCTTTCGACAGAAAAACAATGCAGAGAGAGGGAGAGAGCTTATGCGTGTGAATGTTGTGAATAATGTGTCTAATGCAGTGGAATGACTAGCCTATTTATAGGCCCATCCATAATGTGTCTAATGCAGTGGAATGACTAGCCTATTTATAGGCTCATCCACCATGCAGGGTCAACCAAGCCATGAAGGCTCATCATGGCGCATTCGTAACCGTCGGCGGTTACAAGCTTGTGGCAGGAGTGTGCCTTACGCGTGTGGAGTGTGTGGATTTCTCACGTGGCAGCCGCGTAGGCTTTGACTGTGCCACGCTTGACGATGTCTCAAGCCACTTGGATTGCTGACTCAGCGGTGGTCTTTTTCCAAGTTCGAGTCCTAGTCCGAGCCCGAGGCCCGCGAGCACGGGCACGGGCTCAGGCAGGCGGGCGGCGCGCGCGTGTGGGCTCTTTCACCCATCTTGGTCCAGTATAATTATTAAGTAACATAAAGTCACTTAATTTAAGCACATTAAAAGATGTGTCACTTCTCCTATGTGGGATAATTAGCACTATTTAATTATTCCCTAAGCTCAAAGTCCAAGCTTTAATTAAAAGCTAATTATGTCTAACTTTAATCCATTATTTCTCACTCACCGGAAATCGGATTTGAGAATGTGAATATACTACATTTATCTACGTAAAATGTAGATCGGCTTTATATCATTTAATTTCATAAAATTAGATGTCTCGTCACTTTTATTATTTGGTCAAAATCCATTGACCGGACATATTTTATTCCATGATTTCTACAATTGTATTGATTTCGTTTAATTTCTGGTCTCGATTATAGCTTATGTCATGTTCAACGCACTGTTGTTTTCGTTGTCGATGAGGGTGGCCCATATAGTTCTTTTCTTTTAATTTTTTTTTTGTTTTCATTGGAACATGTTATCTACTTCTATAGAACTTTGGGTTGTCCTTAATGCTAGAGCACACACTTTTCTTCATCAAAAAATAAGTTTGGTATCTAGATTACTCACTATTACTATTCGCATATATTGGCCTAGTGGCATGTTGATTTTCAAAATACCTAGCATTAAATTGCGCCATAGTGCAACTTGCTAGCAAAATTATGAAACTGAAAATTGTGAAATATAATTGAAAAGATAGTCCAAAATGAGAATTTAGTATAAATTCAGTAGTATAGTTTATTATTCCTAAACAATGTATTTAAAAAAATTGAAAGTTCATTAATTGTTAAGCATATTTTTTAAATTAAAATGAAAAATCAGAAATTGACAAAAAATGAATAATTTACCAAAAACTACCTAAAATATTATTTACATGGTATTTATAATTCTTTAAAATTTTAATTATTTTATTAAATATGAATAAGTGCTAATGGAAGAAGTGCACTCCTATGTAGCACCGCAAATTTTCCATCAATATGCTCTATAAATTAAACCACAACATAATAATCCTATTTTATACTTCTAACATTAAACTAATTTTATATCCTCAATGTTTACATATATTTCCATTCAGAGTCAAGCTAAGATCGCTAACTGTAGCTTAAATTGATAACTATTATCAACTCTAGTCCATCCGATCTGAAAATAAAAGGCCAAGATCAATTTTTACACGATATCCACTAGCCGATATATAATGTCAACTAGTTGTTTTACAATGTCAATTAGAGGTATTAATAGAAACTGAAGTTTATTAGCTGTAACTAACTTTATAAAAATATCGCAAAGCTTCAAAATCATATAATTATCTCGATTTAAACTATTTTTTTCACAAAACATATATCAAATTAAAGGTAATTTTATAAGGATTATAACAAGAACCTAAATACATATGTTTAAAAAATTTTAATTTTAAATTTTCAGTATTTTCGACTTTCAGACTCATGACAGTACATAGTGCATATAATGTCAATTAAATTTAGTTGACATTATTACTGCAAGTCTGCAAGGTGTTGACATTGCGAAAATTACGAAAACTATCACATATAAGGAATGACAAAATGGCCCTTTTTGAACTAATTAATATAAAATAAAATTTCATGTGGCACCACTAGATACCACTAAATCATTTAGATCTAATAGTTTGGAATCGGTAAATACTACTAAACCAATATAAAAATAAGGCATAATTCAGTCATCTCATAAAAATAATGGATAGAGGTTTACATTATTTATTAGGATAGTTGTGTATTTCATCTATCCATAAAAAATAATCTCATCTCATGTGCGTTCATCAAAATTAGTGTCATATAAAAAATGAAAAGTTGCATTTAATTTATTTATCATTTTTATTTTTCTCTCTCTTCATCTCTCATACTTTACCAATTTCGAATTAAAATTTATGTCGTTTGCCAATGAAACTATTTTTGCTAGATGGAGAGTGCATTATGTTTTTGAGATAGGGATGATATACTTTAATTATATTTTAAATTAAATGATCGATAATTTAGAAATTAAATTTAAATTCTATATACTACCTATGTTCATAAAAAACAGATTTTTTTTATCATTTGGGTCGTCCACCAAAATTAAATTATTTTTCAATATGAAAAGTTTTAAACAATAAACTCTTATTAACCATACACCATTTTATAATGTGGACACACAATCCACTTAACGCTATTTTCATTAAAATTTTCCATTTATTTCTTACTCCTTCCGTTCCATAGTAGTTGAGTCATTTCCCTTTTAGTAAAATTCAACACATTTATTCTCACTTACTTTACTCTCTTACTTTATTATCTCTTCATCTCCCTACCTTTTTTTTCATTTTTACTCGATTCTTGTTTTACTTAACTCACTTAACACAATGTTTCTTCAATCACATAACGAAATGACGCCTCCAACACTATCAAAAGCAGAGAGTACTTTACTAATTACGTATTATTTATAATTTTTTTTATTTTTTGGTAGACAGGAGGTAGTAGTAGTATTAAACAACCTTAAATAAGTACTACTCCATATTAAATAACAAAATGAAAATGAAAAAAAGAACAAAAGGAATGCAAAATCATTTGAATTACGCCGCCATGTTGTTATTAGGCAGACTATCGTCCAAGTCATCATCTA
This sequence comes from Salvia splendens, assembly GCF_004379255.2. Lineage (NCBI taxonomy): Eukaryota > Viridiplantae > Streptophyta > Magnoliopsida > Lamiales > Lamiaceae > Salvia > Salvia splendens. The sequence goes on along the minus strand of NC_056043.1, from coordinate 31,995,703 downwards.
AATTCTACACCTTTTCCATTCCCTATCACCCTTTTCTCGTATCCAGATTCAATTCCGACAATGTCAGCCACCAAGCAAGACACTTTTCCGGCAATCCCGACGACGCAATCGCACTATTTGACAGAATGCTCAGAACGCTGCCGCCCCCTTCCGTTTTCGCTGACAATAAATTATTGACTGCGGTTGTGAAAAAGGAACAATACTTCGTTGCACTCTATCTGTTCGACGAAATGCTCAGAAGAGATGTCCCAGAAAATCTCTGCACATTAAACATTGCGATTGATTGTTACAGCCGATTAAAAAGACCCGAGCTTGGATTTTCGATCTTAGGCAGTGTATTGAAGCGTGGGTACGAGCCGGATGTTGTGACGTTTAACAGTCTGATCAAAGGGCTTTTGTTGGTTGGAAAGAATCTCGAAGCAGCAAACTTGTTGAAGAGGCTGTTTACTGAGTCACTGTGTAAGCTTACTGATGAATCTTCTAGTCTTAATATAATCAGCAGGTTGTGTGAGCCTGATATGTTTAGCTTACTGAAACGGGGATGGCGGAAATCTCGTGTTTATGATTACTACGCTGTGATTGTCGATGCGATGGATAGTGCGGGCGTGTCACCCGATACTTTAGCGTATAATTCGATAATGAAGGGGCTATGCGAGATGAGTAGATGGAATGAGGTCGAGAACATGTTAAAGAAGATGGTGGCGAATAAGGTCTACCCGGATTTAAATACGTACAATATATTAGTGGATGCCCATTGCAAAGAGGGGAGGGTGGAGGCAGCTGAGCATGTTATGAAGAATATGAATGTTGAACCTGACATTGTGACGTATAATTCGTTGATTCATGGATATTGTTTGAATGGTAAATGAATGAAGCCGGAAGCGTAGTGGAAATTGCATTGAAATCAGGGATCAAGCCTAGTATTGTAACGTATAACACCTTGATGAACTGGCATTGCAAAAAGGGAGGAGTGGGTGAAGTCTTTCGTCTTTTTATGGAAATCCAAGCGCAAGGGCTAGCGCGCGACGTGGTTTCTTACAACATAATGTTGGATGCCTTGTGCAAGTCCCGTCGTATCACCGAAGCATTTTCGGTGTTCAATACAATGGAAGTTGAAGGCGTTGTTCCTGATATAGTAACTTATAGTGTTCTGATTGAGGGATTGTGCAGTGCTCATTGCTTTGCTAAAGCTTTTTCTGTCTTGAATAAGATAGAGGACAAAGGTATCGATTTCGACACTGTAATATATAACACTCTAATTAAGGGATTGTGCAGTGCTCATTGTTTTGTCAAAGCCTTTTCTGTCTTGCGTAAGATAGAAGACAAAGGTCTCGATCCCGACATTTTTACATATAACATTTTAATTAACGGATTGTGCAAGGATGGAAAGGTTAAACAAGCGAAGGATTTGTTCAGTGTGCTTCCATCCCCCGACGTTGTAACCTATAATATTCTCATTGGTGCACTTTGCAAAGAAGGGGTGATGGAAGAGGCTAAGGTTTTCATGAAGAAGATGGTAAACAACAACTGTTTGCCTGATAGAATAACGTGCAATGTTTTGGTTCGTGGTCTTCTAAAAAATAACATGGTACACGATGCGATTCAACTGTTGGAAGAGATGGATTCGAGGGGATTTTGATGCCACCACTTTATCAATGATGGAAAGACGAGGTAATGTTCTTCTCACCCAAGCATCACCAACACTGAAATTATTCATATTGCATTCATCGTATTCACAATTGAAAAGATCAAAAGAACTCATTTGAATTTGAATTTTATATATGATTCCAGGAATTAAATCTGTGAGGCAGAGTGTCAAGAGAGAATCAAGATACCAGGATGAGAAATAGAGAGAGAGGTATGAGTTTAGTGATTTGATCACTTCGTCTGTGATATTTGTTCGTGATCATCATCTCATATTTGATGAACTCCTACATCATGTCTCAGGGTGGAAAGACATCGGAAAATGAGGTGGAAGTGGTTGAAGGAATGAAGCTTGATAAAGGCTACATCTCCATACTTCGTTACCGACCACAAAAACCAAAAACGCGTAAGTTACTCGAGTTTCCTGATTAGAAAATATGTATTACTCACAGCTGAGGCACATTCTTTAGAGGAGTAAAGATCATCTGTGAACATGAATGAATTTTTTCATCATCCGTGCAAGTGGTCATCGAAGTTGAACAGTAATCTTGTTTGTGCGACAATTGTGATTCCAATTTTCAAAGGTTTATCTTGATTTCATGTCAAGTGAAGGCATTATTTTTCTGCCGGTGTAGCTAGTATCAAGTATACTGAGTTTTAATCCCTTCATCTTTAGTGGTTTATACAAAAAACTCATTGAAGTATGCTATTTTCAATATAGGTCAGGAATCAGGACGCGAAGAGGAGAGATCGAATGAAGGTCAGAATTGGAGCTAAGGATGGAGAGTAGAGGAAAAACAGAACAAATTCCCATTTTCAGAAGCTTTCACTCAGGCCGAGTGACATTCGTGCTTCCAGAGGTTCTCACTCGGCCGGGTAGATTTAGTGCCAAATTGCAACTTGCTGAGTGACATCCGCGTCTTGACTCCAGTGGCCAATAGCCGAGTGGATTTAGTGCCGAAACGCCACCTGGCCAAGTGACATGCTCGAGTAACTGCTTTTGCAGTTTTATACAACTTGGGGCGGCACTTTTGGCTCTCTTCACCACTCCAGAGACACGATAAAAGAGGAGGAAAGAACATGGAAGGAAAAAAGAAACAGGGAGAGGAGATTCAACACCGAATCCTCCATCAATCCGGAGACGAACCACTGTCAGATTTGGAAGAACACCAATGATTTTATGGTTGTAGTTTCTTTTTGGTGTGATTTACTATAGTATGAGTGACTAGTTTCTTTCATTGCTCTTGAGATGTTGTTCATTGAAATATGGATTTTGTTATGAAATTATGAATTTCTTCGGTTATAATTCTTGTCTTACTTTAATTTATGCTATTGTAGAGGCATCCCTAATAGTATAGTAGTATTGTCCAAATTTCTAATGCTCTTTAGTTATGGTTCTTCATTTATGAGCATTATCCAAATCTGTGTTTCAGCTCCTTGAAATGATCTGTAATAAATGATCTGTGTTCATATAATAAAAGATTTTATCAAAAAATATTTCATCATCTATTTTTTATTCCATCATAGTATACAGTTGAAAAATTTATAACAATTTCATATAATTTATTGCTCCTAATATTTTTCTTAGTTTATAAGAATGGCAGCGAGACTAGTTTTCGTTAAAAACAAATATAAACATTGATTTTAATAGATTTTACAAATTTTAATTTGAAAAACGTTAGCAATAAATAATTATCAAAAATTTAATTTCTAAATATAAAATACTCCATGACATTATACACATTATAAGAGAAGGGCCAAACCCATGTGCTTGGAAGGAGAATAGGCAATATATTTCTCGATTTACGTATGTTATTCTTTCGAAAGGCCGTGTTAGTTTTTTCTGTATTGTTCTAATTTTATCATATGTTTCCGAAGGGACGGAGAACACACATTAAGGTGATTTTCTCATTTCAAAACTTACCAATTACTTATAAGAATAAAATGAACATGAAAATAGTCATAATAAAGAAGGGTTATATACATTGTGATGACGATGTGCATAATAAAGGTATGCAAATTTGTTATTGTCACTTTTGTTTAGACCTTTAACTAGAGGAGGATTATATACTTAGTTTTATTTCGATCTCTTTTTATTTCTGATTGTCGAGATTATATTGTGGCCTAATGAGAATAATTGAATTTGTTAATTGGAATTTGACATTTTGTGTACCCTAAAACTTGAGCCCTAGAACTAGATGTAATTAATACTATGATCGATCTGTCTAACCTAGCTTCATACTACATGAAATTCATTAATTCAATGTATTAAATGTGGGACTACTAATTCATGTGTAGATATTATCTAAATCAACATAGAAAAGTCAACATGCATTATCCTTAAATCCTTAATTAATTTTGAAAAGTGAAACAAATATTGCTCCTTCATTTTGAAGTCGCATCCGCAAACTCTTTTAATGTTCGAAATAAAAAACAAGAAAATTCAACCTTGAAAAGAAAATCATATTCCCTATCCCTCCGTCCACTTATTTGTCCATACTTGTCATTTCAGCACGTTCATAAAATATTGTCCGCTTTATTTTTTTTTCTATTTTTGGTTTCTACTAACTCATTATCCTTCCATTTTATTATAAAACTTAATATATAAAAGTAGAATTCACATTCCACTAACTTTTAAACTCTCTTTTCTTTACATTTTTTAAGACCTGCGCCGAGTCAAATGTGGATAACATTGGATGAACAGAGAGAGTAACTTACAAACCCGTCGTTCGACCTTCACGTTAAAAGCGCGAGGAAAAAAAGAATCCCTAATTTTGTTATTTAATGTTCTTATCCTTAATTTTGTTTCTTTTATAATTTTGATGTATGCCGTGTGTGCTTGGGGCGAGGGATTTTGTGTCTTCTTTATATGTTTATTGGTCTTGTGTTAGCATTAGGCTTTTTTCTTTTTTGAGCTAATCTAGGTTGTGATTTATTTTATGGTGTTTGTTGGATTCTTTCTCTTTGTTAATTTAAGCCTTTAGTTTATTGAAAAAAATATCATTCAATTTTGTTATGAAATAGTCATCATATTTTAGAATTTCATGACAAAACAATAATGAAATATCAATATCTGTGGTGGATCTAGGCTCATAATTTATATTGATAGATATGTTAAAAATGGTGTAATTAATAAAATCATGATATATAATTTAAATAAAATGACTTTTTTAATCTATTTTAAGTAGGTGTTTAAGTTGGTAGGAAATATTAAAAATTAAAATAACATAAATATATGTTTAGGGTCGAGACTTTCCCTAACATTGTGCTTCACTTTTAAATAATTTTGAATACCAAAGAATTATAGTTAATCCACCAAACTCTAGCTTTATTCTGCTAAATTAAAAAGTATATTGTGATAAGAGTGGAGCGTCACTCATATAACATAAGTCATAACACTATGTTTCATCTAATTAGGATAACGACTATGATATGTATTTAGTTGGTGTGTAAATGGTAGCTTAGTAAAAAATTCACCATAACTTCAGTTCATGTTTAGTTTAAGATGGAGTACCATGTTAAATTATGTGTCTAATATATCTTGCATCGCACTAATCAGATGCAATTATAAAAGATAAGACTTGGAGGCTATGCAAATTATATTTTAGATTTTATTTATTTCCTAGTTAATAGAATTAGTAGGTGGAAAAATATTAGGAGTAATTGTTTTTCCTTTTACAAAATTAGGTTTTCCCTTTTCGCTTATTTTTCTTTAAGTTATTTTCTGTTTAGTTTTTTTTTCCACAATCTAGGTTCAACTCTCTCAAAGGTGTTAGTATAACCCACTAAAATAACAGATTAATTCTTTAAGGTGGCGTTCGGTTGCCATGACTAATATCATGAGACTATCCATCTAGAATTAAGTTGTGGGATTATTTTAGTTGGAGAGGGAGGCTATGACTAATTATCATGAGACTATCCATCTATGATTAAGTTGAAGGGTTCAATCTTATGAACCAAACATGATACATATTTAATCATGATATTTAATCTTGTCAACCGAACATCCCTAAGCTGATCAAATATACTGTAGATTTTAAGGCGGGCATTTCTGAGCCATAAAAATTAAAAATAAGAAGGCACATTCACTAAGCGTTGGATTAAGTACCATTGGGAAGTAAGCAATCGAAGTCCGTACAAGAGAGTGAAACAAGCTGGTACGGAAGTTGATATCCAGCTAGAAAATGTACTACTCTGCAACTTGCATTAGAGTTGTGGGGCTAACTTTAATATCAATCACAGAGAGAGAGAGAATTTGAATTGGTGAATTAATGTTAGGTGTTACTCCCTTCATTTCACAGAAGATGGTCCACTTTTCTTTTTGGTTTGTCTTAATAAAGATGATTCATTATTAAAATTGAAAACACCTTCATCTCTACTTTATTCTCTCTTTCTCTTGTTTTACTCTCTCCATTTAACACACAAAATAAAATTGCATAAAATTCCGTACCGCTCAAGGAAGAGGTCATCTTCTTTGGGACGGAGGGAGTACAAACTTTCATTATATAAGAGTACAATTTTGGTGGCTGAATTCATAAATATTAAACTTATATCGACTTTATATATATAAGTGCAGTAATAAATCATGCATGTACTATATTAGGTAAGTTCCTTTGATCAACAATACTTATTGCTACTATAAAATTAATATTGGTCTTTTGAAACATGTTGTAACAATTGAGGCTTTGAAGCATGTGGTAAACAATTGTGTTGAAACATGTGGGCTACACAAATAAAACAATAAAATGTGGTAAAATTGTTGATATTCTCACTACTAATTAAAGGGGTTTAGAAACAAGAATTGTAATCTTGTGATTGTTAATTTGTCGTTAAAATTTAGAGGTTTTTTTGGGCATGAGTTAATGAAGTATACTTTCTTTTTTCTATGGTGTAAGTATGCATTGATTTCATAAATTATCATGTATTTAAGAACTTGAACAACCCAATCATTCCCTCAAAAAGTTTTAAACATTTTTTTAAATATGATTTGAAGTCTTACTTTAATTTGGATGAGTTTTAAAAAATGTGAATAAAAGTTGATGATTTTTTTTTGAAATGTGAATTACCCTTTTACATAATTTCTTCATTTTCATAAATAGAGACTTTGATGATGACACAGATTTTTATGTGAAACTAATAAAGTATGAAAGGAAATAAAAAAAAAACTAATTGAAATAGAGTTGGTTGAAAATGAAACACACACAATCAACTATTCAATAGTGTAATTTGTGGTGATTTTTTTTCAAAAAAATAGAAGTATACTAAATTTGGTGGAAATACCAAAATGATAAATGTGACCTATTTTAGAATAGAAATAAATGAGATTTTAAATCAAAATAAGGACAAGGATATTTATAATGTAATGATTGGTGGAGTGTAAGATCAATTTAATCAAAATAGAAATAAATAAATGAGATTTTAAATTATATGTATTTTAAAATGATAAGTGAGAGATCATTTCGTGGACGGAAGGAGTATATATGCTACCCACACATAGGCATGGGGAAACGGTTCTCGGTTAACTGAGAACCGAACCTTATTTTTCGGTTCTCTATTAACCTTGAACCGAAAAAATAAGGTTAGAGTTCGGTTTTGGTTAGTAGGTTTAAGCTAATCTCGGTTCTCGGTTCTAACTGAGAACCGAGAGGTTAGAACCGAATAACCGATATTTTTTTATATTTACTTTTTAATTTTGTATATATTGATTTTAGTTTTGTTATTTCAGTTTTGAAAAGTAAAAAAGAAATGAAAAATTAAAAAACCTACCTATAGAAGTAGAATCGTTCGTCGCCCGCTTAGGCAATTAGCATATTCTACCAATATGAATATTTTAGTATTTAAATTTTGTAGCGTATGTTTGTGATGATATCATGGTTTACCTATTATTAAAACCATTAGTATTCTACCAATATGAATATATGATTACGATTAATGAATTTTGTATTTAATGTTTAACAATTTGAAGTCTTGAATTTGAAGATGGAACATTATAGATCACTGAATTTTGGTTCCTTCGGTGGAACCGAATAACCTGTCGGTCAGGACCTATCGGTTCCTCAAATAACTGGACCGACTTAAGGTTCGGTCCTGGTTATTGAATTTGAAAAAAATGGATTCGGTTAACCGACTTAACGGTTAGGGTTCTAACCGAACCGACTAAATCCCCACCCCTACCCATACACTTACATCTACACCTACTAATAATTTATTACTACACCAACTAATAATTTATTTCAATCATTTAGTATTTTACCCAATTTGGATGGTAGAAAAATTATCAGTCCACTTCGAAACCAGTTATGCTACTAATAACACTTTTAACTTATAATGAAAATCTGGCAAACCTAAATACTCCAATATAAGTAAAATGGTAGATGTATAGCATATTTCGAGAAAACTGAGCCACCATAGATAATTGGGACCCTCTATATTATTTCCTCTTTTAGTTTATGATCTCTTCATTGTATATTTTATCTAATTCTGGTCAATTCTTATAAAATTAGAAAATAAAATACTAAATAACAAATTTTTTAAAAATTTTCCAATTGTACGTTCTAATCCTACACATATACAATACAACAAAACCATGTCTTTCGACAATTATTAAAACGATTTGTTCTATATTTTCTTTTTCCTTTCATATTTTAATTAACGAAATAATTTTTTTTTCAGAGTACCACAAAAGACATCTTTTTTGTACACATATAATTTTGAAAAATATATTTCAAGGAGAGGGGAGTTTTGTGCCTCAAATTACAAAGGAACGGAGCAAGTAACATAGGTATACTAAAATTTAAACCTTGGCTTTGATAATCACGCTCCACACCCTTTATGTCCAATCCAGCTCTATTTATAAGTTGATAAAATGATAATCAAATTCACCTTGTTTCTTCTCTCTCTTGTTTCTCTCTCTAGGGTTGGTGGCATTGGCAGTGTGGTTTCCTCTTCTGCAGGTGATGTGATTTCTTCCCTGAATTAGCAAATTCCACATGATTTTTAAACCCCTTCCATTTCTCATAGAATCAAACTGCTGGCTGTCTCAACGTCTCCCCTATTTCTACATACATAAATAAATTATGTTTTGTTCATTTTCCACTTTTGCATTTGTACAAAATGCAGCCCTTGTTTGCTATCCCTTTTTATGTACTACAAATTTTGTGTATATTGGTAATTTCTAGGCATGAGTTTGGTAAATGCGGATTAGGGACAATTTTTGATAATTTCTATACATTTTGATATAAATAGAATAATTATTTACATTCCGATAATTTTAATTATAATTGATTTAAACAAACGAAAATAAAATAAAATGAAAAGTGGCTAAAAATTTTGGGGCCATCTTATAGCTGTGGACATTTTTTTTTGTGAGCGCAGATAAATAAACTGGGGTTGTGGACAAAAAAGAGGCGGGGCTATTGGAAGTTTCCGCCTTACAGTGGATGCCCTAAGGGCTGAAGCCGCTTGCTCGGAATTGTAAAATTGATGAGATGCAAATTGCAGTAAAGGTGTAGGAAGATGGTGAGGCAAAAGATTGAGATAAAGAAGATCGATAACTTGACATCGAGGCAGGTGACTTTTTCGAAGAGGAGAAGAGGGCTTTTCAAGAAAGCGAAAGAACTCGCCACACTCTTTGCGATGCTGAGATTGCTCTCATTGTTTTCTCGGCCACCGGCAGGCTCTTCGACTACTCCACCTCCAGGTTTGCTCCCTCTCTCTCTCTCACACACACACACATTTATTGCAAGTCATTGCATGTACTTTTAGAGCAGGGGGTCTTAATTTTTACTCTCTTGTTAAAAGCTCATCTAAACTGAAGAAATTACTTTTGCTAAGTTTCATTCACATTAATTTGGTGTCAAAGAATGTTAAGATGGGAAATTCACTGGTTCATTTACTATAGCATGAATAGAAATTTAATGTTAAGATGGGAAATTCACGGGTTCATTTACTATAGCATGAATAGAAAATTAGCAATGTATAGTGTATTGTGTTGCAAGTACATAAGAATCTGATATCCTGACAAATTAATCAAGAAGATAAGCGAAATATTCATAAAAAAAAGAAGATAAAGAGAAATAATTAAGCAATAAAAGACATTGCAATAGTAATTTTTTGATCTTTCCAATTCAACTTAGTTACATCCACAAGAAGTTGCAATAGTAATTTTTTGAACTTAGATCACATATGTTGGATTTGTCCTAAACCACTCTATAGGTCAAAAAATCTGGACTCATTGACCATTGTTTCGGGTCAATTCCTAACCCGGGGGTGTAGTTTCGAGTCTCTCAGACCGATGTGTTCCGATTTTTTCATTTTTAAAGAAGTTTAAGCGCTAAACTGTATTAATGGTCGATTTTGAAGCATGATGCAAGTGATTCAAAAGCGTAAGGTGCAACCAGCTGAGGGTATCAACCGATTCCGGCAAACTCTCCTCAGTCAGGTAATTAATTTAATTCATTATAATATATAATATCGAGTTTTTTTAGTAACATGACATTTAAACTGATTCGAACCCCAGACCTATATATATTAGAGGGGGCTCGTCTTATCAATTAAACTGCGCTTCATCGTTTTACAGAGTTTGTGCTTTTCAATTGCTCACATTTTCAGGTGGGAGGCGACAACAATGATGCGATCAGCAAGGAACACATGGCCTTGACTCGCGAATTCAAGTATTGACACGTTAACTTGCATCCACGGTTTTATTATCGTATTTCCATATATTATTGCGAGTTGAAAACTGAATAGCCCTTTTTTTTAGTCGGCTTAAGGGAGAAGAGCTCGAAGAGCTCGACATGAATGAACTGGCCAGGCTAGAAAGAGTGGTAGAGTCAGCCTTGGGACGAGTTGCTAAAAAAGGTACTCCCTCCGTTCCATTTAACAGAGGCATTTTTTTTTGCACGAAATTTAATAATAGTGTGTTAAGTGCATAATAAATAAAGTAAGAGGATAATTACTTTTTGCCAAAATAGAAATGACTCAATTATGTTGAAACATTCTAAAATAGAAAAATGATAATATTAACATGGAACAGAGGGAGTACATTCTAATAAAGATATAATTCTACACCTATAATTAGAGGGTGACTCGAGATTCGAATATTAAGTTTAAAATTTGGTTCGGATTGTTTAGATTTCAGTTCAGTTCGGATTAGATTTTTAGCGAATTTTGTTTTTCCAATTCGGTTCGATTTGGATCCCATTTTGATTTTTTTTGCTTTTCAGTTTATGTTCGAGATCAGCAAGCTGGAGACAAGGGCACGTTCCATACTAAACCTTAATGTATCTTTTTTCATGTTCTAATAATTTTTCAAGAATTCAGGGAATCGAACTGGAGAAAGAAAATGCGATGCTGAAACAGCAAGCTGAGGTATATATAAACCCGATTTTAGAATAGAGAATCTCGTTTGCGAGTTTCTAACCGGTAGTTGTTGTGTTTGTGCAGAAACCAGAAACGCAGCGGAGCAAGGAAGTACGGTTGAGTCCATCGCCAACTCCTATGGCTTTCGCGGCCACTATCCGGACCAGGGCAAGAGCATCTCCGATACTGCTCTCAAGCTGGGGTGTGTATGAGGAAGGTTTATAAACCCTAGTTATCAAACGTGACTTGATAAAAAGGTAATATTGTCGAAAGAGCCACAAAATTTGGTCAAATTCTGTTCTATCTCGTAAATTTAAAAATCAGACAGAATCATCATGAAGCTTGGATTTGTTCACTTTTAGTGGTGATTTTTTTTTTTGTATATAATAGCCGAGAAAGCATATGTGAATGTCTCACTAGTGGTGAGTTAAATGATTTCTTCTATTTATATGAAAAATGGTGTTCCTGGTTGAAAAAATCAACAATATATTATCCATGAGATATTTGCAAGCAAATCAAAACTTTTTTTTTAACTCATTGTAAAGTACTTGGTAGTACTGACTAAAATTTGACAAAGTTTCATGTTTTTTTTTCAATTGTTTACCCTAAAGAGAGTAAGCTGTAGTACTATTATTTTATCTCTTTATTTAAGGAAATAAAAAGCAAATACATCCGTAGGGTTTAATTAGGGCTTTTCTTAGTATGAAACATTTAACAAGCTTTGGGATTTACCCAAACCACTTGTCATTGGGTATTTATAATATAAGCATGTGTATATTTGCAAATTAGTCATGTATCTAAATTCGGGTTCAAGAATAATTTATAATCCAAAAACAATTTGAGTTGCTAAATGCTTATATATATTCATGAATTCTTGCAGCTTACCTTTTCCCGGCGGCGACTGTTAGCATTTATGTCAAGAAAATGTTTACTTTTTATTTTGAGTTACTTTTATAGCTCAATGTTCGGCAAAGCCGCCGGAGACAGCAGCAACGATGGGCCATAGGCTGGTGGTGGTGCAGTGGAGAGAGAGGTGGCGGCTAGGGCCGCGGGTGTGCCTATAAACACAAATCTTGTTATATTACTCTCTCTATCTTTTCAAGTTAATCGAGTTGTTTCTTTGTAACACATAATTTTAACGTAGTACTAGTATTTAATGAGCTAAGTAGAGTCAATAAAATAAGAAAAAAAATAAAGTAGGAGATTAAAGAGCCAACTTTTATTCTAATAAGAAATGGTGCAATTAACTTGGTATTGTCCGGAATACGAATTATTTAATTTAAGAGTAAAGAAGTCACAAAAATATTAAATAAAAACTAATTTGGGTTTAAAATATATAAAATTCAGCCCAAATTACACATAAGGTCCATTGGCACAATATTCCAGTCTCTTGGATGATTCTATGCTTGATATTTATAGTCCTATATCTAAAATTCCAAATAATACTACTCCATAAAGTAATGGATCTATTTATGAATGGAATAATGGAATGAATGAAATGACATTTTTAGGTTTAGTCTGCCTAATAAATGAAGAATGGACTAAACTACGTCTGGAATGAAATATTAGTTTATAAATCTTTAAAATTAAATAATTAATTTTTTCGCCATTTGATAAATAAATAAAATACAATACCTAGTATTATTAATATGATAGTATATAGGACTCACATGTTTAAATTATATTTTTTCCATTTTCTAAAGAGTTCCCAAAAATACCAAATTTAGATAATAAATACTTATAAATTATATAATAAATTCTTTCGCAAATGATTTCATATAGTGTTAAATTGTTTTATAGTGTAACAATAACAAATTGCTAACTTTGATTTTCTATACCCCGTGGATGTAAAAGACCGGCGACGTCAAATTCAAACATTTTGCACTAATGTGAATCAATAGCAAAATTTTTGCATGAATGGCGTAATTATTCCAACACTATACACATAATTATAATAATAGGTAAAAAATATATATATACGAGAATGAAATGGAACATTCCTCTTTGTCAATCACTACATGCATTTTTGCTGTTGGTTATTTTTTGTCAGATTATTGCTATGATAGTTGAGTCTTTTCCTTTCATAAAAAAATGGATTTGTCGTTGTGTGTGCCCAAATACTCAAGTCCTAGAACCAGATGTAATTAATAGACTCAATCTAACCTTGATTCTCAATCAATGCATTCAATGAGGGACTATTAATTCATGTGTAGATATTACACAGAAAAGTCTAACATGCATAATGTATTGCTTAATTCATTTTGAAAACTGAAAATTTGTTTGCTTTGTGGAAATTAATTAATCAAATCTTTAGCTTAAGTTAATATTAAATCCTTTTGAAGTCGCACTAACACTCCTTTTAAGGTTCCAAATAAAAACAATAAGAAAACTCAAAAGAAAAATCAATTCACAAACCAATGTTCCTACATTTTTTAAAGCGAGAAGGAAATAATTACCAAAGCTTGGAGCAAGGAAAAAGAATCCCTAATTTTAAAAGAGAGAAAAGAAAGAAACAATAATTTGAGGGACCACAACTATCTAGTATTAATAAATCCTATATATGGGTAGAAAAAGGGAAGTATAAATATAAAAGAAGACTTTTCTAGATCGAAATATCGGATTCAAGGCTAAAAAGTTTTAAAATGGTTTAACATTTAAAATTACCTATGTCGAGAAAAAAAAATTTAGGTGACCTTACAGAAAATATTTACCTATGTTGAGAAATTTTAATGGAGAAATATTACAGTAACATGTTGGTACGGACTTTAAAAATCCAGCCATAAATTGTCGTCTGCCACTTGCATTAGAGTTGTTGCCTTGTTGGATTACATTATCTTCGAGTTCGTCCAAAAAAAATTCATGTTGAGTCAGTTAATTTTTCTGTTTCAGCTAAAATATATTGCTGAAATTCAATAATAAAATAATACTAAAGTTATTTTAAAAGTAATTGATGAGAGGAAAATAGCTCAAATACTTAGAGCATGAATAACGCGGAGGGCCGGGCCGCAAATAGCTAGTCCCGGCCCGTCCCACGCGTTGATCGGAGGAGAGGCACGGCCTGGGCCGGTCCCGGGGCCGCGTTCCCGGCCTGGTGACCGTCCTGCGGCCCGGCCCAGTGGCGCGATGGAGGGAGAGGGGCCGTGACGGAGGGGGAATTTTTGGCAAAAATTGGAAGAGGAAGAAGAGGGAGGAAGAGGAAGAAGAGGGAGAGGGAGAGGGAGAGGGAGAGGGGTGAGGAAGAAGGGGGAGGAAAATGAAGATCAGGGAGGAAGATGAAGAAGAGGGGAGACGATCCCATTTTCCAATTTTTAATTTTTTTTGCATTTGTTTTGCAATTTTTTATGTTATAATAAAAAAGAGGGAGGAAGAGGGAGAGGGGCGAGAACGTTGTTGCATATTTTAAAATTTTTTTTTGCAGATTTTTAATATTTTATTTTTTATGTTTTTTAGTTTATAATTTATTATTTTTTATTAAAAATGAATTTCTCGTGTTATAATTTGCGTTGTCTAGGAATTGTAATTTTAATTTCTACTGAACAATGTATTTTCCTGGTTTCAATTGTTCAATGTATTGCATTTACGAGCAAAATAGTCTGAAGTTGTGAATAGTGTCATTTATTAGTTGCGGCCCGGGTTGTGGCCTGCAGGGTTAGAGCAGTTGGGACCTGGGCCGCAACTGTAGAGGAATGATGACATGGAGGGGACTTGGGGCCGGAACTGGGGACGGGGTTTATCCTATCAAATTGGTGCTTTCATCACGATCTCACCCTCCAAAACACCAATCGAATCACAGCTACGTCGCTGTCCAACGGGAATCCACCGCGCACAGCAACTAGCCACACCGATCGAACCATAGCTACGACGCTGCCCGACGGGAATCCACCCGCGCACAGCAACTAGTTATGCATTCCCACCATCTCGAACCAAAGTTGTGCCGCTGCCCGACAGAAGACGTTCCGTGCACAACACCAGATTTGGTTGCCGAGTTCCCACATTGAGGACAAGGTAGATTTCAACCGTATGAGAGTTAATACGAGCATTATTAGTTAGATAAATTAGGATTTGCATATCTTTTTCATATCTTTGTTTTCTTGTTCATTAAGTTAATTGTTAGCATTATAAATATATGTTATTGTAATCATTTAAAAAATCAATCAAGAATATCGATATTATCGTTCATAATATTCTCCAAAGTGAGACAACCGTCGTGCTCGACGGGCAAGTCGGGCACTCGCCCGCGACAGATATTTATCGTTCGCCGATCTACATACGCCGATTAGCCTGATAGGAGGTTTATCCCATCAGTGGAGATAAAGATTAGTTGCAAACATCATATATATCGCCATATAGCATCTGACTTTTCTTTCGATCTGACTTTTCTTTCAAATAACTTGGTAATTAAATTCTCATAACTATAAACTCTATATATTTCACCATTAAAATTAATGCTTATAGTACTGTTTTGGTGGCTGAATTCATAGAATATTAAATTTATATCGACTTCTAGGTGTAGTAATAAATCATGCAAGTACTTGATTCGGTATGTTCATTTGATTAACAATACTTATTAAAATAAAACTATTGGTGTATCGAAACATGTGGTAAACGATTGGTCATTTGAAATTAACATGTGGGCTACACAAACAAAATGATATTATTACTAATATCGTTGATATTTTCACTAATATCAAAGTCGTTTCGAAAAAAATATATATTCAGTGATCTAGGCATGTCATGTGACAATATGACATGGTGTGCCCCTAGTAATGATTCTTTTGACAAATGAAATTAAAGAGAACGTACTGATTTATATAAATATGGATATTATTAATAGGTTTGAAAACTATTCAACAAATTTAAAAAGACTAAAGGCCAATTTTGGTCTTTAACATATTGCGATTATTGATTTTGGCTCAAAACATTATATTTTGAATTATTCGGTCCCTCACAAATAAAAACGGGTCACATTTGGTTCGAATTTGACGGAATCGTTAAAAGTTAACGGTCAACGCAAATAAGTGAGTTTTCTGACTACATTAGCAATTTATTATTAGAATTTTAAAATTATTTGGAAAATAATAACTTAGAAAATAGATTAATAAATAAAATAAAATAGAAAATTAAAAAACAAAAACATAGATTAATTCTAAATTATTTGATATTATTTGTTTTAATTAGACCCCCTCCACTCGACAACCCCACCACCGCTGCCGCCGCCGCCACATCCAACCCCCCAAACGCCTGGGCCGCCCCAACGCCGCCTCGGCGGCAACCCGCCCTATGACGCCCCCCTCCCCGCCCCACTAAAACCTCCACCTGGCGCTTCCACAAAGACCCATCCCTCACCGCCAAAACCTCCAAGACCCGACCTTTAACCAACCTCGTCAACGGTGCTGCCGCCGCCGCTGACAATTTCCACGATTCGCTCCAAATCACTGAGAATTTCGCCGATTTCGGCCACTACAAGCCCAAAGTGAAGAAGCCCACGAAAAGGGCACGCTCCAATTGGAACAAATTCGACCCCTCCGCCGCCCACAATGGCGGCGGAATCGGAATTGAGAGCACGAGCTTCCTTCCCGAAGAGAACGATAACAACAACGACGAGTTTCGGGAGTTCGAGGGGGAGGGTTCAGAAAGCCCTAATTTGAAAGACCAGCAGCAGAGCCCGATCAATACCTTGGAGAATGGGTTCCCTAAGGACGGAATGCGCGCAGCCAATTGTGAAATTGGAGAGGTTTAAGGATGGGGAGGAGGGGAGGGTGTCATGGTATAGCTTAGCGACGAAGCTGCCGTCGCCGTAGGTGTAGTATGAGGGGTAGGAAACTTGTGGCAAGTGCTCATTTTGATGTTTTTGAGAGGGCAATTAGTGATAGCGCAAAGATGGGAAGAGGGGAAGGAAGAGTGTGCGGTGGAGCAGAATGGGGAGTTGCAGGGAAGGGTGTGACGCCACCATAGCTAGTGGAGAGGAAGCCGTCGAAGTAATGGTTTAAACCGAAAAGAAGAAGAAAGAGTAATTTGGATTGTAGAATGTTTTTTTTTTAAATGTGGAAGAAGAAACGTTCTTTTTTATTAATTTTTAAGAAATATTGAAATTCTAATTCAGTTGGGGTTATTATATTAATTTAGGCTCACTTATTTGCGTTGACCGTTAACTTTTAACGGTTCCGTCAAATTCAGACCAAATGTGACCCGTTTTTATTTGTGAGGAACGAATAATTCAAAAGATAATGTTTTGGAGCAAAATCAATAAATCGCAATATGTTAAGGACCAAAATGAGCCTTTTGCCATTTAAGAATTACGTACTATATTTAACATATAAAGAATAAATGTATATAACACTTACATCTTTTGTGACCAAATTTTTTGCACTATGAACTACTACTATAAATTATTTCGTCCTTATAATTTATCAAAATAAAGACGAATCTGAAAAAATATATGATAATTACTATAGCGGTAGTTCAATATAATTTCACACCTACTAACTTAAATCATTAACCTTTATGGTAAATTTAATTTGTAAAAATAAGATCTACTGACTTGTTCAATTTACATGATGTCTTTATTAGTGATAAAAAAAAGGACATGGGAATAAATATTAGTCTTTTGCAATAGTAACGTTAAACTACTTTGATCAATTATGGACTTGAACAAATCAATCAATCTATAAAACGATGAAAATAATTTTTTCTGTTTGTGTAGTTAATTAGCTACCACCCACACATACACATACACCTACACCTACACCTACACCTACACCTACACCTACTAATAATATATAACAAACATTTTTACTATATTTTTTTTCCAAATTGTATGCAGGTAGAAAAATAGCCAGTCCATTTCACAACCTGCAACCTAATAAGTACATTCTACTCCTTCCGTTCCATAGTACTGAAGACGTTTCTTTTTAGCACGAAATTTAAGAAAAATTGTGTTAGGTGAATTAAGCAAAGAAAGAGTAAAGCAGGAAATGAAAAAGGTACATAAAGAATAAAGTAAGAGAGAATAAAGTAAGTGAGAAGAAATGTGTTGACTTTTACTAAAAAAAGAAATGACTCCACTACTATGAAACGTACCAAAATAACAAAATAACTCTATTATCGTGGAACGGACCATTTTGACTTATAAATGAATATATGTGCATGTGCGAATCCACAAATGTACATAATATTGTACAAATGTATAAAGAGGTATATGGATATAACATATATGGATAAAACTGAGCCTCCAAGTATAATTGGTAGTTTGGTACCTACGCTTTTATTAATTCAAATTGTAGAATGATTCCCATGCCGATATATATGTTGAATAATTAAAGAAATTGGACATTTATTTAGTAAAATTTAACTATAAATATAAATCATTACATTTTCATATGTAGCTCGAGGTTAAGAAAAGAGAAGCTAGTTAAATTATAAATTTTGATCAAATTTTGACTAGGCCAACAATAGTTTAAAAATAAATTTATACTATTAAATTATGAATTTCTAAATCTTCTCAATTATGATATCTACCTACAAAACAATGTGTTTCAACAATTATTATAACAATGACATTTCATTAAATAAATATATTTAATTTTTTTCATTTATATTAATAAAACAAAGTATTTTGTTTTCACCTAAATTAAAATCAATCTGTCGGTAAATTTGTTATTTTTGGTAGTGTTATCGGATTGACTAAAATTAAACTAAATATTATGATTATAAATCAACAATTTGAGTATTTAATTAAGTACCACTTCCTCCGTCACACATGAGTATACACTCTTTCTTTTTTAATCCGTCTTACTAGAGTATGCACTTTATAAACTTGGAAAAAAAAATTCTCTCTAATGAGGTAGAACTCATTCTCCACTACAATACTTCAATTACTTAATCTTTCTATCTCAATCTTATTATACCAATTGTGCGTTAAAATCTGCGCTCAACCAAGAGTGCATACTCTTGTGGGACGGAGAGAGTATAATTTATAATATCTTCATTCGACATTAATTGTCATTTGTTTCCTTTTCGATCCATCTCACAATATTTGTCACACATATTTTTTACTTCTTCTGGTAATGGAACTCATATTTCATTTTCCTATATGACTATATCATTCATATTTTATTATAAAATCAATGTACAATTAAAATAAAAATAGGATTCATATTTCGTTAACTTTTTTTTCATTCACTTTTCTTTACAAATCAATACAAGATCAACTTATGACAACCAATGGGAGGGATCATACGAGACAAGTTTTCATCAAAAGATTATAACTTGTGTTTGGTAAAATAAGACTAAAGTCCCAAAATGGTCCTTAACATATTGCGTTTTTTATTTTGGTCCAAAACATTATCTTTTGAATTATTCGGTTCCTCACATTTGAAATCGGATCACATTTGGTCCATTTCGGATAGTTCCGTCAAATATTTGACGGTTTAATTACCGAGTCACAAATCCGTCACAAATCTGTTACTAACTGGGAGACACTGATCCGTCACAAATAGTTTTTTAGATTATTGTTTAAGTGGGAGCTAAAGTGACATTATTACCCTTCTCTTCTATGCATTTTTTAGTTGAAGAAATTGCATTTGGCAAAATCCAGATCCAAAATTCGTCAAAATTTCCATAATCAATAGATTCATCCATAAATGAGAGAAAATCGAGTTTTAAAATCAAAACCAAGGAACCTAGAATCGATTTGCTGGCTCAAATTTGCGCAAACGGAATCCAGATGGAAGAATTGAATCTCTAAAATTGATTCTCAATCCATAATCACAAAAAAATGGAAAACAACAGCGGCCATGGAACACGCCGGCTCGGATCTCACGCCGATAATCGTCACGACAACAAATTAGCGGGCCACCGCCACTACGGCCATGTCGCAAACGACGGCGGCCATAGCGTTGACGACGGCGATTGAGACGAGAACTCGAGAGGGGCTTACTACCACAGGGTCGCGGATGGCGGAAGTCATGGTGTGAACGACGGCTGCCATGGCGTAGAGAGCATGAGATTTCAGAGGGGATGGGGAGAAATGAAATGGAGGATTAGTGACGGAATTTGTGATGGATTTGTGACGGATCAGTTTCCCCAGTTAGTGATGGATTTGTGACCCGGTAATTAAAATCGTCAAATATTTGACGGAACCGTCCAAAATGGACCAAATGTGATCTGATTTCAAATGTGAGAGACCGAATAATTCAAAAGATAATATTTTTGACCAAAATAAAAAAAAAACGCAATATATTAAGGACCATTTTAGGACTTTAGTAGTAAAATAATAAAAACATCGCCTTTGAAAATCACGCTCCCACCCCATTCTGTCTAATCCCACTCTCTTTATAAGCTGTGAAACTGATAATCAGATTCACTTTGCTTTCTTCTCTCTCTTGTTTCTCTCTCTAGGGTTGGTGGCATTGACAGTTTGGCTTCCACTTCTGCAGGTTATGTCAAATCATCCCTCAATTAGCAAATTCACCTGAGTTTTAAACTTTCCATTTCTCATTCTCTATGCATATATAGAATCACTCTGTTGATTATCTCCCCTATCTATAGATCCATAAGTTTTGCTTATTTTTAACTTAAAAATTTGTACAATTACAAAATGCTGCCTTTGTTTGCTATTCTTATCTATACAATTGTTTTGGAAGAAGGTTTATGCTTTCAGATCTTGTGTTGTAATGGGTTTTTGTTTATCATGTAGTAGTACTTGTTTTGTTTGGCAGTAACGAACGCAGAAAAAAAATATTGATAGAAAATCTATTGAAATTTATAATTTTCTAAGCATAATTTGATAAGTGATAATTTTTTTACATTACAAAATAGTTAAAGAATTTTTTTTTGGCACGGGCTTAACCTGCTTCCTCCCTCCTTCCCATAGTTTTGTAGAAACTTATCGTCTAGAAGCTCTCTCTCTCCCTCTCTACCATGTATTATTTTATCCAGTAGCGAACACAGAAAAAAATATTAATAAGAATTCTATTGGTTTAGTGCAGGAATAAAGATAATTTTCGATAATTTTTATTCATTTTATACTAGAAAATCTCTCTCTCTCTCTCAATTGTAAAATTGATGAGATGCAAATTGCAGTGAAGGTGAAGGAAGATGGTGAGGCAGAAGATTGAGATAAAGAAGATCGATAACTTGACATCGAGGCAGGTGACTTTTTCGAAGAGGAGAAGAGGGCTTTTCAAGAAAGCGAAAGAACTCGCCACTCTTTGCGATGCTGAGATTGCTCTCATTGTTTTCTCGGCCACCGGCAGGCTCTTTGACTACTCCAGCTCCAGGTTTTCTCTCTTTCTCAAACACACTGGATTTATATTTCAAGCCATACTACTTTTACATAAAATTAATTTTACTCTGTGTTTCCTACAGTTCTTTTCTTGTGTTAAACGTGATGTATAGTACTCCCTCCGTCCCATTAGAAATGAAACGTTTTCCTTTTTGGTCTGTCCCATTAAAAATAAAACCGTTTCTAAAAATAGAAACAATACTCTCTCTACTTTTTCTTCTCTCTTACTTTACTCTCTCTTCATTAACTTACAAAACAACACTACATAAAATCTCGTGTCGAAAAACGCATATTTAATGGGACGGAGGGAGTACTATTTTTTCTTGAAACATTACTTGTTAGAAGATTACAGGAAAAATTCCTATTTTACTATGATACTGTATTTATTTAACTAAAGTTAGAACATAAGCAAATTTCTTTGACATAATTTTTTATCTCTATAATAGTTAATAAAAATTCTCTAACATAAAGACTAGTCTTGTTATAATTAATTAGAATCTTGTTTTAGATTATAGGAGTTTATTTCTTGGTTACGGTAGGGTTGATATTTAGATTTAGAATTCATTATTTATATATAGTAGTATTTGAATTTCGTGAGCTACTTCATTGTAATAAAATTTATATCCTTTACTTCTAATTTCGTTTTAGAAAAGCAAAAGTCTAAAGAATTTTTTTGATACTATAGTCGGGATATATTATGATGTCAAGATGTATTCATCCAATGTCTACTAGTGCATAACTAAATTTCCTACTATAATTTAGAACTATGACATTGATGACTCGAAAATATAATTTAGTACCTTAGAAAAATATAATCAGATTTTGTGGAAAACAATATACTATAAACGAAGCCATCTCAAGAGAATGATTTTAAGTTTCTATTGCTTCATTCTTCTCCATCTAATACATCTATTTATATATAGTGCTAAATGTTACACTAATTATGGTATACAATCATAAGACCGATCGTAACAAATAAATTCTCTGTATTTTCGCCATTGGCTTGATTTTCCCTCGATTATCTCTGTGATAATCACCTTGACATCCTCTCTCGATTTTGAAGCATGACGCAAGTCATCCAACGGCGTAAGGCGCAGCCAGAGGGTATCAACCGACTCCGGCAAACTTTCCTCAATCAGGTAGTTAATTACATGTGACACTCGTGATTCAAACCCCAGACCTAGTAGTATTAATTAGAGAGAAAACGTATAATTTCCAACTAAGATGCATTTCATCATTTTACGAGTATATGTTTTTTCACTCGCTCACATTTTCAGGTGGGAGGCGACATTGATGATGCGATCAGCAAGGAACTCACGGCCTTGACTCGCGAATACAAGTATGGTCACGCTAATTAACTCGCGTCCACGGTTATATATTTCCATTTGTTATTGCGAGTTGAAAACTGAAAATCCTAGTATTTTTTTTGTAGGCAACTTAATGGAGAAGAGCTCCAAGATCTCAGCATGAATGAACTGGCTAGACTGGAGAGAGTGGTGGAGTCTGCATTGGGCCGAGTTTCTAAAACAAAGGTTCAATTTTCGTGCTAATTCGTGTATAATAATGATACAATTAAAGGGCGAGTTCCAAATTAATTTATATATTTTAATGTATTGACAATTAATCATATATTTATTGTGTGTGTTTATTTTTTGCAGAATGACCAGCTTATGTTTGAGATCAGCAAGCTGGAGACAAGGGCAAGTTCTAAATTAAATCTATATGTATCTTTTTTCATGTCAATATTATTATGAATTCTAATCTTTTATAAAGAATGCAGGAAATAGAACTGAAGAAAGAAAACGAGATGCTGAAACAGCAAGCTGAGGTATATATATAGAGTCTTTGTTATTATCTAATTAGTTCTTTTTATTACATGATGTATATAATGTCAAGTTCTTTATGCAGAAAAAAAGAAACGCAACGGAACAAGGAAGTTCAGTTGAGTCCATCGCCAACTCCTATGGCTTTCGGGCCCGTTGTCCGTACGAGGACAAGAGTGCCTCCGACACCGCTCTAAAGCTCGGGTATGCATGAATATATTACTGGGATGAATTAGCTTTGTGGTATAAGGAAGGGATATAAGCCCTGGTGTGGAATTGTTCGGAATTATCCCAGAATAAATTTTTTTAAGATTGGACATGAAATGAGGAAATCATTGTAGATTTTATTGTCGAAAAGTTAAATAATGTTGTCTAATCATAAAGAAAATGATTTTGTTTGGTTTAAAAATATCAATAATATATTAGAAATACATGATTTTAAGGGACGATCAAAATGAAAATAAGTGTCAATCTTTAAAGGATGAAGGTTGTATTATCTTGTCTAACGAACCGAACGTCACTCTAAGAAGTTGTGTTTTAATTTTATAGTACTACCTTAATATCGTTAGGTAGTGTTCAGGTTGTTAAACAAGATAATTGATCGATAAAATATGAGATAAGCCAATATAGGATTTATCTAGGATTAAATTAGTTATAGATGTAAGATTGAGATGAAAAATCATGACATACAATGTAATCTATCTTGACGATGTATAGACATGCCTGTATATATTGTCATAGGCCAAGCTATCGTGGAAAGAAAATCGATTAAGAGATAGATTAAATATGGCTTTTAGTCACGTATAAACATGGTAACCGAATTGAGTCTTAAATATAAAGGTTAAAATGAATATATTATGAATAGAAATAATAAGATTAAAAAATTAGGGCTCCCACTATCAATGACAAGTTTATAGTATTTTATTATTTTTCTTGAAGGGAGATTAAAAAAAGCAAATACACCCCTAGGGTTTAATTAGGGCTTATTTAGTTTCGAACATTTTATAAACCTCGGGATTCACCCAAACTACCACTTATCTTTTATTATTTATAATCATGTGTAAATTTGAAAAATATTGATGAAAATACAAAATAAATTATATTATTATATTATCATAATCATAATCATAATCATAATCAATAAAAATAATATGTGTGACAAATATAATGATTTTCTTATATATATATAGCATTTATTAGCATGCATTCTTGCAGGTTACCTTTTCCCGCCGGCGACTGTTAGAAGTTAATTATATTCAGAAAATGTGTACTCTTTAATTTGAATGTACGTTTATTTACCTTTATAGTTCAATGTTTATAAATTGACCCATTTGGTGACAATTTATTATTCTGAGTATTGTAAAATTCTTCGCAAATATCTTTTAAATAGGAAGAGATATCATTTAATTTTGATATGTTTTAAAATATCCTTCCATGTGAATCAAGAACTTTTGATATCTTCCTTTATATTGAGGATATCTTTCCATATCTTGTAATTTAATTTTGATAAGTAGGTATAGACTTTCATTAAAATATGAAGAAAATTATTCAATAAACACATCTCTGCCTTTTAAAATAGGCCAAATATGGGCCTGGAAAAGGTCATTTTTTCCGGAGCTCATTTTACAGCCCATCACGAGAGGCCCATAAGGTGGAGGAGGGAGTCAACCTTGGCCCGACCATAATCAGTGGATCCGCGAAGGCAGCCCAAACCCGAAACCCGGTATCAGACCCGCCCAAAAAGGCACACTCTAAAATGGAGAACAAAATTCGAAACCAGTGTAATTTTTCACAAAGATTCACCAATTTAATGTGAAATTCTTTTGAACGCGTGCGTTAAAACAGACACAAATCCACGTGTATTTGCATTTTATTGTAAATTAAATCAATTAGTATGTGACTAACTTTTGTGAACATTATAAATTTAAAGATTGAAATTATTTTTTGTGAATTTAAGAAATTATAAATTACTTTTACGAAAAGAAAACAATCAACTTTAATAAAGTCAATTTAACTTTAAGCTTTCATTATTTTCTGTGACTTTTAGAACTATTGAAAATCTTGAAAAACTCTTAGTTGTTAAATTTTAGCGAGGGCTGTCTCATTTATTGTGTGATAGTTGAAGGAGATAAGGTAACAACAAAATCCTAACGATATTTCATCCTGAAATTAATCTAATCAGTTATATGAGGAGTTCAAATTTACATCATCACTAAACACTAGTATCCACCCACGGATGCACGACCCATACACTTTTCATAAATGAATAATGAGAAGAAAGAATCAAAACACCAAATATGACTGCATAAGAGACTTCTCTCATATACTACTTCCTCCATCTCACTCAAGATATACATAAATAGATATGCATATACGACACACTAACGTTGTTTTTTTATAATAAACCTGAAATTAAATTAAAGAATATATATCAATTTTGGAAAGATTGAATTATAATAAAAATAAAATATTAGTATAAAACAACATTCACATAAATAATCAAATACTACTATTTATTGTGATAAATAATACTCTCTCCGTCTCACAATAAGAGTCGCATTTGAGATAACATTATACAAGCGACATTCTAACTATTGCAATCGAAGAAAAAAAACTATATTAAGTGGAACAGAGATCACAATGAAAATAATAAAACAAACCGAACTATGATTAGTCGAGTCGGGAAATCCCTCTTTCCGCAAGACAAATTATGTCGCGGCTAGTACTCTCGAATTGACGTATTGTTTCAAAGATAAAACTCTCTTAGCATATAGAAGCACCTCAAACCCGCTAGGCTTCGACGAAATTGATTGAGCTCCGAAAATCAAGCAACAATGCTTCTGAAATACACACTAAAATGTAGAGAGATTGAGAGATAAGAAAGAATACTTTTGTTGGTGTGTAATCCATCTACAATTCCATGCCTTTTATAGCCACAAAATAAGGACATGGAAGGTCATGAAATTAACACACTACAAACCACAAAATTAAGACAATGAAGGTTAATTGAAGTGAAAAGCCAAAGGACTCCCATGATCACCTTCCACTACTCACGCCATTATTCCCACAAGAGATTTCTTTTAATTGTTTTCTTAATTTCTTTGCATACTGTTACATGTAATTTGATGTGGGGAATCGATCTGCATGATTGTGACGTAACATTAGTGATGGATTATATCAAAACAATATCACACATTAGTGATGGAAAACAGAACACGGACATAATATTAAATATTAAATTAATAAAAGCCATAGTTTTCTAAAATAACAGATTGGTTTTTTTTAACTATAATATTTGTGACCATGTTTTATATCTATTATTGTGAAACGGCTTGATTTAAATTTATTCACATAAATGAAACCTTTCATTTCTTTAATTACTACATAAATAAATAGAAACCTTTTCATTTATCAAAATTTATTACAAAATTTATAATGACAATCTTGTTATTTTCCCCAAAACTCGCCTTATATGTATGTATAGATTAAAATGTTTTATTGACCAGTCAAATAACACTAATGTTACGTCACAATCATGTTACATATTAAAAATATTTTTAACTAGCTTGCGATCTCATATAGTCATATAATGATATAAATAGGTTGAATTGCATGCTAAAAACATGCATTTTTAGGAAAGATTGGAGACCAGCTCTAAAATGAAAATAAATAAATAAATAAAATTCGATTTTCATTTTTAATTTTTTAATTTTTTTAAAAAAAGCAGATATTAGATTTTGTTTCTTTGATTTACATACTTTTTAATTGTAAAAGTCGGTAATTCAATTAAGTGATGGAAAAAATATGATTAATAATAATTTTAATATAAATTTGTAGATGAATAGCTAGTTAAACATATTAAAAATGTCAGTTAAATATGAGATATGTGTATGAATATTTTTTTCTTTACTATGATGTCTAATAATGTGTAATGTTAGCTTAACAAATCATTTTTATTTTCCCTAAAAACTAAAAGAGATT
The DNA here is from genome assembly GCF_004379255.2 of Salvia splendens. Taxonomy (NCBI): domain Eukaryota; kingdom Viridiplantae; phylum Streptophyta; class Magnoliopsida; order Lamiales; family Lamiaceae; genus Salvia; species Salvia splendens. Next base: position 31,968,610 of record NC_056043.1, on the reverse strand, counting down.
TGGAGTCACTTAAATAAAGAATTTCCACATACAATACCCAAAATCTATACTTTTTTGTATTTAATTATAATTATAATTATAATTTCTATTTATTTTATATTAAATATTGAATTATGTGATTAATATAATTATCTTTACACCTTACAAATATTATTTTTGCATCTAATTACGATAGACCATCTTAATTTATTTGGAATCAACTCGTTAAGTATTTACATCATTGGAGTTCATTTCTCAATGTGACATCACTTACTTTTTTCTCTTTTTACTTTATTTAGCCTTTTTATCATATTTTCGATAAATACACTCTAAACAAAAGCTATTCCAATTTTCGATTTGATTATAAACTAGTAGTAGTATTAATTAACATCGATACCCTCTAATTAGACTTAGAGGGTATAAACTATAAAGTTTAAAATGTGATCACATCCATAGCACGGCAAGTGCAATTAGTCACATTAAAAACAAACTAACAATTTCTCTAACCTCTGTACTATATATTGTGCTTCCTACTTAGGTAGATCGTCCACATTAAAATCTATTCCATTTGACCAAATATAGAAAGTATATTACCACGTATAGTTTGTTTGTTTTTTTTGTTTTTTTATTTTTACTTTTTAAAGGGCTCGAACTCAACAACTCATACAATAATGTCTAAGCTCATTGCCGCTAGGTGAGAGAGTAACACAACATATATATTTCGGAAAATTGGCACTATATAATTAGTTAAAATGACTCTTTTATTAATGCATATACCACTTGCTATTCCTAGCAAGCCAGCCCACCTTTCTTAGGCCATCCACAACGTTGTCACTATACCGTCCCTTAACCGTCCCTTAAATTACTATTTGCGGGCCCCACTGTACTTTTTACTCCATCCATTAATTAAGGGACGGAACCTGCAACCCTCCGTCTCTTATCTGTCCCTTAACTATTTGGGGGGATGATATGGTGGATAGGGACACTAATGAGGTACTTATCTTATTGTTTTATTTTTGCTTTGGATTGTTTAGTTGTCTTTTGTTGCTTTTTTATTTTGTTTTAGGATAGAATTGATTTGTCTTGAATTGAATTTTTTTTGGTAGTAATTGGGGTGAAGACTAGTCGTCTATGATAAAAGAACCATCCATTTTGAGCTATCACTTGACCATTGACTTGAGAGTTTGAGTAATAGGGTGCATAAGCAACGAATTGCTTGTTTGCCTTGATTCATGCTATTTACCCAAGTGAGATTTTGAGCCTTCAATTCTTTCATGTGCGTTTTATCATCAATTGTGCATATGTTTCTAGAACTTGCTCCTGGTCTTCTTGAGTCTACATAGTGACCTTAAAGATAGTGAAAGATGTTAGGCCATCGTTGTTAGCCTCATTTTTACCTAAACACTAACCTTAATATATAACATCCTTGATAGTCAAGTTTGAGCCTTAAGCCTTTTCTTTTGTCAAGCTAATCAAGTGGGTTGGGAATCCTAGACTCTAAATTTATTGAGATATGAAAAGAAGAGTTGGGAGAGTATAATTGAAAAAAAAAGTTGGTTGAGTTTGTACTTAAAAAAAAAGAGGCGTGAAGAAAAAGAAAAAGAAAAAAAAAGAAGAAAGAAAAAAAAATATATAGAGAGAATAATTTGAGGTCTTTGGAAGTTGAGAAGAAATTAGACAAAGTCTAGTTATTATCGAGAAGTGTTTTGAGAATGGTTGAAGTTAAAAGTTGATTGTTGTGATTTCTTGGGATTTTACGTTTTGGGAATTTCAGTCACTTTAGCCAAATATTTCTTCACCTTACCAAAGAGCCTACATTATAACCTAAATAAAAGACCTTTCGAACTCTTGATTTATTGTCACACGAGGTAGATGAGAGGTTAGACATTGAGCAAGCTTATGGTAAACCATGCATTTTTGCTTGATTTGAGTGACTACTTGATATCTTATACACTTTTTAGTGAGGTGAATATACACACATATATACATCCCGAGTGAAGCATGAATCCAAGGTGATATACGAGTTAGTAGTAAAAGTGCATTCGACAACTTAACTTGATGGAATTTGTATTGTGATATGTTTTTTATTCCGTATTCTTTGAGACGAAGATGATGTCTAATACCCCTTTAAATCCAAGTCTTCTTTTAGTTTTTTTTTCTTCATTGCTCGAGGACTAGCAATTATGTAAGTTTGGGGGAGTTGACATACTTGGATTTTACATGGTTTTAGAGGGTGGCTTTGTATGAATTTGATCATATATCGTCTATTATTATGCGTGTTTATATCTACTTCTCTATTATGTTGGTATGTTGACCATTTTGTTAAGAATGTGTAGAAAAAGGTGCAAAATAGGTGGATGTGCAACAGCCTTGGTTTGAGACAATTTTACTAGAGATTTTGAATTCCAATCAACCCCCAACGCATATATTCTCTTCTTCTTCGAAAGAGCTTCGCGTGGGTATCTTAAACACCTCAATCGAAGCTCTGTAGAAGAAGTTATGGCCGTTTTACAAGCACTGCGCTGTCCAAAAAATCTCACGCGGCCGGGTGAATTGTTACCCTATAATTCCACCCGGCCGGGTGTCGCAAATTGAGCGCTGGAAGGTCAGAATCTGGTAGAAAATCATCACCCGGTTGGGTGATTTTTACCCTTTATAATTCCACCCGGTCGGGTACGTTGTTTTGACGTATTTTTATGCCCAAAATGTGATTTTTGATAGGGATTAAAAGGAGAAAAAGCCTAGGGTTCAATCTATTCTACACTTACCGCCAAACACACATTCTCTCTCTCTCCGAAGAACTCTTGGAAGACGATTGAATATTCAAGCTTCAATTCATCTCAATTGTAATTCGTATCATGAATTTCATTGTTTTTCTTAGTTTTGGTTTGTTTTCTAAGCACCTTTCATGTAGAATTCTTGGTGAAGATGCATTGATTCATAGTTTTAATCCAATTGACTTCGGTTTATCTTGATCTTGCAATTGTTTGAATTATTCTTGTGCTTTTTCCTATCAATTGCTTGATCACCAATTGGGAGTGTTAGGGTTTCTTAGAGTAATCGGGAGATGAAATATTTAATCTTGAAAGAGGAATAATTCACACCCTAATTCAATAGAACCCGGGAGAGTTGATATTTTGAGTGAGATCATTAATCTAATCAAACTGTTAGGAGTTAGGTCTAAGAATTAGAAGGGGACTTCAATTATTACACCTAATCTACGGATTTCTCACCTCGGGAGGGGGTTTAATCTACAATCGTGATTGATTCAACAATTCTGGAGACTTTAAATGGTAAATCTATTTCAATTGGGTTAGACTATGAGTTGCGCATCGGATCCCGGAATTCTGCATATTTCTCCATCATCTTATACAACTTGATTAATTGCTTTCTTGTTTAAGTGTTTTAATTTAATCTCTGAATTTATATGCTTTTAGTAGTTGTTAGTTTCAAAATCCAAAATTTCCTGATTGTCTGGATAGTAGTTGAAATTTGTTCGTGGTACTTAGGTTTACGCTTAATTGTCTCTGTGGGATACGATATACTCTTGCTTGCTAAATGCTACAATAATCCCGTACACTTGCGGGTATTAATTGGGTAAAATAAAGTTGAGTCATCTACTTTTGTCATTTTTGTCTCCTATTAATTGTCTACTTCACTTTTTATCATAAATGATAAGTAGGTCTCACATTCTACTCACATTTTATTATAAACTAGTATTACTCCCGTACTATGCACGTGCTATGCACGAACTAAAATATTTTCAAAACAATAATTAAAATTATATATTAATTAAATAAAATAAAAAACAATGCTATACATGACATTGTATTTATTCCAAAATGTAGTACTCCATATGACATCAAAAATAAGTATTCACCAGAAAAAATCACTTATTAAATAAACTCATGAATATTAATTAAAATATTTTGGATACCTAACACAAATTGTAAACACATCAAAAATATATTATTTTACTTTTAATTAATTGATAACTAAATATGTATTTACTTTTAAGTTAATCACTAATCCATCAATAATATACTCCTACAATTTTGTACCTAAAATACATAATACAAAAAAACTATCATCGACACAATTTTTAGTCATCTACAGTATAAGATAAAACTCATTATGATGTTGGACTTGAAAATAAAAATATTTAAGCTCCAAAAATCTTATTTGTTCATTTCTCCTCCAACAATCAACAACCTAATGATATAAATACAATCTCTAGGGTTAGAATAATAACTCCTCCAACAATCAACAACCTAATGATATAAATACAATCTCTAGGGTTAGAATAATAAGAAATCAACGCCCCTACATTCTCCCTGCTTTTCTCTCTTCCTCCTTCATCTATGCTTCCTTCACACTGCTTTTGTAGCACTCAAATAAACAAAGCTTGGTGTATGTGCTGACCTCCTGAATGTGGTAATCGTCACAATTACATTGGAATTTATAGAAGATCTTTATAGCTTTTGGTATTCTTCCCAAACTGACTTTTAGTATGTCCACTATTATAACTTAAATCAATAGTGGTAATTGTTTAGACCTTTCAAATAATGTCTGATTGATTAAATTGACCTTTTAAATAATGTAACGTTAGCTTAATTAAGATTATGATAATTTTCTGAAACGGCCAATGAAGATGGACAAATTTATTAACAAAAACCAATTCTATTAAATTTTTCTTTTTTAAATTAAAATGGCAGTTTTGTAAATAACACCAAAACTCCCCTTGTATATATGTATATATGTAATACGTAGTATATAAAAGTGAAACTTACATTTCAGTAACTTTTCCAATTCACTTTCCTTTAAATTTCTTAATACAATCAAAATATTATTGTGGGACTGAGAGAGCATTTAATTGACATTTCTATTTAATTTAGTCACACTAGTTTTGATGGTACTAAATTTAATTTACTAACTATTTAAAATTCCAATGAAATTTAGTTTCAGATTCAAAGATGATACTCCCTCCGTCCACGAGAAATAAACCACATTGTTAATGACACGAAGTTTAATGTGGAATTGATAAAGTAAGAAAGAAGGGAAAAAAATAAGAGAGAAGTAGTGTTAGTGGAATGTGATCAGATCCATATTATTAGTAGTGTTTAATTGTGTTAGGTAGCAAATGTGGAGTCCTTTTTCAAACTTGGTCTATTTTTCATGGACAACCAAAATAGCAAATGTGGTCTATTTTTCGTGGAAGGAGGAAGTAAATAATATTATAGATGAAACTGAAAATTCCATTTTCAAGTGCAAATTTTGAATTTTATGGTACCAAACACATTCAATATGTAGTACTAATAATTTTTTTTTTCGATACTAGAATTTCATAAAACTTGATCTGTGATAGGAGATTGAAAACACAATAACTCACGGAAGCATAAATGAAGAATTTAGATAAATAAAAATAAGAACTTTTAGAAATGCCGTGTAGGACTCCGGAGTCCGGATTAAGGAAACAGCTCCAGTCTATATATCTATTCCTATATTTATTTTACTAAGTATTATTTACACTAGAGTGGGAAATTGATTTATAGACTGCTACCTTTAATACTCCCTCCGTCCCGCTTTAGCAGTCCCAGTTGAGTCGGGCACATGTTTTAAGGGGTATTTAAGTGTATAATAAATAAATGATATAGCGGAGGTTGGGTCCCACTTTTAAACAACTTTTTTACTTTTTTGCTTTTAAGTGTGTAATAAATAAATGATGTAGTGGAGGTTGGGTCCCACTTTTAAATGATGTAATAAATAAATTGATGTAGTGGACATCAATTTTTATGCCCCGAGTTCAACCGGGACTCCTAAAGTGGGACACCCGAAATTGATCAACCGGGACTGTTAAAGCGGGACGGAGGGAGTATATACATTAATTTGTGTCTGGTAGCCGTCATCTTATGTAATACAACACTACTTCATTAAGGAACAAAACATGTGTTAAAACTAAATAATGGTACCTGTTAATAAAAAAGTCAAGGATTAGATTATAGTGAAAATATAGGATGAAAATACACTCCTATAAATATAGTGTTGGAAACCGTGCGGATTGGGTAATTATCGGGTCAATCCAATACCAACCCAACCGAATATGGTTAAACCTTAACCCAACCCGAAATCACTAGGTTCTTACCGGGTCACCGGGCTATCCTGTTATACAAAAAAATGTCGGTCTTACCATTAATGATATTAAGTTACTTTAGCATGACACGACACAATAACGATCACAGAACATGATATTACATGAATAAAACCTGATATTATAAGAAAAAATATGATATTACACAATGAAGACCTATCATACCATGATTAAATTTTATCATGATTTTAAGCTAAATAATAAAATTAAAATTTAATACTCCCTCCGTCCCTAAAAAATAGACAACATTAACGAGACAAATTTTAATGCACAATTGGGTAAAGTAAGAGGGGGAGATAGAAAGAAAAAGTTGTTGGAGTATTGTTAGTGGAGATGAGACCCACCTCATTAGAAAGAAAAATGTTTCCTTAAATAGAATTGGTCAATTTTTAATGGACATCCTAAAATGACAAATGTGATATATTTTTAAGGGACGAATGAAGTACTTTTTATTAAAAATATAATTAAAATAATAGTTTAATTTCTTAACGAATAACTCAAATCAGACCCTAGCCCAACTAGAAATCCTCATAATCTTATTGGGTCTATACAATAACGACCCAACCTCAAAATTGTGTGTTTGTGTTAGGTCAAAAGTTGCCCCATATACTATAAACACGAGAGAAACGCACAACATTTATGATACTAATTATGTCGTACATTTATTTGTATTTATTACACTTGTATCACGACAATAACAAAGTTCTTGATATTTACAATCAAGTGTTTGAGTTCATAGGAAGATCTAAAATTCGGTCAAAGAAACACACACTTTATTTTTATTTTTTTTATCTTGACACACCATTTAATTATTTGTCACTCGTTATCCATCTATATATTTTGCAACTTCATACCACTTATGTCACAACTACTTGAATGAGGCAAATATTGAAAAATACCTGACAACCGTTAATAGTAACAGAGTCAGAAATTATGCATCTACCACTACGTAATCATAATTAAGTTTTCAACCAACTCTTTATTTATTAGCTATAAATCTATTTGTCATAAGTCATTATTAACTGCAGTCCTGATACATTATTTTGGTCATAGAGTGCTAACTTTTCATATCTTATTACTTAAGAGTACCTGATTTCAATTTTATGAATCTTTAAATTAATACTCGCTTCGTTATTTTCCCCCACAAGATTTTCTTGGTTATAAAGTGCTAAATTTTCAAATCTTATTAATTAGTACTCCTACTTGATGTCAATTGTTTAAACCTATAAGTTAATACTCACTCCATCTTACTTTTATACTCCCCTCAGTTCTTGATTCGGCACGAATTTTATTGTATAATTGTTAAGGACGAGAGAGAGATAAAGGTAGGGTAAGTAGTGTTAGTAGAGAATGGACTTCACATCATTAGTAGTGTAGTGTAATGATATAAGTTGTAAATAAAATAATGTGTATGATAATGTGTTGTTTAATTATTTCAAACTTAGAAAGTTTATATTTTTCATTGACAAAAGTACTATAGTGTAATAGTTTTAGAGTGAGCCATAAAAAAGTTCCTAGATAATGAGGTTTGCACATTTCTGGTACTTAATTAAAAAAAATATATCACTACAGATATCTGGACAAACACTTCATTTCATTTAAACTACTTTTGCACTTATTTTAAGACATTTTTACCCTTTTTAATTTCAACGAATACTTTAGTCTTTATGTTATATTTCTCTCTCGTCCATTTTCTCACTTTTCACATTTGCTCCTCTTCTTATTAGTATTTGTTTATTTTTTATTCATCTCTCTCATGTTCAATTCAATATAATTAAACAATAAATATTTGATTCACACACCAAATAAAAGATAATAATAAGAGCTTTAATTAAATATATACATTATAAATAAAATAAAATTCATAAATATTTGTACATACAAATATATTATTTTATGCACATACAAATATATTATTTTTAATAGCAAGTGTAAATAGACCACTATTCTTAAGATGCTATCTTAGTTTAATACTCTCTCCCTCCCACAAGAATATACAATTTTGGTTGGACACAGATTTTATTGCACAATTGATAAAGTAATTGATAGAAAGAAAAAGTAATTAAATTATTATTAGTGGAAAATGGGTCTCACCTCAATAGAGAGAAAATAGTTTTCAAATTTGAAAAGTACATGTTCTTGTGGGACGGACTAAAAAGGAAATAGTGCATATTCTTGTGGGATTGAATCAAACTACGGAAATTGTTGGTATTTCATTAATAATACTAGTATAATTTTGCGGCTTACCACACCATGCTATATATATGTGTAACAGCAAGTAAATTACTTCACACAACTCACAAAGATCCATCTTCAAAAACAAAGATAAAGTGATCATAAAAATGTCTAGCATTATAATGAGCATGGCGATTTCCAACAAGCCAACAAAGCAAGTTCATAACTTTCCCAAGAACAGGTTGGAGGCAATCTTGCTCCCTCAAACACACCGCCGATCAAACCTCCGATCAAATCCAACTGACACGACGGTCGGGTAATTACAAGCCTACCCTTTGGGATTTCGATCGGATTCAGTCCCTCACCAGTGTATACACGGTACATATATGCCCCCTCTCGCTTTTTTAAAGTTTATACTCCCTCTGTCCCAAGTTACTTGAGTTGTATACCATTTTTTGTTGTCCCAAGTTATTTAAGTCATTTCTCTTTTTTGCTAAAAAAAAAAAAGAAAAAAAGGAAAAAAAAATCAGACCTGCTTTATTCTTTCTTTTATTTTACTATCTCTTCTCTCTCACTTTATTCTCCCATCCACTTTATTTTACTTTATTTAGCTCACTAAACACAACTTTCTTAAATCTCAAGCCGATAAAAAACGCTTCAAGTAATATGAGACGGAGGGAGTATAAAATAACAAGAGATCAACTTAAATACCTAGTGAGTCATCATTAGGGGATATAGGGATGGAAGCTCACTAAGGTTTAGTTGATCTCACAGCCAGCTACTCCATCCGTTCCATAGTACTAGAGTCATTTTGCAATTTTGTACATTCTATAGCAGTGGAGTCATTTCCCTTTTTAGTAAAAGTCAACACATTTCTTTTCACTTTACTTTATTCTATCTTACTTTACTTTATTCTATCTTACTTTATTCTCTCTTCATCTCTCTACCTTTTTCATTTTCTATTTTATTCTTCCTTTAATTTAACTCACTTAACATAATTTTTCTTAAATCGTGTGTCGAAAAGAAACGCCTTCATTACTATGGAACGGCGGGAGTATGATTTAGAGTTGGTCTCCCATTCACGTATCATGTATGCTGCAATGAAAGAATTAGAATGTACCTAACCCTCGTAAAATCTAACACATCGTCATTCGTTTAAACAGGATGAGAAGTATGCCACAAGGACTTCTGAGCTGGTTGTGCAATTGAAGAAGTTGTTGTGCCAAGAATCAAATTGGCTCATCCAGTTGGAGTTGATCGATGACTTGCACAAACTGGGGTTTCTTACCATTTTGACAACGAAATCAACCAAGTCTTGAATCGTATATATTTGGAGAAGAAATATTGCAACAATGAGGAGAGAGATCTGTACTCAACATCTCTTGCTTTCAGACTCCTTAGACAAAATGGTTTTAGGGTTACCCAAGGTGCTCAAATTGGTCACAACATACTTTTTTTTTCTTTATATAATTCCCTTCTTGGATTGGACTAATTAGTCAAATAAGGATTAAAAATAGAAAAAGACTAATTAGTCAAAGGGCATTTTCGTCATTCAAGATTTAAGAAAAGCGGTTATGCTTTTATAACACCTTTAAACTATTGCAAAGTTTGGGTATAATATGGTCAATCCTTTTAAGGTTTGAAGCGAATATTAAATCACAAAGTTTCAAATATTCTAAACTGGCCCAACCCTGCAAAATTATGGTAAAATCGATGCTGACGTGCATGTCCACATGGGCAATTTCACCCGTCACATCAGCAACCCTTTTACCTGCAGCGGGACATATGATGAAAGTTGAAACTTCTTGACTTAGTTTTTTCACTTTCAAGTCTTATGGTACTGACAAATTAATTGTGTTTTGCAGTGGGGAGATTTGTGTTCAACATACGCAAAAGAGGCAGAGTGGTACCACACGGGGTATAAACCAACAATGGAGGAATACATCAACGTTGCTTGGGTTTCGATATCAGCACACACCATTTTAACTCATGTATTTTATCTCCTTTCAAACCCAATCGAAAAGGAGGCCGCTGAGAGCGTGCGTAACCATAATGACACCATTCGTTACTCATCAATGGTTCTACGCCTTGCAAATGATCTTGGAACGTCACCGGTTCGTACAAAAAACCTTGCTAAGATATGCACATAATGAAGCTATTTAATCATATTCTCACAACTCATCTTGTTTTGTGTTTGAACTTGGTTTTAGTATGAGATGGAAAGAGGTGGTGCGCCAAAAGCGGTGGAGTGCTACATGAATGAGACGGGAGCTTCGAGAGAGGAGGCTCGCGAGCATGTGATGTGTATTATAAGAGATATATGGACGAAGACGAACGAAGAAAGATTTAAGGAATCTGCATTTTCAGATGATTTTATTAGACAAGCACAGTATATGTACCAGCATGGAGATGGCCATGGGATTAGTAATCCGGAGATGGAGGAGCGTATTTTAGGTTTGATATTTCAGCCTATTGTTTAGGCATCCATGATTCTCGATGCTTGGGTGACATACAAAAAGACAATATGGGAGAAGCTATATTCTCATTTTAATTAAGTTACTACAAATAAAACAAAATTACCTCCAATCATAATCGTTATCGAGAGTCTAATTTGAACATTTATGTAGGAAATACATCTAACCGTTTATGTGAATTAAGAAATTTATGGTAGTAATTAAAAGAAAATCGTTTCAGCATTTCAACAAACACCTTATGTGCATGATACACGAACATGTTCTTTGAAAGAGAAAATTACTTTTGTCATATCGTCGAACGTATAAAGTGCATGATACATATACCTCTTTCAGATTTTCATACTTATGTCATAATGTTCAAAATTAAAATTAATATGCAAAAATTATACCAAATATTTGAAATAATACGGGTTTTAATGTACTATAGATAAAGTAAGTGAGAATAAAAGAAAAATAAGTAAAATAAGAGAAACGATGGCAAAAATTAGTGAAAGTAAAGTTAGTAGATTTTGGAGTCCATTTTCTAAAATAAAAATATTTTAAAGTTTTAATTTTAAGGAATGGTCAAAAATGAAAATAGTTATTATTTTTAAAAAATGGAAGGAGTAGTACTTTATATCTGAATTTTTAATTTATAAAGTCCCTTTTTGCCTTTAGCTAATTTATATTTCTCCATTCTTCGTCAACGGAGGTGCTCTAAAAATATAAATAATTTAATTATCTTATAATTTTATAAAAGAGAAAAATAACTCATATAATTTGAAATTATATTGAGATTATATGTAAAACAACGAAATGGCAGAGAGAAAAAAGCGAGGGTGAGAGAGAGAGGATGGGAGACGACACGGTGAAGAACGAAGCGATGGAGATTATGGGTATGTGTCAGTTGCTTCCTCGCCTCGTCGTCTTCGATCTCGATTACACTCTCTGGCCTTTCTACTGGTACGTCACCTTCCTTTCTTCCCAATCTTCTCTGCAATTCCACTTTATACTGTTTCTTAGCATCTGCAGATACGAAATTTTTACATTCACTGACTTTTTATGTATGGATGATGAATTATACCGTCGTTGCTTTTTCCTGTTCCTCTTTGTTCTGTAATTTCAATAACCAGAGTTTAATAAATTGGAACAAATACAAGATAATTGGAAACAGAAATGCCAAGCATCAGTATCGAGTTGTCTGAGCTAAAAAATGGATTTTTTGAGATTTGATGACAAATTTCTGAGAATTTGAGCTATTGTTGTGTAGCTCCTAAAAAGAGGGAAGAAATCGTATTACATATTTTAATGTTCAGAAGAATTTCATAGTTTTCCCCATTTCAATTAGGGTTTTGGATTTTGGGTCATATTTGGGAACAACTAGACATAAATTTGATTGATAGTTTTCTTTTCTAGTAAATTGTGTAATGTTTAATCACATTCTAGTGATCCTGTATTCTTTTTATCTCAATGTTCTTAAGAGTGTACTGAATACGCTTCTCTCGATCTTTATTTAAGTGAATGTCGCTCCAAACGGGATATGCCGAGGCTGTATCCTCATGCCAAGGGCATCCTCTATGCCCTCAAAGATAAAGGTGTTAAGATTGCAATTGCCTCAAGATCGCCAACTCCTGATATAGCCAACACTTTTCTTGACAAATTGGGGATAAAATCAATGTTGGTTGCTCAGGTAAGCACATCATAGTGTTCGCCTCTCTACATTTGCAAATTCATTTTTTTTTGTCTGAAGCATGCCAATAGATTAATTTAGCGTGAGATGAGTGTAAGAGCAGGTGGATAAATATGCTTTGTTGCTATAATATAAAGGTGACTGTTAAAACAAACTGTGTGGATGGTGCTTTTTTGTTTATTTCCATTGCGCTGTGTCTGCATTTCATGGTGAAGGTGAAGGTGAAGGTAAGCACAATACTCGATGTATTCCTACCGTTCTTATTGAATATATCTGCTTCTATAATACTTCCTATAGCATTTTTTAAGTCCGTATATTGGAGGTGTTCACTTAATTTCTAGCTTTTCATGTTTCATCATCCATGTAGCCTTATTACAGCGCTAATAGTTACGGTTATAAGCATGGGATGTCAACTTGAGAAATCTCGAATAATCTGTAAATAGGAATTTCTTTGCAAGCCTAAATTATGTCAAATTTCTATAACTTATGCAGGACAGGTAAAAAAGGTGACTAAGCGATAAATTATTTCCATCCTTGATATTTTAACAACATTCCTCTTACCTCATGAAAGATGAACGGTGTAAACTTGTTCTGTTAAAAGAATAAACTCATCAATACTTTCATTAGGTCCGCTCACGTTTGACCAGATTTGCTGCTAGTTTTAAAATTCAAGATCATATTGTTAATGAGTCAAGTGCCTCTGCTGGTAGAATGTAAATTGTTCGTTAATTTGATCTGTGTTAGAAGATAAGCATCTGTGTTAAATCTTTTCCATCTTTTGCAGGAAATATTTTCTAGTTGGACTCACAAGACTGATCATTTTCAAAGAATTAATCGGAGGACCAACATTCCATACGCTGAAATGCTCTTTTTTGATGACGAGGATCGCAATATAGATGCAGTAAGACTTCTTTTCTTGTTATTTATTTGCAAACCTTAGATATTACTACAGCTACTTCTTTACTAGACTACTTTAATTTTGTTATATGTCACGGCCAGGTATCTAATATGGGTGTTACAAGCATCTTGGTTGGCAACGGCGTGAACTTAGGCGCTCTGAGACAGGGTCTGTCAAAGTACTCACAGAACCAGTCGCCTTCTGGAAGAAGCAAGCGTGGCTCGCAAAACCTCTCGAAAAAGTCGAGCACGTCAGAAACAGAGGAGCAATAAAATTCTATATCCATTAAGGGAACATGAAGACAAACCGTTATGTATTCATGTAAAAGTCTCAATCCGTTAAGGGGCCTTGAAGATAACCCCAAATTGGAGGTTATCATTTGTTTGATATGCCTACAAACCGTTTTGTATTCATGTGTACATGTGGTTGTTGAATAAATTTTTGTATTTTCAGATATATGGAAACTTGCAATTATTTAAAATTGTTGAAATTTAATGTAAAGTTACATATATTTGTTGCGAATTGAAATCGGTGCAAGGTATGAGACTTGTTCCACATTGATTGTATGAGAAACAAATGGGACTTGACATCAGTTTTCATGTTTTGTGGCCGACTCAGAGTCATGGTATGGACGTGACCAACGAGAACATTGACTCGGAAGGAGAGTCGACAGTGTGCAAGTTATGAAACTAGTCCCACATTTTGGTTGTATAAGCAATACTCCATTTAAAAGCACACATTTACACACTAACATTATCTTTTTCACAATGAGACAGTCTTACATTCTACAAAAGAAATTGAGCAAGTGTTACAAAAGAGGAATAATTTAACATTCTATATAGAGAGAGAACTCACATTTAGCTCTGCCAGTGGAGCTCTTTCACTCATACACACTTGAACAGATTTTCTTGAGAGTAGCAAACCACTGATGAGTTCATCACTTCCACCGTCTTCCTCGTAAAGGGGAGATGATTTCATCAATTTTGCATCTTCCGTGCACAACGATCCGATTAGCTGACACATGCTTTCAAGCTGTGCAAGCAAATTCTCCCTGTTATTTTCCTCTTTTGTTCGACCATCAAGCAAAGCTTGTTTATGGGACACGAGCTCCTCGAGGAGATTCTCAAAGCACCTCGTTTCATTCTCTAGTTGACCTTTGAGCTCTTCCAATCCCTTCGTTTCTCCAGGCTGTAGGGCTACTTGCACTGAGCTCTCATGCAATCTATTCATTTCTTTCTCCATGTCGGCAGTCACCCAGTTTTTCTTTTCAGCCTCTAAGGTTTTCTGATCCTCTGATTCCGTAAATGCTTCATCAAGCACATACTCCTTCCCTGCAAGAGATACCCGAAGTTGTTGCGTTTTCTCTTCTTTTTCGTCAATAGAAGATATCATCCCATCATTTTCCTGTCTTAGAGTGTCATTTGTCACTTCTCTTTCAGCCAACTTGTTTCTTAACTGTGCAATCTCGTTCTGAAAATTCTTGACATAGTTATCCTTCTCTTGATTGAGATTTTCAGCAGCCTTCGATTCTGCTAAAATTATCGACTTTAACATGGAAATCTGTTGCTCCAAGCTACCAATTTTGGCATCTTTGTCATTCATGGAGATGAGAAGGCTGGTCTTCTCCTGCTCGTGTGCTTGCTGATTCGTTTCCAAATTTAATTTCAGATTTTCAACCTCAGATTCTGACTTCTGCAACATGAGCTTCAGTGTTTCTGTGCTTTCTAGTTCAACCAATGACAACTTTGAGGTACAACCCCGGGCATCCAAAGTACTTTGCAATTCAGAGATTTCATGAAGAAGTGACGATATCTCCCTCTGCCACTCCGACTCACGCTCGTTGAACAAAGCCTGAAGCTTTTTGTATGCTTCTTCAAGGTGTGAGAACTGCTGGTTTCTCCATCTCAACTGATCTTGGAAAACTCTATATTCCTCCTCCAGTTTGAGTACGTGTTCATCTCTCTCCTTCAGATCCACCGAGGCATTATTCTTCGTTTCAGAGTCCAGCTGTTGTTTAACTGATAAGAGCCTTTTTAGTCCAGATATTTCCTCAGAACTTGAAGCAGTCTTCTTCTCTAAATCATGAATTCTTGCAAATGCTTCATCTAATAACAAGACTAAATCCCCGTTTTCACCCTCCAATTTTCGAAATTTCACATCACACTCGGCTTCAAGTTTCCCATTGGCAGAACTAATCTGATCTAAAAGCAAGTCCTTCTGATCTACACAGGATTGCAGTTTCCCATACAGCTTTCTAAGCTCAAAAATCTCCTCCGTCATGGCACGCAGTTTCCCAACCTCCGAAATGTTTAGTTGGTTTATGGTTGATTTCTCAAGGCGGGCTTTTCTCAAACCATCCGACAACTCAATTTTCATCTCTCGTTTGTTTCTGAGCCTTTTCCCATCATCCAGCTGAATGTTAACTCTGTCCATTTCCATTTCCTTCCGAATAAGAGCTGAAGCAAAACTTTTCAAGTAGAAATTTGATTACATCAACGAAGCAGAGCTAGAACGGGGCGACCAATATACATGTTCGAACCAAGAAAATCCATATCTCAGCTGTTGAAATAATAAAGGGCTTTAAAAAAGTTCTTAACACATCTTAAAATAGTAGCATTAAGTAAACTCTAACAAGCAAAAGCCTCCTAACAGTTCTAACTTCATCCTTCATAAGCTCAAGATCTCAACTAAGAATAGCAGGTTCCTTCACATCTTCAATTTGACAAATATAATTCCTCAACACAACAGATTCAATTGAAATCTCTATCAACATAATCTAAGTGAAGTTTTCTGCAAACAGTCAATCACTTCTAGCTCACCCTAAAATCTTCAATCAAAATATTGAAAATATGCCACCAAAATGTTAAATGAAACACTTATCAACCGACGAAAATCCCCAATTTCAAAACCCTACAAACTAAAATTAGGGATATTGAAGATCACATAAATAACTCGAAGACGTAATACATAATACAGCATTACTCAGCACAAAGACATACTTAAAGAACTCAATAGATTTTCCATAGAAATTCAAAAAATTAATCACCTTCACTTTGGCCGATGAGGAAGTGAAGGAAATGTAGCCGCGAAACTGAACACAAATTCGGATTTGAATTTTGGCTTTATTATATTTTGTGTTTCGTCAATGGGTTTTCTCTATTTTGTTATTATTTTTAATATTATTTATACACTGATTGGTCACCACTTTTCTCTGTATTATTTATTCATCCATAATTCATAGTAGTAGTATTTTATTTTGCAAACTCCTACACTATATCAAATTTTTATGAAACTTAATCATTAAAATGATTTTTTTTATGAAAAGAGCTTGGAACGGAAAATCAAACATAATTATGCTATAATTACCTTATACATAACTTTGCCAAACAATTAGTTGACATGATATATAAATATATCTTTTTATAGAAAATCAAAATTTCAATCGGGTCAAATTTATTCTTAAGTAATAATAGTACTATATTTTAAAAGATTTAGTACTATTTTTTAACTCTTTAACAGTATAAATTATTATAATCTCTCAATGGAAATTAAAATCTAATAAATCCGGACATGACAAATGACTTTAGTCTTTATTCTGTAATGCATTTCAATAATTACTCGATCAACGTGCAATTTTGGTTGTCATGTCAATATCCTGATCGCTGGAAATTTTTTATGATGACGTTTTAATCCCACAAGCGAAACGAGGGATACTAAATACTTTCTCAATCCCACAAGAGTATATCCACTCTTTCCTTTTTAGTCCGACCAGCAACAGTATGCATTTTCTAATTTTAGAAATTCTTTTATCTAAATGAGGTAAGACTCATTCTTCATTAATAATATTTCAATTACTTTTTCTTTTTATCTTGTTGGGATTTACGCACACAAGGCTTTCACACACTCAAGAAGATCACACACACACACTCACTGTTGTATGAGATCACACAATGCAGAAACACACACACTCACCCTTTGAGTATTGAAGATGATAAACTTGGAGAGAAACTGGAAAACTCTTTATTGATTAAACTCTCTATCTAAACTACATACACGGTGAGCTATTTAAAGCTCTATAATCAAGTAGCAACTGCTACTAACTAACTACAAGAAGAATCAAGAAAGCAAGAAGAATAACCGCTACATCTCAGCTAACTAACTGCTGCTCCAACGGCTAGTTCGGCTAGGTTGCTTCTTCCTTCTCGGTTCAAGACCGAACTCCTTCCTCGGTTCAAGACCGAACTCCTTCTCGGCTTACAACCGAACTCCTTCTCGGCTTACAACCGAACTCTTCCTTCTCGGCTCATTCCAGCTCAACGCCGAGCTTCCTTACCGAGCTTCCATACCGAGCTTCCATACCGAGCTTCCTTACCGCTGAGCTTACCGACTTCTGCCTTCTTCTTCTCGGCTAGTTCCAGGCTAGTTCCAGCTCGGTAAGCCGAGCTTACCGAACTCCTTTCTAGCCGAGCTTCTTCCAACTGAAATGAGCACTCCATTATTACAATTCTCCACCTGAGGGCTCATCTCAGTTCTTGCACAAACATTGATCAATTTCTTGCAATGATCAAACTTGTCTCTACCTAGAGACTTTGTTAGCATGTCAGCCGGATTGTGCAAGGTGTTAATCTTAATCACCTTCACTCTCCCCTTTTCAATCTCATCTCGAATAAAATGCAACTTTATGTCTATGTGCTTGCTCCTTTCATGAAAACCCGGATGTTTAGCCAAGCACATAGCTGAGCTGCTGTCACAATGGATCACCATTGTCTTTTGATCAAAACCAAATCACTCCCTGAATCCAAAAGCTCTCCTGTACAGCTGCAGTGAGAGCTATATACTCTGATTCTGTTGTTGAGAGAGCAACAACACTTTGCAACCCTGACTTCCAGCTGATTACAGTTCCAAACATGGTGAAAAGATAACCTGTTTGGGACTTTCTGTTGTCCAGGTTTGCAGCATAGTCTGCATCACAATAGCCCTGCACAACCTCCTCAGATTCACCTTCCCAGCCATTGAACACAATCCCCCAGTCCTTAGTTGACTTCATGTACCTCAATATCCACTTAAGAGCATTCCAATGCTCCTTCCCCGGGTCTGCCATGTATCTGCTAGTCACTGAGATAGCATGAGCAAGATCTGGTCTTGTACAAATCATAGTGTACATGATACTCCCAACAACACTAGCATAAGGGATAGCCTTCATCTCATCAGCCTCTTGCTTAGTTTTAGGGGCCTGCTCCTTTGAAAGCTTAAAACTCTGGGACAGAGGAGTTGATGCAGCTTTTGCATTTTCCATTTTGAATCTCTGCAAAACTTTCTCAATATAGTCAGTTTGCAGCATCCACAGCTTCTTGCAGCCTCTATCTCTCTGAATATGTATGCCTAGGATCTTCCTTGACTCTCCTAGATCCTTCATTTCAAAGCTTGACTTCAGATCTTGTTTAACTTTCTGAATTTCTGTCATAGAAGGCCCTGCAAGTAGCATATCATCCACATAGAGTAATAGGTAGGCAATGGGAGTCTTGCCTGCCTTCTTGATGTAAATGCAATCATCATATTCTGACTTGGAGAAGCCAATCTTCTTCATCTGTGCATCAAACTTCTTATTCCACTGTCTAGGACTTTGCTTAAGTCCATAAAGACTTTTCTGTAACAGGCACACCTTGCCTTCTTCTCCAATCTTCACATAGCCCTCTGGCTGTTCCATGAAGATAGTTTCCTCTAGATCTCCATTGAGGAAGGCTGTCTTCACATCAAGCTGTTGCAGCTCCCAGTCAAGCTGATTCACCACAGCCAATAGAATCCTAATCGAAGTGTGCTTCACAACAGGTGCAAACACTTCATTGAAATCGATTCCCTCCTGCTGTGTAAAGCCTCTAGCCACCAGCCTTGCCTTGAACCTGACTCTATCCTTATCAGTGGTCTCAATCTTCTTTTTAAACAACCACTTGCAACTGATCAGCTTCCTCTCCTTTCCATCTGTATTCAGCTTGGATTTGTCCACCAAAATCCATGTTTTGTTCTTGAGTAAAGACTCTATTTCCTCATTCATGGCTTCAATCCATCTTTCTCTATCTTTACTCTGCATAGCTTCTTTATATGTGAGTGGATCTGCGCCATCAATACCTTCAGCTGCACACAGAGCATAATACACAACATCAGAGAACTTTGTTGGTGGCCTTGTTTCTCTTCTAACTCTGTCCCTTGCAAGCTGATAGTCTCTGATAGAGTCTGACATAGACTCACCAGCCTGGTTGCCCTGAGTTGGAGCCTCTTCTTTATCTGAATCAGACTCACTCCCTGAGTCAATAACTCCACCTGCTCCTAGGCCAACCCCCACAGTCTCCACCTTGAAGAAATCACCCTCATCTTCACTGGAGTCCAGCTTATCTTTCAGGTATGGCATCTGATCCTCCAAGAACACCACATCCCTACTCACCAAGACCTTCTGCTTACCGGGCTCAATACACCAGAGCCTATACCCCTTAACACCCCTCTGATACCCCAACATAATACATTTCAGAGCCCTAGCTTCAAGCTTGCTTTGCCTAGCATGAGCATAGGCCACACACCCAAACACCTTGTATTTTGAGTAGTCACTATGAGCTCCATACCACATGTAATCAGGAGTTTCAGATTTCAGGGCAGTAGATGGGCATTTATTGATGAGATAGGCTGCTGTATACACAGCCTCACCCCAGAATCTGCTGCTCAAACCAGAACCAAGAAGTAGGCACCTCACCCTCTCTAGGATTGTCCTATTCATCCTTTCCACAACACCATTTTGCTGAGGATTACCAGGAACAGTCCGGTGCCTCTTCATACCCTTCTCTTTACAAAACAGATCAAACTCCGCAGACAAGAACTCTAGGCCATTGTCTGTTCTTAAGCATTTAACACTTCTACCCTTCTCTAGCTCAACCTCCTTACACCATATCTTGAACTTTGTGAGTGTTTCAGATTTTTCTTTAAGAATATATACCCACAACTTCCTTGTATAGTCATCAATGATAGCTAGATAATACTTTCCTCCACCAATTGAACACACCGGTGAAGGCCCCCAAAGATCACTATGTATGTAGTCTAAAGGGGCTGTAAAAGAGTGAATACCTGTGGGATAGGGTGCCTTCTTAGCCTTTCCAAGTATACATTGCTCACAGGGGTCCATCTTGTTGAAATCTCCAGAGATCAGACCCTTCTTGATGAGTTCTTTCAAGCTTCCTTCGGCTGGGTGGCCCAATCTCTTGTGCCATAGCATTATGGAATCATCTGACACTGCATTGCTTTCTCCATCAACAGCCTTAGCCTTCAGATAATAGAGAATATGCTCTCTGTCAGCCTCCATCATCACTGCATCTCCAGATTTCACAAACAATTTTCCTTGACTCATCAATATGGTGAACCCTTTCTGCTCCAGCATTCCCAATGAGATGAGGTTCCTCTTTACTTCTGGAATATACCTCACCCCAGTTAGGATCTTTATAGAGCCATCTTGTAGGCTTAGCTTTACCTTCCCTATTCCTCTGATCTGACAAATGTGATTATTACCCAGCACCACAGTGCCGGCTGCTTCTTAAAGGTCATGAAACCAGCTCCTATTTGGGCACATATGGAAGCTGCACCCTGAGTCCATAATCCACCTATGACTGACCCCACTGTCACTAATATTCATGAGTTGAGCCGGGGGATCAGCACTCTCCACACAATCAGATTGGTTGTGTCCCTCAGAGGCTATCTTTCTCTTCCATGCATGACAATCTTTCTTCAAATGTCCTGGTTTCTTGCACCAATAGCAAGCTCTGGTTTCCTTCTGAGCATCAGAACTTGAGGGTTTAGAGCCCTCAAACTTCTTCTTGAAGTTCTGCTTCTTGAACTTCTTCACATTCAAGGCCTCTGCAGCTTGAACATTGGAGCTTGCAGAGCCTCTGTTGGCTGTCTTCTGGAGTTCTTTGGCCATCAAGGCTGAATAGACTTCTGCATAGGTGATAGGTTTATCTCTTCCATAGATAATTGCATCACTTAGCTGGTCATACGAGCTAGGCAAGGCATTCAATGTGAGAATGGCCTTATCCTCATCTGAAATCTTGACATCAACAGATCCCAGGTCATCAATGATCTTGTTGAACTCCTCTAGCTGCTCAATGATGGACCTATCTCCAGAAAAACTATAGGCATACAGCCTCTTCTTGAGATACAGCCGGTTAGCCAAGGATTTGGCCAAGTAAACTTCATCTAACTTGTCCAAGATCTCCACCGCAGTCTTGGCTTCTTGAACTTCCCTCAAGACCTTATCTCCAAGGCACAGAATCACTGCAGAATGTGCCTTGAGCTGCATCTCCTCCATCTTTGCCTGAGCTTTTTCATCAAGCACTGGAGCCTTTCCTTTCTCCTCTGGTTTTGCAAGAACTGCCGCCAAGCCTTGTTGAATTAAAACCGCCTTCATCTTCATCTTCCACAGGCCATAATCATTCTTGCCTGTGAACTTTTCTGCATCAAGCCTTGCTGCCATCTCTGAAACCGTTTGATCCTCTGCAAATCAGCTTCAATATCCCTTCCCACAGACGGCGCCACTTGTTGGGATTTACGCACACAAGGCTTTCACACACTCAAGAAGATCACACACACACACTCACTGTTGTATGAGATCACACAATGCAGAAACACACACACTCACCCTTTGAGTATTGAAGATGATAAACTTGGAGAGAAACTGGAAAACTCTTTATTGATTAAACTCTCTATTGATTAAACTCTACCTAAACTACATACACGGTGAGCTATTTAAAGCTCTATAATCAAGTAGCAACTGCTACTAACTAACTACAAGAAGAATCAAGAAAGCAAGAAGAATAACCGCTACATCTCAGCTAACTAACTGCTGCTCCAACGGCTAGTTCGGCTAGGTTGCTTCTTCCTTCTCGGTTCAAGACCGAACTCCTTCCTCGGTTCAAGACCGAACTCCTTCTCGGCTTACAACCGAACTCCTTCTCGGCTTACAACCGAACTCTTCCTTCTCGGCTCATTCCAGCTCAACGCCGAGCTTCCTTACCGAGCTTCCATACCGAGCTTCCATACCGAGCTTCCTTACCGCTGAGCTTACCGACTTCTGCCTTCTTCTTCTCGGCTAGTTCCAGGCTAGTTCCAGCTCGGTAAGCCGAGCTTACCGAACTCCTTTCTAGCCGAGCTTCTTCCAACTGAAATGAGCACTCCATTATTACATATCTCTTTTGCTTTATTAATTGTGTATTAAAATTTATGTTCAACCAAAAGTGCACACTTTTGTGAAATGAACAGAGTAGTAACTATCTACAAGGTGAGATATATTGAGTAAATATCTCAAACGATGAGAGAACATCGACAATGTAATACTTATTAAATGCAAATAAAAACTAACAAAGATATCGCTATAAATCTGCCTACCTCATGTTTCAAATCCTTTTTTGCCGTCTCTAGAAGTATAGGGCAAGATTAGAAAATGATGACATGTTTTGATATTTTTCATTTTCCAAATATTTGACGTTCACATGTAATCTAAAAGAAAAAATAATACTCACAATAAATTAATATTACTACTAGTTGTTGACATAGGTCTATTCTCTTGTATATATATGACTTATGCACCAAAAACACTCAATAAAGTTATTGCTTCTTTAATTGAAAAACCGCCAGTAATTCATCAAGTTTATTGTAAAACCATGGAATCTCCGAAATCGTCGCCTTCTCCTTCGTAGTAAACAAATCTCCTTCTATACATATATTAGAAAGAATTTTCCTTACGTAATTAGGAAAATATTTGAGGGATTTCCTTTGTTATTATATTTTAGAAAGATTTATGTTGCTTTTAATAAAAGGCGATTGACCGATGCGATCTAATTATGGGTTGAATCATTAAGTCCAATTTTAACATGCTTTGGAAATATAATAGTTTAAAATATGAGATTCCTTTCTTTGCTTACATTACTTATTTACAATTATATACTGATAATCAGTAAAATAAATAAATAAATAAAATGATTGTCCATAACTTAGTTGACTTAATATACAATTATAATACGGTTGGTTTATTCAAATCATGATAACATATTTTTATTGCTAAATAAATAACCATCATTAAACCACTTGATTTGAAAATCTAACAGATCCTACTAATTTTACATGTGTCAACCTATTATTGTTAACCACACTATATAATGTGAGGTCATTTCATATAGTGTTTTTTTAACACGAAATATGGTATTCCATTTGTTCCCTAAAAATAAAAATTCTTTTTTTTAGTCTGTTTCCTGAAAATAGAAACTTTTTATTTTCGGAAATTTCTTTCTCTCTAATTAGATGAGGCCCATATTCACTAACACTTTTCTTTCTATGTCTCTCTTTTTTTTTACCTATTTTGCATTAAAACTCGTGTATTTTTAAAAGTTCTTATTTTTAGGAAGCGAAAGGAGTATTTCATCCCCAATTAAAAGTCTTATTTGCTTATCACACAAGTTTATTAAGTTGATTGAGTGTGTTATGAATATAATGAATGAATGGATTGTAAATCTCTCTTTTAGAATAATTTTATATTGAATGAGCAAATGGAATGCGAATCCAATTTATCAAAAATAGAATGGAACATTTTTGTCATGGACAACTTAAAATGAAAAAAATGAGACGTTTAGTAATGGACGACGGGTGAAGTATTTATTCGTATCAAACAAACATCAAGCTCTGGTCCAAACTCAGAAATCATGTTATAGATGAAATGATTCCTTGTGAAATCAATATTGAGACCTCTCAAAAACAAAGAATTGTTGAGGAAAGCTAATACAGAGAGCCAACAAATAAGAGGCTAACTGTATAACGAGATTCAATCAATAAAAAATAAGTACTCTCTTTAAGCCTCACTTTGTTTTAGCTTTAATTTTAAACAGCAGGGCAAGTGTAGTTCGATCCCGGCTGACCAGCACGGCGTTTCTCTAGCCACGTTCGAGCTCTGAGTCAAGCTTCGCCAGGGACCAACAATGCCTCAAGTTCTTCTCGACGCCGCTCAAGCTCCTGCAATTGTTAGTTTGTGCAACATTGGTAATCCTCAGAAAGAGCATGATACAAACAAAACTCAACATTGGCTCTAGCCACTGTTGATACGAACTTTCATTAGTAAAAACATCAGCCCAAAGCAGTAAAATCATTTTCGAGCTTCCTTTACCATATAATGAGGTTTTAGACATGATAAGGGTAATTCCTACTTCCTTTTCAAGAGTAGCAGCAACATGAACATCGTTACAGTATAGGTGAAGGGCCAGCCAGCAAGAGATAACGAAGCAATTTTCTCGAGATATCCAGCATATTCGATTGCCAAACAAGAGCTTAATAGTATATGTAGATTGCAGAGAGAGATTACCCCAAGATCCTTTATTGCTTGCTCCCTCGAGACTTCTTTTTTCTGGCGAGCACGTTTCACCATGCCAATGCAGAACATTCCCTAAAGAAGTAATGAAAGTTCACTCTATGTTAGAGCTTCATGTACCTAAATTCACTGTAAAACTCTGAATCGACATGCCACATTCTATGTTGAGAAGAAAAAGCTCATGGGAAAAAAGACGGAGATTTTACGGCTGAAAATAATAGGCGATCGTAAACTTACTGATAAAAAGTAAACCACACCACAAGCAAGAAGTATGTAGCTAGAAATGCTCTGAAGAAGAAAAAGCTCTTCGCGGTCCTTTAAGTACTCGGGGTAAGCTCGGGTCATAACTGCAACACTGGAGAAAAAGATGAGCGCAAGGCACAAATGCAACGACATAGAAGCAGCTCTTGAATGTATAGACAGAACTGAATATATGACTTGTGAGGGTAATCTTCAGATTTCATGCTAGTCACTATCCGAAGAAAAAGACATTGAAACTTAAGGTGATTTTGGATGCTATAGAAACTTAAATATGGAATATGAATACAACCAACATGACTAGGTACGAGTAATCTAACACTACACACGAGGATAGATATATAGGAGTTCAATCAAATGACAGCAAAAGTCGGACGTACAAGATCTGCAGCATTCCTCTGCCTGCCCAATATTCCAGAACCTGCAAAATGATAGACACTTAATACAGAAACATATGGATTTTAACACACAGCTAGAGTATTTTCCAAATACATCAAGAACAAGGCATTGCGAACTTTCTGAGACAAAGAGCACTCTCTACCAGCAGATCACACTAAATTCATTTTTGCGCCGCTATGTTATGATCAAAGCACAACCTAAAACTTCCAAATCAACACTGTTACCACTCTCTACCACATCTCTTCATATGTACTTTCCCTAAACCATTGCATCATTCAATCAAGCATTTTTCAAGTAATATTGTGGGGATTTGCCCTATGATTCTTCAGTTTGGAGCTTGAGCTAATGAACATGCTAATATCTGAGTTTAAGTTCCCCAATTTGCCTCAATCAGAAAGCATTCAACAGCAAAATTGCTATAAAATACATCAATTACACACAGAGAAACCTAGAATTTATGTTCAATTCCCTCAGCAGCGGAAAACAAATATCAATTACACACATTACACGCCAATTACAGAAAAAAGCAATCGAGATAGAGAGAGAACCTTGGAGAATTTCATGATGAATTCCCACTCAGTCTCGGCGACCACCACAAACGAGGCAATGACTACGGTGTAACACCGGAAAATCCCGTCGAAAATCTGCACTAGATCAAACGAATTCAAAATGATCCCAACCAACACAGTCGCTTCGAACAAATTAAAAAAAAAATTTGATTACATCAGTTCCGTTGCTGAAAGAGTGGACGGCGGAGAGGATGTTGACGGCGATGCAGAGGACGGCGGCAAGAGCAGTGATGACGCTGAAGCATCGGCAGGTGATCAGGAACGGATCGGGCCTCGAACGGGCCCGGGCGGTGGGAGCGGGCGGGTCGGGCTCCCGCGAACTATGCGCCTCCATTTTCAGATGGTGAAATGAGAAGTCTGCAAATGCAATTGCTTCCGTTAATATAGTTATTAATCCTCAGTCCCCTAAGACTGTCCACTATAAGGCGGACGTCCCCAATAGCCCTGCCTCTTTTTTGTCCATAGCCCCAGTTTTTTATCCGCGTCAAAAAAAAAAGTTTCCGCCACTATAGGCGTACACTTTTTATAGCCCCGAAATTTTATAACCAATTTTCATTTGAATTTTTTCCTTTAGTTTTAAGGGGTCTCCAGACGCGGATGGTCAAGGGCGTCGATGTTGGGTAAGTAATCTCCAAACGCCGAGCGGCTCAGATTCCTCTACAAAGGTTGGGGCGTGGGAGAAGACCTCCACGGCTGAGATGGAGGAGGAGTTGGACTCGATGCCCACGGCGGTGTAGATTGACTCCAACTCCATGGCTGGGATGGAGAGCCGCCATATCCCGACGGCTGAGAAGGATAGCCGCCATATCCCGACGGCTGGGAAGGATTGCCGCCATATCCCGATTCTTGCGAGCCGGGTGATTCGTCGTCTCCCCCGTGCATTTTTAGAGAGTGAAAGTGTAGATAGTGAATGAATGGAGAGTGTGTGAAAAGAGTGTAAATGAGTGGTGGAGAAGTGGTAATTATAGGGTTAATTTTTGGGAATTTTTTTTTTGAAGGGGGTGACCGGCGAGCCGATCGCCGGCGCACTATAGGCCGGTGCGCCTATAGGCGCGGCGATGGGCGACCGTTGAGTCCTCGCACATTTCTCGCCGCACACCATTCCGCCTCGTTTTTTTTTCCGCTTCGGGGCGGACGTCGCCCCCTCCGGGGCTATAGCCGCGGCTATACTATAGTGGACACCCTAATGTACGTATCTCACTTTCACTCAGGCACATATTTTCTGAAATGTAAAATAAAATGTGAAAAAGTTAATGAAATGTTAATACTCGTATTAAGTGATTGACTGTTTTTCGGCACGTGTTTGAGAAAAAATGATAGTAAAATAGTTAAAATAAAGAAAAAGTAAAGTAAAAAAAAGAATAATGTAAATGAACTACTATTTATTATCATGTTCTCAAAATAACGGCCAAAACAAAATCAATTACTTGAACTTGGATGAATGGAGTATATTAATATTGATAAAATGTAAATAAAATGATTTTATCGAATATTATGCCTCACCTTCCCCTAATTTATTCCACTTACATTTCATTTAAAACTAATATATATCATTGTAACTCATATTTTGCTAACCTTTTTTCATTCACTTTTTTTTAACATTTCTTAAAATCTGTGCCGCCAAGAAATGAGACTACCGAATGGCGGACACGGAGGGAGTAGTCATGAATGGCTCATTTTAGCATGGCACCTCTCATCAAAGTGCATACTCCCTCGTTTTTTAAAAATAACAACTATTTTCATTTTGGGTCATTCCTTAAAAATAGAAACTTTAGAATCTTTCTATTTTAGTACATTGACTCCACAATCTACTAATTCTATTTTCACTACTTTTTCTCTTCCGCTCTATTACTTTACTTTCTTTTTCCTCTCTCTAACTTACTGATTCTTCTCACTTACTTTATCAATTGTGCATTAAAATCCATGTTGTTTAAATGTTTCTATTTTTAGGTCTTATTATAAAAGGGGTGAAGAGATGATGACAGCAAAAGTCCAAAATCAATCCATAATTATGACTATGGACTTCCGCGCGGATGTCAGACAAGCGTGCTCGACGTCCGCGCGGGACGTCCGCCATTGTGTAACTGTTCAGCGGATATGGACGTCCGATACGGACACCGCATGTCCGCGTCTTTCCGCTGACGTCCGCCATTGCGTTGACTCCCACGGACGTCGGTGCAGAATTCCCGATTTTTGCATTATTTTTTTTTAATGTGGGAAGTTCATCGGGATGTCATTGGGGATGTCACTGTGCAGTGAGATGTTCGTATGACGTGGCATCTGCAGTGGGAAGTCCGTATGACGTGATAGAAGTTGTTTTTGGGATGTCCGCGGGAATGTCCGTCGGGATATCCGCACTGCGAATGCCCTAAAAATGAGTTTTAGTTTATCCACAAAACGTGACGTTATCAGCAAATTCCGTAACAAATCTTCAATTGAATGCACTTGAATCAAACAATGAGAATTCTCACATTATTAAATGTCAACACACAAATCAGTTCCGTTTCCTTCATCTCCACTGTGATCTCACACGAAAGAGCAACCGAAAATGGAGGCCAAAATCACTGCAGAAAACGGCAAAACTGCAATCGGAAAAGACGGTTCCGTCGCCGGCTTCGATTCCCTGCACCGCCTCCTCAGGGCCGGCTCTGGGCATAAGCAACCAAGGCCACGGCCAGGGGCCCAGGATGGACAAGGGCCAAAATTTTTTTGCAGCTTCTTAGGCCCAGCAGGTCAGCCCAGGTAACCCAGGCACCCAACGATGTCCTTTGAGGCTTTGAGTTGCCAGCCTGCCACCGTTCCACCGAGAGTCCGAGACGCAGTCGCCAGTCGATCCATACGAAAACGAACAGGCAGAACAGCCCTTGACCTTGCCGCCTCCAAAAAACGTTGCGCCTCCGTCGTCTCTCAGATCAGATCGCGGCACGGCATCGCACCTTCGACGCTGCGTCCCGTCCCGAGTGCCGACCAACAGGGACGCCTCAGCCAGGACCGGCTTTGTGTTTTGAAGGGCCCTTGGCCAAGCTGGATGTCAAGGCCCCATACTGGATTACAAAATTTATGATTACATCTAATTATCAATGTCTTATAACAAAAAACTCTCAATATTTTTTATTACATTTAATACTCAATGTCTCATAACAAAAAACTCCGTCGAGCATTTCTTGAAGCAAAATCAGCAAGGACGATGTTGAGATCAACATTCTCCAATATACCCTTCTCAATAGAACATGTAGCTAAGCCATTCAATCTATCTTGCGACATAGTTGACCTCAAATAATTTTTGAGCAATTTCAACTTTGAGAAACTCCTTTCAGCTGAGGCTACAGTCACAGGTATGGTCAATAAAATTCGATATGCAATAGAAACATTTGGATAACAATCTTCAACAGTAATGAACTGAAAAATCTCAGGTGCTGACATCAAATCATCTGGTAAAATTACTTGCAGCACTTGTAATTCACTGATAAAGTCATTGAGATCAACATCAGAAGAGTTATCATGAGAAAAAGCTTCTGCAAAAGTAGTACAACACTTCCATAGATCATTATCATCCAAAGACTTCAGGTTTTCTGAGTTTAATAAGAAACCAAACAGGTTTTCAAATGTCTTCATCTGCTCGAATCGACTAGTCAATGAAGCAATCTCCATATCAATCATGGTAAGAAAATAATTAATTCTGAATGACTCTATAGCTGCTAGTGTCTCTTCATTTTGATCATTCTGTTCATCAAAATGTTTCTTTCTTTTACCTTTTCGTTTTGTCGGAAATATTGGCTCCACATCCATCTCTTCTGCAATTTCTGTTGCAATCTTAATGCTATGACTAAAGCCTTCGTCTCTATACCTCTTGAAATATGAAATGACACCTTCTATTTGGTGAATTGCAGCATCCATGCACACAATCTTAGACTGCAGTTTTTGACTCACCATATTTATTGAAAATAGAATATCATGCCAAATAACCATACCACATAAAAATTCAAAATTCTCAAGAGCGGTTACTAAATTTTCAGCATCACTTACTGATTTTGGGTCATTTGTAGAACTTCTCACCACTTCCAACAAAGCTGCTCTTATCTGGGGAGTTTGGTACCTGATAGCTTGGACACTGTTTATTCTACTCTCCCAACGAGTGGTGGACAAAGATTTGACAGTTAGTTTGGGAACATTGTCAGTCAATATCTTCCACCTCTTAGTAGAACTAAAGAACAAAGTATATATCCGTTGTATAACACCAAAGAATGAAATAGCTTTTCCACAAGATTGTGCCATATCACAAAGAGTGAGGTTTAGACTATGACAGGCTGGCGATTGCGTATCGGACTCTCGGTGGAACGGTGGCAGGCTGGCAACTCAAAGCCTCAAAGGACACCTGCTGGGCCTAAACCTGTCATAGTCTAAACCTCACTCTTTGTGATATGGCACAATCTTGTGGAAAAGCTATTTCATTCTTTGGTGTTATACAACGGATATATACTTTGTTCTCTGTTCTACTAAGAGGTGGAAGATATTGACTGACAATGTTCCCAAACTAACTGTCAAATCTTTGTCCACCACTCGTTGGGAGAGTAGAATAAACAGTGTCCAAGCTATCAGGTACCAAACTCCCCAAATAAGAGCAGCTTTGTTGGAAGTGGTGAGAAGTTCTACAAATGACCCAAAATCAGTAAGTGATGCTGAAAAATTAGTAACCGCTCTTGAGAATTTTGAATTTTTATGTGGTATGGTTATTTGGCATGATATTCTATTTTCAATAAATATGGTGAGTCAAAAACTGCAGTCTAAGATTGTGTGCATGGATGCTGCAATTCACCAAATAGAAGGTGTCATTTCATATTTCAAGAGGTATAGAGACGAAGGCTTTAGTCATAGCATTAAGATTGCAACAGAAATTACAGAAGAGATGGATGTGGAGCCAATATTTCCGACAAAACGAAAAGGTAAAAGAAAGAAACATTTTGATGAACAGAATGATCAAAATGAAGAGACACTAGCAGCTATAGAGTCATTCAGAATTAATTATTTTCTTACCATGATTGATATGGAGATTGCTTCATTGACTAGTCGATTCGAGCAGATGAAGACATTTGAAAACCTGTTTGGTTTCTTATTAAACTCAGAAAACCTGAAGTCTTTGGATGATAATGATCTATGGAAGTGTTGTACTACTTTTGCAGAAGCTTTTTCTCATGATAACTCTTCTGATGTTGATCTCAATGACTTTATCTGTGAATTACAAGTGCTGCAAGTAATTTTACCAGATGATTTGATGTCAGCACCTGAGATTTTTCAGTTCATTACTGTTGAAGATTGTTATCCAAATGTTTCTATTGCATATCGAATTTTATTGACCATACATGTGACTGTAGCCTCAGCTGAAAGGAGTTTCTCAAAGCTGAAATTGCTCAAAAATTATTTGAGGTCAACTATGTCGCAAGATAGATTGAATGGCTTAGCTACATGTTCTATTGAGAAGGGTATATTGGAGAATGTTGATCTCAACATCGTCCTTGCTGATTTTGCTTCAAGAAATGCTCGACGGAGTTTTTTGTTATGAGACATTGAGTATTAAATGTAATAAAAAATATTGAGAGTTTTTTTTGTTATAAGACATTGATAATTAGATGTAATCATAAATTTTATAATCCAGTATGGGGCCTTGACATCCGGCTTGGCGAAGGGCCCTTCAAAACACAAAGCCGGCCCTGCGCCTCTTCCAATCTTCCCTTCCTCCCCACCTTTTCCAGGTCAGATCAACACCATAACTTATTAGTAATTTTTGTCTGATTGCAATTCCCTCCGATTTGAGTAATCTGATGATAAACTCTTCGATGGATGCTGTTCGTTGCGATAGGAAGCTAGCCGATTGCTTATTGGGCTAAACTGTGGGAAAACACTTGATTCTGTTGCTCTTCCCTAGCCTGCTAAATCTCTTTCCGTAAACCATGATTTTGATCTTCAGGTATGTGCGCGTAGTGCGTGTGTGAGCGTTTCCTTATTTCTCTGGTGATTTCAACCTTGAAGAAGTAGTTTTTCACAGTTTTCATTCAATTTGTGTTCATAGCAATTCATCCTACTATTTGAATCACACAAACTGTTTGCTGAAATGATGGTCTGTCAATCATATGAATCAAAATTACTTGATGGCCTTTAAATTTGGTGGCAACAACTTGTGTGCATCCACCCTAATTATATCCAGTTTAGGGTTCATCATCACTCCCCGTGGAGTAAAAAATTGATGGTCGAGAGTAGTCTAGACACACTGCCATGTGGCATGTCTAGCCAAACACGATTGCAAAAATAATCAGAAATCTTCAGAGAGAGAGGAAAAGGAAGAGAGCTAGAGATTTATGCAAATGTGGTTGGCCAACACACCCATGTCTGGTCCATCAAATTTTTGCTCCCAGTGACGCGAGGCGTTTTTAATCCCCGGTTGGTGTTTACTAATCGCAATTAAGATTTAATTAGGACGGCTGCCCATGGGTGTGCCTTCTAAATTAGTTATATTGGAAACATGGAGTGATGTCTTTCACTTGATTAGCTGCCAAAAAAAGCATATGCTATTGAGATGCTGATGTTTTCCTTGTGCATCTTGTGTCAAGAGATGTGTGTGAAATATTGAGGGAGTTATCATGGAAAGTATGAGTTCTTGCATTTGTTTCACTGTAATTGTGACACCAGTCGGTTGCTCTTTGTTTCCTCATATACGCAGGCGTTTTCGTTTCGTGCTGATAAGGAATCATTGAGAGAGCCTCGCAGCGTGAGGGTAGGCCTGGTTCAGAATTCTATAGCTCTTCCAACTACAGAACCGTTCCTTGATCAGAAACGAGGCATCTTTGAGAAATTGACACCGATCATTGAAGCAGCAGGCGCTTCTGGGGTCAACATACCATGTTTGCAGGTACTTTGTCTATAAACAGTCAACAAACCTCTGCAGACTAACTTTGGACCCATCAACGCAGGAGGCGTGGACGATGCCATATGCATTCTGCACTCGCGAGAAGAAATGGTGTGAGTTTGCAGAGCCGGTAGATGGAGAGTCGACAAAATTTCTTCTGGAGTTTGCTCGGAGGTACAACATGGTTATAGTGAGCCCTATCCTTGAAAGGGGCGTGAACCACGGGGAGACACTTTGGAACACTGCTGTGATAATTGGAAATCATGGCAACATAATCGGGAAGCACAGAAAGGTAAAATGATGCATCTATGTAATTTTCTCACACGAACGTGCCTCTGAAAGTAATCATTGCAGAATCATATACCTAGAGTTGGGGACTTCAACGAAAGCACGTACTATATGGAAGGGAACACCGGGCATCCTGTGTTCGAGACGGCTTATGGAAAGATTGCTGTCAATATATGTTATGGGAGGCATCATCCCCTTAACTGGTTAGCTTTCGGGTTAAATGGTGCCGAGATAGTTTTTAACTCATCAGCAACTGTCGGTGAACTTAGCGAATCAATGTGGCCCATTTAGGTACCCTTGTCACCACCCTCTTCTTGTTTACTAGTAGTACTTTGTTTGTAATAATCGGACATTTAATGTTGCAGGCACGTAATGCAGCCATAGTGAATAGTTACTTTGTGTGTTCGATCAATCGTGTTGGGACTGAGCATTTCCCAAATCCAGTCACCTCAGGGGATGGGAAGCCACAGCATGCAGATTTTGGGCATTTCTATGGTTCCAGCTATGTTTCAGCGCCCGACTCCTCGTGCACGCCATCTCTGTCCCAGTACAGGGATGGCTTGCTGATATCGGACATGGATCTTAACCTCTGCCGGCAACTAAAGGACAAGTGGGGATTTCGCATGACTGCCCGGTACGAGATCTATGCAGATTTGCTTGCTCATTACGTGAAGCCCGATTTCGAACCCCAGGTCATTGCTGATCCACTGTTGCAGTTTAATGAGATGTGGAAGAAACTAGGAATTTGCTGTTGTTGTATTTGTAATGTGCCTTTGCCATAAACATTGCAACTTGCATGCTTCTTTAAACGTCAATGCTGTGTTTTGTGGTAAACTGTGAGACTTTGCAAACCATTTTTTACTGAATAAAAGTCATCACAAATTCTTAAAAAATTTATAATCCTAATTTGGTATGATAAACTTGTGATAATAGGTAACAAAATTCCAGCGAAGTATACAAAATTTTATATCAAAACAAAAAATTATGTAATGGTCCAGAGTCCCATTTTTTTTGTATGTTACTCATAAATAAATTGTTTTTATAATAATTTATTTAGTAACACATTAAAGTAAATATTTATTTCAAGCAAAATTGAAGTTTCAAAAATTATATAGTCGAAATAAAGAAAAACATAAATAGAAATATGTAAAATTTTAAAATACTAGTAGTAAAATGTGGTGACAAGAGTACCTCAATTTTAAAATGTGGAGTCATTTTCTATTTTAGTAAAATTTAACACATTTTTCTTCACTTTTTACTATTCTTTTGTCATTTCTACCTTTTTTTCATTTTCTAATTTGTTATTTCTTTATTTAATTCACTTAATCTAATTTTTCTCCTATTGAAATAAAATGTCTCCAGTAATATGGAATGGAGGAAGTAGTATTCCCGAGGTTAATTAAATATCAGAAGTAAAATTCATAAATATATGAATTTATTTATAAACAAATCGGAAAAAATCTAACAGAAAATTGAGAACCTCTAAAAAAAGTTGCTGTATTGGTATCCAACGTCAGTCAGCATCAAATTCTATCATCCTTATCCTTCTTCTTCTTCTTTTTCCTTCTACTCTCTCTCTCAATTCACAGTAGTAATAACAACACGGTGTTCAATTTCGTATTGCTTCGTGAATTTCGATAGCAAGGGTGTAAATTTCTGTATCTGTCTATCGATTACTTTTTTCTGTGCTGTGCGAGGTGTTCAACAATGGCGTCGATATGCCCGCCGACGTTCCCGTCGCCGCACACGGATCCTATTCATCGGGAGCTGAACTTTTTTCATTCGAGATTCAACTCGTCCATGCTCAGGAAAAAATTGCAATCGGGAGTTTCTCTGTCTAGGGTTCCTGAATCCCCTTTCTGCTGCCGTTGCAACGATAGGGGAAGTGGCGGCTGGGATGGCTCCGATTCAGGTGCTGAGGACGCGTGGTGGTGGGACTTTGGTATTCAGGAGACTATTAGAAATGCGATTAAGCGTTTTGATGATTACTTGAGCTCGTTGAGGGATCAAAGGGCGGATGGGACGCTGATTGTGGCGGAGAAGTGGGGGGATGGAGAGGAGGAGTGGGATTGGGAGAGGTGGAGGAAACATTTCGTCGAGGTTGATGAGCAGGAGCGCATTGTGTCGATTTTGAAGGTATTATATATTCATTTGTTTCTGTTCAGTTCTGGAAATAAGCTGCTAGAAGCTTTTTTACAGTTGAATTTTGAATTTTATATGCAAGTGTTTCTAGGTTGTGTATTCTTAACGAGGATATATATGTCGAATATCATTCATCAAAATGAAGAAATTAGCACAATTGAATGTGAGAATATATGTATTCAAGTAAAGAAATAGGCATGATTTGTGATAGTCATGTGAAGAAATATGCTTCTAATTTTTGATGGAAGCACAAATTGTCTCGCCTCTGAAAAAACTCACGATGTTGCACATGGGACATGCAGCATCTTTGGTTAATGTAGTCCGCCTCTTTCGTTAATCTTTTTTTTCTGGAGGGGGATGAACTGTGGGCTTTTACTGACATTGTTGTCTTAATTCTTAACAGTCTCAGTTAGCTACTGCAATTCAAAGGGAGGATTATGGAGAGGCTGCTAGGATAAAGGTGGTAATTGCAGCTGCTGCTAGGAGCGACACTGTTGGCAGGGTGATGTCCTATCTAAAGGTTGCGTCCCTGTCCTGCATGTTTTTTTTGTTTCCAGATGTATTTACGTTCATTACCTATCATCTTTATTAAGTATTTTATGTTTTTGTTATTCTTGCATGCAATGTCTTTGTAGTTAATTGCTCGATTTAAATGCTCTGGTATCATTCAATCAATTGCAGAAATCTGTGGAGGCAGAGCGATATGGAGATGCAGCTCTTATACGTGATCATGCAGGGGCTGGTTTGGTGAGTTACCCTCAAATTTAGATCACGATGCCAATGCAAATTGAGCCTTCATTCCGTAAATATATGTGGTTGACTGTTTTTAAAACCCATCATTATACATGTACTAGTCTTTTACTTGCTTAGTCCAATGATGAATGTGCAAAATGAAAATTATTTATAGCGTCAAATATTTTGGTTCTTCAAGTTCAAGGGATAGTCTGATTACAACCTGTCCAATTGGAATTATTGGTGCAAATTATTAATATTATTGCTATTGTAGTATAGTTTTATTATTATCATCATTTAGTAGCATGTGCTTGCATCGTGTAAGCTTGTTTACTTGAATTCTGATGTCATTTTGCTATTAGTGTTAAATAAGAAAGACCAGAGTGCGCACACATGTTTCTTTTCTCTAAGAACTAGGTTATATAACAA
Organism: Salvia splendens; assembly: GCF_004379255.2. NCBI lineage: Eukaryota > Viridiplantae > Streptophyta > Magnoliopsida > Lamiales > Lamiaceae > Salvia > Salvia splendens. The sequence continues at coordinate 31,932,160 of NC_056043.1, read as the reverse complement.
TTTTTCTGGTATTCAGGTTGGATGGTGGGCTGGAACTTCAGATGATACTAATGATCCTTATGGTCGCATTATACATATAAGCGCTGAGTATGGAAGATACATTGCTAGAAGTTATAGTCCTAGGTAAAGTTACTTCTCACTGTATATAGCTCTCGTATCATTTATGAGTAGAATCAGACATTAACTACATAGCATCTATTCATGATTTACAATCTTCAAAGATTATTTTTCTTCGGTTGAAAATTCTTAGCAAAAAAAGTTAGTTAGCCGTGTGACATATATTCAGGTATTCAGGGTTCAGGCATTCAGCAACCCTTGAACTATCCTTCTATTAGTTCTTTTCCTCTCTCTGTGTGTGTGTGTTTGCCTTGTTCTTCCTATATAAACATGATGTGCAAAAAAAAATATTTGGTCAACATGATGAATATTTTTAACTATCACTTTTTTCAGGTAGCTCTTTCCTCACTGATGTTTATTCCCTAAAAGTTAAGTTAGATTTTTCATGGCGAGTCTAGATCTTTGCCTTCAAGTTCTACAGATACCTTTTGGATCAAGTTCACCATCTCTTCCTTTGTTTTCCATTTGAACTTCTTGGCAGGCAGTTGGCAACAGCTTCGGTCGGTGCTCCCGTGTTTGAAGTGTACCTAAGAGACAATAAAGAAGGTGATTATAAGCAGCAGGTATTTTTCTTATGCCTCAAGGTTCTCTAGTTATCTATGTGTGCTCTATGACTATTATAATGTAAGTGCACTCGAACATGCACACATTTCACTCCTGTTCTTGTCCTGCTTTTGCGGTTATGCCATTCTATTACTTTTATTTGGTTGAATTATAGTTCTTTTGAGTGCAACTTCTGTGGATGTATTGATGGATATAGGATATTTGGATGATTTATCATTTGTTACTTTCGCTGTTTTTACCTGTAGGAATTGTAAAATGCAGGACACTTCTGCTGCCTCTTTTCTTTCACATTACTAAGAAGGCAGTATTTGCATTGGGAAGGCCTACTTAAATTCTTTACCTGAGAATACACGCTGTATGCAACATGCACATACATGTGCCCTGAATATGAAAATATATTAATTACTTGATTTGTAGGCCGTTTACTTAAAGCGCAAAGGAACTACGGAAGATGTTTATGTTCCATCCTTCAAGTCATCAGGGGGTTCCAGAAGCCTGGACTCTCTTGATGCAAGAGATAACAAAAGCAAGCTATTCGAAAGAAGTTCTGAAGATACAGAAGACGGTGAGGATAGGGATGACGATATTGGTTTTGATAATATCCTGCAAGACATGATTCCTGGTGTGAAAGTCAAGGTTGTGAAAGTAACAGCACCCGAGAAGGTCGACAGGGATATAATATCTAAGGTGATTGAACAAATAATAGATGAAGAGGATGAAGAAAAGGACTATGACATAGAAAATGTAGATGTTGACACTGAGATTCAAAGTGAAAATGAGGACGAGCACAGTGACACTGATATTAAAAATGAAAATGATGACGAGCACAGTGACACTGATCTGGATTCTGGTAGTGATATAGCTGACGAAGATGACCAACATCAAATCGCACTTCAGGTCGTTGTTGGTGATGGTTTTCTCCAGAAATTGTCTCGTGGTGCCCATGCTAAAGACTTGCTTCGTGTTCCAGCAAGGCTAGAGAAAAAGGGTCGGATGACATTTACATTTACAGTGGAGGAAGATGTTAATGAGCTCCAACCTGGTGGAGATGGACAGTCTGCAAAAAACAAAAGATCTAAACTGCCAGGCCAGCGTAGCATCGACAATCTTATGCTTGATTTCGTTAAATCCATTGGCAAAGGGAAGATTCCCATGAAGGTTGGTTTACATTCTGTATTTCTGTAGTTGTGGAGATTCATTTACTATTTCCAAGGTGGGTGCGTCCTTAGTCTTTCTATTCCAGGCATAATTTCATCAACTTGCAGGTTCTTCGAGATGTAGGTGAACTAATAAACCTTACACTCAATCAAGCTCGAAACAGTCAGCCACTCTCTGGGTCCACCACATTTAGTCGCATTGATGCTTCTTCGTCTTCAGATCCACTAAATGGTGATTAATATTTATTTTCAACACATGTATTGTTGCTTTTCTCTCATGGCTCAATGCAGTTTCAGTAGCTTTATGAAAATATATATGTTTATCAGGGTTATACATTGGTGCGCATGGGCTCTACACTTCAGAAGTTATTCATATGAGGCGGAGATTTGGCCAGTGGAATGAGGATGGGAGCACAAAGAAACCTTCGAAAATTGAATTTTATGAGTATGTTGAAGCTGTTAAATTAACTGGAGATGCTTATGTTCCAGCTGGCCAGGTAGTTCATTCATTTGGCTACCTACTTGAATCAGTCAAGGTTCATTGATTGCTATATGTATTATGTTCTATGGTCAGTTGGAGACTATGTTCATAACTCTGTAATATACTTCAGATTGATAAATAGTGGCCTTCTCATACCAAAGCTTACTACCATCTATCAACAAAGCATATAATCTTCTCCCTCGCAGGTTGCGTTTCGTGCAAAAGTAGGGAAAAAGTATCAGCTTCCACATAAAGGGATTATCCCTGAAGAATTTGGGGTGGTATGTTGTATACTCTTTGTATTCAGTTAATACCTATAATATCCTGTTACCACTCTTAAGTTAATCAACCTGCAGATTGCTCGATATAGAGGTCAAGGAAGGTTAGCCGAGTCTGGATTTCAGAATCCTCGATGGGTTGATGGTGAACTTGTTATATTGGATGGAAAGGTTAGTTTTCTAGCTGACTTGCCATAATCTCAACTCTGGATATGACTCCTTTTGCAGGTTTCCAAACAACTTCAGTTTCTGATCCCTATTCTTTCTTATGCAATTGGTGCAGTATATCAAAGGAGGCCCTGTTGTTGGTTTTGTTTACTGGGCTCCTGAATACCACTTCTTGGTATTCTTCAATCGACTCAGGCTGATGGATTGAGTACTTGTCCCATCAAATTCGGATGCTATTGTTTTTATTTGCTCATAGGTAAGAGTCCAATATACTTTGTGTTTGTTCCCTTTGTGAGTAAAGTTGCCTGAAACATGGAATTTGAGCTGTAACTAAACAGATAATTGTATGTCCCCGCTATCCCTACGAAGATGACTCACTTCCCTTTCTGGTACTTGTGCAATTGAAGTGGCAGTTATGGCCCGAGCCCTCTCTCTTCATACTCGTGGGAAGTTGGAGAAGACGAGCAATCAGAACAAATCCTTGTAGCTGACCCCTTTCCCGGTGAGCTATGTGAACCATTGCGGTAGTCGACTTGACATTAACCGTGATTTTTTGAGTTATAATGTTTACTGGATAACAGGCTGATCTAACTTATGCCTAGCCTGTCCTCAGAATGTGTATATATCTATTGCCAATTGGTAGCAAGTTCAGCATCCAATGTTGTATGGGAATAATAATGCTTTGGATTTCCCTATAGGTTCATAGTTTCACAGAGCAGTTTTATTTTGTAATCTGTGTAAACACAGTTAATTTATGTCATAATTTTGTTATGTTCTCATGTGTGATTGAGGCCTGAAACTTTATGTCCTTGATTTGGCATTTGTATTGAGAAAGGGCTCCATATACATGAGTATATATAGAGAGATGCGTTGCTAGATAATGTGATCACCTTTTATGAGCATAGCTCTAGTTTGATTCACGTTACCATTAATTTACAAATTTTTTAAGTGCTGGATAGTTTTTTATTTGTATTTATTTATTTGAAGTTAGAGAAAATGAATAAAGTGAACTTAGAGTTTAAATAATTATTACTAAAAATTAATTAACTCCGGAGGTATCAGGATCAAAATTAATGTATAAAATAAAATAAATAATGCTAATGTGGATTAATTGAGAGTACTAACCAATCATGCATTGACATTTGGTCATATTTGATTAAATTAAATATCATGATGAAAAAGATGCCAAGAACTTAAGTATATGTTACGGCACAAGACATTTCACTAAGTTATGCATGACTTTTCTAATATTAGTGTGAGAAAATGGAAATCCACTCACTAAATTGTTGAATACTCACTAAATGTGACTATAGCTAGTAAATCAAATTTATTTACACTCCAATCCCATCATTCCTTGGATGAATTGAATAGTTGATGTCTTCCCTCCGTCTCAAGGAAGATGACCTCTTCCTTGGACGGCACAAGATTTTATACAGTTTTATTTTATATGTTAAGTGAAGAGAGTAAAATAAAAAAATAATAAAGTAGAGATAAATGTGTTTTATTCTTAATAATGAATCATCTTAATTGTGACAAATCAAAAGGGAAAGTAAGTCATCTTCTGTGGGATGGAGGGAGTACAATGTTAACTAGATAAAAGTGGTGGATTGAATATGAAAACAATGATAGAAAATATTAATACTAATGGAATGTGAATTTTGTATATCTTTTATATTAATTTTAATAAAATAAATTAGCAGACCGTGAGATTTATATTAATTTTAATAAAATAAATTAGCAGACCGTGAGATTTATATGTGAAATATAGTAAAGTGCAATAAGACATGTAGTTATGAATATAGAGAATACAATTTGATGGTGGCGTGGAGCAAAAATCTAAGAGCATCCACAACCGTGCTCTTGCCAGCGGCACGGTTGTGGGCCCGGACGGTACTATTCATGCCTGCTCTCTGGCAAGAGCACAACACCCACAACTGTGCTCTTCCGCAAGGACGAGCACAATTAATTTAAAATTCAATTAAACAATAACATTTCCATAATACTAAAATTCATTAAAAAACCACAATAAATATTACAAATTACAAATAAAATAAAAAGACATAATTAAAATACTAAAAATTAAAAATTACATAATTAAAATACTAAAAATTAAAAATTACATAATTAAACTCCTAAAAATTAAAAATTACATAATTAAAATCCTAAAATTGAGATTGAGAGAGTTGTTTAGTATAGTGTCATTTTTTGTGTTTGAAATGAGAGTATTTATATATGAAAGTATGAATTTTGGGGTAAAAATAATGAAAAAAATAAATTAAAAGTGTGGAAAGAATGGATATATTTTATTAGGAAGTGAGACAATATTTTTTTTATTAATTTTGAATTTTTCAGATTTTTCGATTTTTTTAAAAAAATAAATAAAAAATGATAAATCAACGGGCCAATCGGAAGCTGCCACGTCGACGCGCTGTGTTCTTGCCGCTGGCACGGACGTGCTCTATGCATAGAGCAGCGCCCTGCCAGCGGCAAGAGCGCAATGGTGGCGGAGCGCGTCCTTGCCAGCTGCAAGGACGGACGGTGAGCTGCTGCTCACCGTTGGGAATGCTCTAAGATTCAACCATCTAATTTGTATTGTTTTCTACAATTGCATTGGTTGCTTCATCAAATAGGACGATCATGTGATCACAAATCAATCACAAATCTAATTATACATATTGATCATTAAAATACACCTATTTTATAGTATCACAAACGATGATACATTCATACATACTCCGTGTATGTATCTACGCTGTATGATTTGTATCTAACGATGGAGAGAGAGAGCAGCTCAAAATCCCCTAGATTTTCACCGTCTGCAATTCCTCAAACCAAATCAATCAATGTAGAGAGAGAGAGAGAGAGAGAGAGAGAGTGTGTGTGTACTAAATCCGAAGTAGTTTCAACTTCAATACTGAGTGAAAAGCAAGGCAGAAAAAGTAGCCCTATCTCCACCACCACTATGCACGGCCCCAATTCCAATTCCAACTCCAACTCCTACGCCGCCGCCACCCGCCCTAATTCCAAGCCTCCTCAGCCGCCGCTCCTAATCCCCCCCGGCCACGTCGCCTTCCGCCTCCTCTGCCACTCCTCCCGCATCGGCGGCCTCATCGGCAAATCCGGCCACATCATCAAGCACCTCCAGCTCCTCACCAGCTCCCGCATCCGCGTCGAGGATCCTCCCCCTTCCTCCGACAACCGCGTCATCAGCGTCGTCGCCTCCCCCGCCGTCGTCAAGCGAATCAAGCTCTCCGCCGAGGAGGAGAGCAATGAGAGCGCCGAAATTGAAGGCGGCGGAGGGGAGGAGGTGTGGTTTGACGTCTCGGCGGGGCAGGAGGGGGTGGTGAGGGTGTTTGAGAGGGTGGTGCAGGTGGCGGCGGAGGGGGAGGCGGTGATTTCCGGGGTGGTTTCGTGTAGGCTGCTGGTGAGTAAGTTTCATGGGGGAGCGGTGATTGGGAAAGGGGGGAAGGTGGTGGAGAAGATTAGGAAGGATACTGGTTGTAAGATTAAAGTGTTGGCGGTGGAGAAGAATTATTCGAATTTACCATCCATGGATGAAATCGTTGAGGTCATTTAATTTGTTGTTTGCTTTACAATGTTGGTTGCTTTGTGTGAGCCTTTTTAAGTTTCCGTGTTTGAACTGTTTGCTTGCGTTGATGGACTGAATAATAGCAGATAGAGAGCTAAGAGCAATGAACTTGAGCACGATAGATGTTTCGCCTTTAAAATTAGAAGCTGTTATATCAGATGAATTTGTAATCTTAGGAGGGGTTACTTTGTGTGTTAGGATATATAGATAAAACCTAGTACGACCGATGTTGGATATCTCACGTCATGTGTAGACTTGTTGAAGTAGTTGAACACATTGTTGAATGTAGAAACAGATTGTGTTGAACCCAATCGATCTTTTCATTTATGAGATGAGTTGTTCTTTCTCAATCAGCACGGCATCTCAATGCCTGCTGTTTTTTTTTATAAATTAAAATACTTACGATGAAGCATTTTTGGATTTCTTTTGAAACTTTTGAAGTAATTTTGTTTTTTTCTTTGACAACGTTATAACTGGAAAATACTTCTTTTTAAATTTTGTAATTTTGTATGATCACGATTAGATGCTCAAAACCTCAAATACGCTCAACCAATTTGGTGGGCTTCGTTGTCATGTCTGGCTTCTTTTTCTTTACGTAGTCCCTATGGTAGGGGAATGAACTTACTTGATACGGGCCTAACATCTACGGTGCAATCGGCTTCTAATCTTGAGCCCAGATACGTGACTCACCAGTAACCTAACCCCACGCCCAGCAGTGTCGTTGTCCAGCTCATCCAATCCAGAAGCCCAAGTATCTCCGAGACTTTGTCTAGGGCTGCCCATGCATGCAACATTACGGTGTATTATGATTTAGATTTGGTTTGTTAGCAAGTGGCCATTATCTGTTTCGTTTTAGCATTCTGTTATTGGGTTAGGATGTGCCGCATGTTGTAGGCGATTGTTAGACATGTGCCAACCTTGCGGATAAGGTTTTGGCATGTAGGCTATAAATAGGCGTTCTCTTGGATGTAGAAAGCAGCACTGAAAATATCTCTCTTTTCTTTCTTCTCTACTTTTCCTCATATCCTCCTCCTCTCCTTTCGTTTCCTTTCTCTCAACGTTTGCGCATGATGACTGGAGTTTGAAGCCACTCAAAGGCTTCTTTTTCTATCATTAGCTCATTACTCCTTAAGAAAATACGCTGTAACCTTTAAAACATGGACATTTTTTGTGTTTTCCTTTGGACGCCCAACAAATATTTGTACCTAGGTGTGGTGTGATTTAAACATGTTGGTGCTACTTGTGATTTTCTCGTTCTAAATAATTACTATGGATTTTGGCTGCATATATGACCTAACTTGGTAGATTACAAAACAATGCATGTTGGGCTTGAGTTCCAGAATCCAGTCACAATGCAAATGCATTTATTTTAATCTGTTATGGAAAATACACCCAATATGAAACAGGAGACTCTTTGGTTAGCTTTGGTAGATATATATTACTATATCTGAATTGATTTAACTTTAAAGACTCACTGCTAAGGTGTGAGGACGTGCATACTATTTGTAATTTTATATTATTAAATGCATATAAATTTTCCTAACTTGCCATCACCATTTTATTTCTATAGTACTGGCACCAACGTTGTGAATATGAATGATCAGGTCCTGCTAAAATAGTAGTATAAGATTATTTTCCATTTCCAAGAGGCTTTCTGACTCTACTTGTATGTTAGCTTTTTCTATTAGCATTTGATAAAAGATGTACTAAATGCGATTGATAAATTCGAATCTTTGATGTCATTGTAATTTATATCCAAGTAGTCTCTTCCCAATGAAAAAAGTGGATGCTTTATATCATTTGATGAATACTGATGTGGCTAAAGGTTGTTCTTGTGGATGTCCTTGCAGATTGAAGGTCTTGGCTTGGCTGTCAAAAAAGCACTTGTTGCTGTCACTAGTCGCATTCAAGAGTGTCCACCTTCCGAGGAAACAAGATCATATCCTACTAGGCTTGAATCAGAACCCTTGCCAATTCAAACTGTTGATCTGCCCCAGCAGCAGAGCCCAATACTGCAACCTACACCTTCGAACTATATAAATCATTCCTGGGGAGGAGGTACATCATTAGTACCTGAGAAGGTCTCCTATATGAGCCCTACAATACCACAACTAGAAGTGATTTTTAAGATACTCTGCCCCAATGAACACGTTGGCAGCATTATTGGCAAGGGAGGGTGTATCGTCAAGGCTATTCAACATGAAACTGGTGCTTCTATAAGTATTGGGTCACCTGTAGAAAACTGTGATGAACGATTGATAACCATTACGGCAATGGAGGTGAAGTTTGATTCCACTGTATTGTAATTCTTAGATTTCATATGCATCAGTTGATTTTTTCTTTGGTGTGTTGTTTCGTAGAGTGTAGAATCTAAATACTCACCTGCACAGAAAGCAACTATTGTTGTGTTTACTAGATCTACAGAGACTGGTCTTTTGAAGGGATTCCGTTCAGATCCAAAAGAATCACCTGTATCAGCTCGAGTTCTGTTGGCATCAAACCAAGTTGGTTGCCTACTGGGAAAAGGAGGCGCGATCATTTCAGAGATGAGAAAGATGACTAGTACTAGCCTAAGGATCATTGGGGGTGACCAAGTTCCAAATTGTGCCTCTGAAAATGAAGAAGTTTTACAGGTACGACAGTTAAAGTGTGTAATAGATCTAGGAGATAAATAGACTCACAATAGAGTTGGAAAAGTTAGAAAGGTTTTGAGTGGCTGACTGCTGTCAATTTTATCATGCAAAATTTCTGTCAGGGATTCACAAAAATTAACCTTTTAATACCTTTTAAATCTGAATCATACTTCTTCCATTAAAGTTTAATATCAATTCTCTCACCACGATTGCTACATGCATGCTGATGTCTCATTATTCTTCGCTTAGATTACAGGAGAGTTTGCTAATGTGCAAGATGCTCTGTATAAGGTGACTGGTAGATTGCGAGATAATATGTTCTCCAACAGAATGTTGAATGGTAACAGGAATCGTAATTATTCAAGGACTGACAATGATGCATATGGCATTGTAAGAAACCGTCCTGCGTATGGATCACATCAATCTTTAGCTGACTCAGACAAAACCAACGAGCACAAATCCTTAACTCAGAGCATGGATCATCTTGCAATTTCCAATAATAACGATCGATTGTTGACACCAAGTTCATTCACATCAATGGTATGGTTTGATCATTAATACTTTCTCTTCTTTTGTATCTTATTATCCGTTCTCTTACTTTATGCTGGTCTGGACGAATCTGATTGCAGGCTCTCTCTGGAGTAAACCAGGGAAATATTATGGCTAATGGCAGAAGTTTAGCTACTGTTAAAAGTGGTGAAGAAATCGGCAGGTTACCACAACACACAACTCTGCAAAACCTTGTTGCTTTAACTCTCTGGGATAGTATATTTCATTAAAAGAGAAATGTTTTAGTATTTGCTAATTTGCCTAATCTATTACAGAATCAATGGAACACGTAATGGATAATAGATTGTCTCGTATAAACCTAGAAATGCTAGTAAATATCAAACTTTTGCCCATCAACACATTCCGCACTGTGCACTTTCTTTCTGGTTAGGTGGCATATATTTGTCAGTAGACTTTGTTTATTTGCTGTTAAAACTTTTAAAGCTTAATTGATGTCATGCCAGCTCCTTCAACCAGCTATTTATTGGCTTTTGTGCTCGTAGTAATACAAATTCGTAGTTGATGAAATAATACCCTGACATTCCTTTTATATGTACAAGCAGTGGAACTAGACCCACAATCGCAGCAAATACTATGACAGTAGAGGTCGTTGTTCCTGAGGCTGCGGTTGGCTCCATATCCGGGGAGAACAATATTGATTTTGCTAGGTTGCGCCAGGTAAATGGATATACCATTAAAATCGTACAACTACTTAGAGATGTCGAATACAGCCCAATTTTTTAGTAGAAACCCCAAAAAAATCCTTTGGGGTTATTTGCCCTTTTGATGAGTTTCTTCAATATTTATGACATCAAGCATTGTTTGAATGTGCCATCAGATATCCCGAGCCACGGTCATACTGCAAGAAGCTCGCCCTGGAACGACAGATAGAACAGTTGTTATATCCGGGACAACAGATGAAACGCAGGCGGCCCAAAGCCTACTCCAAGCATTCATACTGTCTGGATCATAGCAACGAACATGACAGGTTTTTGAAGATTCTATTTTTTCTTTATTAGTTTGCATCTTCTCAAATAGAGGAGCTGCCAAACTAGTAGTGCTTATGTAACATTGCTCAATCTATTTCATAAGCACTTTAGTTTCTTCATGCTGCACATGTAATCCTTGGCATGACAGATTAGTACAGAATGAAGATTTTGGATTCATGTGTTTATAGTTACACCAACCACATTGTATGTTCACAATTTCTTGACTCAACGCATAAATGGTCGAACACGCCATAATTCAGAAACTCAAAATACATCAAACAATAAATGCAGTAGGTCTTCTGCAAATGAGAAGTTTGTAGCATCCATTTTACATCTCGGTAGATACAACACAGATTTCACACAATAGGGAAATGGCGAGCTCGTCCAAGCTGTAAGGATTTTATACCACATCCTTTTAGGTACTTTCAGCTGCATCACTTGGTACTGCTTCTGCTTTCAGCTTGATCTCGACGTTGTCATGGACTCCCTGCAACAGCAGCTCCCCGTCGTATGTGACAATTTTTCGCTTCTTTGCTGCACGCAGCGTTCCAACTAGAGCTTCAAAGATGTTAGCGCACCTATCATCATTAAATAGCACACCAAATGTAACCTGCATAAGTAAGAATGATGCCCAAGTAAGAATACATGCCTCTGTCAACATATTCACAAGGTGTCTTCTTTGTATTGCTTTCTATTGTGTATGGAGAAGAATGAATCTATTTAAAGACCTAATATCATGTTCAATACATCCATTGTGCAAATGAGATAAAGGTGGGAAACAAAGTTGCCATACATAGTGCTTTCATTAGAATAATTAGGCAATCCAACCTTCTCCAACACCTGCACACCCTAATTCTATTGTTTCTGATTCAATTTGTAATGAAAGGAAGGTAATACTCCATATATCTTGTCACCTACAAAATGAGGAAGGAGTATGTTTCTACATCACACACAGCTAAAAGCATCTCATGCTAATGCCCTTTGACAGAGACTTTCTTTATGAGCAGCAAGTAATCATAAAGTAAATCAACATAATCTACTTTCAAAACTGCAAATTGGTCAGGTAATGACGATCGATTTGTTGCTATGATGAAGAAAGTGCATAATTTGAAGACGAAATACGAAGCAGTAAAAAAGTCCAATCTATGTTTGGTCTATCTTTAGCTAAAATGCTCATCATCATCGATCACCGATCGAGCAATACAGTGACGGATCAAGGCATCATCGACAACGGATGGTAGGCCTCAAGTTATTTCAGTATAATGAAATCTATCTATAGGCTATAGCACAAAAAATACTCAGCACTCTTTGATCCTAGACAAAGTCATTTGCTTTTCCGATCAATCAATTTGTGAATCTCACTACTGTAAGCAGCAAAATCTAGAAGGCATGCGATCGCATAAATCTCATGAGCAAGCACAAAACTCCTAGATCTACGAATTCAGAAAAAAAAGATAAATCTGATGATACAACCGCACAATCTGAGCTGCGGAAAGCATCGAGCTAGGGAAATTGAGGCGGATGGATCTGAAGCATAATAATACAGAAATTGGAGCATAATAGAGGAATTGAAAAGAGATGGAGAAATGCGAAGAGAGAGAACCGTGTAGGAGCCGTCGGATTGAGGTTTGCCGAGACGCTTGATCTCCTCTTTGAGACGCTCCACCTCTTCGTCTACGTTCATGATTTTGGATTGTGAAGATGGGATCTGGTTTTCTCCTTCAGATATTTGCTGCTTCAATTCTGAAATGGCTTCTGGTTTTATAGTTGGTTGCCGTTTTTTAATACGGAGTAGTATGTTTTTTAAGGAAAAAAAATACTACTCCAATTTTACATGTCATGATTTTTGTGTTTCGTCGCCTATTTTGTTGGAGGTCAATAAAAAAATTGTTAAAAAAATTAATAAAATAATTAAGAGTTATTGATAACTAGTTTTACAATGTTTTTACGTGAAATTTAAATTTGGTCACAAAAACATCAAGTTTGATTATGTTTGGAATTTCTATAGATCTCAATTTCAGCAAAATCGAGTTATACATAATCGGATAAGAAAAACAACGATAACATTTCAACTAGTTATAATTTGTAAATGACGTGTTTTATGTCTAAATAAAATCAAGTCCACGTCCAAAAATTTATAATTCTTAGACAAAATTCCATCTTGTTTATACCCAAATTTGTTAATGATCTTCATCGAATCTCTTCCTCTTATTTAATTAGATTTGGTTCGGCAAAAGCCACATATAATTCGACTACGACGAAATTGTGTATAGAACAATAGTAAAAGTAAAAAATTGAATCTCGACTTATTAGATAGAGGAAAAATGTCTTACCAACCACAGAAACACGAGCGCTATTTATTTAATAAAAAAATTACTATTAGACTATTTTGGTATGGGCTGTCGGCTTAACTAAGCCCATTTACTCACATTTTCTACTGCCCAATATTAATTCATATACCTAAATAATTCAATTGTGTTGTGTGTGCATACCATACCACTGTGGGCCCTAGAGAGGGCAAATCCCACAAAATCTCCAAATTTGTTAATTACAATTAAAATAATTAATTATCCACGACATTCTTCGATTAAACAAAAAAAAAATGGTGTTTGTAAATACAAGAGTTGACTGAGGAAGGAGGAGGCAGCCAAATCTTGGAAGCTCCCATGTACGGAACGCCACACCCTTCCGCCATGAATGACGCCGCCAACGACCACCCCCCCACACCTCACCTCGACGCCGACAACGACCCCGACGACATCGACAACGACCCCGAAAACACCAACCACCACCCTTCTTCTGAGATCAGGTACGACGCCGCCCACTCGCCGCACGCCCTCGCCGCCCTCGACACCGCTCTCTATGCCCCCGATTTGACGTCGGATCCCCCCGCCGACCAGCTCACCCTTTCCTTCCAGGGGGAAGTTTATGTCTTCGACTCTGTTTCCCCTGAAAAGGTGTTTTTATTAATCGCCCCTTTTTTTCGTTAATTGCCCCTTTTTGCGTGTGTTCAATGTAGGGGATTTTGTGTTTGTGATTTGAATTCAGTTTAGCCCTTGATTGCGTTTGGCCTTCTTTCCTTGATTTTCCCAATTCGAGATTGCTGTGAGTTGTGTAAATTTGAAGTTAGTGGAGATTTTGATTGTGATTGGTGTGGGGAAAATTGAAGTAGGGTTATTGGATTTTCTGGAAGTTATTATTGTTTTACAATTTGTTGGGATTTGGGGGAATTTTATGGGTCCTATTGCAATTTCGGAGCTCGAATTTCTGTGTGTATTTGGAGGCCTTGTGATGTGTTCAGAAGGATTTTTTTTCTTTATCGATGTTTTCTTGATTGTAATTGCCTCCATTTTTTTATATATTGATGTGACCTTGATTTTTTAAAGTTAGTGTAGGTTGTGATTGTGATTGGTGTGGAGGATATTGAATTGGTGTTATTGATTTTTCTGAAAGTTAGTTCTTGTTATGCAATTGGTTGAGATTTGGGGAATTCTTGAGCTACGTTGCGATTTCGGAACTCGAATATTTATGTGTATTGTGAGGGATAGAAGGCCTTGTAATGAGTTCTCCAAGGATTTGAAGTTAGTGTAGATTGTGATTGTGATTGGTGTGAAACATTGTGATTTGGGGAATTCTTGAGTTCTGTTGCAATTTCGGAACTCCAATTTCTATGTGTATTGGGAGGGCTAGAAGGCCTTGTGATGATTTATGCAAGGATTGGAGTAATTGTTTGTTTATTGATGTTTCAGGTTCAGGCAGTTTTGTTATTGTTGGGTGGGTATGAAGTGCCGACTGGTATTCCTACTCCGAGGATGACACCTCAGAACCATAGGGTATGGTTGGTGTGACTTTCAAGAACTCAGATTTCTCAACTTGGTAACTGATTTATCGTTTGTTTACTCCTTGGCATGTACTTTAAACAGAACGTGGGTGATTATCCGGCAAGGTCAAGTCAGCCTCAAAGGGCTGCCTCTTTGAACCGGTTTAGAGAGAAGAGGAAAGAACGGTGTTTTGAAAAGAAGATTCGTTATACAGTTCGCAAAGAAGTTGCCCTCAGGTTGTAATGAGTTTGAGATTGTTCAATAAGTGCTGACTGTTTCTGTTGGATCATGTTTCTAGTTGAACCTTTTTATGATTATGTGCAGTATAAGTTTCGTGGAACCATTATCATATATTCAGTGAAGTCTTCTAATTGCAGTTCCTTACTCTAACTGCTTCAAGTAGATATATTTTGTACCTGCTTTCTCTTTATTACTGTAAATCGAATCGAAAAGCAAAATAACTTGCTTTTTATTGTTCCTTTTGTTTGCGCACATTGTTGCGTTATACGGCTGTAGATAATGGTTTCGCAAACAAATGAAGGTTCTGTTCGAGTTGTTGCTGCTTTTATATCTTAATACCTTGTATAGCGGACTGAATTTTTAAATTGTATACTTATTAAATAGGAATTATTGTCTGAAATGGTATACGAATGTGCCTGGAAGAGATTTATTTGCATGTTTTGTAGATTGAGCCCACTCAACCAACTTATTCATACACTCCGTATTATATATCAAAATGTCATATATATCTCATGCGTATGCCATCTTCCAGGATGCAGCGTAAGAAAGGTCAGTTCACATCATCAAAATCAGTGCTTGACGAACCGGGATCATGTTCTGCTGATTGGAATGGGAATACTGGCCCGGAAGAGCCGGAAACCTCGTGAGTGCCTCTATATTTAGTATCTTTATGGTTTGTATTTTTTAGCTGGTGAATCTTAATGGCTTATGCTTCCTGGCCGTTATATTAATGATATAAGCTGCCTTTGAATTGACGTCTGAAGCAGTTACCTTCTCAGTTTGTTACTTGACGACTTCCTTTGAAACACTTCTCTTGCTTGATTTCAACAGATGTACACATTGTGGGATCAGCTCAAAAGCCACTCCTATGATGCGACGTGGACCAGACGGGCCAAGAACTTTTTGTAACGCTTGTGGTCTCAAGTGGGCCAGCAAGGTATGTATGTGTGTGTCATTCGACAAATGTAGCTTTTCCATTTGTGTATAGTAGCTCAAACATGAGTTTTTCCTTTCTATTTTCTAATTGGAAATTTTCATTTTCTGAATGAAAGTTTCATTTTTCACACAAATAATTATATTTTGTCGTTTAGCTCGTAATATTTGATCATCGAAACAAGCTTGGTGCTTCACTATAATTTGAAATCTTCCCAAGTTTTAATACACCTCGTTTGGTTAAACATCAAATGCCTGATTTGCAGGGAGTTTTGAGGGACCTGACAAAAGTTCCCATAATAATGCAGCAGCATCCTATTAAGGTTAGTGGCTATCAACAGTAGTATTAAATTGTAAGGCTGAGCTTCGCGTTTCTTACGCCTTGTTTTCGCTCTTCTCCTTGACAGCTCGATGGGGAAACAAATGGCGAGAACCCCGGCATAACCCCTTCCAATATGATCACATCTTCCTGTGGCGACAACTAATCCTCGAGTATCAATGTGCCTGTTGAAATTCCAACAGTAATCTGCATTGGCTCGAGTCACCTGTAAGAAATCTCTCAACTTGGGATTGTGCTTATACCGTCGAGGCAGATATGCACGTGATGCCTCCTCTAATCTGGTACGGCCTGATTCGACATTCATTGTTCCTTGTGGTGGAGAGTAATGGATGATGCCATTCTGTTTTAGAATTTTGAACAAGAGATGTAAATATTCGTTTGGATTAGTGTTCTAGTAATCAATATGCTCAAGATTGTGAGGAAGCAAAGAATGTTTGAGAGATTGCTGTTTGCAACCATATCTTTATTTAATCTATATTTGATTTGCATCCATACCTTCATTTTTTTTATCTAAATTGAAATCAGTGTGTTCAAAGATATTGGTGTGTGCGTGTGAAAGAATAAGATATTCAAATGTGGGTCTCATATTCTACTACTACGAATTTTAGAGTTAACTCACGTACGGAGGAACCTACTACTCTCTCTGGCCACGAAAAATAGTTTTATTTTGCAATTTTAGTATGTCCACGAAAAACAACCTCATTCTTACTTTTTTCTTCTTTCGTATACTTTACCCATTTTTTCCTCTGCACTCTTATACTCTATCAATTTTTCATTAAAACTCGTGTCGTCCATAAATGTGACTATTTTTCATGGACGGGAGGAGTATTATTTATTATTGTAAAAAAAAGTAAAGAAATGAAATAATGTGACCAAAAGCCATTTTTTTTATAGAATTTTCATGTGGAGTAGTGAAATGTGAGGAATATGGATGAAAAAATGAAATGGAAGTAGGGTATTTTATGGAGTAAAAGATATTAAAAAAATTACAGCTCACCCGTGCTCTCGGGCACCCCTCCCCTTCCCCCACGACTCGGCTGTTGCAATAGTGCCCTTCCTCACGACGAAACGTATAACTTGTACAAATCTTTACATTTTCCAAATCGATATGATCCATTCGTTCGTAGAACTATTTACTCGCCATCCTGCAAGACGGTGGCTAGGGCGGTGGAAAGGGCAGTATTGCCAATGCTCTTAGACCATCAGCAGTGGGGCGCCCTAAGGCGCGCCCTATGGCGCGCCACGTCAGCATTTTTATCCTCCTCCTTCTCTACCTGCAGTGGGGCGCCCTAAGGCGCGCCACATCATCAATTTTGTAATATTTACAAAATACATACGAATTAAAAAAATAAAATAAAATGCATTTATAATACGAATTTTAAAAACTTCATTCATTTAATAAAAATTAATACATTAAAATGCGAAATAATAAAAAACGCAAACTCAGCGACGGCGGTTACGAGCCCACACTTCTTCAATCATGTCGCTCATGATTCCGCCTTCACTCTGGACTATCATGTTGTGCATGATTATGCACGCATATATGACATCGGCGATGACTTCCTTGTACCAGAAACGAGCCGGCCCTTTCACAATTGCCCACCGTGATTGGAGCACCCCAAATGCCCGCTCTACATCCTTCCGCGCCGCCTCTTGCTTTTGCGCAAATAAAACCCTCTTCTCACCAATCGGGCAGCTGACCGTCTTTAGGAAAACTGGCCACCGTGGGTAGATGCCGTCGGCCAAGTAGTACCCCATATGGTATTGTCGTCTGTTGGCAGTGAACTCTATGGCCGGGCTGTTGCCGTTACATTGGTCGGTGAAGAGGGTGGACGAGTTGAGGATGTTGATGTCGTTGTTCGACCCGGCTACGCCGAAGTAAGCATGCCAGATCCAAAGCCGATAGTCAGCGACGGCTTCGAGGATCATCGTCGGGTGGCTGCCCTTGTATCCACTTGTGAATTGGCCTCTCCACGCCGTCGGACAGTTCTTTCACTGCCAGTGCATACAGTCGATGCTCCCGAGCATCCCAGGAAACCCGTGCGCCCTCTCGTGCATCTACATCAGACCCTGGCAATCAGTGGCTGTCGGCTTGCGCAAATATGTGTCGCCATAGGCCTCTACTATCCCCCGACAAAAGTACTTCAGACACTCGCGACCTGTAGTCTCCCACAGTGGAGGTACTCGTCAAAAAGGTCCGCCGTGGTGCCGTATGCCAACTGACGAATAGCAGTCGTGCACTTTTGCAATGGTGTAAGGCCGGGTTTCCCGATGCCGTCCTCCCGAAACGTGAAGTATTCTTCACGTGAAGACAATGTACGAACAATGCTGAGAAAAAGGTACCTCGACATTCGAAACCGGCGGCGGAACACAGTCGGGCCCCAACGTGGTTGATCGGCAAAATAGTCTTCAACCAGACGCCTGTGAGCTTCCTCGTGGTTGCGTCGGACATACGTCCTATGTCGAATAGGACGATGGACTTGCTCAGCCGCCGCTGCAGCCGCCGCCTTCTCGCGCTGCATTTGCGAATAGCATGCCGCCATGGCCTCTTCAACGGCTGCATCTAATGCTTCGTCAATCGAACGATCGGAATCAGACGAACTAGAACTATTGGTGTCTTCGCCGGGATTCATTTTCGTTGGATGTTGAGAGAGAATATGTTGAGAGATAGTCGATATGTTCGTATACACAATTGAATGAGAAACGAGATTTATATAAAAAAACGAAATCGCGTGCCATCGTCCGCGTGCCATCATCCGCGGCCTTCACAATGGGGCGGACGATGTCGCAGACGATGGCCATCGTCTGCGACGTCCGCCATGGAGCGGACGATGGCGCGGACGATGGTCATCGTCCGCGGTTTAAGTCGCGCCCGAAGCATAGGCCGCGACTATCGTCCGCGGCCTATGCCACACACCCACAGTGGGGGCGGACGATGAATGGCGCGGACGATGCGCGCCATCGGGCGTGCCATCGTCCGCCCATTGCGGATGGCCTTAAGCATCTAACTTCTTCTAGCAGTTAAAGTGATAGGATATGAAATTAGTGGAGCCAAAGACTTGCAAGTCTTTGCATCACTTGGAACAAGTCAATGGTTTTCTATAATACAGTTGTTTGTCAGAGGACCATGTTGCCTATAGGGATGCCTCATGAAATTACGGGCTGACCGCCTGACTCAGTCTGTTCGTTATTCGAGTGGGGATTGATCCGAACTCCGATGGGCCGACTACTCTATTTTTCGCTTTGGCTTTATTTGACACACTTTTTATTAACTTGTTTTATTGCAAAGCGATTGTTGAACACGGAATACAATTCCTTAGTTTCAAGTCAAGTGGAAGATACAACGAAATTTCTAATTCAATTTCACATTGTGAACATACAGAGATGAGCAAAAAAGCAGCATTTCCATCTTTTTCAACTTCTTGTGCTGGATATTGTAATGACAGTCCAAAATCTGATATTTTCGCCACCCATTTCCCGTCAAGTAGGATGTTGGTGGACTTAACGTCGCGGTGGATGATGGCGTGTTTGGTGCCAGTGTGGAGGTAGTCCAGTCCCTTGGCAGCGCCTAGGCAGATTTGAAGGCATTGCTTCCACATTAAGGGTGAGTTGATGGAGTTGCAGATGTGGTCATGGAGGGTGCCATGGGCCATGTAGTCGTGTACCAGGATCATCTCGCCGTTGTCGTCGCAGTAGCCTATGAGGGAGACCAAGTGGAGGTGGCGAAGCTTGAAGAGCATGTCGATCTCGGTAAGTAACTCGTGAGCGCCTTGGTTGGAGGTGGAGTTGAGCCTTTTGATTGCTACTGTTGTTGCCGCGTTGTCGATGAGGCCTTTGTAGACGTTGCCGAAGCCTCCCCTGCCGATGATGAAGCTGTCGCCGAAGTTGCGGGTGATCTAGCCGATTGACAAGTATCTGCAGGTATCACAACGCAGGGATCCCCTAGTTGACTTCCGCTGCCGCCGCCGTAGAATCAAGAAAGTCACGGCTGCAACCACCACAACCACGCCGATAACACTCCCCACCACACTGTAAGTTACAACAGCGCCGTTTTTCTTCTTCCGCGGCGGTGGATCATTTACATAAGTCAGCGCTGACCTATAAATACTAGGGTGATGAGTAGTTCAAACACAACAAACATTTACATAAGAAATATATCTCTACTTCTATCTTCAACATGCCTTACCAATCTTATTATGTCTCTCTCGATTACCATCTTTAAGACAGATGAAGAAGAACAAGTATAAAGGGTGGAACATCATCGTTTTAGTTCTGTTTGTGCTTTTTTTAGCATCTAAATTCTGGCAATTAAATTGCTGTGCAGTCATAGGATATGGAATACTTGATGCCAAAGACTTGGAAAAGTCTTTTCATTACTTTGAACAAGTCTCTGGCTATATTTTAGTTCTTTGCTTCTCTCTAATCAATTTAGTGAACCCCACTTTTCACGTCCTTTTGATTCAGAGAGCTATATTTTAGATCTCTGAATCTAAAGGACATAAAAATATATCAAGACTTGATCAAGTATTGAATCAAAAGGATAGCAATGTCGAGCAGTCTGCAATTCATGGACCGAATATTTAGGCATTAACTAACAATTGGTTCGATACTTGATCAACGATCTTGATAATACATTTTTATGTCCTTTTGATTCAGATAGAATGCTTGCTTTATCGTCTTTATTACTCTAGTGCTTTTATTTTGGCTTAAATAATTTGTACAGTAACAAAAGAAAATCTCTCTTTTGCTCAGCTAACAGCGTGTATTTGTCTTCTCTCATTTTTTTTCAATTGTAGTGAAAGCATAAGAAGAAAATGAGAGAATGTAATAAAATAAAGATGGCATATAGAAGTGTGGGAAACGGTAAGAATAAAAAAAATGATAATATATATATATATATATATATATATATTATTTAAATGATTCACTCTACTTAAACATCATCATTCATTACATTGCAACGAGAGAAAATTAAAATCTAATCTAATCAGTCTGGGAGGCAAGGAAGAGGAAGAAGAGAATGGCAGCCATGAAGAGAGGGAAGACGAAGAGCAGCGAAAACGAAGGTGGCTGAACCGGGCCGGGCGCCATCCCGAGTGGCAGAAGAAGTAGAAGCATTGCTACAACAAGCAACGCCACCACCGACCCCGCCCCCCATCCGCCTTGCTCAGCCTCCTCCCTCGCCATATTCTCAACTCTCTGTATTAATATACGGTTAACTATGATCAATAAATCTATGGATGTGATTGGAAATTTCAAATTTATTTATAAGTTGCATGGTGCCTTTTGGCAGAGGACACATCTGTTCGATTCGTAGTGTTTTACTACTTGCATGATTTTTTTTATGGAAATAAACCTTTTCACCTTTGATCTCAACAAATTCAAACGAAATAGAAACGTTGCACTGTTTCAGTTAAATGATGGTCTCATGAGAGAAGCAAGGATTATAAATGTGGAAAAGAGAGGATGAAAAAAGTGGAGAAAGTTCATACAAAATAGAAAACGTTGAAAGTTCGTGTATTCATATTCTTAAAATAATGAACATAAAGTTTATGTAGTTATAAACAAATGGAGTAACCTTTATGAAAATGACTGTGCAAAATATCAAGAAGCAACCATGAATCAATGATAAATTTCGAATATGAATGAAAAGTAGTAGTGTACTTCGTTCGTCCATCAAGAATAAGGATTATTAATAGTTGCAAATATTTGAAAAGTGGATAAAATAACACTAGATTAACAATTTAAGGAAATGTTAGATTTAAGGCCATCCACAACGCTGTTCCTATACCGTTCCTATACCGTTCCTTAAACCACTATTTGAGGGCCCCACTGTACTTTTTTACTCCATTCCTTAACTAAGGAACGGAACCTGCAACCCTCCGTTCCTTAACCGTTCCTTAACCGTTCCTTAAATTACTATTCATTCTATTTCAATTTTTATTTTTATTTCCAACTAAATTAAATTAAATAAACACACTTTATTAAAAAACAAACATACTTTATTAAAAAACAAACATACTTTATTAAAAAACACACAATATTAAAAAAAATTACAACTTAAACTTAAAAAAATTAAAAAAAAACACAATTCAAATCCTAAAAAAATAAAAAACACACAATAAAAAACACACAATTAAACACACAATTAAAAGCTGCGAGCGGGAGCCTCGAGCGTAGGCATCCACATCGAAAGTGGGTGGTTGGTACCCACCCGGCGTCGCCGACCCCTGCGTGCCCGGCGTCGATGACCCAGAACCACCAAGTGTGTTGTACATGGTCTCCCAATCGCCGAACGCGTTGAGATCCCACCCTCCGGCGCCGCCACCACCGTAATTGCCGTCGCCGGACATTTTTTGAAGAGATAGAATATGAAAATTGGAGAGAAATTGATGTTGATGTAGGAAGAATAGATGTGTAGTTGTGTATAAAATGAATGAATTAGGTGTATTTATAGAATAAGAAAATAAAAATAAAAATTAAAAAATTAAGAAAAAGTTAAAAAAAACGGTAATGTTACCGTTTAAAAAATTTTTTTTTTTTAAAAAAATTCGATTTTTATATAAAAAAAATAATTATTGCGTCATTGCTGACGTGTCCCACTCGCGGGCCGGCGAGTGGGAAGCACGCACGCACGGGGATCGGCCACGTCGCCCAGGCGCGTGGCGGCTTGTTCCGTGCCGCGTTACGTGCCGTCGGCACCCGGCACGGAATGGGAACGGGACGGGAGCGGAATGCAGCGCCGCAACGCGTTCCGCGGCGAAACCGTTCCGGCGGAACGGCACGCGGAACGCCGGCGGCACGCGTTGCGGGTGCTCTAAGGTGTGAACTGTTATAATTTTCTTTAAATTTCAGATGTAACGATTTTTTACATAAATTCCACATAAAATTTAAAATTATATATAAGGCAGATGATTTTTGTAATTTCCATAAAATACCAATTTATTATTTGCATTTTTAACGAAAAATCAGATATTTTCACACTTTTTAAAGTTGAACGATCTTAAGTGAAAAATATGATTTATTTTGTTATTATTATCAGTAATATAAATAATAATCGGTTGTATTTTCATAAATAAAAGTGAAAATTAAAATAAATTATAAGTAAATATTGAAAAGCAATATACGTATGAGTAATTAGTTAAAGAAAGTATCTATAATAAAACAAATTAACAAAATATCCATATTCTAGAAGAATCATGCTCCTCTCACCATAGCCCTCAGCGAATCAAAATTTGCCACGTATTGGTATACGGAGACCTGGCCAAACGCCCCCAAATTAGGTTATAAATTAGGGTTTTGTTGTAGCTTCATTTCCAAAACACTTCCTAATTTCCGTCGACTCCCTCCTTCATAGGTTTTTCATCCAACCGATCTCAAATATCCAGAAGCAAAAAATGACTCGCCGTAGCTCTGGTGGTATGTTTTCTCTTTTTCTGGCCTTTATTTTCATATTGTTCGTCGATGATTTTTTCGGATCTATAATCAATTTTTTACCGTGCGCGGGATTTGATAGAGTCGACCTTTGCTCCTTTATTGTATCGATTCATTACTGTGATTTTAATCCTGTAATTTATTCAGCTGTTTTATTATATGGATCTCTCGTATTTTGCAATGTTAGATTTAGATTTGTTTATTTGGGATATAATGAGATTAAGTAGGATAAGGTTGTTCTGGATTTGATTGTGTGCACTCTTCTTTGCGGTATTTGCTTTATTTCAGAATGGATTTACCTTGAACGATTGATTTTTTCTGTACCACAAACTATTATTCAAATTTGGTTAAATGAAGCCTCTTAATTTGCAAGGGTGTACCGTTGTTGTTCATCTACTTTTATCCTTGTTAGTCACTACTCTGCAATATAGTTTCTATGGATACTTCTTATGATAAGTGTATCACCATTTGCTCAACTTAATTTGCAGGAAGATCTTCCCGCCCAGCCCCTCGCCCAGCTGCACGTAGCCCGCCTCCTCAGAAAGGTTTCTGACTGCCGCATCTCTATTCTAGAACATTGTATTTACAGATGGGTTGAAAAACTGTGGCATTTACATTTCATCACTTCAACAAATCACATCTGAGTTCAATTTCAGCGTATGTGTATTTCCTAGTTAATGTCTTCTTCTTCTTCTATGGCTTTGTGTAGTGAGCAGCGCTCCTCCTCCAGCTCCAGTCCAAGGTGGCTCCGGTGGATCCATGCTCGGAAGCCTTGGTTCAACCATTGCTCAAGGTATGGGGATTCTATTCGGAATATGGACTATGCAATTTATTTATTAGTTTCATAGTATGTTCTGTTAGATGTATATTTAGTTTAGTTTCACTGATTTCCCACATTTGTTGTACTTCTTTAGGGATGGCATTCGGTACTGGAAGCGCAATGGCACATAGGGCAGTTGATGCCGTTATAGGCCCACGAACAATTCAGCATGAAACCGTTGCATCCGAAGCTGCAGCAGCCCCAGCACCCAGCATGGGTGGATCTGATGCATGTGGCGTGCACAACAAGGCTTTCCAGGATGTAAGTACACGTCTTTGTTCAAATTTCGTCGAACACTAATAATCATCCCCATTTAGGTTCTAAATGCATCAATTATTAAGGAATTTCTTAGCATAGGAACTCCCTCTTGGTAATTGGTTGTTCATGGGTGACACTCAATGGATCATTGTGCTATCATGTCTTACCGATTCTTGAGCTCTCGAACTCCATTATTTCCTTTGTATAGAATGTCTTCTTTTTCTGTTCTTCTAAATCTGAATAGCTCTTGTGCCGATCTTTCTGCAGTGCCTGAACAGCTATGGAAGTGACATCACCAAGTGCCAGTTCTACATGGACATGCTTGTTGAGTGCCGCAGAAACTCTGGCTCTTCGATGAGCGCCTAAGCGCAGTATGCACGCATTTGAAACAATTTCTATGGGAATGTCACTAAGGATTCCTATCATTGACATTGAATATTGTTGTTACACCATTTAAATTGCTGGTCTGCAGACCTTGTTGCGCTTCTACTCGCACTCTGTTTGCCATTTTGCATAGTGTTCTTTGGAAAATAAAGAGAATCTTTTGAACTTGTTATTGTTGATGATAATGGATGCTCTTGTTCTTCATTGTGAAGTTTAGCTTTTTACTATGCTTTAATTTCTAAATATTTGCCAAGTTCCTTGCAATTTACTGAGATGATGTTTGTGTGGAATTGTTCAAATTAGATAGTACTTCACACACTAATGTACACACACTGCACTGTGCATATTTTGTGTGTGTATTGTGTATTTATGTATTATGTGTGTACATACTCTTGTGGAACCAGGGAATTACTATATTATTTTAACAAACAAAGGATTTGGAATTGAATTTTAATTTTTTTGTTAATAAATATATCTAAAATTATTCGAGGTAGTTAATTGACACGAAAAGGGTTAATTATGGTGTATAGTCAGAAAATTCAATTTATAGCTTTATTTTGTAGTTTAAATTTTGAGAAAACTTTTAAAAACTTGGATTAGTTTTTTATAAGAGAAAAGATTCATTATAGTTCAAATTCGTTTAATTGATGCATGAATGTTATTGGATATATGTCAATCAGCCAATACAAAAACTCTTGATCAAAACTATCAACTATTGCATCAAAATCAACATCGGTTGGGTGATAAAGTTGTACATTATTCAAACTCATCTTTTTATAAAATAACTGAAAATTAGTCTAAACTTTGTTCAAATACAATCCAGAAACAAATTCGAATACAAAAAATAAATTACTAGAAACATAAGACATCGGTATTTATTTATTTATTCCCTCCATAAAAAACCTCCCTCTCTGACAATCTTTCATCTTTACAATCACATTCCCATCCCGTGGGCTTGATATCCAAATAACCAACATTAATTGCATTCACTTCTTCGTCTTCGTCTTCTGTATCAGTAGTGTTTGCCCTATCGAACCCATCATCATGGCCATTCGGCTCGTCCCATTGTATTTCGTCTTCGTCTTCTGTATCAGTAGTGTTTGCCCTATCGAACCCATCATCATGGCCATTCGGCTCGTCCCATTGTATTTCGTCAATGTATAGGTCGGGATTTAAGTCATCAGAAAGGAAGACAACGCCGTTGATCATGGCGAAGAATCTATATTTGCTTCTAAGGAAGGCCTCCTCTGCAGCATAGTCGTGTTCCAATCCATGATTTTGTAGAAGAATCTTGTTTGCTTCTTGGCTTCTATGAAATTTTCCCATGTGAATGACCTATTTTGTAGGTAGCAGAATTCCCTCTCCCATTTAGGTATTTTTGGCTCCCAAACCACTGCAAATAGTTTTGTAAAAGCACACGTACTATTAGATAGAATTCAATATTTTTATGACCTCAAAAATTATGAACTAGATTAGCATAGTGATATAATTAATTATAATCATACAAAGAGCATAAATTTCATTAACCGGGAGCCTGTCAGTGTATATATTTTCTATGTAGAAAAACAGGAAATACTAAAATAAAGCAAAAGAAAACACATCTTTTAAAAAAACACCATATTGTATTGTCAAAACTCCATCCGTTGAAGAAAAATAATTTCATTATTCTATCTTGATTTGTAAATCAAAATTAGTTTCGATTATGTTTATAAAAACTTTTTCACCACTTTCTCTCTCTCTTGTTCACGTATTTTCTTTTAATCACTCATACTTTACTAACTGCACATTAAAATTCACGTAGACTGGATGGATAAAAACTGAAAAGTAAAAGGAAAAGAGGTAACATACAATTTTGCGATATCTGCTTCGTCCGACCATGCAATCTCGACTCCTCGCAACAATGACATCTTTGTCGCTTTCCCATTGCTCGACGTTTTAATTGTCGAACTTGATTGAATATACTATGTTTATGTCACTGAGAAAATAAAATTTTGAATGATAATAGATTATCCAAATTGAAAGAAGTAAGCTAGCTATATTTCTTAGAAGAGAATACAGAGTAAGATCCTTGAATAGTATATATAGAAGAATTGGGAACAATGTTTTTTCATAAGTAGCATTTGAATCAAACTTATATAAGTACGTATTTGTAATCTCTATGATCGAATTCTAATTGGAAAAAAATTTATTATTGGTTTACTTACCATAATCTCTACTGATCTAATTCTAATCGGTAAGCATGTGATTATGCAATAATAATAATCAGTGTTTTTTTGCAAAATTCAGCAGCCTATTTATAAATTAAATGACCAAAAAATAAAATTCTAACTATTTCTCGTTATTGAATATTTGACCATTACAAATATGACCGATTTTATAGATAACCTCTTCTCCAAGAAAACTGAATCATCTAATTCTATCTAGAATTCCGCGTCATTACATCCCCATGGTAACCCGTGCACATCTAACAACGATTGGTTATCGTTTTATTTCAACCAATGATATTTTGACACGTCTCGGTTATACGAAAAACTCGTATGCAGACGATCTCACCGACTCGTCTCCCAAATCTATATAGCGATGGAGTTTTTACGCGATCCACGTTCCCACCGACGGCGCCACTTGTTATAATCGGGGTGCGGTTCACGAAGGTTCGGTTCGGTTTTGGCAAACCTACGTCCACGGGAAATAAATGGATTCACTCTTTATTGATGTATGCGTGAGGGTGGATTACAACTCAAGCTACTGTGTATCAATCTCCTATCACTTCTAATCTCACTCTGCTATACAAAGCTAATTAAATGATGATGATGATGATGATGATGATGATGATGATGATGATACGTTCCTTATATCTAGTGTGTGTGATATGTGTGCTCTTGGCATGGGCGGACGCAGAAATAAATACCACTAGGGGCTGAAATTTCTAAATTTTGTTTCAAAGTATATTTTAGGACGTTTTAGATTATTATAGGGGCTTTTACTCAATAATTTACATTAGACTTGGATAAATTTTAAAATTTTATATAAGAAAAAAAGTTAAAAAACAATTTTATTGAGGGCTTTAGCCCCTCCCTTAATACACATAGGTCCGCCCACGGCTCTTGGTGTTGAGTTCCTTTATATACTCAGCTCCCAGACTCTCGTAGCTCGTGGTCCCAGCTCGAGTGTTCACACTCATCACTTCACATAACAGAAAAACGGTTGATAACTCGCAACAACTCTTTCCAAAAGATCTAACCAATTCTCTTCCCTTTTCAGCCATTGATCTTCTTTCATGAACATCCAACGACTCTCAATAGGTGATGCATGGTTACATCTGACAGTAAATGCTAGAATAAGATTCGTTGATCCTGTTTTTGTTTCTGTTGTTAATATGTTTTGCTCCTATTGGCAATTTTAGAGATCAGAGATGGAATCATGGAAACATGTTGCAAAATTTTTGTGTATTTTTTAGGATAATGATATAAGTTGGATATTTTGGTGCTGAATTTGATAGTATGTCTTTTTTTTTATATGTGTTTTTGTTGAATTTTGATTTGAGCTTCATCGGAAGGGGGTGTTGGTTTGCATGTAAATTTTGCCTTATTAAGCTAACTGCTCAACTTTGAATTGTTGAGAACTGCTTTAGATATGTATGCTTTCATTTGCTTTGTAGTTCTGCAGAGATCTAAGTCGATACAGAATGTTATTAACGCTTAATGATTCTTAATCATTAGTGTCTCTTATTTCTCTTGCTAGATTGATCTCTAATGATATTCTTGTGTCTCTGGTTAATATCCTCTCTACTATCTAAATGCATAGAGATCTGATTGCTTTTCCATTGCTGAGATTTTTGTACTTTAAAACTTCCATTGTAATTTTTGCTGAATGCTTCTATCTATCGTGTGGTACAAGTATGATCAAAATCATCTAGAATACACAGAAACCACATTCGAAAATTTATTCATAATTATCAAAATTGACTGAACAATAATGAAACCACTATTACAAGTGGTCCAGAAACTCTTTAAGAATTTTAAAAGGAAATAAAATGAAAATAAGAAAATTAAAATTAAAATTGGAAAAATAATAAAAATGAATTGCTCATTCCTCGATGTCTGATAGCTAAATTTCATCCTATATCATGTCGAGCTGATGACTTTGATCCGTCAGCTTATTTCTCAAGTCCACTGCGAATTTCAAGTTATTATGGGTCGAAATATGAATAGCAATATACTTACAACTTCTCCCAATTCAACCGGTCTCTCCGTTAGTAGGACTTTGTCCATTACTCTCTGTCCCATAATAATTGTCACTCTTTTCTATTTCGGTTCGTTCCACAATAATTGTCACACTTTATTTTTATCATAAATGGTAATTGACTCACTTCACTCACATTTCATTATAAACCAATATAAAAAAGTAGATCTCACATTCCACCAACTTTTCTAACCAATTTTTCTATACATTTCTTAAAACTCGTGCTCACAATACGAGTGACAATCAGGGTGGGACGGAGGGAGTACATAATTTACATCATTACAATGTATCCTTACAAGTTAAAAGGGTTTCAGTGGTCGTTCTCAATTATTGTGGATTAAACCATTAATCAGTTCTTTGGAGGAAAAATGTCTTTTATCATTTATAGTGCACTTTATCGTGAAACAAAAGACGATCTTAAGAGCTACGGTATATTCGTGCACCATTTTACTTTAATATATGCATGGATTTGTGTTAACTTTCACGCAATAGCTGCCACAAATGAGCATATTTATTCCTACATAATTAATAAAAAATGCGATTCATTAAAAGAATGCCACTAGTTAATTTGGGTTTGCAACTCATCCAATTTTTTTTACTCCCTCCGTCCCGTACTACTCGCACGTTTGCTTTTCGGCTCGTCACAAAGTCCTTACACTATTTATAATTTAAGTTAGAATTAATGCATTTAATTAATATGTTAGTTTAAGTTAAGAGCTCTTTTATTAAGTGATGTCTCATTACACCTAAAATTCTTTTTTAATTACATAAAAAAATCAATCCCAAATTTACGGCCTAAAATGAAAAGTGCGAGTAGCATGGGACGGAGGGAGTATTAGGTAAACAGATTAGTTTTTAAATGTTGGCGTGGTAGATAATATACATTAATTACTAAGCCGTGGCACCAAAAAAATTGAATTCAATCAATTAACCCACACACACACAAAAAAGATTTTATTGACGGCCAATATAAAACAAATACTCATTCAGTCTCATTATTCATGGACCATGGTACCTAGTACTTTCTTTATAGGTTAACATTACAAGTTTTCTATTTAAGATATACTAGTATTTATAATTCCCACAACTTTAAAAAGTCAAAAATCATTTTCTGCTAATTATTTATCAATAGACCATATATAATCTAAAATTACAAGTTTTATTTTATAAAATTGAAATCTACTTGTTCTTAAAATAGTTAAATAATACTAGTAGTATGATATTAGTATAGCAGGAGCAATTTAGTAAGGGATTTTAATAATAAATTTTAAATTTGATTAAATTCAGTCCAAATCGATTTAAGGTTTAGGGACATTATCCACGTACAATTTCTTTACATTTATTTTTATTCTTAGTAATAGACTTAAGTGTAAATTAGATCTTGTCCCAATATATGAAAGTGTCCTTTGAATTCATGCTTTGATACTTTGAGGTCAAACCATGATAACAAAGAAATATTCAAATATTGATCATGAAATTATTTAAATAATTAAATTAGTGAAAATCAAAGTCCAAGCTTCAATACATCGATAATTAATCAAAGAATCAAGACTCGATATTTCTCTAGAGAGCCAAACAACTGACTTTGATATATATTTACATCCTCATGATTTTTATTTGAAGCTGCCTTTTCCATCACAACCTCCCTTTCAAGAAACTCGTGCACAGTTTCCACCACACATCCCGGTCAGGTTCACTCTTCTCCAGCCTCGACTTACCCTCCTCGGCTAGAGACTCCTGTCGCGATAAGGCCAATGATTGTCGGTCTATCTTATTACTCAAAATAAACGTTGAACGAGGATTGATATGATTCGTACCTCGATGAGTTGGCGGCTGGAGAGGCGGTCGATAAGGTGCAAGAGGATGTCCTTTGTGTATTCGGGGTGGCCTTGGATGCCCATGATGTGATCTCCACTCCTAAACATCTCGACTCCGGTCCTCTCCGACCATGCTAGCACCTCAGCCTCCGGCGGGAGAGACCATACCTAACTCAATTCAGTTATAATCAACACATTAGTATTAGGATTCAGAAACCAAGTTGTTGGATTTGAGAAAACAAACCTCATCCCGATGGCATTCGATGACGGAAAGCGAAGAAGGTATATCAAGAGAAGTGAATATTTTTGATGGATAGAGTTGAACTTGTGTGATTCCAATGTCCCATCCTCCTCTTGCTCTTCCAATCTTTCCTCCAAGAGCTCGTGCCATTATCTAATTACACATCAAAAACCTTTTTACCTCACAAAACATCATGTCACATTTGATTACTGTTCAGTTCCCTTAACCATTTTCTGTGCTAAACACACACACACACCATACACCGTCACTTTTAATGGTGAAATGGAAATCCTCATCATCCCACTAGGACAAGCCTATATAACTAGTATTACCATATATTGTGGGAAAGGTGTTGGACTCATATAGATGATCAAAATTACATGATTTGGACATCATTTTCGTATTGGGAAAGCAATGGACATGCCGTCAAGTCAGTGAATATTGAAGAAACCAGGATCACAAGTTCTTATATGGAATATTACACATAAAGGAGCACAGCATCTAATCATCAACACACTCCACCTACTGATTTCTTATGGACATCATGAATTTCAAGATTTTAGCTTTTGCAAAAGCTACCGAAAAGACATCACAATCAACTCAATCATGGATATGTATATAATCTTTCTCACTATAGTTTGATTACTCTTCTTAAATGAATGTTAATTACCTAACTTGTGAATGATAAAAACTCCAAAAAACAACAATTTGGTGCCAGAGCACTAGTTGGTGGTTATAGATATAGGCCTAAAATATAAATTTGTGAAGGAACTGATGTGGACCATAATGCCTCAACTAACTGGTCCAATTGTTTGCATCGACTACTTTGTCTAGGAAGAGTTTACAGCTGCAAACTACACATAAATATTGGCCACTTCCTAAATGTTTCACTAAGTGGTTGTTTCATCTATTTGTACCTACTTTCAAAAGAATCTTGTTAAACACACACACACACAAACGCAAATCATGTAATAGTACGAGGACCCCAAAGATGTAGAAAACAAGAGTTTATCAAAGCAAAATGTAGCTAGTATTAAAGGGACATATATAAAATTTTTCTCTCGATAGTTCAGTTTGTAACCTTTGGTTTTTGTAAGATACACACGTTCAACAAGCATGGCATGTTCTAATATTATAATCCATATATCTCAAGATAAACCCTTTCAAACTATAGATAGTTTAAATAACTTGCGCACCCAAGCAAAAAGGACTAAACAACATATTTAATCTCATAAACATTTCTATATAATTTTCTTACAGAAATCAACATTTATATAATTATATTGATGGGTGTTATCACTTATCATACTGTAAAAATAAGGCAGGTGGTGTGGCCCAAAAAAATCCAGCTGTACTACACGGACTTGGACCATAATAAAGAGAAAGCAGAGATATATGCAGCCGTCCACTTGTACAGGCAAGTCCTAATACAGCTGAGTTTTCATATTTAGGATAAAGACACCATTTTTTATGTATAAGTTTGAATATAATAATTTTAAAATCGTCCACAAGTCTTCATCATCTGTTAGTAACATTTAAAGTTAAATGCTAAGCATCCACTGTATTTAAGTAGAAGTAGAAAAGCTTTAATCCAAAATCAAGAAATGGTTTATAAACGCTCTTCTATTGTTGCCTAATTTAGCAGTGAGCCACCCACTGCCCATGTTGCCAACATTAATAATGGAGAGACACAGAGTGAGAGAGACTCCAACCCTTTTGCCTTTTTCCACATTTTTGGCAAAAAATAGTTGGTATCTCTATTCTTTTTATGCACATATTACTTACTAAGAAAAACAAAGGGTATCTACTATCTAGTCAGCTATTCCTTGTTTTCTTGTGGTCATTGCTATCACATTCAAAAAAAGGCATAACTTAGAAAAAAACTATGTTTACAAAACCATAGGCTAATTCTAGGAGTCAATGGAATTTGACTTTCTCAATTTTGACCAGTCCTTCTACTTGTTTTCGAAATATGTTAATGTATTTACAAGCCCCACGAAACTTTGCTACAATGCTACTTGACTATTTTTCATTTAACAAACAATCTATTGGGCTTAAGCAACAAATTCTTTAATATAAAGAAATTAATTAAAAGTCGTAGACAGCTTTATTAATTAATAGTTTTCGTTGGCCTGCTATTTACTATGGCCCCCACCCAATGTGAACCAGTAATCACATCCCATGTACATAACTCAATCTTGTTCATTATTTAATTCATTAGATCCATTAAAATACATCTCATGACACATAGGTAACCCCTAGTAGCATTTTCTAATTCAACAATGTCGATTGATTTTATATTTCAAATTAGAAGAGATGCCATTCAAAATGTATAAAAGTGGTGTGGAAGAAAAGTTAGCTAAATATAATGAATTTGAATTTCACTAATATTTTTTTCTACATCAAGCTTATCTCACATAATAATTGGAGTGCAATCAACTCTTTTAATTGCACAACAATTTTTTTAAACCTTATTCTTAATACCTAATTTCATGTTAATGCCTAGTGCAAACGTGTCATCCCCAGCATGATATCTAGCTAGGTCTAACGTGACAGGATT
Source organism: Salvia splendens (assembly GCF_004379255.2). Taxonomy (NCBI): domain Eukaryota; kingdom Viridiplantae; phylum Streptophyta; class Magnoliopsida; order Lamiales; family Lamiaceae; genus Salvia; species Salvia splendens. The sequence goes on along the minus strand of NC_056043.1, from coordinate 31,898,545 downwards.
AACTATAATTGATTTCACCGACGAACCAAGTCACCTATGCCCCCTAACCCTTTGTATATTTCATTAATACAGATTCGTAATGAATCGATCATACCACTAATTAATCTAACCATATAGACTAATATAGGGAGCAATTAGTATTTTTTAAGTTCCTCTATTTCATTTATAAGTAATCATTTTTTTAATACAAGTGCAGCAAGTGAAATAATTTAAGGTGCACTGCACATAATGAATATATGAGAAAATTAAAAAAAACCATGGTTTCTATAAGAGGGAAACCCATAGTAGTCACCATAGAGAAGATAACTGACCTCTAATTCTACCACGGTCAATTCAAAAGTGTTTGGCTGCGATAAATCTTCTCGAGATTATTCGAAATTGAATTGACACTAGCTTAAATTATACTCGAAATTGAATTGACACGACATTAAATTAACTTTTATGCTAGGAAGATCAAAATTTATAAGTAAGAGTAGAGTTTTACACATCCAAAAAGGAGAAAAACGTGTGACGATGGAAAACCATGTAAAGACAGCTGCCGCAACAAACTCACCAGGCATAAAAGCGATAAAACCGAAAAAAAAAGAGAATAAATTGCCGTTTGGAACTACTTGTACAAGTTTTTATACTTTTCGAAGCACAAAATGCATTTTACAGCCAATATTGTTTTATACGCCTAATTCCTTGCGGTTACACAAATCTACACTAGATGAATGAATGCAAACGCAATCAACGATACACAGATGAAAATAACAAAAATCAACACACGATCTGCACTCAATCAAATCAAATCGATTAAAATAAAGCTAAAAAATAGAAAAAATTACCTGATGACCGAAGCAGATGCCGAGCACCTTCTTCTTCATGGCGTCGAGCTTGTTGAGCAGAGCCAGGAGCTTGCAGATCCATAGGTCGTTGCCGTGGGCGTCATTGCAGCTCCCGGTGATGACGAAGCCGTCGTAATCGCCGATCTGATCGTCGGCGGGAAAATCGCCCCTCGCCACCCTGAAAACGTCCCAGCTCTCGCCTTCCTCCTTGAGCATTCGCACGAACACACCGTAGTAGCCGCCGTAGAGTTTTTTCACGTAGTCAGAATCCTCGGCGCAGAGGAGGACGGCGAATTTCTGGCCTCCCATTCTTTCTCTCTCTCTCTAGATTTGACGATGAATGAGTGTTTGTAGAGAGAGAAAGGGAGTGAGGAAGGCGAAGGTTTGGGGAAATGGGTTTATTTGATGTCTAAACTAACAAAGAAATACTAGTATTAAATTTGGTTTATGTTTTTTATTTTTTAATTCATCATTTTTTAAAATTCAAATATTCGATTTGATTCTATGTTTTATAAATTGAAAATATCAAAAATCAAATTTTATTTAAAGAAAGTTATTCGTATCTCTTATTATGAATTTCGAAGATAAGCGGTAGCATATACATTTTCATTTTGGCAAAAATTAAATTTCAATTAATTTAAATGTATTTATTTTATGAACTGATGGCCTAACACTTTGAGTTTGTTCGAAGAATAAATGTAAGGTCATCCAAAATTAAGTCTTTTCATCGTCATTTGATATAATCGTTTATCTACAATATCCACAATTATATCTCTTATAATCTTGTTTCTTCCACAATTAATGAGTCTTATCTCATGTTTCTTAAAACCCTCTCTTATTTTATATAATTCGTAATTGAGTATATTTATAATTAAGTTTTCAAATAATCGAATTATAGGATTTGGAATCTTGGATCATGACCTTTTTGGAAAAGACAGAGTTGGTTAGTATCCACTAACCATCACAATGGAATTTGGATAAGAATGAGAATAAATTGGGAATAATGAGTGAATTTTTATGAAAATGTTGAGGAATCTGAAGAATACGAATAAATTGGGAATATTGAAAAATGTGAAGAACTTTGATGAATATGAATATGAAATTATTTTGTAAAATGATGCAATATTATCGTTTCCTATCTTCCGATGTAATTTGGAGTTGAGTTATTGACATTTACTTGAAATGGAAATCAAATATATTTGTAGCATTATTTTATATACAAACCAAATGTTTACAAACAATTATTATGATTTCATATCGATCATAAATCACAACCTAATAATAGTTTTTATATGAGGTTATAGACTTTACCACAAACGAATAACATGCAAACATTTTTATAGCATGTGAAATAAGAAATTATACAGAGTTCAGTAATAATTATCTCTAATATTTATGATTCTTAAAAACAAAATTTATAAAAATAGTTTATAGAGTACATCCAAAATGACTATTTTGCTGCCTTCAGATTTATGTACTGTGTTACTGTAAACGGCATGAATTGTGTGGGTTTTGGTATATGAATGTGACATAAATGACATGTAACATAAAATAAACTTTGGAAAGGCAAAATAGAAAAGAATATATAAATAGAAATGTGGAAAATTACGTGGAAGCGCTGTCACGTGATATTTTATTCGTGAATCACGTGCGAATCTGAGCTGATGTGGTATTCTGCCATCCTTGTCTGAATCAGCTGCTAATTTTCCTTTATTAATTCATGCTACTGTTATTTTGCCTAATCACGTATTAAGATTTGAGCATAATTAATTAGTGGTCTTCAAACATTAAACTGTTATTTTATTCTGACTTTTGATTAAATTTATTTAGAATATATATTTTCTGTCGGTAGGAACTAGTGAAGCATGCGAAAAATTTATATCCTAAGGATTGGTTAAAATAAAATTATATCTTGTGATAAATTATAAATGTTTTTGCCATTAATTTTTTAATTAAGGCGACGACACACGTTTTGACAGCAAATTCATACATTTTCCAATAAAAATAAATATTCTTCATAAAATCGTTGTTGCTTGTTTAAAAGTGGTTTAATCATAATATATAAAGAACTATAGATATATAGTAGTGTAATTTAATTTTGATTTTGTTTATATACTCACTATTTTTTTAATTATTTGCTGGGCAATATAGGTTTAGGATAGCAGAACTTTCAAAGATTTGTTTGCCGCAAGAGTCTGGTTGAATTTTTCTTTTTCTATTTCTTCTTCATTTGTATGTTTACTCTATTTTTATTATGTTCTTGTATTTTAAGGTATAAATTTGAATTAGTGAGTCATGAAATCTGTAGGAAAAATATCTTGATATGAATATTTAATTATATATCCATGAAACTCAACTAAATAAAAATAGTTTCCATTTCATTTGATTTTCTTGAACTAGTATTAACACTCGTGCTATGCACGGGACATAAAAGTTTCAAATTATAAATACAGTAGGATGGTAGAATTTTAAACACGTAGTACTCTAATTCTATTTCTCTCATTGTTTTTTCCCTATTTCTTTCTTTAATTAAATATCCGGTGGGCTAATGCAACTTTTTTACATGGAATAGTCTTACTACCAATAAACTTGTAGAGCTTAATAGAAATAAAAAAAATGAAAACAAATTAGAGAATGTATTGCTTCTTATTGAATGGTTGTAGAGTTTGATCTTTAAAAGAATTTAGAATCATAGCATAAAGTATCTAAATTGACCAAATGCACATAGTAATAGTTTTTTTTTTTAATTTAAACTAAAAACATTGAATGGCTTGGTTGATAGTATGAGATAGTAGTAGTTTTTTTTCAAACTTTTTGAAAAAAGTTTCCAATATTGCAACGATGAGAATCGTGAGCAACATTGATAAGTTTAAGATTTTTTTATCAAACTTTAATACTCCATCCGTCCCATAAAAATATATGTACTTTCCATTTTTGTTCGTCGCATAAAAATATGGTCATTTTCATTTATGGAAAGGTATCCTAATTTATTACCCATATATACCAAGTTATTTATAACTTATACCACCATTAAAACATTACTTCAACTACTCCCCCCCCCCTCTCATACTTTACAAATTTTATCTTAATTTCCATAGCATATTGTATGCCTATATTTTTATTGAACGAAGAGAGTAATGTACATAAATATAATATTTTAAGAAGCATAAAAGAGAAATATGAAACAAAGTTATAAAGAACAAAATCTTATCTCATAAAAGAAATCAAAATCAAATAAATTGTACCTTTTCATACTACCTTTAGTGTCCACAATCTTATCTCATGACGCAAATTATTTTGTCACAATCTCATCCTATGGATATCATCACCCAAACACTATCATTTTACTTAATTAAAATTTTAACACTTCTTGAATATATACATACTTCCTTTGTAAGCGAAGAATTATAATTTTATTTTCTTTTCGCTTTGTCCATATATAATGATCTCATTTTACTCTTTTATTTTAGTAAGTGAACTTCACATTTCACTAACCACCACCAAATCGAACACTGCTGATGCTCTTACCACCTGCATTCGGGCGAGCTCAGCACCAACCACCACCAAATCCAACAGAAATTCCAAAATCCCTAAATTATGAAAACTCCTAAACTATAAACCCCGTCACCGGACACCAGATATTGGTGTTTCCTACTGCAACATATCAAACTGAATTTTATAAACATCCAAAATCCATCTTCCTATCTGATTTGACGTCGATTCTCCGATTTAGTTTGCCGCCGCGATGGAAGGAGGAAGTCAGCAATTGAGCATATATTTCGGTTGCTGCGAGCGGCAGATACAACAGATCACCCAACATTGTAGCTGAGAAAATCTATCCCTCTTCACAATCCATCTCCAATTTTCATCATCTAGTGTTCCAGCCTTCCAGGTATGTATTGCTGTAAAATTTTCCATCTAGATATGCATGACCATAAATTAAATGCAGATGATGGAATTGAGCAATAAATTTGAATTTGTGTGGTGGAATATTGGAAATGAAGTGTTGAATGTTGAAAACAAACTTAGTCGACATTGTAGATGCACAAAGTCACATACTTCAAATATTATTCGAATTAAGAATACAATGAGGTGTTTCAACACCTTCTGAAACCCTTATACGCATGAAACTAAAGAACTATGTGAGACTTCTTCATTTATTATAGTTTCTTCTTTTCGATGATTTACTGTTCAGGATATGCTAAAAAAAACTGTACCACATTCAACATCTTAAGAATAGCCAGCTATATCCAGCAAGCTCCATTCTTTAGAACTTTTATAATAAAACTATTGTTGTACTCCATCTCATCTAATCGATGTATTACACTTCACAAATGCAAGACGCAATTGTGTGAAGGTCATTTGGAAGAGGAAGCTTTGAAAGGAGGATGAAGATGAATCTTTGATAAGAAGATGAAGATACTATAAAACACCATAATAAGAAAACTGAACAAGAAAATAAATATAACAACCTGCAAGTAAAAGAAAAATTCAAAATGGAAGATGACTTTCGGATACTTAGAACTGATATTAATAGCCAAAAACTGTTTTGAGTCTAAAACTTCTTTGATAAGCCAATATTTTACATTTTAATTTACAGTGGTATTTAAACTGCAGGACTCGTTACTCAAGGATGGCTTATTAGCTTCTTGCATTCTACTGACCAAACGTGCACGAATTTAAAGGAGCCATATTTTATTTATCAGATCTTTTTCGTTTTCAGAACACATGCGGGAAGAGTAATTGTTTTCTTTCCCTACCTGGTCTAGGTGCCAACAAAAGAGCAAGTGGATTCATTATCCAAGGAAGTAAGAAATCGTGCTGCTGTCCCAGGTCATCCCAACTCTCAAATTAGTTTTTAGCTAGGTACCATATTATAAGAAACAAATATGGTTTCATCAATCAACATTTAGATTAATCTCCTTTTGTGCAGGTTATAAAGTGTTTACAAAAGGAATAAAGAAGAGAGCTTGGTCTTAAACATTGCATCATAAAGACATAGACAAATGTACGTTTTATACTCAACATCAAGATATGGATGAACATAGAATGATACAAAAACTATGCATTGCTTGCTGACTAAAATAGAACTGATTAAAACTAAGATATGGGTTGCAAGGAAGAAAGCTAAACATGAAATAAAGAACTGTATAACAGTAAAACATAAATAAATGATTCAAATTGAGAATATAGAGCCTGCATTGTTATAAAAGATATTAATGACTGAAAAAATAATAGGGATTCAAATATAGAGAAAAACGTCTGAATCTGATTTCTGAATGGAGAGAAGAAGCATGGAAAGAACAAAATACCTAAAAATTGAGTTGATAACCATTACTTGGGATATATTAATGAGTGAATGTTGCTGTGTGAATGTTGCTAAACTTTTATTTCAGATTTAATCACTTTCCATGCTAGTAATTGAATAATTATTTACAAAAATGATGTGGACTAGGCAGTACAACCACACATTTGAATATATGTATTTATTTATGTGTTTAATAATTACTCCTATAAATGTATACACGTTGTAAGACACACAGTCATATGTAATTTTATTAGATATTAACAATGTGATATTTATTCAGGTATAAATTGATGAAAAAAAAAGAAACTTAATAAATGTCAGCTTTGGAAACCGGATTATAGGCTTCTTGTTTGTTGTGTATTCACGGTCACACATGATACAAAAGGATTAAAAAATGATGAAACTCAATAAATGCAGCTTTGGAACCATGGAAGATTTTTGTTTATTGTGTATTCAGTGTCACACGTGAACACTCCATTGAGGGACTATATCTATTCTATCCAATGGTTGGCAGTTCTCAAAATGACCAAAAGGGCAAACAAAATAGCTTCACAATTTCCTGCCAAAAAGGGCAAATAAGTCTTTTCATTAAACTGATACTTTAGATTATGATAGATATAAAATACTTTTATAACAATAAAAGTAAAATTTAACCAAGTCACAAGTTGGCCCAAATATTCAAATATCTGATAAGAGTGGGATGGCCCAAAATTGGAGAAAAGAGATGAGATTTGACTTTTGACGGCTCAGCCCATTTCTATATTCTCCATAATCATTAGAGTATCCACAATAGGGAGCCGCGGCTCCCGGGCGGCTCCCTATAGCTAAGGACACGGATGGCCGCGGCGTGGGGTGCCCATGGGCGAGCCGAGTAGTCGGCCTGGCCGAGGCTCTTGGGCGCGAGCCGCGGCGCCCAATTGCGGCGGCCGAGATCCGCAGCTCGGCCCAAGTTTCAACTTTTTTTTTCGTATTTCTATAAATATACCCATTTTTCTCCATTTTTTACCCCATTCCAATCTTCACTCTTTTCAATTTATCTCAATTCTACTTTCAAAAAATGAGTTCTGACGATAATGAGTTTCAACAAATGATCGATAGGGAGTTCGAAGATCTGGTTGAAGAGGTGCAACGTGAAGCTGACGAGGAAGCGACGGCGGCGGTCCCTCGGTCGATCCATCATCAGCGGACAATCCGCCGTGACCATGTCGGGGCTGACCAGCGGCTGATGGAAGACTACTTTGGCGATAACCCCCGTTATCCATCAGAAATTTTTTGTCGGCGATTCAGAATGTCTCAACGGCTCTTCATCCATATGGCGACGTCATTGGCGCAGCGGTTTTAGGTGCTCCACCCTGCGACGTGATGCCAGCGGCCGAATTGGATTGTCGACATATCAGAATTCAGAAGTGTACCTCTGCAATTAGGCAGCTTGCCTATGCCGGCCCCGCTGACATGTTCGACGAATACCTACAGATAGGTGAAACGACTTCCCTAAAGGCGCTGAGACAGTTTTGTAATGGCATACAGGGTATCTTCGGTTCGGAGTATCTACGGACGCCAAAGAGTGTGCATCATTTTCCGGGGATGTTGGGCAGCATCGATTGCATGCACTGGGAGTGGAGGAACTGCCCGGAGGCTTGGAAGGGACAGCAGTTCTGCATTCAAAGTGAGACACCCCATGATGATCATGGAAGTCGTTGCTGACTACCGTTTGCGAATCTGGCATGCGTATTTTAGTATCGTCGGGTCAAACAACGACATCAACGTGCTATAGTCGTCTCATCTCTTCAATGACGAGTGCCAGGGTGAGAGTCCTTCGGTCAGATTCGTGGCCAACGGCACGCAGTACAACAGTGCATACTATTTGGCCAATGGGATATACCCTCGTTGGCCCGTGTTGGTCAAGACGATCTGGCAACCGGTTGGGCTGAAGCAATCCTATTTCGCGCTAAAATAAGAGGGTGCTAGGAAGGATGTTGAGCCATTCTTAGGTACCCGGTACGAGTTTGGCGTGAAAATTATGTCGCCTCCATCATGTATGCATGTATCATATTGCACAATATGATAATAGATAACGAAGGATTTGCTGCAAAGCACTGGGCATCGGAAGAGGGTACTCGTACAAGTCATGGTATTGCCACAGCCCCCTTGCAGATGTGTGTACCACATACTAATGCATACTTGATCCAACGGTTCACCGATATGCGGAGGGAAACATTACATACGACACTGCAGCCTGATTTGGTTGAAGAGCTCTGGAATCGTAGGGGAGGGGGCACAGCGTGATATGCGTTCGCGGTGTTATTTGTGTGATGTCGATAATTTTCTTTGTATAATTTTTCCATTTCTATAATACACCGAAGATTTGGTTTTAATTTTTTTATTAAATTATGCATTTTTTTATAATTATTATAGTCCGATAATTTTTATTCTAGTTAAATTAAAATATACAAAAAATGAAAAAAAAAACAATTAATTTGTGGCTTTGGCTTGTCCACTATTAGGGTGGATATGTTTTTTTTGTAGTTTGGCCAAGTTTCTTGGCCTTGGCCAATTTTTTGTGGCTTGGGCTTGGCCATGGCCTATTCTATTGTGGACACCCTTAACCGGTTTGAACTCTCACAGACTTGCAGACACAATCACACACTCACTCACGGGGCGGGCGGCCATTGGTTCGGCACCAACCAATCCTTTGCAGGAGCGGCGGCTTGGCCTATGTTGGTCTAGTCATAATGGTTTTAAAATAGTAAACTATAGTATTATTAATTTATGAAATTTTAATTTTTTAGCAATAATTTTTCTTAACCGTCATATACACATACAAAGCGATTCTTTGTTAATGCTCAAAATAATACTTCTTGTTAAGTAAAGAATAATTATTTTGTAAACATATATGACAACTGAAAAAAATATTAAAATTTCAAAATTTAATATTTTATTTTCATACTTTATGAAACTAACTAGAATTTGTCAAAATCTTGTAATTTTAACAATCATTCCATTTATTTAGTTTAAGGGTAGAACTAGGAGTTAGAACACTATATAAAGTGTTTGGTTGGGCCCACTTCCACAGCCAACTTGACCTATGCTTTTCTTCTTCAATAAGGTTTCCTTGGGTCCTCCATAATTAAAATTAAAGTTAAAGTTATACTAGTAGTACATACATAATTAAAGTTAAAGTTATACTCGTAGTACATATTTTTAGTTGCATAATTATAAATAGATTAATTGCTACTGTGAATTATAGCATGAATAATGTTTATGTAAGGACGATGTAAAGGTAAAGTGAATATTCCCAATCCCACCAATTCATGGTACTACACTTTTCCTATAAAAATTAGTAGTAATACATCATTGCTTATATTGAATCAAAAAAAAATTATCATTACCAAAAAAATAACAAATTAACATAATTTATTATAAATGTTTCCTTTGTTTCGATACATTTCGTCGCTTAAGCTTTAGATGATGTCATTTTGTTCCATATAGCGGTTCAGTCATCGAATTAAATGTCAAGAGAACAGTTACCATAGTCTCATTTTTCCATTTCTAATTAAGAATTTTAGGAAAAAAATTTACGAGAATTATATGTTAGGCCGTTCTTTTCCCATTAAAGTCGATGATTTAGAAGCCATGTACATAAAAATTGACGTTGTCGAATAACCAAGATAACAATTAGTTCGAATGAAATACTTATTTTGTATCGATTATATTAACATTTCATACTAACACTGTAACACCAACGAATGGTGAAATTTTTTAGTCAATATGAATTATGAAATGAATATTCCCAACAATTTATTTAGTAAGTGGTTGAATGCCAATGATTAGATGTAATTTAGTTGTAGATTCCCACAAAAAGTTTTTTAAAAAATTAATAAAAGACTATGAAGAGACTTTCATAAAGTCTTCGATAAACCTTCATACGAAGTTTCTTCAGAGAGAAGAAATTTCTCAAGTAGAGAGAGAGAGATTCTCACAATCCAAACTGGAATTCCATCGGCAATGGCGCTCCTCAAGTTCGCTCTTCTCTGCATAGATCTTGTTGGCTGGTACGTTTCCTTATTTCGCACATGCATTCGTCATGGTTTTTTTCAGCAATCCCCCTTCTTCTCTATTGATTATCTACTCCGTTTAGCACTGATAATGCATTACGCATATACCTTAACAGTTCAATTGAGTTTTTCAAGTTGATCGGCGTGAAATTCTCGCGTTTCAGTTAGGGTTTTGAGTCCGTATACGTACACACATGCATGTATAATGTATTTCTGCAGATAATACGCTTAAACTAACCTCCTAATCCTCTCGCCCTATGTCTCTTTCCATTTGAACATCTGATGCAGGCCTTCAATTGCTATGGTTTATCCCTTGTAAGTTCTGTCATTCTACAATGTTGCAGAGTGAAGTGTTATTGTACAAGTTTTGACTGAATTGGGATGTTTAGATGATTAAGTGTTGGTGGTTAATTTTTTTGCAGGTTTGTTTCAATCAGGGCAGTTGAGACTGGTTCTGGATACCACATGAGGAAGTTGATCAGATATTGGATAATTTTCTCTTTGTTTTCTCTCTTTGAGTTTGCTTTTGTGAAAGTCATTGAGTGGTAAGTGTTGCTCCTATAGCTGCTTCTGTCGATGATTCCCGATTATATGTATTGAGAATGTTATTATGATAAGTATGTAGCAATTTATTCATGATTATTGCCACTCGACCTTTTTAAGGCATCGGTGTAACTTAATGCTTCTGTATTCGTCTGTATATCCTTGGGTAATGAGCATTTTATTTGAAGGGATTGGGATTCTTGTTTGGTTGCTTACCTCCTATGCCATTTGTTTGATATATGTGTTCAACAACAAGCATGCATATAGAGAATTAAAGAGCGTTGTGATCGTACATACAAGCTCTGTTTCATGTATGGGTTTATGCATTACTTCATTTGTTTTGGACAGGATACCTTTCTGGTCTGGTGTAAGACTTGCAGTTATCTTCTGCTTAGTGATGCCTCAGTTTGAGGGTGCATGTCTTGCCTACCAAGGCCTTGTAGGTTCATTTATTGACAGGTTTGACATGCTAATGGAAGAGAGACTTTGTAAGAGAAGAACATTTTTGGATGTAGTAGACAAATACATCAATGAAAATGGACCAGAAGCTCTGGAAAAGCTCATTGCATCACAGGTTAGCAGCTTTATGACATAATTTGGAACAGTTCCTAGTGAAGTTTTTCTGTGATATTGCTTTCAAGATGAATTATGGAGCTTTAAGTTTCTTCAGGGAGAGTCAGATATTTTTGTAATACAGCGTGATAGGGAAAACATGAGGTTGTTTTAATTTCTTTTTAGTTTAAACTAGCTAGCCATTGGAATTTCACATGTTGTCTTTCTCTTACTCTTGTGGTGAAGAGTGTTCAATTTTCTTGATTTCTTTTCTCAAATTGACACCCCTTTCCATTAAAAATTGGAAACACTCTGAACATCCAGAAATTGCAGGTGTGCTGTAAACATTCAATTTCTTCTGCTCAAATTATGAATGTAGCATATTTTGTTGACTTATTTCTATGTTATACAGATGACACCACCAGAAGCAAGAGTGGAAAATAGATGCCTTGAGACTCCCCTCCTGAAGAAATCTGAGCAAGAATGGACCTGTGGCTTATGTAAGATGACTAGCGTTGGTGAGTCAACGCTGAATGCTCATCTTCAGGGCAGCATGCACAAGTCCAAGCTTGAGATCCTCAGAGCAATCTTGCTTAATGCAAAAGATACAGGATCGTCGCCTTTGGTAACTTGTGAAACTCAATAAGCAAGTTCTTTTGATTTAATTTTCTAAAGTATTGATTTCAAAATTGCTGATTTTGTTACTAGTATATGTATGACTATCTAAGAAAGTACTGGGATTTAGATATTACAAACTGAGCAGCAGTCCCTTATTTTGCCTTTATGCGTTTGAGCATTTCATAGCACATAAGCTTCTGTCAAGTTCTTCATCTTTACTGATCAGTTTAACTTCCTTCCATACCTCCCCACCGATCAATGTTAGCCAATCCCACTCTCACTTTTCCTTTTAGTTTGTTATGCTTGTTAAAAGTTCAATAAAAATCTGTTGACCAGAATTATTTTGCCATTTCTATTTGAAGTGGCAGGTGCAACACACACGTTCATTTTCCGCTGCTTGGGATCTGAGGGGAACATATGCAGCTGCTGAGTTTAAAGAGAGAATGCCACCAAAAGAACCAGAGAACACCCTCCTCAAGAAAGCTGAGCAAGAATGGACCTGTGATCTGTGTAAAGTTACTATGGCAAGTAAGTCAATGTTGAATGCTCATCTTCAAGGGAGCAAGCACAAGACCAAGCTTGAGTCCCCTAAAGCATGCTTACTTGATTCGAAAGATACAGGTCCCTCGCCTTTGGTAATTTGTGAAACTTAGTCAACCTATCACTTTGATTTTATTTTGCTTTAGTATTAATTTTGAATATGTTGCTTTTATTACTAGCGTGTGTAATTTAAATTTAAAGAAACTACTAGGATCTGAAATATGAGAAAATAAGTTGCAATCACTTATTATTCCTTAATACACTTCAAAGATAGCAGTCACTGGCTTCACTCAATTTCTTCATCTTCACGGAGCAGTTTAAATTCCTTTTACACCTCTCAACCTTTTTCGATTATACCAATACTTTTCCTTTCAGTTGTTATGTTTGTTCAAAGTCCAATGGTAAACTGTTGAGCAAGAGTGTCGTATCATTTTTATCTACAATGTCAGGTGGACAATGCACAGTCAATTCCTGCTGGGTGGGATCTGAAGGGAACATATGCAGCTGCTGAGGTTAAACAGATAATGCCGCCAAAAGAAACTGCAGAAAAGTCGGGCCCAGAGACCCCTCTCCATGAGAAAACCCATCAAGAATGGAACTGTGATCAGTGCAAGGTGATAACCACAGATCCGTTAACATTAAACGGTCATCTTCAATGGGGCGAAGACAATGCTAAACTTCAGACTATCCTGAATGAAAGCTTGCTTGATGCAAAAGATACAGGAACCATCTTACCTTTGGTAACTTGTGAATCTCGATCACCCATTTGTTTTGATTTTGATTATTCTCAAGTACTACTACTCCCTCTGGCCCGGCCTAAGCGAGACTTTTCATTTTCGCACATGTTTTGGAAAAGTTAAGTAAGAAAGAGAATAATATGTAGATGGGACTCTCTTCAACAATATTCTCTCTCTTACTTTACTTTCTATTCACTCTAACTATTTATTTTCTATTTCCAAAACACATTCGAAACTGAAACGTCTCGCTTAGGCCGGGACGGAGGGAGTAGTTTTTAAAACTGTTGCTTTTAATCCTGGAATATTTATGAAAATTTAAGAAATTACTTGGATCTTAAATATGAGAAACATAGCAAGCACAAGCAACTATTTCATCTTTACAGGCCAGTTGGTATATTTGTTCAATTCAAATGGAAGACCAATGAGGTCATTTATTCGATTTGCAATGGCAGGTGCAGCACACACAGCCAGTTTCTGCTGCTTGGGATCTGAACGGAACACTTGAAGCTGATAAGGATAAAGAGCTGATGCTACCAAAAGAAACTAAGGAAACGAGACTCCCAGAAACTCCTCTCTTCAAGAAAGCTCAGCAAGAATGGACTGAATTTATAACTACCGTATGTATGATAAATATAAGAAACTACTACGATCTGAAATATGAGAAACTAAGTTGCAATCCCTTATCTTTCCTTTATGCACTTAATAGATAGCAGTCACAGGCTTCTCTCAAGTTCTTCATCTTCATGGACCAGTTTAGTTTTAGTTGACACCTTCTTAACCTTTGTCAATTCTACCAATACTTTTCCTTTTAGTTGTTAAGTTTGTTCAAAGTCCACTGGTAAACTGTCGAGCAAGAATATTGAATCATTTGTATCTACAATGGCAGGCGGAGTATGCACAGTCAGTTCCTGCTGGTTGGGATATGAACGGAACACTTGAAGCTGTTAAGGATAAAGAGATGATGTCACCAAAAGAAACTGCAGAAATGCGACTCCCAGAAACCCCTCTCCTCAAGAAATCTCAACAAGATATGACTGGTGATATGTCCAAGGTTACTACTGAGAGTGAGTTAATGTTGAATGATCATCTTCAAGGTAGCCAACACAAGTCCAAGCTTGAGACCACCTTGAAAGCAAGCTTGCTCGAAGCAAAAGATACAGGACCTTCACCTTCGGTAGCTTGTGAAACTCAATTGTCAACCTATTTTTTAATAATGATATTGAATTTCTGCTTTTATTGCTGCTATATCTATGTTTATAAGCATTTCTATTCTTACATATACTGATATACCTATAATATCCTTATTTATTTCAATTTCTGCGGACAGTATAGTAATTTATTGGGTGGGTGTTCTGATTTTATTTACTTTCTAGTACTAAAAGATAAGAATCATGCTGAGTATGAACTACAAAATTAATATTGAATTCCTCTTTTGTACACTTTCATGACAATTATCACTGTTCCTTTCAGTTGTTATGCTTTGCCACTCTCAATAATCACTGTTCCTTTCAGTTGTTAAGGTTATTAAAAGTACAATGGAAAACTGTTGTGCAAGGTTAATTTGAATTTTCTATCTGCAACAGCAGGTGCAACACTTGCAGTCAGTTTCTGCTGCATGGGATCTGAATGGAACATATGCAGCTTTTGAGGAAGAAAAGATAATGCCACTAAAAGAAGCTGCAGAAAGAAGACTCCCAGCAACCCCTCTCCTCAAGAAAGATAAGCAAGAATGGACTGGTGATCTATGCAAGGTACCTACCGAGAGTGTGTCAACGTTGAATGATCATCTTGAAGAGAGCAACCCCAACTCCAAGCTTGAGACAACCCTGGAAGTAAGCTTTCTTGTACAAAAGATACAGGACCTTCACCTTCGGGAGCTTGTGAAACTCGACCAGCGACCTATTTTCACTCATTTTGTTTTGCACAAGTATTATTTTAAAAAAAGTGCCGGTATCATTTTATTTATAAAAAGAAACCAGTAGGATCAAAATTATGAGAAACTAAGCAGCAATCCTTTTTTCTTTAGGGGATGTTTACTTTTCATGATTGATAAGATACATGATTAAATGTTTTTATCCTCATTACTATGATTTCTCCAATCTTAACCTTGTAAAGAGATAAAGAATCAAACAGAATTAGCTCAAATGATAGAACTTATTGAGGGCCTTGGGATATTCCATAGTTCTGATTCATCTTAGTAAACAATGGATTAGCCAATCCTCAAAATTAAAATGCCCCCTTAAATACTTCAGAGCTGCCATGGGCTTCTGTCAGGTTCATCTTTGTAAACCAGAGTAACTTCTTTCACAACCCCTCTGCCTTTTGCTGATCTCACCCATAACTTTTCCTCTCAATTGTTATGTTTGTTCAAAGTCTAATGGTAAACTGTTGAGCAAGGATAGCATATCATTTATCTACAATGGCAGGTAGAGCGTGCACCTTCAATTCCTGCTGCTTGGGAACCGAAGGGATCATATGCAGCTGCTGAGGCTAAAGAGATACTGTCGCCAAAAGAAACTGCAGAAAAGTGGGGGACAGGGACCCCTCTCCTCAAGAAATCTTGTCAAGAATGGACCTGTGATCTTTGCAAGGTGACAACCCCGGGTGAGATATCGTTAAACGGTCATCTTCAAGGGCACAAACACAAGGCCACGCAAAAAAGGTCGAGAATGCTCAGCAAAAATGGTCGAAAATGGTCAAGGGCGCAAACACAAGGCCAACCCCGTGTGAGAAGTCCAGAGATCCCTCTTGTCGAGAATGCACAGCAAAAATGGACCTCTGATCCATGCAAGGTGATAACCAAAAATAAGATGACGTTAAATGGTCATCTTCAGGAGACAAGACACAAGGACAAGCTTGAGTTCACCATGAAAGAAGGCTTGCTTGAACTTGAAAAGCATGCTGCAAGCAAGGTTAGCAGATTTTCATGATAAAAACAGTTCTTACTAAATATTCTCAGCCATGAACTTTCTGCATTTGACTTTAGGTTTGTATGCTTTTGGACTAAAAACCAGAGATAGATAGAAGAAAAGTGTAACAGAATATGACATGGAACTTGGTTGTGCAGAGATATTGTGAGCTATTTTTGTAAATCATCTTGATTTAGAAGGAAATAATTGCATGCAGTTTGCAGCTCTTAAATCTCATTAGTCATGACACGTAACTGTGATGAATCTTAGTCTATAACTGACCCTATTATCTGGATTTGAGAAGATTAGAGAAATTTGATGATCAATGGTTTCAATCTTAAAATAGATTAACAACATGACTACCTGTTATCATGCATGAATATATGATTATAACCTCAGTACTGAGAAAAAGAAGATTGGTGTTTTCCTATTCGAATCCGTTTGTGAAGTCGCCAATATTTGCTTTTCCTATGGGAACAGAATGGACATGTTGAAGGGAGGGATTCCCATAGAGATGTCCAAGTTGTAAAATCAGAGGCTAGAAATGGTTCCCCGGCAGCTCTAAAAGAGGTAAGTTGTCTTGTGACTTAACCGCGATCTTAATAGTCAATGCTGCATTGGTTTGCTATAGTTTCATAGCAGCTGTTAAACTTTAGAGCAAGCATGTTAATCCATATACATTCACAACCGCATCTGCAGGTGCAGTATATGCAGCCAATTGAGGTTCCCGAATGTACATATTCCAATACTGAGGTTAAAGAGACGAAGCCACCACTGAAAGCAAGTCGCGCAGGAAATCCTCCCTTCAAGAAAGAACGGATTGTTAAGTCAGAGGCAAAAAATGGTTCATCGGCATTACAAGAGGTAAGTTGTCTTGTCATGATCTTTCTTAACATAATCAATGCTAAAGTGGTTTCTCCATATCCATTCGCAACTACTGCATCTGCAGGTGCAGTATGCACAGCCACTCGAGGTTCTCGGACAAACAAATGCCAATACTCTGAGGTTAAAGAGATGCCGCCGCCGCCGCCGCCAGAAGCAAGTCCTGCAGTAACTCCTCCCCTCAAGAAAAAACATATGCCAATACTGAGGTTAAAGAGACGATGCCAATACTGTGACGCCCGACTTTTCCTATTGGCATAATGTCCAAAGTGCATTCGGGTGGGAGGGTGGGTGTATATTCCTTTGTAGGTGTACTCTTTCAGAAGCTCCAATGTAATTGTTATCTCCATGTTGCTCCTGCACGAAAAAAAAAATAAAATAAAACAACATAAAAAAATAAAAAAAATACTCAATTCATAAAATACATCGAAGGAAAGAATTGAGTAAACAAAACCCTCGATTTATTAAGAGAAAAAAAGGAAACTAAAAATTCATTGGGTTGCCTCCCAACTAGCGCCTTTGTTTAAAGTCGTTGGCTCGACTTAGTCTTCTAGCTACAACTCTGAAACAAAAAATAAAATGTTAGAAAACTATACAAAAATAAAAAACAAAAAAAATCCTAAATTAAATAATCAGTTGCCTCCCCGGCAACGGCGCCAAAACTTGATGTGTAATTTTCGAGCTTTTATATTAATGGATTATTAACACACAAGTTTAATAAAATAGCTCTAATATTACAATCTATCTGCAAGAGTACAGAGTCGACTGTAGTACTTCGAGTGTCGAACCACAGGGAGGCGTAGGTTATTTAACAAGAATTGACAAAATTAAAAAAACTAAATTTACAAACTAAGGTACGAAAATGGAGAAAGATGTCACTCCAAGTTGCTCACGAGGCTTGTATTATTCTACACCTTTAACAATGAAACATACGAAGGGATTAAAACATCAACCTAATCGCGTGCACTGAACATGTTTGCGACGCATAATTCACAGTCAGCTGAACACTTGTTCCATGAATTAATTTTCAATGATATTAAATTCCTGCGGAAGCGCGGGAATAAAAGATCATCTACTATAGTCACCTACTTAATCCACTATCAAATTATCCTCTGAACAATTCTAATTCGATTGCAATCAAACAATCAATCATTCCTAAACTATGTTAAAGAGACAATAGCAGAAGAATTAACATCACTACGTTATTAGCCAAAAACATAGTGAATAAATATTGAGCACATTGTTGGACACAAACATATGATATCAATGGTGTGAAAACATCCATACAAGCCTAGATTACAACTTGGAGCAACAAAGGAAGCTTAGCCTAAACACATGGTGAATTTGCAATTAAAACCGTAGGATTTAAGCTCTTGATGAGTGGAGTTGGGATTTGGAGTCGGATCGTCGAAGAGTAGGCCGGACCTTCCTCCTCTCTTCTTCCTCCCTTTTCTCTCCTCTCCCGTCGTCTATCCCTCTCTCTCTCTCCAATCCCCCCTCTTTTTTCCAGAACAGTCGCATCACCTTTTTCTTTTTCTAATCAATTCCTCTCTCCTCCCTTTTTCCTTTTTCCACGCCTTTCTGCCTTTTTTCTTCTTGGAAAAGGAAACTGCCCGTATGAAACTGCCAATTTGCAGTTCAAATCACCTACCCGGCAGGGTAGATTTTTGCAGCTGAAATTTGACCCGGCCGGGTGGCCATCTTTGAGACGTTGCTGGAATTTTCGTGCCTCGCGAAAATCACCCGGCCGGGTGTATTATTGGGCATGAAATTAACCCGGCCGGGTGGCCAATTTTGAGAGCTTTCTGGACAGCTTTTTCACAATCCGAGCTTCATTCTTTGTTTCACCATTTATTTTTCTTCCTACACCACAAAACATACTTTTGAAAGCATCAAACTATATAAATCATGTAAAGTTAGGGGAATAAAAATGTACAATTTGATTCACATCATTACTTCTCTCAAATGCTTCCGCTAAGTAGTTGTCCTTCTTTTGAGTTCTTGTATCACTGGGATAATATTCATTTTTGAGTGGTTGATTGTTGAGATACTCTGATTTTATTCGAGCTATTCCCATTTGTTTCGAGCTATGGTCGAGTTGTGTTGTTTTCCCCCTTCTTCCCCGCTTCTTTAATATTCTCGATCAACCGTGACAAATACTGTGCTTTATATAAGGTGAAAGTCACGGGTGTGAGAGATTTGAATGGCTCATCTTGGAAGCAAACACAAGGCCAAGTTAGAATCACTAAAAAGAAGGAAGGGAAAGCCGGTTGTGTTAGAGATTAGTGGGACATTTAGACACTGGTGCATTCTATGTGTGAAGTGAAGCTGGCTACTGATGTTGATTTGGCTTCTGGGTTTTGATCTATGCAAAACCATTCTTAATACAAAAATGCAGAACCAAGCATACAAAAGTCATTTTTTGGTCATTGTAAGCTTATTTTTACGTCATTATAGTAAGGATGACATGAAATGATCTTAACATGACCTCAAACCCAAAGTTTATAATATGACCTAAAACTGCTTTACAATGACCCTCCGTGTTTTTGTTTAATTATTGACCATTGGATTATCAAATCTCATGGTCAGGATTTGGTCTGGATTTTGTATTGAGATCAAGTTTTGTATTGATCATTTTCCTATATATATATATATACATATATATATATATATATATATATATATATATACCTGTTAGGTTGAGATTTTTTAGCTTAATTGAGAATTGAGATGCATTTTCAGCCACTCATCCACAACATTTTCGAAATGTCAACTGCAAGTAGATTATGTCAACTCGGGGGTATTATCGTCAATAGCCTGCACATCAAATGTCAATAACTTATAGTTGACATTATATGTGTATAGTTGACATGAATTGTATATGTAGTTGACATTATATGTGTGTAGGTGACATGATTTATATATGTAGTTGACATGGATTGTACACATAGTTGACATTATATGTATAGTTGACATGAATTGTATATGTAGTTGACATTATATGTGTTTAGTTGACAAAAAAATATTAAAAAAAGTATTTATTGAATAAAATGTACCATGAAATTACCATTCTGCCCTTTCATAATTAATTTAATCTAAAAATATTTTCCATGTGGCAAATTCTAGACCACTCATTTAATAAAAATGAGTGGCTGATAATGCATCTCAATTTTCAATTAGGCTAAAAAATCTCAATTAATCACAACCCTATATATATATATATATATATATATATATATATATATATATATATATATTTGTATATGCATTATTGAATGCAAGGGATTGAAATATTGAATGAAGGGGATTTGATTTAGAAGATTGTTTCTGTGGAATGAAATGTTTTGAATCAAAGCATGCAGTTAACTCAGGGTTCCAATTGGTGTTATTGTTGTACTATGTCATTAGAAGTAACTAGTATTAACACCCGAGCTATGCACGGGACATAAGAGCTTCAAATAATGAATATAAAATATAATAAATATATAGAAAATAAGAATTGAAAGAAATATGGAGATTTAAAAAAACAGAAATGTACTTATCTTGTCTCACTCAAAATGAAGAAATTACTACTCCCCAGTGAATGAAACATTTATGCAATTTTAATTTATAATCTAAGTAAAGTAAAAACAATAAAATTAATGACAAAAATAAGATGTGTGACTAATGATCAAAGAGTATGAATTAATTAGAATAAGATTTACAAAAAAAATATATGTGTGAGTAAAGATGTTTATTGAAAGTGCTATGCAAGTCATTAATCCAAATAAAAGGTAAATTAATATATAAATTTAATAGCTTAATTTATAAAAAAATAATTTGAAAAAAATATATGGAATATTAGACATATCCACATTAAATATATGAATAATTTAAATCATAAAAATTTAAAACTTCTTTGAGAAGTCAAGTTAGAAAATTTGTATTATCCAATAGTCACATTTTAGTTGACTGTTTATTTATTTCTTTTAATTTCAGACCATAGCATAACTTGATATACATTTTCAAAGACTAAATGAATTTTTTATATTGGAAAGAATAAATTTCTTACTTCCCGCCACATATACGTATAAAAAGTAAATTACTACTATCACTTAAAATAACGATAATATTTTATGCATCTTGTTTGTTTTGAATAATGTGAGAATTTACACTACTCTTTATATTTAAAAGTATTGCAATAAATGATTAAATCTCAATTTTATCCTAAATAAATGGAAGGCAAACTAAACTCTCTAGCACAATTCCAATTTAACTCAAATATAAGGCTAATTAATATATAAATTTAATAACTTAATTATAAAAAAATTTAATGGTAGTGCACTATTTAAATGTGTTTTAACACTTCTTCAAGAAGTTAGCATTTTATTGGGCTATTATTTGCCCAATTGTTTTTGTCTTAAAAAATTATTTTTGAATAGAAGACACCTCATCTTTTCATTTTCCCTCCAAAAAGGGTATTTAGGACTTTTCATCAAACTTGCACTTTAGACTAGTATAGATTTTCTCTTTTTTAGAACATAAATTTTCTTTTCTACATTATTAAAGAAGAGAATAATAACAATATTTTAATTAGGACGAAGAATTATACTTTATAACATCATATTTTATCTCTCTCGTCCACATTAATTGATAGTATTCCCTAAATCCCAATCTAGCAAAGATGTACATATTCCACATTAATTGATAGTATTCCCTAAATCCCAACGTAGATGATCGCCTTTTTTATTTGTTCCAATCAAGATACTTATTACTAAAAATAGAAACATATTTATCAGTACTTTCTCTCTCCACTTCTCAAGAAAAAATAATATTATATAAAATCTGTGTCAGCCAATAAATGAGTCATTTTCCTTGCGATGGAGGGAGTACGTGTTTTTAGGGATATTAGTTCCTTTGTAAAATTTCGTGGTTAAGAGAGTGCAATAACATGCTTCCTTTATCAGAGTCCTTTGGTGCTAATTTATTATTTAATCATATAACACCAGCAAATCATAATCTGATTAGAGGTCTACATACAGTCGCAACAGTTTGAAACGAGAGCTTTTTTGGTGTAGAAATCAAGTTTTTTGGGAAGTGGGCATAGCAAGAGAAACTCCACCAGGTAAATCCTTCCACTGTTGAGTCACTGTCTTTATCTGTGTGTAAAACTGGACTCCAGCCTTACCTGATATATTCATCCCAACCCCATAAATTATTAGTAAATCAAAATCATGCATTTTCACACACAATCACAACATGTTAAGAGGAAACTACGCTTTTTTACCATAGAAATTGAGGTCGCCAGCAAACGAAGCCTTGGAGCCGGTAAATGAGAAGAAGGGCAATGGAACAGGAATAGGGACATTTATACCCACCTGAAATATGGAAACTTGTATTACAAACCAATTTTACAAAGTGGGTTTGATTCAGCTGGGTTTGATTCATCTGATAAGGCGGATGAAATTCGTAATTTTAAAATAAAACGATTTGGTACCTGGCCTGCTTCTATCTCAGTTTGGAACTTTCTAGCAACTATTCCGGATGATGTAAAAATAGCAGCACCATTTCCGTATCTGCAGAAACAAGGATGGCATGATTACTCAACTGTAGTTCTTTAATAAGGAAAAGTTGATCAAAGAAAAAGAGGAAGTACTTGTTTCTGTTGACTATGTTGATTGCCTCGTCCAAACTGTTAGCCTGATAAGCAGAAGATTATCAATCAGCGATGAAGTCACACGATGGATTAGAATTAGAGCTGTTAATGTTAATTTACCTGCATGCAAATAAGGACAGGACCAAATATCTCCTCCTGGAAGTCAAAATGAGGGATTAATGTGTGTTTGTGGAAAAGCTTTCAGAAAATTACGAGAAGATGGCCAAGATTTATTTATACCTTATAACATTCCATATCAGCTGTGACATCAGCTAAAATGGTGGGGCCAACAAAGTTGCCTTGTTCATATCCTGGAACCTTCAAGTCATCAAAGAAGGCAATGTAAGCATTTTGTGAGTGGGCAAAAAAGTTAAACATCATTAAGCATATTTGGTACATCTAAATTTGTTAAAAGTATTACTGTATTGTTTCCTAAATCCTAATTGTCTTCAGAAGAAACTATGCCGAATAGTTCTGGAATTCTTTCATGAAAAATACCTAGATCAATAGGGTGAATATTGTAATTTGGCATGCATTCTTCGAAGTATACTGAAGGATCTGTAGTCCAAATTCTGTTGCCCCCTTTATATTAGTTTGAAACAAGTATCTTGGACCTTTCACGACCAACATGATTTATAAAAACAAGGAGAATAAGTAATTCTCTTTGAAGTTCTCAATTCCCTTCTATGTTGACTTTCACCCTTATATATCGTGGAGAACTAAACATATCATGAAGAAGCTGGACAAAAGCTGTCGCATGCAAGTCATGCCATTTCGTGATTCTGAAAGTCACGGATAAGAAAGTACCTTAATGTTTCTCCCATCAAGCAGTAATCTTGCTCCACTTTCGACCCCACTCTGAACTAATCTGCATACTCTTTCCTTTGCCTGAGAAAATTTACAGTTAAAAGAAGTGAAGCTGGACAGAATTGGCGAGAATAATAAAAACAGACAGCTTCTGAGCCTTATGAGATAATAAGGGACTAGATGAATTGTAGATAAACATCTTTATCAATTCAGTATGAAGACTGGTAATTCACCTGCTTACTGATGACTGGACCGAGGTCTGCTTCTGGATCTGTTCCAGCACTAACTTTAAGGGCTTTGGCGCGCTCTACTATCTTTTCTTCCCTACGAAGATTTAAGGATTGATACAATTGTTAATCTTTTCATACTGAAATGACTGGATAAAGGCATGCATATTTTGAACTCTACATTTCCCCTGGTATAATGTTGAAGTATGCTAGATGACAAAATCTCCAGAGCATATCATTATCAACATATTTGAATCTATTGACCAATCATGTCCGCTAAAAATACATACAGCTTTTCATTACAAAGTTAGTCAACCTTTATACAGTCTGTCAAGAAGACTATGAGGAAGAATCTGAGAACAAGATGGTATAAAATTGATGGATATACCAGAATTTTGAATCTCCAACAAAAACAACAGTGCTAAGTGCCATGCATCTTTGTCCAGCAGCACCAAAACCAGCTGCCACTAATGCGTTTAGCGTGGCATCTATATTGGCATCAGGCATCACGACCCCATGGTTCTTTGCTCCCATATTGGACTAAAAGTTTGCCAGTGTGCACTTATTTTAGAAATCATTTGATCAAATATTTATCAAAAACTGAGGAAAAAAACCAGCATGCTCGTGAGTAGATCAACACACAGACCTGAACACGTTTTCCGCTAGCTGATGCCCTTGAATAGATATGCATGCCAGCCTTAAAAATGGGAATACATGTCAGTGCATAATCATCACATAACCAGTCATCAAGAGAGTTTTAAGTGTTACATTCAAGAACATTGGAAACAACATATTACAAGTATCTGTGCACAACCTTGCACATGAAAGCATCCGTGTGTGTGTGTGTGTGTGTGTGTGTGTGTGGTGAGAGAGAGAGAGAGAGCTGTGAAAAGAATTGGTGGGGGTGGGGGTGGGGTGGGGGAAAAGTCAAAGAGATTCATAAGATGATGAAAAAGGTCAAGATCAGGGTATCCATGAGTGAAGACAGAGTTTACAGGAGGTGTTAATGAGTACATAGGAGGACATGCATGTTGCCTCATTTCAGGTTGTTGTGCTGTTCAGAAAAGACTAACAAGAGTTCAGGAACCTTGGACCTCAAGAATATGACCTAAATGTGTTTGATAATTTTACCCATACACATCTGCTTTATATACTTCATATTCCACTCGAGATCAATCATTTTCTTTTTCCCTTCTCGAAGAAACTGGAAAGGTCTACCAGACACCAAATATGAAACAGAACGAATAGTCAATATAGAGGAGGGGAGGACTAACTGTATTTGAACCAACAAATGACACAGCTCTAATATCTTCATCATCACAAATTGCATTAACAGTGTCCTGAAAGAAAGAAAGAGCAACAAAATTCTGTTAGAACAACGGAGTGGTGTTTCTTTGACTTGTGACACACTGTTTTCTTAATTACAAACATATTTGATGGCATACACGAGGAAATACTTAAGAGGATTGAAATATGTGGGCATACATTGGTGCCATGGACAATGTTCAGAACACCGTCAGGCAAACCAGCCTCCATTGCTAATTCTGCAAGAATCATTGAAGCCCCTAAAAAAAGCAAGAAAGAAAGATGAGAAACACAGAAAAATAGATATATAGCAAGTGGAATAATAGCACAGGCGTCAAGACAATGCATATTTCTGAGATGAAGGGAAATCACCACTGTGTTTAGTGATCTCATACTATTAGAAGCAAATAAAAAAATGAGGTATACTTATATTCTTTATTAGTACTATTTTCTAAAAGGAGGAGTTAAAACCAAACTATCAAACACAAAGATATGCAGATGTGAGCACGAATTTACATCTTAAGTCTTAACAAATTGGAGTGGATAAGTGCCTGGGAAGCCAGTCAATCTCTTCTTAAGTTGTTAGTGTAACGGTGTCCTTTATGCCTAAACAATTATTTTGCAGAGTTATTTTGCTCAAAAAAAAGTTGGGTAAGGATCTACTGACTTGGTCAATACTCTCGATTTGATTCATACAAGAACAAAAAACTGATATTGTCTACATAATTCACATGCATGATATAACAGTAATAATCATTTCCTACTTAGTAACTTCAGTGGACAATGAGTTTTCATACATCCAAATATAAACACGACTCCACTAGCATGCTAGCAACAACTTATATCTGAAAGTCTGGGTCTGATCAGCACATACGAGATAAGATTGATTTTCATAAGTTTAAATCTATAAGCATGTATGACCTAGTTATCTGTAATATAGTCTAAGAACTACTGCTTCCAACTAAACTTCTTCTGGGTTTTCATGCACAAGAATACTATATTAAAATATATCAATAGAATACTTTAAAAGAATATAGCACCTGGATCTTTTTCAGATGGCTTTAGAACAAATGTGTTTCCACATGTGACTGCAACAGGAATCATCTGCCACGTAACATTAAAAAGAAATGACTTCTTATGAACAATTTTTCATGTCAGCACTTCTATCTCAAAAAATTGAAATGAAATTCAGAAGACGGTCATATGTATTTCTGAATTAAAGGGCAACAAAAAAAAGGCTTTAGTTTATGGAAATATCTTGAGAATAATATCAAAGAGAGGAAAACATACCCATAAGGGAATCATTGCAGGGAAGTTGAACGGGCAGATCCCAGCACAAACACCTAGAGGTTCTCTAATGCTATAGGTATCGATTCCATTTGAGACGTTCGATACATACTCTCCCATCTGTAGAGTTGCCATGCCACATGCATGTTCCACCACCTCTTCAAGGAAGATCATCATAGCAAAGACTCAACAACAAGCAATACATTGTCTATCTGAGAAAGAAAGAGAACAAACAGAACACTAACCTAGCCCTCGGAACACATCTCCTTGAGCGTCCTTTAATGTTTTTCCTTGTTCTGTTGTAATGCTCAAGGCAAGCTTATCCTACATTAAGAATCCATCCTTCTTATCGTCAATATCAACCACATAAAAAAAGAAGTTAGTTGATAGAATTAACCATGTTTTTACGAATGAGTTCTTGGAGCTTCAACATGACGCGCTGCCGTGTTGTAATAGGTGTGTTCCGCCAGGATGGAAATGCCTCTTTTGCAGCAGATACTGCAGATTTGAACTCCTGTTTTGTTGTCAGAGGCACTTGTGAAACAACCTCTTGGGTTGCCTACATTAAAAAAATCAAGTAAGAGGGAGTCGACACAAAATGTCAAAAGAACAGTTACTAACTCAAACATGCAAATGCTCACTTACAGGATTTATGACATCAATGGCGTCGGAGGAATGTGAGTCTACAAACCTACCTCCAATTAGATTTGGAACCCTCTGCACAGACATGAATTCTCAGGCGCATAAGCAACGAAAAATACATTTAGAACTTTACTGACATTACTGAATGCAAGTATTTTCTTAAACCTACAACTATTGATTTATGGGAGAGCTAGTAGTCGAAAATCACTAGTCCAAACTCCAATCCACGAGCGTTTCCCATGCCCCATTGGTCATGCAAGGCTAAACTACAACAATTTGTCTCTCCAAATGTGATTTGTGAACCATCCCAAGAGACTTACTTAGAGTGCAGCTACAGGTAACAGATACAGATTTCTCACCATGGCATCACAATTCACATACATACATGCAAAGCACACAGTCGTATGATTCAAAAACCTGCACACCAACCTTCAAAATTTGCTCACTCTACTCTCAGTTCTAACTTCTAACAACTAGAAAAGAAGCAAAAAAGTACTAACAATTACCAGTTCCTCCCAAATTTCAACAAATAAAAAAGTAAAATACAATCCAAGAACTCACCAGCGAGCTGCCAGGCCTCGAAGACTGCTGAGCAACAGTCGAGAAACGAGAATTTACAGCCCCAAATATCCCGGGACTCAACCTCCTCATATTTCTCGCTACATTAAACCAATTTCAGCAGCACACTTTTTTAAATAAAGCACCACACATGCACACCAAACAGCTAAAATAGAAATTCAAATCACACGATCCATAATTTGAAGATGCAACTCAATCTAGTCATCCAGACTCAACCTAAACAAACAATCAATACTGAAAACAAGCAAAAACCTATATCCATCTAACCAGCAGTATTCGTGAGCTCATCAAAATTACAATCTGGTAGTGTGAAGATTGAACTAGTTACCTCGCTGGATCGAAAACTTCAACATTTCTAGTTTTGGTTGAAGATTTTTGCCGAAGAAGTGAAAATGCAGCGTGCCACTCTCTCTCTGCTTATTTTTTATACGGATCAATCATTTTTATAGGTTATTTTGGATTAATTTATTCGATGCTGAGTTGGATTTCTTTTGCACTAGTGTTTTATATTGGTAATCTTTATCCATTTGGTGAGAGAAAGGGATCATTTTACGAACTAATTGCATTTCTTTATTAGGTAGTTTTATTTATTATGTGCATGATTTACTTTCTCTTTTGTATATTTTGTTTTTATTATCATAAATTTGTTTATGAGAATAATGATTGAATGTATCATGATCTTTATTCTTTTATGAGTTTATTATCTCAATAACAAACTTGAATTTCATAATTTATCCATTTTATTCTCTGCAATTGTTTGGGTTAGTAATGTCATAGTTTGATGAGATTAAGCAATTTCGAAGTGAATACGAGAAATACAGATATTTTTAAATTATAAATGAGAAAAAAAATCTAGACGGGGGATATTCCTATCAAAATCTTTCTTGTTCTTGCAAATCTGACTACTTTTCTTATTTATAATAACTAAATCGAATATAGAAATTTATTAATTAGAATCAAGTTACTTTCTTTATCTATAATTAAAACAAAACAAAATAAAATTTTAATAATTGAAAATAAGAATACTTTGTCGTATCACAATCGTAGTTAACACAAACATGGCATTATATCATTTCTTTTAAGTTGTCAATGTAATTAATCACTTTCAGACGTATGAATTATACTCCCTCCGACTCTAAGAATACTTTCTCGTATCACAATCGTAGTTAACACAAACATGGCATTTATACTCCCTAAACTCTATGCAGTAGAGCATTTCTTTTCAGCACAAAATTTAAAAAAAATTGTTTTAAATAAGTGAAGTAAAAAGAGAATAAAATAGAAAGAAAAAAAATAGAGGGATAAAGATAGAGTAAAGTAAGAAAGAGTAAAATACTTTTTGTTAAAAAAGAAAATGACTCGTGGCACAACCTAAAAACGAATATGACTCAGCTACGTAGGGACGACGAAGACAAAGGGGAGTAAAGTTTTATTTAGGCATGAATTATAGGGTTTCACTCTTTTGAGTTTGCGACTTCAATTCATGACTACAATTCCCAACTAAAAATCTCCCAAATCACTATGAGTATTTTTCTTTGAATTTAATGAACAACATCAACATAGTTGGATGTTAAAAGAAAAAAAAGGAGTTCACAATCATCAATCAATCTTGCTCAAATTGGGCTTCTCCACGAAGCGCATCGTGAATTCCCCAACTTTTTCCACGGTGCCTCTCTTCCCGGCCATCAGTGTCAAACCATATCAAAAGGGAATATCCCACAAAGAGAGAAGATTGCACAAAATCAGTGATAGACTAGGATTGATTACATTGTATTAATTCCTAGAATAGATTGATTACAATTTATTGTAATTACCATAGATAGGGAAATAACTTCCCTATAAACTGAGGGGCTGTAAATAGTTGATTAATCAAGCAATACAGACAATCTTCCACTCTTAATTCCTTTTGCCAATATGCAAATCATCTCCTCTCTCGATTACCATCTCTAAGATGGTATCAGAGCAGTATCGATCATGTGGATCGGTCACTAACGTGACACCTTCCGCAGAAAACTTCACAAATACAAAAATCGTGAGTACAATCCAAATACCCCATATTCTCGATTCTGAATAACTCCTTGAATGCATATCAAAGTTGATTGCTCAATACAAAGAAACAACCTACCAGCGGTGCAACGAACAACATGCCGCCGCTGCTGGGAGAGGATCAACATCCTCCATCAATGTTGCAACCGGGACAAAATCAGTCCCTCCAGCCACCGAAAGAAGATCTGCAGCACAAGCAGCGGCCGCCGCTGTGAGGAGAGAGCCAACGGCTGCCTACGCCGGGAAGGAACTTACCACCTTCGTCACGCGTCGCCAACCTCCATCAGCTATCTCAAATCAGCAGCCTGCTATCCAGGCTTCAGTATCAGTTTCTGGTCAGATTGGTCAGAACCAAATAAGAAAACAGCAGCTTAACACTTCAATTGCCGCTCAATTGCCGCCGCATACAGCTTCCCAGCCACTTTCCCTTCACCAGCACCCTATGCCTTCATTGCCCACTCAACAACCTCTGCCAAATATTGGCAGCCAGTATATGCCCCTCCAACCGCCACCGCCACTGCCAAACCAACCTCCATCATATGCCGAAGTGGTATCCAATTCCGGCGATAGAGACAAGGCAGCAAGGTTCCCCACTGAAGAGGACTCGGCGGAGAGAACGGCTGGGGTTTCACTGAAGGGGGAGGCAGCTGGGTTTCATGGAAGAAACGAGATCCTTTCCAATAAATCCTCCAAGTTTCAACCCTCACAAATCGGCCCCAAACCTTCCCGAAAATCCCAATTCGAACCCCAAGCCGAAAATACCTCCCGAAATCCACCCCCAATCTCTCAAAAATCCGCCTCTGACCCCCGAGCCGAAAATACTTCTCTGATTCTACCCCAAAAATCCCATAAAACACGAAACCACCCCAGAAAACCTGAAAATTTCACTCTGGACCCCCACAAAACCCGAAACATCCAATCTGACCCCCACACAGCAAAAACATTACAGATTGCACCCCAAATTTGTGAAAACCTTGGAAACCTACCATCTATATCTTGTAAAAATTCCTTTGATGCCTTAGCTTGTTCCTCTATGTCCCAAACAGGCCCTAAAGATACCCATTGGATTTTTGATTGTGGCGCAACTGACACGATGTCGTTTGATGCATCTGATTTTCAAACTATCTCAAAATCCACCAAGTCCTATGTCCAGACGGCCAGTGGGGACCTAGCCCGGGTCCAAGGGGCAGGCACAATTAATATTTCGCCCACTTTATGCCTATCTAATTGCCTTTTTGTGCCATCATTATCACATAAGCTCCTCTCTATTAGTCATGTGACTAAAGAACTGAATTGCAAGTTACTGATGCAACCTCAATTTTGCATGCTACAGGATATCAAGACGGGGACGATAATTGGGCGTGGCACTGAGCGCAACGGACTGTACTATGTGGATGAGATAGCCCAACAGAGTGTTGCAATGCTGACTCACGGACCAACGGACAGGCAGGCTTGGCTTTGGCATCGTCGGTTAGGACATCCATCCATAGGGTATTTACGCATGCTTTTTTCCTAAGTTAGCGACCTCTATGAATTCCTTCCATTGTGAAACTTGTTTGCTAGCCAAAAGTCACAGACATACTTTTAAGTTGAATAATACAAGAATGAAAACTCTTTTTGCTTTAATACATTCTGATGTTTGGGGCCCCGCTCCTATTACTGGGGGACAAGGTTTTCGATATTTCGTGCTCTTTATTGATGACTATTCTCGCATGACTTGGATTTATTTCTTGAAACATAAGTCCGAAGTGTTTGACAAATTCACTGAATTCTTTACCCTAATCCAAACTCAATATCACCAAACAATTCAAATCCTTAGGTCAGATAACGGGGGGGAGTTTGTCAACGGAAAAATGCAAAACTTTTTCAGGGAAAAGGGATTAGTTCACCAAACATCATGTGCCTATACTCCCGAACACAATGGGGTTGCAGAAAGAAAAAATCGATATATCTTAGAAATCACCCGAGCCCTTCTCCTTGACTCCAAAGTACCCAAGTCCTTTTGGCCCGAAGCTGTAGCTACATCAGTGTACCTTATGAACCGCTTACCCACTGGGATCCTAAACTTCAAAACTCCCCTCGACATTTTTTCCCAACACTTTGAACTTCCATCATCCTTGTCTTTAGAACCCAGGGTGTTCGGGTGTACTGTCTTTGTTCATATCCCTAAACACGAACGTACCAAATTTTCCCCATGTGCCCTAAAATGTATGTTTCTTAGCTATGGAAAAAATCAGAAAGGGTATAGGTGCTATGACCCAACCACTCGCCAGATACATACCACCTTGAATTGTGATTTTGTGGAAGGAGAATTCTTTTACAGCCAATCTAGTAGTCAGGGGGAGACACCAACTTCAGATGAACATCCGAATAGTGACTTACTAAATTGGCTACCTACACCCATACCCAACACTGTTCCAAGGGAAAACCACTCTGGGGGAGAGTCATCGCCAGATCCTGTCACAGAGGTTGGTCCAACAGACGAGGTTAACAGCACCACCGGGCCGTCAAACCCAGTAGTACAGAACGAAGTGCAAAGTGACATTGACCAGAGATCAACCCCGGCTTTGAATCCTGAGGTACATAATTCCAATATTGATAGCATTTCTCCTGAAAGTACTAATATGGATAGGAACAATGAGGCCGAATGTGGAACGAGTAGAGGTGATGGAGATACGGAACAGTCATATGAGCTACCTCCAAGAAGTACAAGAGGAGTCCCACCTCGGAGGTACTCACCAGATTGGAAAGGAAGAAGGGGCAGATATTCTATGGCGAATACCGCACAAGGACAATTATCAGAAATGGCCCGAGCATTCGAAGCCGCCCTGTACGAAGAAGAGAAAATTCCTCTATCATTTGAGGAGGCATCAAGACACAAGCACTGGAGAGAAGCTACGAAGAAAGAAATAGATGCACTCATCAAAAATGAAACGTGGGAGAAGTGCACATTACCTAATGGGAAGAAGCCTGTTGGATGTAGATGGATTTTTACCATCAAAAGAAGAGCAGATAGTTCAATCGAGAGATACAAGGCGAGGCTTGTGGCGAAAGGATACACACAAGTATATGGAATAGACTATGAAGAAACCTTCTCCCCAGTTGCCAAGCTTAACACGGTTCGAGCTTTACTGTCTGTAGCAGCATGCAAAGATTGGCCCCTACATCAGTTCGACGTCACCAATGCCTTTCTTCATGGAGAATTAGAAGAAAATAAAGAAGTATATATGGAAGTGCCACCGGGTTGTGCGGCAGATTTCAGAACAGGACAAGTGTGTCGTTTGAGAAAAACATTGTATGGACTAAAGCAGTCCCCAAGAGTCTGGTTTGGAAGATTTTGTCAGACTATGGCCAAACAAGGGTTCAAACAGAGTCAGTCAGACCACACACTCTTCACGAAAAAAAGGGGAGACAAGATTACATGCCTAATTATCTACGTAGACGATATGATCATCACAGGGGATGATAGTGAGGAAATTCAAAGCCTGCGAGAGAATCTATTCAAGGAATTTGAAATGAAAGATCTTGGAGCATTGAAATACTTTCTTGGAATTGAAGTGTTAAGATCGAGGCACGGAATAATTCTAAGGCAAAAGAAGTACGTCCTTGATCTATTGGCAGAGACGGGCCTATTGGAGTGCAAACCGGCAGAAACTCCCATGATCCCAAACCACGGCTTGAAGATAGAAGAAGGAGCCGTACTTACAGATCGTTAACGGTATCAACGATTGGTAGGGAAGCTTATCTATTTATCCCACACTCGGCCAGATATTACTTATGCAGTTGGCATAGTTAGTCAGTTCATGCACCAACCACAAGCTGACCACATGGATGCCGCCTTGAGGATTGTTCGATATCTGAAAGGGACGGTAGGATATGGAGTGTTCTTAGCTAAGAAAGAAACTCTAGAAATCGACGGATACACCGATGCAGATTGGGCAAGTAACCCCGTCGATAGAAAGTCTACATGAGGCTACTTCACCTTCGTTGGAGGCAACCTTGTCACTTGGAGAAGCAAGAAACAAAAGGTGGTGGCCTTGTCTAGTGCAGAAGCTGAGTTCAGAGGAATCAAAAGTGGACTTATGGAAATAATGTGGTTAAGGAGGTTGTTAACGGAAATTGGCTACCCACCTACGAGGAAAAGTCAATTATTTTGCGACAACAAAGCAGCAATCAGCATCTCAGAAAATCCGGTGCAACATGACAGAACTAAACATGTGGAAGTTGACCGTCACTTCATTAAAGAAAATCTCGAGGCAGGTACCATTGAGTTCCCATTTGTACGATCAGAAGAACAGTTGGCAGACATCTTGACCAAGGCAGTTCATCCGAAAGCTTTCAAGGAGATTTTAGGCAAGTTGAGTATCGGAGATACCGTTTCTCAACTTGAGGGGGAGTGTCAAACCATATCAAAAGGGAATATCCCACAAAGAGAGAAGATTGCACAAAATCAGTGATAGACTAGGATTGATTACATTGTATTAATTCCTAGAATAGATTGATTACAATTTATTGTAATTACCATAGATAGGGAAATAACTTCCCTATGAACTGAGGGGCTGTAAATCGTTGATTAATCAAGCAATACAGACAATCTTCCACTCTTAATTCCTTTTGCCAATATGCAAATCATCTCCTCTCTCGATTACCATCTCTAAGATATGCCGTTCTTCAGCAACAGTATGTCGCCGGCCTCCACCGCCTCGCACTCGTCGCCCCACAGCTGGAAGTTCACGGCGGCGACCAGAGCGAGGCAGGTTTTGCGCTGGTTCTTCACAGTCACGTGGCCTTTCTCGACGACTATGAATTTCGCGTTGATGTTGTTTTCGGCGGCTGGCTGGGACGATGCTTTTCAGCGGCTGCAGCTGCACCGTCGTTTCGCCCTCCATCGGAATCGGTTGTGGGATTTTGTGGTCCGTGTCGTTTGATCGAACACTTGGTGACCCAAATTTGCAGTTGAAAACACCTCCAACCATACACCCAACATTGTTACTCCAAAGATGGAGTAGCAATTTACCAAACGCAAATTATTTCTGATAATTGCAAATAAAGCCCTCTTTGTATTGCTAAATTATTTCTGATAATTGCAAATAAAGCCTCTTTGTATTTTCGAATAGAGGAAGGAGAATATCTGGAAGAACTTATTTGTTGAAGAAAGATGAACAGAGAGATGAACCAGAAACATTTAGAGCATCCGCAGCGGTGACGGTCGTCGCCACCGCCGTCCGTGCCAGCGGCAAGGAGAAGGGTCGCCGCCGCTGCGCTCGCGCCGCTGGCACGGCGCTGCTCGATGTATCGAGCACGTCCGTGCCAGCGGACGCACACGTGGCGGCACGGGATTGGGCAACGGCGTAGCCGTTGCATTCAAAAAATTTTTTTTAAAAAAATCGGTATTTAATTATAAATAATGCTAAAAAATAAAAAAAAAATTATTTTCCAAATCCCAAAAATATGGCCGTTTTTTTCCCGTTTTTTCTGAATTTTTTTTATTTTTTTTTTATTTTTTTTCCCAAAATCATCTATAAATACACACATTCATCAGTCATTTATCACATCAATTCATCTCTCATTCATCTCTCATTCATAATTCTTATACAAACTATCAACACATTCAACCTTCACTCAAAACATCAAATGGATTTCACTCATCTCATGGCGGAAGCGGAGCGCGAAGAACAAGAATACTACGGACAACATCGTGCCGCTTACGAAGCATATGTCGCGGCGAATACCCCCGCTCATCCTCCTCAACGCACTAGATCAAATCGCCGCTATATCCATCGTGACCGGGAGGGAGCCCACGAAAGGCTCGTTGCCGACTACTTTGCCGACCATCCGCGGTTTCCGGCAGATTACTTCAGGCGCCGTTTTCGCATGTCAAAGCGCTTGTTCATGCGAATTGTCAACACATTGTCCGCACGTGTTGAATACTTTCAAACAAGTGTAGATGCAGCCGGCCGACAAAGTATCACGGCGTTGCAGAAGTGTACGTGTGCCATCCGACAACTCGCTACTGGGCAAACGGCCGACATCTTCGACGAGTATTTGCATATCGGTGAGTCCACTGGAATCCTTTGTTTAAAGAATTTTTGCGAGGGCGTTCGTTCTGCTTTTGGGGATGAATTCCTTCGGGCACCCACAACCGATGATTGCCAACGGTTGCTTCGTCTTCACGAATCAGTCCATGGCTTTTCCGGAATGCTTGGCAGCATTGACTGCATGCATTGGAGGTGGAAGAATTGTCCGACTGCTTGGAGGGGGCAACACTTAAGCGGTCACAAAGGCGGTGGCCCAACACTTATCCTTGAGGCGGTCGCCGACTATCGCCTATGGATTTGGCATGCATATTTTGGCGTTGTCGGATCCAACAATGACTTGAACGTGCTCTATTCTTCACCACTCTTCAATGATGTGATGAATGGTGTAGCACCGGCGATCGACTTCACCATCAACGGAAATACATACCGAATGGGTTACTATCTCGCCGATGGTATCTACCCAAGGTGGTCGACGTTCGTGAAGACGCTCCACAACCCGCACGACCCGAGACGGGTTCTTTTTGTGCAGCGTCAAGAGTCAGCGCGGAAGGACGTCGAAAGAGCCTTCGGGGTCCTTCAAGCTCGATTCAACATTGTGAAGGCCCCGGCTCGGCTGTGGTACGTGAATAATATCGCCGACATCATGTTCACGTGTATTATATTACACAACATGATTATAGCCGACGAAGGGCCGAGGGCGGCTAGCTTCTACGACGAGGACGAAGCCGGAAGCTCAACAGCGAGGTCTCCCCCACGCCGAGGCGAGCATACGACGGTTGGCCAGAGGATCGAGACAAGACACACAATGCGCGATACTCGAATCCACAATCAACTACAAGAAGACCTAATCAACCACATGTGGACGAAATTCGGCAACGAGTAGTGGTTTTTTTAATTTTTAGGATTTTAATTATGTAATGTTTAATTTTATTTGTCATTTGTAATATTTATTGTGGTTTTTAAATGAATTTTAATATTATGGAAATGTTATTGTTTAATTGAATTTTAAATTAATTGTGCTCGTCCTTGCGGAAGAGCACAGTTGTGGGTGTTGTGCTCTTGCCAGAGAGCAGACATGAATAGTACCACCCGGGCCCACAACCGTGCCGCTGGCAAGAGCACAGTTGTGGATGCTCTTACGCCTTTTTTTTAGGTTTTTATATGTAGGTGTCAAATGGGTTTTGGGCTGATAATTTTAGTAAATAAAATTAATTTGATGGGAGATGGCGCAGATTAGAAATTGGAGATTGACATAATTTAATTTTTTTTATACTACTAATTAACTAATAATGTGGGCAGTCGGCGCATAAGTTTTATAAGTTGACACATATTTTTAATTATTTGAAATTCATTTTATAAGTTGGCACATATTTCTAAGTCTTAGATAAATTATTAGTATGAATTATTTTTTTTAATAATATGTGATTATATATAACATGATTTAATACTATAAGTAAATAAATCAAATAAATTATTGTTAAGTGTTGTGGGGTTAATGTGTAATTTAGATAAATATGTAGGTAAGATTGAAAATGTAAAAAAAGTAGGAGAATATCGAATATTCTTTTGGGTTTAGTGTAAATGGTTGGCCTAAAATTACGAATTGATATGACATATACTGAAAAATGAGTTTGAGTTTGGTGTAAATGGTTGGAGATAGCTTAATCAATTCCAAACGTAAGAAATATAGGACTACTCGAGGTTTATAAATGAAAATTTGGAAAAAAAAAATGATGAATTTATCAGAGTTAATTTTATAACATGGCAAATAGTAATATAATACTCCATCCGTCCCAATAAATATGCAACATTTGGTTTTCAACACGAGATTTTATGCAGTGTTATTTTGTGAGTTAATAAAGAAAAAATAAAGTAAGAAAGAAGAAAAAGTAGAGATAGTGTTGTTTCCATTTTAGGAAACGTTTCATTATTATTGGGATAACCAAAAAATGAAAAAATTTCATTTTTAATGGGACAGAAGGAGAGGGAGTATAAAAAAATTTGAAATTTGAATACTCCTACAAAATAATGAATTAATTAAAATACACGAAATTCAGTGAGAGCAAAGGTGAATCACATCTCTTGAGTCATTTTCTATCATTAAAGAAATCAATACTTTAATTTAATATTTTATTTTTAATTATTTATTATATAACTATTAATTTATTCAAAATTATTTATTTTTTTATTCTCAAACTTATGACGATATGAAAAAATAAACGAGACTATTAATAAGTGGCGAAGGGGGTACTAGTTAATTCAACACTCAACAACCACATATACTGATCGATACACATAGATATACTCTACAAGACTAATCTACTACACAAACTTCTACCAATTCTTACTCTTGAACACAAATACAAACAAAATAAAATTCAAATCATCAACACGACTACAACACCAAGCCAAAAAATCGAGCCACCGACGAGCTCAAGCTGATACTGCAGTCAGAAAAGTGACTCACCTAAAAGTGTAAAGTCCAGTGAGAGCCATCCAACTGCGGGATCGAAGACATTCCGTCGCTATTCGGAAGATCTCGA
Organism: Salvia splendens; assembly: GCF_004379255.2. Taxonomy (NCBI): domain Eukaryota; kingdom Viridiplantae; phylum Streptophyta; class Magnoliopsida; order Lamiales; family Lamiaceae; genus Salvia; species Salvia splendens. The sequence goes on along the minus strand of NC_056043.1, from coordinate 31,860,465 downwards.
GATTGTTCTAAAGATTCACCATCACTGCTTGGGAAATCCTTTGAAGCTACTAATGGAATAGGCATCCCATCATGACTCGGGAGATCATCATGGAGTGGTAGAGGCACCCCTTCTCCATTCGAGAAATCCCTCAAATGCAGCCCCAGTGACACGTCGTTGCTTGTGAAGTCCATGGATGGAAATGCGTGGACGTCTCCACTGTTGCTCTGTGCATCATATGCAAGTAACGAAGAAGATGCTCCGCTGCTGGGGAAATCCTTCCACTGCTGAGTCACGGTTTTGATCTGCGTGTAAAACTGAAGACCGGCTTTACCTGCAGCGGGTAAGAACAATAGTTATGAACCATTGTTTGGCAATGGATATCAGAAGCTTGATGTTTTTAGTGTCTTACCATAATGGTTGATGTCGCTGGTAAACGAAGCGTTTGAACCTGTAAAAGAGAAAAGAGGCAATGGGGATGCAACTGCCACATTTACACCAACCTGGATTCAAATAAATCAGTATCACAACCAAACACTAAGCAGAGATTTCTTCATGAAAAATCAGTAGCAAGTCTAAAACCACAGAACATCGTCCGTCTGGTAAGTAGATGAGCTAAATCAGCTGAATAGACGAAGTTGAAATTGATTTTGGAAAAGAGTGAGCTACTATTATAATTTAAACAGAAGTACTCAGCAAGTGTTCCGAAAGCATTGCAGGAAAATCCTTACCTGCCCACACTCTATCTCAGTCTGAAATTTCCTTGCGGTGGCAGATGAAGATGTAAAAATGGACGCTCCGTTTCCATGTCTGCACCACGTAAATAATTAGGTTATGTCAAGCAATATAAAAAACTGAACTCTTCAGAAAAGCCAAGCTCACTGACTTGTTTCTGTTAACAATGCCTATTGCCTCGTCTAAACTCCCAGCCTGAACACAAAGAAGGTCCGGAAGAGAAAAAATTAGTCAACATACTAAATATTTGCAGCGATGAAGACTATTTACAAGACGGGAATATATACAACCTGCATGCAAAGAAGAATTGGACCCAAAATTTCTTCCTGCGTATTTAGATTAAACGTTATTTGACTTATTTCCATAAAGCAATGAGCTAGGAGTCTTCTGAAGATAGTTTACCTTATAGCATTCCATGTCTTCAGTGATATCAGTTAGAATTGTAGGACCAACAAAGTTTCCAAGCTCATATTTAGGAACCTATTTTTTCATCATAAAACTATGAGTAAATATGATCAACCCATAAAACTACCTCGTAGTTCAAAAAACAGTTTGTTGGGGATTCAATAAAAGGTATAGTAGTTAACAGCTCAATAACAAAGGTTTAGTAAAAATTTGGTGACTATCCAAGCATTTTTGACACTGTTGAATGAATATAAGGTGCCTACAACTATAATACAGGCATTCATAAAACAAGGGGGGACTAACTAAAAGATTAGAAGATCTGAAGACGCACCACAACTTTTCTCCCGTCAAGAACCAATCTAGCACCATTATCTACAAATGTTTGGACCACCCTGGATATTCTTTCCTTGACCTGAAGATCAGAGATAACACTTTTAAAATCAATAGAGCCTCATTATTAGCAGCAATTCTTACAACCTGCTTGATTATTCAGATGCACACATTAACTGTACAATCTGTAGTAAAAAAGGAAAAATATATATATATCCATCGGTGCACCTGCTTGCTGATCACTGGACCTAGTTCCACTCCTGGTTCGATCCCTGCATCTACTTTGAGTGCCATGGCACGCTCCACCAGCTTACCTTCCCTGAGGAAATTGAGCCAGCACTAACTAACTAAAAGTTTCCCCTAGTAACTGTTTATCTCATGCCAAAAACAACAGGAAATACATAACCACTATATATGGATGAATATACAAGATTCTTACTAAATCATTAGTACAATAAGTTTCCAAAAAACTTGTGGGCCCTCCTGGCCTCTCCCCCATTCCCCACCAACAGGATTCATTTTAATAATCATGAATAAAGATAGCATACCAAGACTTAGAGTCTCCAACAAAGATAACAGTGCTGATTGCTGTACACCTCTGTACAGCAGAGCCAAAGCCAGCACAAACCAAAGCATTTATAACAGTATCCATATGTACATCTGGCATGACTACCACATGACTTTTTGCACCTACATTACTCTGAAATAACAACGAAAATCAGCTGCAAATGCAGTCAAAACTATCAAGAGCAAATTGACGCTAAAAAAGAAGTGAACTTTCACCTGAACACGTTTACTGTTGGCAGATGCCCTTGCATGAACATACATTCCAGGCTGGAAATAAAAAGTCATGTGAGACTATAACAACATGCCGTAATTACCTTCGACTACCAAATAACTGCAGAAGCTAGGTAGTAACTATCAAAATAACTGTGCGCTTTTTTGTCTCTACTGAACCACCAATAAGAAAAATCTTTAGTTGCTGATGAAATATCACTCTAGAATATCAGCAAGGCACAAAATAGAAACCATTACTGTCAGAAAATGCAGAAAACAGCACTCTAGAATATTAAGTTAGAGTATTAACCATCAACTTTATGTTATTATGTAGTATAAAATAAACCAAAAGCATGACTGTAATAATGGAGTGCTCATTTCAGTTGGAAGAAGCTCGGCTAGAAAGGAGTTCGGTAAGCTCGGCTTACCGAGCTGGAACTAGCCTGGAACTAGCCGAGAAGAAGAAGAAGAAGGCAGAAGTCGGTAAGCTCAGCGGTAAGGAAGCTCGGTATGGAAGCTCGGTATGGAAGCTCGGCGTTGAGCTGGAATGAGCCGAGAAGGAAGAGTTCGGTTGTAAGCCGAGAAGGAAGAGTTCGGTTGTAAGCCGAGAATGAGTTCGGTATTGAGCCGAGGAAGGAGCTCGGTCTTGAACCGAGAAGGTAGAAGCAACCTAGCCGAACTAGCCGTTGGAGCAGCAGTTAGTTAGCTGAGATGTAGCGGTTATTCTTCTTGCTTTCTTGATTCTTCTTGTAGTTAGTTAGTAGCAGTTGCTACGTGATTATAGAGCTTTAAATAGCTCACCATGTATGTAGTTTAGAATAGAGTTTTATCAATAAAGAGTTTTCCAGTTTTCTCTCCAAGATTATCATCTTCAATACTCAAAGTGTGAGTGTGTGTGTTTCCTGCATTGTGTGATCTCATACAACAGTGAGTGTGTGTGTGATCTTATTGAGTGTGTGAAAGCCTTGTGTGCGTAAAATCCCAACAAGTGGCGCCGTCTGTGGGAAAGGGATATTGAAGCTGATTTGCAGAGGATCAAACGGTTTCAGAGATGGCAGCAAGGCTTGATGCAGAGAAGTTCACAGGCAAGAATGATTATGGCCTGTGGAAGATGAAGATGAAGGCGGTTTTAATTCAACAAGGCTTGGCGGCAGTTCTTGCAAAACCAGATGAGAAAGGAAAGGCTCCAGTGCTTGATGAAAAGGCTCAGGCAAAGATGGAGGAGATGCAGCTCAAGGCACATTCTGCAGTGATTCTGTGCCTTGGAGATAAGGTCTTGAGGGAAGTTCAAGAAGCCAAGACTGCGGTGGAGATCTTGGACAAGTTAGATGAAGTTTACTTGGCCAAATCCTTGGCTAACCGGCTGTATCTCAAGAAGAGGCTGTATGCCTATAGTTTTTCTGGAGATAGGTCCATCATTGAGCAGCTAGAGGAGTTCAACAAGATCATTGATGACCTGGGATCTGTTGATGTCAAGATCTCAGATGAGGATAAGGCCATTCTCACATTGAATGCCTTACCTAGCTCGTATGACCAGCTAAGTGATGCAATTATCTATGGAAGAGATAAGCCTATCACCTATGCAGAAGTCTATTCAGCCTTGATGGCCAAAGAACTCCAGAAGACAGCCAACAGAGGCTCTGCAAGCTCCAATGTTCAAGCTGCAGAGGCCTTGAATGTGAAGAAGTTCAAGAAGCAGAACTTCAAGAAGAAGTTTGAGGGCCCTAAACCCTCAAGTTCAGATGCTCAGAAGGAAACCAGAGCTTGCTATTGGTGCAAGAAACCTGGACATTTGAAGAAAGATTGTCATGCATGGAAGAGAAAGATGGCCTCAGAGGGACACAATCAATCTGATTGTGTGGAGAGTGCTGGTCCCCCTGCTCAACTCATGAATATCAGTGACAGTGGGGTCAGTCATAGGTGGATAATGGACTCGGGGTGCAGCTTCCATATGTGCCCCAATAGAAGCTGGTTTCATGATCTTCAAGAAGCATCGGGTACGGTTGTTCTTGGTAATAACCACATTTGTCAGATCAAAGGAATAGGGAAGGTAAAGCTAAGCCTACAAGATGGCTCTATAAAGATCATAACTGGGGTGAGGTATATTCCAGAAGTAAAGAGGAACCTCATCTCATTGGGAATGCTGGAACAGAAAGGGTTCACCATATTGATGAGTCAAGGAAAATTGTTTGTGAAATCTGGAGAGGCAGTGATGATGGAGGCTGACAGAGAGCATATTCTCTATTATCTGAAGGCTAAGGCTGTTGATGGAGAAAGCAATGCAGTGTCAGATGATTCCATAATGCTGTGGCACAAGAGATTGGGCCACCCAGCCGAAGGAAGCTTGAAAGAACTCATCAAGAAGGGTCTGATCTCTGGAGATTTCAACAAGATGGACCCCTGTGAGCAATGTATACTTGGAAAGGCTAAGAAGGCACCCTATCCGACAGGTATTCACTCTTCTACAGCCCCTTTAGACTACATACATAGTGATCTTTGGGGGCCTTCACCGGTGTGTTCAATTGGTGGAGGAAAGTATTATCTAGCTATCATTGATGACTATACAAGAAAGTTGTGGGTATATATTCTTAAAGAAAAATCTGAAACACTCACAAAATTCAAGATATGGTGTAAGGAGGTTGAGCTAGAGAAGGGTAGAAGTGTTAAATGCTTAAGGACAGACAACGGCCTAGAGTTCTTGTCTGCTGAGTTTGATCTGTTCTGTAAAGAGAAGGGTATGAAGAGGCACCGGACTGTTCCTGGTAATCCTCAGCAAAATGGTGTTGTGGAGAGGATGAATAGGACAATCCTAGAGAGGGTGAGGTGCCTACTTCTTGGGTCTGGTTTGAGCAGCAGATTCTGGGGTGAGGCTGTGTATACAGCAGCCTATCTCATCAATAAATGCCCATCTACTGCCCTGAAATCTGAAACTCCTGATTACATGTGGTATGGAGCTCACAGTGACTACTCAAAATACAAGGTGTTTGGGTGTGCAGCCTATGCTCATGCTAGGCAAAGTAAGCTTGAAGCTAGGGCTCTGAAATGTATCTTGCTGGGGTATCAGAGGGGTGTTAAGGGGTATAGGCTCTGGTGTATTGAGCCCGGTAAGCAGAAGGTCTTGGTGAGTAGGGATGTGGTGTTCTTGGAGGATCAGATGCCATTCCTGAAAGATAAGCCGGACTCCAATGAAGATGAGGGTGATTTCTTCAAGGTGGAGCCTGTGGGGGTTGGCCTAGGAGCAGGTGGAGTCATTGACTCAGGGAGTGAGTCTGATTCAGATAAAGAAGAGGCTCCAACTCAGGGCAACCAGGCTGGTGAGTCTATATCAGACTCTATCAGGGACTATCAGCTTGCAAGGGACAGAGTTAGAAGAGAAACAAGGCCACCAACAAAGTTCTCTGATGTTGTGAAAGCCTTGTGTGCGTAAAATCCCAACAATGACAAACCAGGGGTACTACTATAAGATAGGGAGAGAATAAGATGCAGGTGTTAAATATTGAAAGGTAAATGATAGGGACCGAATCTGGAATAAGTCTATATAACCATATAAAAATGATCACATGCCTACCTAAAGTAAAGAATATATATACATAGGAAAGGGTTTAGATGTGTTAAACACAAGCCACTAAATAAAATCACTGTGAACATAATACACGTTCCACATGCACACTTCCAGTTAGAAATGAAAAAATTATGGCAAAACTGAACTCACTGCATCTGAGCCAACGTATGACACAGCCTTGATTTCATCATCATCGCATATGGCATCAATGATGTCCTACAAAATCTCAAAAAAATATTAGAAGCAAATATTCATCAGATAACCCAATAATAGTCTATAAAATAATTCACGATTTTCTGAACACATTGTCTAAACCATTTTTTTCTAATGGAGAGCCACAATCAACATGGATAAGCAGTATGCAATGGCTAAGGAAGAACCCATAAAATCAAATCATCCTAAAATTTATTAATATGACAAAACGATATATCATCAAAGAGAAAGATTCCAAATACAAACAGAGAGCTCACATTGGTGCCATGTATAACATTTAGGACTCCATTAGGCAAACCAGCCTCCATCGCTAACTCGGAGAGATGCACACAAGCTCCTGAGAGTAAGGAAGGGTCAGAAAAAATGGGCATTAACTTTATAATGGTGTGTACAAAGCAGAAAAAGAACATGCAATCCATAACGAGGATCTAAAAGTAGAGGAAAACAAGTAAACATTAGCAAATGGTATATCATCAGATAAGTGTGGGAACTTTCTATATATAAATGCTAATGAAAGATATTAAAAAATATGAATGACTACTGATCATATATCACTAAAACTAGATATTCTTTAAGTTAAATGTGACATTCTATAAATATACCTGGTGCTTTCTCAGAAGGTTTTAATATGAATGTATTGCCACATGTAATAGCAATCGGAAACATCTGCAGAGAATTTTTCAAGCAGTGAGAATAACGAAACTGTGGAAACTACTAGATTCAAAACAGTAAGGATTGATAAATGATAACTAAAGAAGTAGAATTTGAAAGTTGAATTGGAGAATCTGCCCAATCTACACAAGGCAACTCACCTGGTCATCTCCAGAAACATGGTAGTTTTCGAAGGATGGAAAAATCATTTTGAACCTCAAGTCAAAAATTCTCATAGTTTAGTATATTTAGTATTTTTTATTTTTCCCAATTTTATTATTGCCATCTGTGCATATCTGTCTGTTGCGATTCTAATTAAGTGATGTTGATTAAAGATGCTATTTAAGCTTCAATTTTAAAAGAAGTCTTCTTTTGAAAACCATTTAATAACACTAGCCTGAAAAAAAAATTGATCCTTTACATGCTAAGCTGGTTAAGTAACGTTTCTAACCCTTTAAGATTTTTAACACGGATACCTTCTAATGATTCGCAACAGTGTCTGTAATTATCAGGTAAACAATCTATCCTCTACTCTACATGGGAAACTGGTTTTGACACTTCATTGAAGGAATGCACATCCTAACAAGGTACATCTCACAGGCTAGAAGTCAACCGTATTTGACATGAAAAGCAAGGAGATTTTCAACGGTTCATATGCATAAGAAGCAAACTGTAGCTTCAGAAAGAAACAAGCAGAGAGAATTAGAAACCAACCAATAACGGAATCATGGCAGGAAAATTGAAAGAGCATATCCCAGCACAAATACCAAGGGGCTCACGAATGCTATAAGTATCAATGCCATTTGATATATTTGGGAAGAAGTCCCCCATATGCAAATTTGCCATTCCACAAGCATGTTCAACAAGCTCTGCGTAAAACATTCTATCAGACTAAACCATGCAGCTTGCTGAATCTCCACAATGAAAGAAATCTTCAACTTTGACAAGTAATTCTTCTTTGGTGTTGATGATAACTTTCAATTAAAAATCATTGAGAAAAAAAGTACGAGTGGATAAAATAGAATCATAGAAAAGCAGATCTACTCTCAAAGTGTTCCTAAAAGTTGCAAAGATCAGACGCAACTCTAACTTTAGTTGAAGATTATTCTGTCCCGTTATGTTCTATCCAGCAAAGAGGTAAAGTATCATATAAAGAAGTTTTTTATTTGCTCTATCAATGTATGAAGTTCCAAGGAGCCTAATATTTAAATTCCAAGAAGTACCACATGTTTTTTTTCCTTTTTTGAGGCCGCCATCAAAGGAATACATGGTTTAATAAGTAAATAATTGCAATAAAAGACGGACTCACCAATCCCTCGGGAGACATCATTAAAAGCATCCTTTAATGTCTTACCCTGCTCTGATGTTATGCAACTGGCAAGCTTATCCTGGAAACAATTGTAAGGTCTTCAATAACTTGACTCGTCGAATACCAAAAGAGTAAAAAGGTAAGAGTACCAAAAATTTACAATATCACGTCGAATAAGCTCTTGAAGCTTAAACATAATTCGTTGACGAGTAGTAACCGGGGTATTTCGCCAGGATGTAAATGCTCTTTTTGCTGCAAATACTGCAGCCTTAAGTTCCTCACCCGTGGACAAAGGAACTTGTGCAACCACTTGTTGTGTGGCCTATAATTGTGTATACACTATTAGCATTAGAAACTTTAGAAAACAGTGATGACACACATACATTCTAGCACTCACAGGATTTAACACATCGATAGATGATGATGACTGTGAATCAATAAATCTACCACCAATAAGATTTGGGACCCTCTGTGAGACCACAAAAAAGAAACATTCCAAAAGTATAGATTAGATATAAACCCAGATATGAGACCACTTAGCTCTCACAAATAGAGTGACCAATAACACCCAGTCATATAATAGTCTTAGAAATAAAAGTTTCATCTGTGTGGCCATGCATTACCGGGGGATACCGTTTCTTCCATGATGGCTCCGAAGACGTTGAAGGTTCAGAGTTTCCCTCAACTGCTGTAGGAGATTTCAGCGTCTTCAATCTCCTCACTGTTGCAAAAGATATAAATAAGGCAATTTATGTTACATCTCAAGTGTATGCTAGGAGGAACAAGGCCGTTTGGAAGGGAACAAAATCAGCATACTTTCTACAAGAGTCGGAAACATACAAGTCCTTTCAGATGTCCATGTTTTGAAATAAAAGCTAAAGCTTTCCCCACATTTGTTATATCAAGAACTCAATAAAGACAGGCTCTTCATTTTGCACCGTGTCTGCAATACCCTCCCAGGTTTTACTTGATTACTGCAATGCAATTTTTAGATATTAAGAAATGGTAAAATTGTCTCTTTGTCCCTGGCAGCTATCACTGGGAAAATTTATTTTATTCAACATAATCTTCTAAAACATCTGACTGGACCATAATTTGATGCTGAGTAGGATATCTTTCATAATGTCCTCCTCGCAGGCCAGGATGATATACATCCTTTGGTTGTTAATCTCCATCTAATATGCTTCAGTAACAAATAAACAATGCCTGATTGCCTTCTTCCCTTTTATGTTCTTATTCTCAAATGTGATTCTCTAATCAAAAGAAATAGCAGAAAAAGATATATCACTAGATTATTAGTTGCAAGCGAGTAAAATATGATGGGTTGGCGTGAGACGGTAATCATATTTACGATATCACATTATCATGGATTATCGGAATTAATAGTGAAGGATGACTATGGCCACAGTTACCAAAAATAATGACCTTAAAATGTATTTATAGTTTAGGAGATGATTTAATGGAAACATAGACCTGTAAGATTCCCTTGCCGAAGCTTTGCTTTGACATTATAAACATGCTTTGGTGTAGATAAAAGCTCGGGATTTGTTTGTCTAAGTCTTTTAAGTATCTGGCGAGGTTTTAGACCTGCATCTGTCATTTCCTTGATTAGCATGACTTCTTTCTCGTTGAAGCGCCGCGCAGATGGATGTTCTGATATGTCCTTCATTGGTTCATGATTATGTGAACCATTCTTAACTGTGAGTACCCACAAGCCATCCTCCTTCTTACCCACTAGCTCGAATGGGCAGTTTGTCAGTCGCGAACCAGATTTCCTTTTGCGCAGAGGTTCACCAGTGGCCTCATCAATAGTTTTGCGCCTATCTCGATAAACACCTCCTCTGTCACAACCAAGGACTACAACTCTCTCCTTCTTAGACTGCTTAATGGTGACAACATATCCCTGAGAGACGGCGAACTCCCCAACATGTTCAATAAGTTCTTCTCTATCAATGAAACTCCCGGGTGGAGGTGGGAGCATCTGTGGAGTTTCATCAAACTCCATGTAACTGGTCAGGGCAGATCCTGGAGAGGACAAACTATATCTGCTGAAGTCAGAATAAGCTCTCAAAACCATGGTGACTAAAAAAGTATATCAATTCATATAAACCCGGAGCCAATTTAACATCTGCGCAAAATGACTATAATAATAGCTACACTATTAACGGGTATAGATTAAAATTGGTACATCACATATATGTTAAGTAAGAATACAAGAATGGAAGATGTGGCTGACATTGATATCTAGAGGCTCCCTCAAATTACATAGTTTCTATAGTTATACAAATCAACGATTATTTTGATATCCCACTGTACATAAACTATTGTTTTCAATTCTTTTTCCTTTCTCAGTTTAACCACCTGCATTTCGAGCATCTGTAACAGGTGAGTGGACCTATTCAGAAATCTTTCGCGTCAAAAATATTGATCCATAGGATCACAGCACCAGCTGATCAGGCAGGAAAGCTCTTCAAACCATAAGAAACGAAACGGTTTCAATATAGATTCAGTAATTCACAATGTCAACTTCACGATACCTACATTTCACAAATGCAAGGAAACAGAACAAAAACTAACACTACACATCGCATACACATATATAACACGGTAAAGTAACAGCAATGCACCCACATTGATCCTAAAATCATAGAGCGAGATAATGCAAATCACGCAGCAGCTGAGAAACGCAAGAAGAACTCAAATTCGTTAACATAATTAATGAATTCAAGCATTTCTCGCAACTAGTTCAAATAATGCTAAAAATCAGAATCAACAGGTTACTGATCTGATGCGATTTATTCAATATCGGAATTAGAAGTGAGAAAATACTGAGGACTCTACTTTACCGGCGACGGAGTTTGACGAAGATGAAACCGGCGGTGGGCAGTGCTGATTTTTCGGAGTCGGAAGTGAGTCGGCAGTTTTCTGTTTACTTTAATTATTTTGTCTTTTTCTTTTACGTTTAAATTTTGTGAATTTTTTTTGAGAAGAGAGTGGAAGCATGGATGGGGAACTGGAGATAGCTATAACCCTAGTTCTGAATTGATTCAGATATTTCTGCAGCAAGGGCATTTTTGTCATAACCAATTTTGTTTAATCCAAATGAATTTATTACTCTTTAAAAATATTGATCCCTCCATTTTTTAAAAATAACAATTATTTTCATTTTGGGTCATTCCTTAAAAATAGAAACTTTAAAATCTTTCTATTTTTGGACATGGATCCCACAATCCACTAACTCTACTTTCACTATGTTTTCTCTTGCTCTCTCTTACTTTACTCATTTTTCTTTTCATCTTTCTTACTTTACCAATTCTTCTCACTTACTTTATCAATTGTGCATTAAAACTCATGTCGTTTCAAATTTTTTTATTTTTTTAATACGGATGAAGTATCTAGAAAGTGATCATATATATTCCCTTTTCGTCTATATAAATAATGTCTCATTTTATTATTTCAACTAATATCACAGCCGTGCTATGCAGGGCCAAATTTATTTATATCAAATTATGAACAACCAAATTTATTTGTATCAAATTATGAAATACTTATTTGAAATAAAAATTATATTATATAAGTCTAAAATTGTAAATGTATTTAATAATAAACATAAACAATATATATCACATTTGATAAAAATGTTTTAATTTTAATTTTATTAAAACAAAGTTGTTATATAGTACAAATATATGAGTTTAATATAAGTTGGGTAAAAAATTGATATTATAAGAATAATATACTCATATAATGATATTATTGATAAATATGCATAAATATAGAAAAAGATTATATTAAAGCTTTATCACGATTTAAATTAAAAAATAAAATAAAATAATATTATATCTCCCTAAACCCTAAACCATAACTCTAAACCATAGGAAAAAAAACCTAAACTCAAACCATAACCCAACCCGAAAGCTAACACATTAGCTTTGCGGGTGTTCGTGTCATGTCAAAAAATTTCAACCCTTCATTTACCATAAGTACCTCATGACTCAATTTGGTTTGACATGACACAATAACGACACGAACATGATATTACACAATTAAAACCTAATATTACACAACCTTGGTTCGTCATTGATCTGCAATAAGAATAGAGCGAAGAAAAATATCAAAGGTTAAACAACTAAAATATAAAATATTCTTCCAGGCAAGTGGAATATTGCCTTGATAGTGTTTATTCTAGAAAATAGGACCGGAGACAGAGATATCGTCCGTTGACAGCAGATTATGAAGCTTTTCGACTCCATCTTGGTCCGTCATTGATCTACAATAAGAATAGTGAGAAGACAAATCAAATGTTAAACAACTGAATTATAAAATATTTTTTTAGACAACTAGAATATTGCCTTGACGGTGTTTATTCTAGAAAATTGGATGATCAACTTGAGATGTATAATTCCAATTCGAAAGTAGTATTTATAGGTAAAAAAATATTAAGATTATTCATAATCTTTTCACGTTCTTCTTCCTAAATCTTTTCATTTTCCACAACCTAATTATTTCCATCTCTAATGCAATATTTATTTCAACATAACTTAAGAATTAATGCATAAGGTTAATTAGAATTAAATAGGGCTAATTATGCTATGTCGACTAACGCATAGTACTATTTCCTCTAAATTAGTTATTGGATATATAATGCTTATTATATGATAATTAGTATAATGCATTAAATATTATTAATACAATTCTAAGAGTTATAAATATAATTATATTTACATCCCTGGCATAAAATAATTATTCAAAAGTGTCCAAAACTCGCCTTTTATATATGTATAAAAACCTTTTATGTGCATTTAACTCATAATTAAGAATAACCAATTTGAAACTGATACACAATAACGAATTTGAAACTGATACATTTAATTATGTGAAAATATGAATTAACCGTTTTGCATTTAAAATTGAAAAATGAATCATTTAAATTCTCTATATATATTACTCCATTTTTCAAGAAAAACTGTTGTTTTTAGTTTAAGTTTTAATATGGCCCCGCTTAGTAAAAACAAACGAAGGAAGTTAGGATTCAACTAAAATATAGATACGTGGAAAATAATACTGTACATTAATTTTGCAAAATGGAAAAATGACTCTGGCCGTGAGACTAAAAAATAAAGCAAATTTATATCACACAAAACAAAAAAACCTAAAGAATGTATGATTACCACTTCTCCTAATGAGATTTAAGATATTGTTTATCAAAATCTACTATAATTTAAGATTGCACTAGTGAGACACTTCTTAGTCGAGCTTCATTTCATTGCAATATAGTGACCCTATACACTAAAAACCCAAACCTTGAAACCTAAATCCTAAACCCTTAACTTTAAAATATACTCATCAAGACCAACAAATGAGTCAAACATCAATAAAATTCTCCCTCTGTCTTAGTTCAATTTTATTTTATTGATCACTTATTTTATTTTGGGGTAAAAATAATTTAATAAAATTGTGAAGAACCTAAAAACTTAAATGAATCAAATACATTAAGTTAATAAATCATTAAATGAGTTAACTATTCGATAAATCCAATAACTTTAAACAAATAAATAATTAAAATAATCAATTAAAATGAAATGAACTAAGAAATTCAAACTAATGTACGATGACTTATTTATCATAGAAAAAATAGTTTAGTAAAAGAAAACATACGATGGCCTATGAATCATAAAATATATGGGTAGATTGTAAAAGAAAATATACATATTCATTATGCCCTAAAATAATGCGCCGCTTTATTCTTTCTCTTCTTTCTTCCATGCACAAAGAGTTCTTCGCGTTTGTTCAAAGGTAAATATTTCTTATCTTTCCCTTTTCTCTAAAGACGAAATTTGATAGCAATAAGGCGACGAACGGATGACTGGCCTAGTACTTCTCGAAAGCCATCTCGTGGATTTATCTCGTCAAAGCACATCAATTAGGAGTCTTTGCGAACTGTCGGATGATTGGCCGTGCAATTAAATGGATGACAAACTTTTTAGTTGAAACCTTATAAAAGTGGACAAAGATCTGTTTTGCAAATTCATTCAGACCAGCTTCACGAAAAGCTTCTGAACTTCAAGCAAGACTATTACTTGGTTCGGGTGTACCTCTACTTGGAGTATGGTATTGGTACCCATATGTCATATATTTATAGTTCAACCAAAATGTTATGACCATCATTAGAACCTCTTCATTTCCTCGCTTATGACCTTTGACTTTCTCTAATAAATCATTCATTGCATTGCTTAACCGTAATTTAATGTGATATAACGTGATTAATTGTAATAATTCACAGTTAATCTCTACTGTGAGTCTTCCTGTTTTGCAGCATTTATAACATTCAATGTGAAATGGGATATGATGAAATGTAGTGGAAGGCAGTTAACGTTATAGGAAGAGTCCATAGATCCCACCGATTCAGAGGCCAGACAAACAACCGATTACTATTTACGACAATTTAGCCAACAAAAAACAGTTTTATGTAAATAATAATATTTGATTTAAAATGACATTTCCATAAATACCCCAAAAACTATGCACGGACTAAGATATTTTCCAAAGATGAATCATCCACAATGAGCTATAATAGGGAAAATATTGTGCGTACACAAATATAATAGTATACTCCATATATTGAATTTTAAAATAATACGATTGTAGCTAATTCCGCATACATATGCACAGGCAATCCTTACAAGTATTACACATGCCGAGGCCTAGAATCTTAATAACGATATACATATACAGATACAAACCCTACATCACCTGCTCTTACTTACATATTATTTCTACCTCATATTACTCTCACCTTGTTTCCAAGGGCTCTCTCCACCGTCAACCAGTTACCAGTCCATCCATCGTCGGTGGCTCTCCCTCATCTCACTTTCTTCGTAGGCATGGTCATGCCCTGAACACATCTCACGGATCCCAATAATGTACTGCCACTGTTTTCTCTAGGGGTGAGCAAAAAAACCGGAAACCGAATATCTGAACCGAACCAAACCGAAATTTTGAAATTCGGTTCGGTTTTTTCAGTTTTTCGGCTCGGTTCGGTTTTAAAAATAAAAAAAATTCGGTTTTTCGGTTCGGTTCGGGCGAAGAAAAAAACCGAAAAACCGAATTATATATATATATTCTATTAATTTAATATATTATATTATATATAATATATATATTCTTTTAATACATTCTACTATATAATATATATATTCTTTTAATATATTCTACTATATAATATATATTATATGTATTATTAATTTTATATTATATATAAATATTCTATTAGTATATATAAAATAAAATAAAATACACATATATAAATATATATTTATATTATATTTATTTTTTTCAGTTTTTTTGGTTTTTTTTGAGTTTTTCGGTTTTGTTCGGGTTTTTCGGTTTTTAAGTTCGGTTTTCGGTTTTTCGGTTTCGGTTTTTCGGGTTCGGTTTGGATTTTGAACTAAATTCGGTTTTGGTTCGGTTTTGGCAAAAAACCGAACCGAAACCCGAATGCACACCCCTAGTTTTCTCCAAAAAAGAAGTTCTAACTTGTTAGAAGAAACACCATCTGAAAATAATAGAGGATAACATACCTCTAAAATAAATATATATATGTGAAGAGACTGATGAATGCATGAGCGAAACATTGGCCTTGTCTATGTATGTCGAAGCACATAAGCCAAAAATTTGAAAAAAAAAATCACTATTTTTTAGTAAAAGAGAATTTGTACATTATTTTCGATTTAGTGGGTGAGTGAGTGAGTTCACGTCAATTGCTATTTATAGAGTTTTGTTGAGATGAGTAATTAATTTGGCATACACAACCTTTTCATTTCCAAAACTTTTTTACTTTTATTTTTAAAATTATCTTGAATTTAAAAAAAATATATTTAGTTTTCACCTCATGAGTTTTCCATTGTCTGGAATTTTGAAATTCAAATAAAGTAATTTTGATATAGTTACGATCCACGATGCGAATGTGTATGAAAGGTTTTGTGAGATAATTAGATGTCATTAATAATCTTTTAAACAATTTAGTAGCCTAACGTTTTGAGTGCTTTTAGAATTCAAGAATTATACTCCTCGTGAGAGTAACGCCAGCATAGCCTTTAAAGTATGATGATGATAATCACTCACATATTGATATTGCATATATCAACCACATTTTTATTTAAATAGCTTTGGACGTCTACATTTATATTACATTAATAGTTATTACATCATTCTTCACAAATATATAAAGATTTGTATTAGTAATTAGCTTTAGTTTTCTAAAACTTTTCCTCTTCCATACTCCCTTCAATTATCATAAAATCGATAAAAGGAATTGTTCAATTTATAATATTATTAAATTATTCATAATGCCATTTTTTATAATATCTCCAAAACTCCCCACCCCTTTTATATATGTATAGATTATATGTAATTAAGAGTTTCATTTATTTTTTATTTTGAATAAATTTCTACTCACATTACTTAACGTGACACTCATATTTCATACTAAAAATTAATAAATTATTTAAATTTTCATTAACATCTTTCGTTTAATGATCTGTTATATTTTTAAAACTTGCATCAAATCAAAACGGGACATTGCATTATGAATGGAGGGAAACAAGAGGACTTCTTCTAACCCTTTAAAATATTGTCTATTTAAGAAAATACTTTAATAAATTTTAGTAGAAAAGTATGTAAATGAGTGAAAAATAGTATTTAGTCGAAAGTTTAACGTCTAGATAATCTAATTTTTGAATTCGTAAAAGCATGGGCATAAATAATGTTATTGGAAAAACATCCATCAAATCCATTTATTTTGCTATTTGAAGTTTTGCAAACATGTGACCATATTGTTATAGTTTTGGTATTCAATCAAAACCAATCGTCTATTTCAAATCGTGGCATTTGATTCATTTACTAATTTTTTGGATGATGTGCCATTTATTTTGCTATTTGAAGTTTTGCAAACATGTGAGCTTTGTTATAATTTTTGTATTCAATCAAAACCAATCGTTTATTTCAAATCGTGGCTTTTAATTCATTTACTTATTTTTTGGATGATGTGGGACATAAATAACAATCTATTGCGGCATTTAATTTAAATTAATTTTTTGATGAGCTTGGATATGACTGGCAATATGTTGAGGCCAGAAATTATAAAATAAATTCAATTTATTTACTTTTATATCGTTCACACTTATGGTGTCAGAAATGGAATAATAATTTTTTAACTGAATTATAAACGAAATTCTTTTTCACAAATCAGAACATAATAAAACAAAATTAAGATTATAAGATGAAAGACGAAAAAGGTTTAGAAGCTACAAATTTTAATTAACCAATTTTGTGTGCACACGACCTTTTTTGAACCTTAGCTTATTTATTGTGTATTGTTTAAACTTGATGAAGTCATTTCAGTACTATACCCTTCACATTTTATTATTATTATTATATTGACCCGTCAACCAAAATTAACCACATTTCTATTTATACTTTTCACCACTTTTTCATTTTCTTCTCTCCCTCATATACTCCATCCGTCCCCAAAAAATATGAACTTTGAGTTCAACACGAGTTTAATAAATAAGAGAAAAAGTAAGACAAAGAGAAGGATAATAGAAATAATGTTAGTTGAGGGTGAAGTCCACATTATTATAATGGTACAAGTGTCAATGATAATGATATAATTTGTAAATAAAATGATGTGTAGGGATAGTATGTTGTTTGAATTTTTCAAAATTAGAAAGTTCATACTCTCTAGGGACGTACGAAAAAGGAAATAGTTCATACTCTTTGGGGACAGATGGAGTATTACCAATGGTGTATTTAAATTTGCGCCGACTAATGAATGAGACTATTTTTCGTGTAGTAGAGCTACATATAAACAATAGTTCTCAAAATTACAAAAAAAAGAAAAGAAAATACTCTCTTGCATCATTTCACACGGAACTCATGATTCAACTGTCTAATATTTCTCATGACTTAGGTTTCAAACAAGATATGAGCTGATAAAAACCAGAAACAATTCTAAAACTGCAGCAAACTAATCCAATCATGATAAATATCAAATCAATGTAATGTAAACCAATAATTTTATTTCTAATAGAGCAAGTTGCAGTCATAGTTTCAAGAAAAATTAACTTAAATATAGCTATTTTCTCATCATCTTCTTCACACTTCACATATAGCTTAAAATCATCATAAGAGAACTGTGTTTTCACTAGTTACAACTAAAACAATTAGCAAAGAAATTATCATAAGCAATTTGCATATTCAATAATCCCAAGATATTCCAAAATATCCTTCAAAAAGTGGTGAAAATTAGGACCACAAACACCCTAAAACTACACCGTAGCACAAAAAAAGATTGTCTTTTTCCAATCATCAAGAAGAGACTATGGGGGGACCATTTAGATATATTCATATTTATGATTATGTTCTTCCTCTGTTTCATCACAAGGTCCTCCTTCAACAAATTGCTTTTTTACTTTTAGGATAATCATTTTCTGATTCCTCCATAACACAAAATGCAAGAATCTAAAGCAAAAAGTTAGTAGTAGCACTATACAAGAACAAGATTCCCCTAATCAATCCGAATCACGGGAGCTATATAGCACATTTTCAAGAGCATCCAAGATATTACCGTTCAAGCAACTCCGAGCCTCGTCTTCCTCTTCCTCCTCCTCTTCGTCATCGTTGTCTTCGAATAGCCTCCTCCCCTTGAACTCGTGCTGCCACACGAGCAACTGCAGCGACCTGATCACGTGCTGATCGTGGATTTGCTTCTCCTCAGCCAGCCTCCTGTGCTGGCTATACTCCCTTTCGAGCAAGCTCTTCTCACTCTGCAGCCGCAGAATCATCGCCATTGCCTCCTCGGCTGCAGTGGCCGAGGCAGCCCTCTCCTTCACAAGCTCTGCTTGAAGATCATTAACTTTTTGATGCTCAATCTTCAGCAATTCCCCCAATGCTCTGATATCAGATTCAACACCTTCATCATCATCATCATCCTCCTCATTATTCTTAGCATCAACTTCAACATCTTCACCATCACCATTATTCTTAGCAACAAATCCATCATCAGATTCAGAATCAGATACAATTTCTCCATAAACTTCATTTCTCACTGCAATTTCCCCACCAACATCACTGCAATATTTCAAATTATCAATCTCATCCACTTCAATTTCATCGATTAAATTCGACAGCCCCGATTTTCCACCACCAACAGTTTTCGAGTAAAACCCAACCTTCAAAGCACCTAATTCCCCACTCAAACCGCACAGAAATCGAACTAAACCGCTGCAGAAATCACGAGACAACAAAAATCGGAGGCAAAATCCGAACATTACAAACAGCCAAAGCCCTAGAATTCTGTGAACCTCAATGAAGATCCCAAAGAGGAAACCCTCACAGCCTAGTTCATAATGCAGGGCAAAATGCCTAAAAAACGAGACACATTCCATCGCAACAACACCTCCGAGAATAAGCTTGTGAAAACTCTTGTGAAATCCGAGAACAGAGCTCACAATCAGAAGATGAACCAAAATCTGCATGTGAGCAACAATTTCTGCAAATGCAGAGAGACTTGCGCAGAAAAAGTAGCAGGTTTTGTCCGATACTTACTCGCGTGCTCTTCTAGAGAGAGAGAATTATTGTTGCAACTGAGAAGCGACGATCATGGCGGCAGATGGCGAAGATTTGGTAGGTCGCAACCAGAAAATAAAAATGATGAATCTGTTCAATGGCTTCTGATTTTTTTTTAAAAATTTTTATATAGGCGGTTATTGTTTTTAGTTTTGGTTTTTATTCATACGATATATATTTATGTTTTTGGCTATTTCAGAGGATAATGAATGAGAGGGAATCGTAGTTTGGGATATTAGTATTTGAGATAATAATAATAATAATAATAATAATAATAATAATAATAATATTTGACGGCCAAATTAATTAATTGAAAAATGTATATGCAGTTAAAAGATTCGGCTGGAGTTGGTTATTTTAAATGCGAGTTTAATGCGTCAAATTAATGGATTTTTTGTGCGTGATATTAATATTATAATGCCGGAGTGTAAAAAGACGTCTCATTTTGTGTACTACTATGATTTCATTTTTTTAAATTTGTAATACTATGATTTTATGTAATAAAATTATTTACTCCCTCGGTTAAATTGTAGTGGAAGCGTTTCTTTTTTGTACGTGATTTAAGAAAAATTATGTTAAATAAGTTATATAAATGAATGATAAAGTATGAAATGAAAAAAAAGATAGAGAGGTGAAGAGAGAGTAAAGTACTAGGTGATAATAAAATGTTGACGTTTATTAAAAAAGAAATGACCCTACAACTATGACTTACCAAAATGACAAAATGACTCCACTATCGTTGAACAAAAAGAGTACTTGCTTTGAATTGTTGTAGAGATGTCTGCTTTTCCTTTTTTTAATTATTTAATCATTTTTATATATAAATGATTCTCTCTTTTTATCCTCTCATAATTTCTTCAATTGCTTAGCAAATTCTTATTTCTTACACTATGTCAAAAGCAACTCCTTACTTAATTTAGAGATAAAATCATTAACAAATTCTTATTTCTTACACTATGTCAAAAGCAACTCCTTACTTAATTTAGAGATGAAATCATTAAGGTTAATATGCAAATATATAAAGAGTGAAATAAGTTAATAGAATATGCGACCTATTTCATTTTTATTATTTTTATAAACCATATGCAATTTTTGTTAATTTATTTAAATACTAATCTTTGCCACACACTTTTTACTAATATTTTTAAGAGTGAACTACATAAATGGTACCCGATCTTTCATTTTTGCACATAAATAGTACATGATCTTTATTTTATATCGTTTTTGGTACCTATTAATCACATTTTTGGTACCTGATACAATTATCACCCCAAAATGCCCTCTAAACAAATACATTTTTCCATTTGTATCATAAAAGGATATTTTGGGCATAAACAAAACTAGTATTAAAAGTGATATTATAATATTTCTCTCATTCTCCTTACTCTTTATACTATTATTATTAATCAATATTAATATGATTATTTTAATATTATAAATTAATAATTAATTTATTTATTAATATCATTCAAATATACTTAAATATAATTATAGTTATAATTATATTTAATTATTATAATAATATTATTTTTATAATACTAAAAACTAGTACTATTAATTAATAAATAATTATAGTATAATTATTTAAATTGTAAATCATATAATAAAAAATAATATAATAATAATAACTATTATTATTATTATATATTAAATTAATAACTAATCAATATAGTCTTAATAAAAATTTTAAATTGTGAATTGTATGCATAATGATATAAAGAGTTGAATATTTTTAGTTAGGTGTTTCAACCCTAAAATGAGTATAAAATAATTTAATAAAAAATATTCTGTCACACCTCAACCCCTCTGACGTATACTCTTATAATAAATAAACCACTTATCATAAAAGCAATCAATACACGTGTCTAATTCATAGAACACCCATATAATATAAGTTCAAACCAACACTTATCCGATACATATTTCAAAATATCCTGTAAAGTAGTGGAACCCTCTCACCACTCTATATACTATACATTTATCTACATGCGAAATGATGAGGAAGATAAGGTTACCAATATGCGTCAGCCGCCGAACCTGATAACACGTGGAGTTCCTATGACCCACGTCAGTTAAAACTTTACTGTTATCTTATTCCTGAAAATTTTAGTGGTTTATATGAGCCACAACTCAGTGTGTATAAATTTCTACCTTTAATCTCACATGATACAAACATCAAGCATACTCTTTTATCAATACATATAATCAGAAACAATATATAACATAATTTAAAAACAATCCATTTCATATTCATATGCATATGCCACTCTATTCAATTTATTATTCTGTAACAGTCAAGCCTGGTATCTGCCCGGGATTCCTCTATGACCCGAAGGTCCCTCTGTAATTGACCCGAAGGTCCCAATATGTTTGACCCGAAGGTCCCAATATGTCTGACCCGAAGGTCCCAATATATCCACTGTGATTTCAGATCCAGGGCAAAACCGTCACAGATTCTCTTTAATCCAATGATTCACATAATCGGTATCATAAACATATCCTTTGCACCAATAACATATCCATATCATATTCCATTAAATTATCCAATATATCTAAACAAACGTGTCCATTTCAGCAATCAAATATTCATATCATATTCGACCATCAAAATCAAATAACTTATAATCATATTGGATCACATCATATAATCAAATCATTCATTTTGTTTAACACCTAGCAAAGAAGCAAATAAAACATGTAAAATTAAAAGTGTGATTTATACACATCTGATTATTATAAGTGTTCCAACAGAACCACTAACTCCTCTTCGTGTTCAACCTTGATCCTTTCCACCTTCGAACTTTTTTTCTTCCTCTCGACTCCAGGTTCTCGTTTCTTATTATTATTTTTTTGACAAAATACACTAAAGGCCTATATATAGAATTTTCTAGTCGGTTACAAGAATAGGATTTACACCTATTCATTTTATTTAGCCTATGCTAACTCTAAAATTCCTACACGTATCAACTAAAACTAAAACATTATAATATATGCTAGTATTAAACAAAATTCTAAATAAATATAAAAGTGTAGTTTAATTAATTGAACTACACGCCTTCACATGCATACACATATTTAAATAATTATGGCATATGTCCACTAATTTAATTATATACTATATACACATCCCTTTTAACAATTCCCGTAAATCTCGACATAACAATAAATTTATTCTCAATGACACACTTAATATCTATGTAGTAAAAATGAAAATTTAATATGCAATGACAATATAATATGATAATATGCAAAATAATGCATATTTCGGGTTAGGGATGTCACATATTCAATTGATTTAATTACTTTAAATAATTAATTCAATTATGTGTTTTTCTTTAAACACTCCCTAGTATAAGTGCTTTTCTTTACATTTATCTTACAGGATTTAATTTTTTATAAGTAGCGTATTACTAACCATCTAAATGATAAAGATCCGAAATTAGAAGTATAATAAGCAATATGCATGTATTATTAATATTAATATCAACACTATTTTTAACAATTTATCTCAACTACTCGATGATATCGGCTCAACTATAAATTTATTATTTAGCCTAGCGCATAACTCAAAGTATGCCAAAATCCAAATCATAAATAACCTTCTAAGTGGCGTTGCGGTGGATAATCTCGTGGCATAATTTTAGAATTTTAGTATTTATATTTGAGTCGCATTAGATTGACTTTGAGAGATATTTATTGACTTTGAGAGATATTTGTAATTGGTAATCGAGCAATGTTGCATTATGCAAAGCTTGAGCCTTAGTTGCTATCAATATGTTGTCTTATTGCTTCGTATTTCCAACATTATCACTATGTGTGTTTTTTATTGTTCGGTTAAATTATGGTCAAATCTACAACTTTCAAATCCAACTGAAAATAATTGGAATTTAAATTTATTCATAATTATCCAATAATGAATTCTTTTAATATATTTATATTTAATATGACAGTCAGAGAATCATAGGTGGACATTTATGTCGATGAGTTAAACAATGTACATAGTAGTTTATTTATAATGAAAATAGTGTTGGTGGGTTGATAAACATCAACAATATATTATTTAGATGGCTACATATAAATATGGAGTAATTGAGAATAAATCAAAATATTAGTATAATTTTTATTAATTAAGATGAACTAAAGTAGTTCCTTTTACTCATAGTCATAGTGACTTGCACCCAATAGTGTTGCCCTCTTCTTTGTTAAAAAAACATAATTACAAATAATTAAACGCCATTAAAAGTTCAGGATAAAACGAATTTTTTATGTTCCAAAACCCCCTAAACCTCAAACCATTAATTGTAACAATCCACAAAGAGCACACAGTATGTCAAAGATTTGGATCTAGCCTAAAAAGACTTCAATTTCTTGTGCTCTACAAGGGCTTTGAATCTTAGGCTTTGCCCATTCTTTTTGAAAGCAGATATAAGTCAACAGATTTTATAAAAATATCCAGATTATGTGAAAACTGAAATGTTAATGTATAATAAAAATGAAAATAAGGTTGTATTGTACAAATCCCAAAGTAAACATAGTAACAATTGGTTGGCATTACATTTACAAGATAAAAAAAAATGTAAGATTATGCCGAATTCAAAACAATCCCAAAAATAAAAAAATCCAAAATATATATTTTAATAATAGTACTATAAGTATTATGTTAGAAAAATTAAATATATTTAGGATTTTTTTTCATAAAAAAAATCAGAACAGAATGAAAAATTGAGATTTTGAAGAAAAAATATGAACCAAACTGAACTGTAATTTTGATTCAATTAAATTATTCAGATTACAAATATTTGGATCACCTCTATTTTTAGACCATTATTTATGATCAAAATAAATGAATTGATTTCTCATAAGTCTTATTTGGGCTAATTTCTTGGAGACCCAAAACTAACATGGTCCACTTATGGGCCGGACCACTTCATTGGCCCACAACTAACAAGGCTCCGCTGACCTAAATGTTTCAAGCTTCAACCTAATTAGTGAGATTTGGGGAATTAATTAATTAATTAGTAATACGACCTTAATTAGTTAAAGCGTATACTTATTCTATTGTTTAACTTTGATTCCTTTTCTTTTTATGGGTTTGGTACTTTGATAGTAAGAAATAAAAAATAATGTTTTTTTGTACTATTAATCTATTCGTTGCTGCATCATTATTAAATTATTGTATTTGGTCGTTGTAAATTGTAATGGAGGTGATCAAACAACTTGGTTAAGAGATATTTTGCTGATATAAGTTGCATAAACTCCACAAGATTCGACAACATTAACTACATTATTTAACAAGCTTGTCATTATCATTATTTAATTTAATTAATACAATGAATTGTGAGAGGATTCCACTATAGTAAAATTCTCTTGCCCCACTTCACTACTTATGGCTTGATTGTTGCAAAAAGGATTTTGTTACTGTAAAGAAGAAAAGAAAGATCTTTAAACTTTTCGTGACTCCAAAAGGTTGTTTTTGGATAATATAAAATTTTAATGGTTACTGTGTTAAGAAATGTGTGTTACGCTAAGTAAGGAAAGTTCAAATATTGCAACCTATGGATTTGGAAGCTAACACGTATTATTGGATCTGGTTGTTGAACTAATTTAATGCTCTATTATATTGGTAGTATTCATAAATAACGTGATTCAGTAATTGTGATTGCACGCAAGAGTATTTTTCACATGTTTGATAAATAACGTGATTTTTTTCCTTACGCTTCGATTCTCCAATCTTCAACATGACTCCAAAACCATCACCCACGACCATAATATATGTCACAATGAAGACAAAAGAAGCAACAAGTTAGAGTGGAGTTAAAAATTGATGATGAAGATGGCAATTCAAAAGCCAATAAACCATCTTCGTAATTACTCACACACCAATGTTTTGTCTTCAAAACTGCCACGTGTGTCTTCCACCACTTGTCGGCGGCTGCCACCGTGGAGTTGCTCTTATCGACTCAGTGATCATCGTGGCATCCAATTAGGACGGCGATCCGGTGGCTACCCTCCTTCCATTTGGGATTTCCACTACATTCAAGCTCTAAACTCTGAGTATAAGGTGAATTAATAAGTTATAGTACTAAGTACTTTATGTGAGCATTATTCACGTTCGTTTTAGTCCGTATTTAGTTTTAGTATTTATTTGCTTTATCTCTTTGTATATTAATTATAATATCTGAAATATTATAAAAACTAAAATTATATAAAATTCAAAGCTTCATTTGTTGTTTTATTAATTATGTATTTGAATTGTTATAGAGAAATTGATTTTTAATAATTTATATGTATATACTTATAAAACAATTGGTTTTTGTTATATCATACACATTCAATATAGAGTTTGGACTCTCATTAATGTGTAATTCACAATTGTAAACAGTTGTGGTCACCAGCATTCACGACTGTTTCATGAACTGACGTGGTCATGACTAAAATGTTTCTTAAGCGGAATTCGCTCTAGCTTTCCTATATTGGCGGGTGAAACCTTATGCATACTCGCAAATAAAGGGCAAAATAGTACTTCTGAGCAAAAAAATGACTATTTTTTATACTTTAATATTTTTAGATATTTTTAATCCATACATTATTAAAAAACAACTATTTTTGAGCATATAGTCCATGCTAATAGTATTGTGGTGTAGGGGGATATGCACCAGTTCCGGGCCGCAGGTATGATTGCTCAAGTGAAGATGCTGCTGCTACACCAACAACGTTTCGAACTGATCGATGACCTGCGAAGACTGGGCATATCTTGTCATTTCCGACACGAAATCGCTCAAATATTAGACTCAAAATACATAAACAACTATCATGAGACAAATCAAAGGGATTTGTACTCAACATCTCTCAGATTCAGACTCCTCAGACAATATGGCTTCACCATCTCTCAAGGTCTCCACCTTTCTTTCTACTTAGTTTATTAACAATGTTTTTCATTAATGGTGAAACTAATCAAATGAAATATGAATGCAGATGTGTTTGATTGCTTCAAGAATGACAAGGCTACTGATTTCGATACCAAAGGATTGTTACAACTCTACGAAGCTTCGTTCCTAGCAACACATGGCGAAGAAACCCTAGAAATTGCTAAACAATTTGCTGCTAAATCACTGCATAAAAGAGTAGTTGATCATGAAATTGATGACATTCATCTCTTATCATCAGTTGAAGATGTATTTGAGTTCCCTTCTCATTGGATGGTTCAAATGCCAAATGCGAAAGCATTCATCGATGCTTATAAAAGGAGACCGGACATGGATTCAGTTGTGCTAGAGCTAGCCAAATTGGACATAAACATTGTTCAAGCAAAATTTTTGGAAGAACTCAAAGAGACCTCTAGGTGAAAGAATATATTGATAATTAATTCATTTTCTTGATTGAAACACCAATACTTATTGTTCATAATAGGTGGTGGGAGAGTACTGGGCTTGCTCAAGAGCTTCCCTTTATAAGAGATAGAATAGTGGAATGCTACTATTGGACGAATGGAGTGGTCGAACGTCGTGAACATGGATTCGAGAGGATAATGCTCGCCAAAATAAATGCTCTTATTACAGCTATAGACGATATCTATGATGTTTATGGCACTCTTGAAGAGCTCCAACTATTCACAGATGCTATTCGAAGGTTAGTACTATAATAATTATACAATTTTATTAATTATAGTAGTATATGTTAATTTTGTGTATATTTTGGTCAGATGGGATATTGAATCAATTGACAAACTTCCCATTTACATGAAAGTATGTTATCTTGCACTATACAACTTTGTGAATGAGATGGGTTACTACACTCTCAAGGATAAAGGCTTCAACTCCATCCCATTTCTACGCAAAGCGGTAACACTTTTAATTAACTTATTTATAAAGTACTTTCTAAACAAGTAGTACATGTACTAATTAGGAACAGATTAATAAAATTTTTGACAGTGGGTTGATTTGATTGAGGCATATTTGATAGAGGCAAATTGGTACCACAAGGGGTATAAACCTAGCTTAGAAGAATACATCAACAATGCTTGGATAACCGTGGGAGGCGTCCCCGTTCTATCCCACCTTTTCTTCCGGGTAACGGATTCGTTAGACAAGGAGGCCGCCGAGAGCGTGCATAAATACCATGAAATTGTTCGTGCATCATGCACGATTACAAGGCTTGCTGACGATATGGGAACATCAATGGTACGCGACGTCACACAATAATTGTGAAAACTTTCGCTATAATATAAAAATAATCCTATACTAATAATCCTTGGTTTTGTTAAACCTAGGCTGAGGTGAAGAGAGGCGACGTGCCAAAATCAGTTCAGTGTTACATGAACGAGAAAAATGCTTCGGAAGAAGAGGCGCGAACGCATGTTCAATCACTCATAGAGGAGAAATGGAAGACGATGAATAAGGAAATGATGGATTCTCCATTTTCAACATGTTTTGTAGAAGTTTGTGCTAATCTTGCTAGAATGGCTCAGCTTATATACCAGAAGGATTCCGATGGATTCGGAATGCAACACTCGGTGGTTAACAAACAGCTCAGAAGCTTGCTATTCGAACCCTATGAATGAAGATGAGATAGTGTTGCAGTCTGAGTTGAATAAGAAGAAGATCACGAAGAAAGAAAATATATGCTACTATTTTTATTAATGGGAATAATGTTGTTGCATTGTGAGTTGATATATATATTCGTTTTGTACTATGGTCATTGGAATAATAATGTTGTAAAAAATAGGTTAATACAGTATGTTTCGGTTCTAAGTAGAATTGAACTTTGGTCAAATTTAGTTTGTCGTGTAATTTTAAAAATAAGCTAGAAAAGTTATGTAGAAATTTTATTGGTAGTCTATACTTAATACTATTGCTGATGCTTTTAACCAAATAATGCCATTTCGACAATCTCCATATTTACAATTTCAACAAAATTCTTTGCTATGAGATAGTTATGAAAAAAATGAACCTAATAGTGTTTCTTGGCAATTTTTAAAAATTGTGTAACAGAATTTGACAAAACTTTATGTTTTTTTCTGGAAATTTACCCAATTAATATTCCATCAAATATTGGCAATGCCGTACTTACATGAGCTTAATTAATTAACTATAGTAGGTTGCAATAAAATCATACCGTATCTTTTTTATTAAGGGATATTGACATCTAATATCATGAAACTTTCAAAAAGTTGAGTTTTTTCCACGAACTTTAAAATTGACAAATAATATCTCGAACTTTACTCTAGGTTTGTTTTTTCCCACGAATGAAAAAATTCCCACAAATAATATTATGAATCGGATTTTTTTTCATAATTTCTTGATAATAATTTTAAGGGCTTGTTTGATAGCATAGTAGGATATAATAAGATATGCAACTCGTGATAAGAAATGCGGGCTAAAACCAAGATTAGGAACATATAAATAATTTAAATTGTTGTTTGCTAAATAAAATAGTAATCAAGATTATATCATAGATACAATTGAAAATACGTACTTGTCCTTGATCTAAAAAATCAGATATCTTTGTAGCATAAGGTAATAAGGAGTAATTTGCTAAAATTCTTCATTGGTGTCTATGTGTCTTAATCAGTGGGAAGTTTATTCAAATTCTTCATCAATAATTCAACAAGATACTAATGTATTGAGTAATCCAAAAATCATGTATAGTAACTTAAAATCCAGATGAACCAGATCAGATTTAGGCACAAATGGGGAGCCATAGCACTTGTTAAATCGTTCTTTGCCTCACAAAGGACATATCACATAGACGAAAAGGCTAAGGGCATTAGCAATGGGGCGCCCTAAGGCGCGCCCTAAGGCGCGCCCTATGGCGCGCCACGTCAGCAGTTTTATCCTCCTACCTCCTCACCTGCAGTGGGGCGCCCTAAGACGCGCCCTAAGGCGCGCCCTATGGCGCGCCACATCATCATTTTTTTAATATTTATTACAAAACTCATACGAATTTAACAAAATTAATACATTAAAATACGAATTTCAAAAACTTCATTTCATTGAATAAAAATTAATACATTACAATGCGAATTAAAAAAACGCGAACTCAACAACGGCGGTTGCGAGCCCACACTTCTTCGATCATGTCGTTCATGAGCTGCGCATGATCCTGTTGGTTGCGCATTGAGGCCTGTCTAGATAGAACCTCGTTGAAGCCTAACGGTAACCCTCTATCGGGTGGCTCGGTCGACGCGCCGGCCAAACTAGATGCACGATCATCTTCATTCCAATCGGTGATGCTTCCGCCTTCATTCTCGACTATCATGTTGTGCATGATTATGCACGCATATATGACATCGGCGATGACATCCTTGAACCAGAAACGAGCCGGCCCTTTCACAATTGCCCACCGTGATTGGAGCACGCCGAATGTCCGCTCGACATCCTTCCGCGACCTATCGTCCGTGTACGCCATCGTCCGCGACCTATCGTCCGTGTACGCCACAATGGGGAGGACGATGGCGCGGACGATGCCTATCGTCCGCGGCCATCGTCCGTGTACGCCACAATGGGGAGGACGATGGCGCGGACGATAGGCATCGGGCGCGCCATCCTCCGCGCCCTTAGTATCGGCCGCGACGATCGTCCGCGACCTATCGTCCGTATCCGCAATGGGCGCGGACGATCGATGGCGCGGACGATGCGCGCCATCAGGCGTGCCATCGTCCGCCCATTGCGGATGGCCTAAGATCTAGAACTGTACTCGTCACTGCCACGAGAAATTGACGACGGAAAAGAATGGTGCGACATTGGTAAGGTTACAGCGGCAATCGTTGAGAGACATCCTCTCACTACCGCCGGAGGTAACAAATTCCAGTCGGACACACTACTGCACACATCGAGGAGAGAGGCAAAGTTTCAGGGATAGATAGCAAGCCGACGACACACCGCCGGAAGACCCACCACCTTCAACTAGAGCACTGCCATCGGTGACAATGAGCGGCAATGGGGAGGGGAGATTGAGTGGGGAGAGAATTAATAAAAGGGCATAGTTGAAAACAAGGTTGAATAGTTCCGTATCTCACCAATTTGGTGAGATACATAAATGTATGAAATAGGGGGATTTTGTCGGGCCTAGATGGGCTTCGTGCTTTAATGCGGGCTATGAGATAGGAGTATCTTTTCTACCAAACAAATGGAAATACACATATACAAATCCATATCTTGGCATTTCTACCATATCAAACGGGTCCTAAGAGTTTCTTTCAATCTTTGAAGATAGTTTTTCTTGAAGCACACCCTCCAAAATTGTTCTTCAACCTATTAAAATAACATAAATGGGAAAAAACAAACTCGGGGTAAAGTTCATGATATTATTTGTCAATTTTAAAGCTCGTGGGAAAAATCCAACTTTTTAAAAGTTTCATGATATTAGATGTCAATATCACTTTTATTAATTAACATTAGTACGTTGAAAATTGAAAGTCCAAATTTAATTCGATTCGGTTTGATTGTTCGGCCCAACTCAATATAGGCCCACAACCTAAGCTCACCTCTTGGCTGGCCGATTTCCTCTGGTAGCCTCTCAACCTAATTTGTGAGAGAGTGTGAAATTCTTCAATTGGGATTTCTACTAGGGCACGACTTTGAAGAATTTGATGTTTCCCATTCCATAGCTGCACTAAACCTGCGTTTCATCATTTAGAGGAAAGTGTTTGAGGAGCTGGCAATGAACAGTAACGACAAGAAGAAGAAGATGAAGAAAAGGAAAGCTTCAATTGATGTCAGAGTTGTTGCTGAGACGGTTGAAACTCGCCAGGTGAAAGGTAATCTTAATGCTTCAGTTGATCATTCTTGTGAGGTGACAGGATTCACTGACTACTGAGACATGGTGGTATTGGCAGATGCAACACCTAAAAAAAGTGGAGGAAAGAGAAAGAGTGATAGAAAACGAAACAGGAGCGGGGAAACTAGAAGAGATGCTGAGAGCATTGTTCCTAGCGTTGCTACCGAAATTGTTGAAGATGCAGTTTCTAATAGAGAACCGAGTGAGGCGAAATTGGTGAAACAGAGAAAAAAGAAGAGGAAGAATGTTGTGAGTATTAGCCACATTAATGAATCCAACGGCCAAAATGATGAATCGGAAGAATGCAACGGTGAGAAAAATGATAAAACTCTCAATGTTTTAAGCGTAACTTACTATGCATCTCAACCTTAGGTATTGCAATGCTTTATTCTGTCTGTGATGCTATGTTATAGCTTATGTTTCTGATCCATAGCCTTGTTGAAAAGGACCTAAATCATTATATAGTTAATGGATGGAAACTGATGTTTGTTTTGTTGGTGTGTGCTAATGTGTGAAAATGAAAATTGGTAAAAAATCCATTAATTTGTGGAGTCATTTAGATAGTGTTGAGATTCTGGGTGATATGACTTCTTAACAGCTATTGGATTGCAGATTCTATACCCGAAGAACAATTTTCAGTTTCTGGAGGAATTAACAAGGGTGATGCCGTAAGGAATGGCAAGAAAGGTAAAAAAAAGTTTGTGATTTGCTGTGAATTTTGTTTATCTTTGCTTTCTATTATGTTTGACATTTGAATCCTTTTGTTGATAGGTAAGTTAAAAAATACTGAAAGAAAGAAAAAGAAAAGGCAGCTCGTGTCAAATCATGAACCCTCGGATAGTTTGCTGGAAACAAGAGAAGAAAATGCAGAAGATGAAGTTTATCAGATGTCTTCAGGGGATGAAGATTACTCTAAAGGAATGAAAAGTATGATTCTTGTTGTTGCTTGTAGATTCATGAAACATGATAATTCTAGGTAGACATTAGTTTGTTCGTGTATAACTTCTAATAGTGATGCTATTTCCTTTTTCCTCATCGTGCAGGTGATATCGAATGCTTTCATTTTCATACATTTTATCTAGGGTTTAGGGTTCATTAGAATCTCATTTTTATGGTTATGCCATCATATGCTTGTATGATTAGCAAAATGAGGTCTATTCAATGTAAATATACACGTGATATCAAATGCCTTCACATATTGAAACTTGAAATATGTTGGTTGATTTAGCCTGATTAAATAATATAGTTGTCTTTGGGTGAATTATTTTTTGATAAAATAACACACCAACCGAACAATTAGTTGAACAAAAATGTTACATAGAACTCTCTATGCCCCTCTGTTCCTCCCTTACACCTGGTTTGCCCCTACGACAATGCGTATTCCACTTCTAGCCTAAGTGGGATAATTTTTTTTTCATAAATGTTTCTTTTTTTTAACATGACTAAAGGTTCTCTGTTTGTTCAGAATGGATCACACACTATCATCAGAGTAGACCTGGGCTGAATGTGCTGCAAGAGAGGATTGATGACTTCATAATGGCTCACGAGGCAAGAGAGGAGCAGGTAACAGTTTTACTCTGCAACATACCATACTATCTCTCAATTACAACATATGATGAAAGGGAGCACATTGATAATATTGCTGATATGATGTGTGCTCAAATCTTCGGCTAAAGAAGAAATAGTTATTGTACGGCTGAATCTTTGGCTTGAATCTCAGCATATACTACTCTTTCTCATTAATTTGTATCGCAGCCTTTACAATCTGCTTTCTTCTGCGTCAAACTTCTGTTGACGTGTTTGATTCATGCAGGCTAAAGCAGAGAAGCTGGCCCAAGCCGCAGAAGGTGGATGGACTGTTGTTGTGCATCAGAAAGGTCGTAAGAAGAGCACTGAAGCTGAGAGTGGAATTGCCGTTGGTTCTGTGGCCCAAGCTGCTGTCCTAGACAAGATGGGAAAGAAGAAAAAGAAGGAAGTTGGCCTAGATTTCTACCAGTTCAACAGAAGGGAAGCACACAGAAACGGTAGGTTCTTCTGAATCTCTCGTCCAATTTTTCATAGGTTAATGCATTCCATGTTAAATAGCCCCTGCATTTCATTTGTTCTGTAAAAAGGCTGGTGGAAGTATTATGTTTATGGTAGTCCAATTTCTCAAAATTCTAAAAGAAACCGAGCAGAAATAATCTTTTGGCCAACGTTGCAATAGTGTTTAGTAATAATTGAAATGCGAGGCTCTGAAAATTACGTGATGCGCTACTCACTTTCTCGTACTGAAATGTGTCCGGTCTGAATGCAGAGATCATGATGCTGCAAAGCAAATTTGAGCAGGATAAAAAGCGGATACAACAGATGCGAGCTGCGAGGAAATTCCGCCCCTATTAACTGCTTACCCCTCAAGTTTCAGAGATTATATTTGGATTTTTATTTTTCGCTTGTTGTAGATTTAAGGTTGAGTTGAGTTCTATGAATGGAGTTAGAGATTTATAGGTTCACTCTGGAAAGCATTGTTGTAGCTGCTTCTTTCCCTTTACCAATTGGCTCTGAAGATGTACTGATTTTATCTGCGCAGGAACATACACTTCGAATTTTAAAGAGAGAGTTTGAAAACATATTTATTCCGATTCAAACAGACAAAAGCATGGGGACAATGTATAATGCACCTAATTTTATATATGAAAATATTCATCTATTACTTTGTCTGTCCATAAAATCTAGTCTCGTTTTTTAATTTTGGCCGTTCGCCAAATATGGCCACATGGCTGGGGCAATTTCGGTTGCACATCACAATGATTTTACTTGAATTGCATGGGCGAGACAAGTGAGAAAAATTGAAACAACGTGATTTAATATCCCATTTTCAAACCATTTGGAATGGCAAAATATATTGATAACTAATACATTTCTTGATCGAAATAATACTTATTCTTTATGGTAGGTGGTGGGAGAGTGTTGGGCTGGTCCATATATACCAAACATTAGGCATATTTATGCATCACGAATCTATTTATAAAAATTCTATAACTATATGCGGTTCAATTCTCCTATTACGACTCGAGAAAGAACTAATAAAGAAAATCCGAGAAGATAAAGATAAAAAAAAACCTAACTATGACTTAAATAGATAGTATCTTGCAAATAAAGCTAGTATCTCTTGAAGATCTTTCCTTATCATGAAACATAATCTCCAAACCTAGCTAACAGGTTTATATCAACTTCTTTGTTCTGTTGGGTTGGGTTGGATTGGGATCAGCCCGATCTTTTGCACAAAACTGGATTTGCGCTCCCGATATCACCAAATTCGCATGCACGACAATGGTATTTCCAAGGAGAATGTACAATTCCACACTATTAAACCTTCTTTGCAATCTTAACCAACTTATAAACAAGTTCAAGTATAGCGTACCTACTTTGCCATATTTAACAATAGTGTATATAACTTTTATATCCATTGACCATGGTGTAGTACAAACAGAACACATTTATGAACTCACAACACAACAAGATTATTGTTATTATAATTAAAATATATCATATATCAGATTAGATCTCAAGACAGTGCCTTTGAAGGCATCTGCAGTACAGTATTTGATCTTTTATTCATAGGGTTCGAACAGCAAGCTTCTGAGCTGTTTGTTAACCACCGAGTGTTGCATTCCGAATCCATCAGATTCCTTCTGGTATATAAGTTGTGCCATTCTAGCAAGATTAGCACAAACTTCTACATAGCATGTTGAAAATGGAGAATCCATCATTTCCTTATTCATCATCTTCCATGTCTGCTCTATCAGTGATCGAACATGCTTTCGCGCATCTTGTTCCGAAGCATGGTTCTCATACATGTAACACTGGACTGCTTTTGGCACGTCCCCTCTCTTCCCCTCATCCTAAGGAAAAAAAACACCTCAAATTATTTAGTTGAAATACTTATATCTCGATCGTGTGATGTCACATACCAGAGATGTTCCCATGTCGTCAGCGAGCCTTCCAATAATACATAGTAGACGAACAATATCGTGGTATTTATGCACGCTCTCAACAGCCTCCTCCTCGATCGAATCCGTTAGCCGGAAGAAAAGGTGGGATATGATGGGGAGACCTCCTAGTGTTATCCAAGCATTGTTGATGTATTCTTCAAAGCTAGGTTTATACCCCTTGTGGTACCAATTAGCCTCTATCATATATGCCTCAACCAAATCACCCCACTGCCAAAATTTTCATTAATATTTTCCTAATTAATAATAGTACATATAACATATGTAGTAAGTATACACAAGTTTTAAAAGTGTTACCGCTTTGCGTAGAAATGGGATGGAATTGAAGCCTTTATCCTTGAGAGTATAGTAAGCCATCTCATTCACAAAGTTGTATAGTGCAAGATAACACACTTTCATGTAAGGAGGAAGTTTGTCAATTGATTCAATATCCCATCTGGCCAAAATAAATACACCTTTAATATTATAATTCAGTATTGTTCGAATTAAAGATAAGATTCTAACCTTCGAATAGCATCTGTGAATAGTTGGAGCTCCTCAAGTGTCCCATAAATATCATAGATATCGTCTATAGCTGTAATAAGACCAAGTACTTTGGTTAACAGAATCCTCTCAGATCCATGTTCCCGGCGTTCCACGGTTCCCGTCCCCCAATAGTAGCATTCAACTATTCTATCTCTAATAAAGGGAAGCTCTTGAGCAAGCCCTGTACTCTCCCACCACCTATCATCAAGAATAAGAATTTCATCAATCAATAAAATAAATTAATAATATACTAAGTATTTAATTTCACCTAGAGCTCTCTTTGAGTTCTCCTAGAAATTGTGCTTGAACAATTCTTAAGTCCAATATGGCTAGCTCTAGCACAATTGGATTCATGTCTGGTCTCTTTTTGTAAGCATCGACGAATGCTTTCGCATTTGGCATTTGAACCATCCAATGAGAAGGGAACTCCAATGCAGCTTCAACTGATGATAAGAGATGGATATCTTCAATTTCATGATTAACTACTCTTTTCTTCAGAGATTTAGTAGCAAATTGTTTAGCCATTTCTAGGGTTTCTTCGCCATGTGTTGCTAGGAACGAAGCTTCGTAGAGTTGTAACAATCCTTTGGTATCGAAATCAGTAGCCTTGTCATTCTTGAAACAATCAAACACTTCTGCATTCATCGTTAATGAAATATTAAATATAGGATAGATAACTCAGGCTCAGATGACCTAAAAGAGGTGTGTAATTATCATGTTTAATTTGCTTATTTATTTTTCTTATAAAACTGCCTCTAATAAGTAAGGAAGGTACATATAGAGACCTTGAGAGACGTTGAAGCCGTATTGTCTGAGGAGTATGAATCTAAGAGCTGTGGAGTACAAATCCCTTTCATCTGTCTCATTCTTGTCCAAATATTTGGAGTTTAATATTTGATCGATTTCGTGTCGGAAATGACAAGATATACCCAGCCTACGTAGGTCATCGATCAGCTCTAAACGTTGCTCCTGCAGCAACAACTTCTTCACCTTCTCAATCAGAGTCTCCACCTTTTCGACGTGCTTCTCTTGCTACATGCATTTGTAATGTAGCGTAAGATGCTATACTATAAAATCAAAAATCGATAGAATAAATGGTATATTTAGTTACCATATGCTCAAATTCGAACGATTGAATGGAGTTGAAATCCCAATGAGTAGGCTTGTAGCCTCCACTTCTTCTTCCATTTTGGATCTCATTGGTGTCTCTAGGAATCTTAAATTGCATTATAATACTTGACATCTTTTGCTCAATTGATGCCTCTTCACTTTGTTGATTTTGTGTTAGCATGCATGTTTGTATATATATCGGGCTCAACTCTAAGGTGCATGTTCGCAATAGTACTATTTTTGCCCCAATTAGATAGGGGACTCATTATTATACAGAGTAGTAGATCATTAATAGCATGTTTTGAAAGTCCACTTGTAAATATTCATGCGAAATCATTTTCCAAATACTGAAAATTTACGATCAATTGCTATACATTCAACAACGACAGGATAAACTAATGCGACACCATTTTCCAAACACTAACAAAATTATATTCCTTTTCTCAACGAAAAAATTGTCTCAATTTTGCTATTTTAGGGTGTATATGAAAGATGGTCTCATTTTAAAATGAGAATTTTTTCTCACACTTTATCCACTTTTTTCTCCCCTCATATTTTATCTCCCTTTTCTCTTTCTCTTCTTATTTTACCAATTTCTCATTAAAGCTCGTGTCGTTCACAAATTAGACTATTTTTATTGAAGGAGGGAGTAAATAATTGCTATAAATTCGGCAACTTTAACCTAATATTACGGGGATGTCAATCGAATCATTCCATCAAATTTTGGGTTAAGTCCAACTTGAATCTAATGTTAGTTGGGATCAAGTTGACAGGGTTAAAATTTTATGAAGTTAAAATTTTTTTATCTCTAGCCAAAATGCAGTCCAGCGGGCTAATAGAACTAAAAGCTAAGCTAAAATGTACTTAGAGCATCCCCAATGGATGCCCAATCTGGAGCCCGATCGCGCGAAATCGGACTCGGTCATCCATTGCGGCGCCCGATGGATCAGGCGCCCAAGCCCGATCTTGGAATTATTTTTATAAAAATCAATTTTTAATTATAAAAACCGATTTTTAATTCTAAAAAATCGATTTTTAACTTGAAATGAAAAAACTATAATAAAAAAAACTATAATTTCACAATGATCCATACTAAAAGATGGATCTGTGAATTAGTGAAAGAATATATTTTGTAGAATATAATCCTTCACACTAAATGAGCAAGTTTTGCATTGCTGAGTAAATATTTTATAGATAAGTTTTCAACTCCAACTTTCATTGTGACTTCGATGTGGGATAAATGGTAGTTTTATCGATAGGTTTTCAACTCCAAGTCACTTAAAAGAGAGTTTTTTGTTGCTTTATGTAAAAATTTGTTTGAGTTTAATACACTATCTATGTTTAGCCTAATGGTAAATGTATCTTGAAAAATTATAGGGTTGTGGGTTCAAGCCCAGTACTCAACATATTTTTTTTATTTTGACTTTTATTATATTTTACGCATTATGTCATCTGCAACGCTGTCTCTTATCCGTCCCTTAACCGTCTCTTAAATTACTATTCATAGGTCCCTCTGTACTTTTTACTCCATCTCTTAACTAAGGGACATAACCGGCAACCCTCCATCTCTTATCCGTCTCTTAACCATCTCTTAAATTACTATTCATTCAATTTCATTTTTTATTTTTATTTCCAACAAATTCAATTAATAAAAACACACTTCATTAAATAAAATTAAATTACAACATAAAATAAAAATACAACTTAAAATTCAAAAAAAATAAAAAAAACACATAATTAAAATCCTAAAAAATAAAAATTACATAATTTAAAATACAATTTTATAGAAAATAAAAAACTACTCCGCTGGCGAATCATCCCCCGAAGGCGGTAGAGGACCTAGAGGCGGAATACCAAGTTGTCTTGCCATAAACTCAATTCCGGCAAGATAGGCTTGGTATTGGGGAGGCGTCATGCGGCAACATCCTGCGAGGCAACCTCTTGTGCGGTGCTGCCCGAATCGCCCGAACTAGCCGAGTATTGGCCACCCATCGTGTGCTTCGTGCGCTTCGAGGTCGAGCCCGAGCTGGACCGGACACCGCCGGCCCACCTTTCCTCGTCTTTGACGACCTCCCAAACATCGACATGTTTGAATTGTTTGCCGGTGTCTTCGAAGTACACTCGCAAAGCCGACCTCAGAATGTCGGCTCCTGTGGCTCCGCTTTGGTAATGAGCCGCTTCGCTCTTGTAGATGACGCATAATTTTTTGACCTCTCTGTGGCCTGAGCATCTTAAATGTGCGGCGGCGGGACCCCTTCGGCTTAATCTCGTGGTAGGCATCGGTGTCCTTTTCCCAGAAGCACTTCCGGGATTGTTGATTCCCGACGATGGGATCGTACGAGACACTGATCCA
Source organism: Salvia splendens (assembly GCF_004379255.2). Lineage (NCBI taxonomy): Eukaryota > Viridiplantae > Streptophyta > Magnoliopsida > Lamiales > Lamiaceae > Salvia > Salvia splendens. The sequence continues at coordinate 31,821,118 of NC_056043.1, read as the reverse complement.
GGCATTGTACACAGCCATCGTTTCCTTGGGGCTGTACGGATGCCGGCCTAGATCCTCCTCCTCCTCGTCCGCCACCGCCTCCGCCTTGGAGCTTCCACCGCCTCGGCCTCTCCACTGCCTCGGCCTCCTCCACCGCCTCGGCCTCCTTCCGGAGTGGGTTCAACCGAATAATCCTCCCGAATCTGGGATAATCCCTGCGAATACCTCGGGGCGGAGGGACGGACGTATGCATCCACATCAAAATGGGGTGGTTGGTACCCCTCCGGCGTCAACGAACCCTGGGTGCCCGGCGTCGACGAACCGGAACCACCACCCATGACATTGTACATGCCCCCCAGTCGCCGAACGCGTTGATGTCAAACCCGCCTGAGCCGTCACCGCCAGAGTTTCCGTCGCCGGACATTTTGTGATGAGAAGTTAGATGAAAATTGGAGAGGAAATGGAGATGATTTGGGAAGAATAGATGTGTATTTGTGTGTGAAATGTGGATGAATTAGGAGTATTTATAGAGTGATAAAAAAAAGAAAAACGGTTGAAAAACGGTAATATTACCGTTTTTTGATTTTTTATTTATTTTTTTAAAATTCGAATTTAAAAAAAATGATTTATTGCGTCAGCGTGACGATGTCTACTAGCGGGCCGGTGAGTGGGCGTCACGGATGGCGCCGGAGCGCGCCACATCACGCGGGCGCGTGGCGAGACGGCTCGCCATCCGTCTCGCCGTCGTCTTGTCCTGGCGTGACGAGTTGCGGGTGGCCTTATGCATCTGTTATTCCGAAAGTCTTTATCGATTTCCCGCACTTGTGTTTGGGTTAGCAACTTAGCATCACGCAAGGTTGGGTATTAGTATTACCCGCATACAGTAGCTGGCCAGCTTCTACAACAATAGTAATTTTGTAGTACTAATAGTCTGTCACTTCTATCACTTAGCCTTACCACCTTTCACTTAGCCCTACCACCAAGTTGTTTATTTTGTGTATTACTCAAATAGGCAATTTTTTATTACTAATAGTCTGTCACTTCTATCACTTAGCCTTACCACCTATCACTTAGCCTTAGGCCATAGTAATTGCACAGTCCCAATGTTTCTATAATAATAGAGATATTTTTTTTTGACATAAAGATTAAGAAAAATTATGTTAAGTGAGTTAAGTAAATGATGAATAAAGTATGAAATGAAAAATGGTAGAACGATGATGAGAGAATAAAGTAAAAAAAACAGGAAAAGTAAGTAAGAAGCAATGTTTTAAAAACTGGACCGGAGAAGCTACTGGTTCATGGTTCAACCAGTTTAATCACTGGTCGAGCCGTTATACTGTTGCAAATACATATAATTAAATGTACAATATAAAAAATATAATAAATTTACATATAATTAATTATATATCAAAAACATTAACCTTATATATAATTAGTTGTAAATAAAAATATTAAAATTTAATAAATGATAAATTTTTTAAAAAAAATTTATAGAAAAATAAAATTAAATATATAAATGATTAGTTATTGTAGATAAAAAAATTTAATACTATATATATAAATAGATAAAGTTCATTTTAACTAAAAAACGTATTGGAAGAAATAATAAAACATGAATTTTTAGTTATTTTAAGTAAAACTATATATTAATATCAATAGTAATTTGTATATAAATTAAATATATAAAATAAAAATATTAATATCGGGTAACAATAAATTATAATACATAATATTAAAAACTATTAAACTCTAGATATAATTATAAACTCCTATATTATAAAATATTAGTGATTGTAAAAGTATAATTAAAATATAAGAAATATATATTATAATTAACTAAAATTAAAACGAATTATTAGTTTCGGTGAAAAAGAATTTCAGATTTAATGTATAAAAATAATTAATTTTCATAATATTTCAAAATGACCATGTGGTGCAGTGGTAAAAGAGTTGGTATTTAGAGATGAGGTTATATGTTCAAGCCCTAGCAACAATAAATTTTAAAAAATTGTTTTGAAAAAGTGAAAAACCGATTTTCGGTTCACGGTTGGACCGGTCCGATCAGCCGGTTCCACCAGTTCGCGGCGGTTCAATGTGCTCGTGGTTTTTATGGGTGAACCGGACCGGACTACCTGCCGGTTCGCGGTTGAATCGGCCGAACCGGCTGGTCCGGTCCGATTTTTAATACACTGATGAGAAGAGATGTTTTTACTTTTATTAAAAAGAGAAACGACTCTACTACTATAGAACGCATAAAAATGGCAAAATATGGCTACACTATTGTGAGACGGAAGGAGTAGTACTAAATAGGACCACTAGTCTATCACAAAGCATTAGCACCAAGTTGTTTGTATCGGGACAACACACTAAAGTTTGGGATGAAAGTTTTTTAAGAGGTAGAGTGTGACAACCGAGCTTTTGCCTCCGCTTATTCTTCTAAGATGTATTTCCCCCGTCCCATTAAATATGAAATACTTAATAATTGACATGAGATTTTATGTAGTATTATTTTGTAAGTTAAGGAAGAAAAAAAGTAAGAGAGATGAAAAAATAAAAAGAGAATTGCTTCTATTTTAAAAAAATATTTCATTTCTAAAATGTTTTATTTTTGATGGAACCATTCAAAAAGGAAAACGTTTCAATCAAAAAGTATTTATATATATTATCTAAAAGTTCAAGTCGGCTAATTTCTATAGCCTAATTTTATTTATGAGGTGTGATCACATATGACTTCATAGAATGCCACGTTTATACCACTTCTCAAAAGATTTATATTGTCTAGTTGATCAGAAATGGTACAATATTACTCTTTCCGTCCCGTAGAAATAGGTCATATTTCCTTTTTTGTCCATCCTATACAAATAATCTATATCCATTAATGACAACCATTTACTCATTCTCTTTTACTTTATTATTTATGGGTCTCACAATCCACTAAACAATTTCAATTACTTTTTCTCATTCTCTTTTACTTTACCAATTATGCATTAAAACTCATGTCAATTCCAAATGACTTATTTCTATGGGACAACCTTCTCTTTTACTTTATTATTTATGGATCTCACAATCCACTACACAATTTCAATTGTTTTTTCTCATTCTCTTTTTACTTTACAATTATGCATTAAAACTCATGTCAATCCCAAATGACTTATTTCTATAGGACAGAGAGGGAGTATATCTTTCAAAGTGTCGTACAAATTGCAAAAAACCAATTCTCATTAAATAGTTGAGCGTATCCTAACATAAATATAAACTTCTATCCATGCATATCATGCACACAATCATTTCACATGCACACACACGTTAAATATTTAATTATATAAACATTGGGTTGTGTTAGTGTGCTAACTATTTTAATGTGCTACTTGCAATGACGAAGTCACTATGGGCTATGCCCCCCCTCCCACCAAAGCTCATGTAGGTATTATCGTATGTATTCCCTACAATTACATAAATTTTAAGGTAGTCTAAACCAACGACGAAGCCACTATAGGGTCTGGGGGGCCATGCCCCCCCCACCAAGCTAATGCAGGTATTATCGTATGTATTCCCTACAATTACATAAATTTTAAGGTAGTCCAAATGATAAGGCTCGTTTCATGCATTTGTTTTGGATCAAAATTATGTGTTTCCAATGGTGCTAACGTACAATTGTAAGTCCAGATGCGTTAATTGTCTGCCAGACCCAGGAACGAGTATCAATTACCAGGGCAGAGAAAAAAGGAGCAAAAAAGTGAAGAAAAAGTTTGGAATCCTCAGGGGCACAAACGTCAAATCGCAAAGACCGTTGCCCTAGGGATTGGAGCCATGCCTATAAATACGAGGAAAAATATTGAAGAAGAGAGGCCTTTAGTTAGAAAATCTTAGGAGCTCTCAGCTCGCTCTTTCGTTTCTCACTCTTAGCTCGACACGCATTTGGTTTTCATGGGAGATTCGGGGTAGTGTGGTGTGGTTTTTAGTTTGGTTGGTAGTGTAACACCGTCCTGTTAAGGGCGAAAAAACAATCCTTTACTTTTCTGCAAGTATTTTCTCTCGCCGACTTCCTTGCCGGAAGTTCGGCGACTGTTTTGTGAACTGTTTTCGACATATTATGGTTTAATCTAGTTCTGTTTTCTGTTTTCACTCTGATTTGCGATGTTTTATGTTGATTTTACTGATCTGGATGCTTTTCGCAATTGTTGGCTGTTTGGTGTTGAGATCGGCGAGATTTGAGTTGATTCGTTGGTTATTTGTTGAATCGGAGTTGAATCGGAGTCGGAAGTGGTAGATCTGGTTTCGTTGGAGTTGAATCGGTTGGATCTGGAGTAGATTTCCATTTTAATGTTTGAATCTGAGCACGTACTTTATGGATTTGCATGGAATTTTCTGTCACTGTTGGTTTGCTTGACTTAGTAGGTTAGATCTAGTAGTTTTTAGCTTAATGATCTTGTTTAACGTTTGATTTGAAGTATGCTCTGTTTCTATGCTCTGTTTTGTTGCGGTTCATAATAGTTGGAAGAAGAAGATGATGTTAATCGGTAGTTAGAAGCAGATCCGTCGCTTGTTTGTTAGTTGCAGTTTTTTCTGTCTTTAGCTAATTAGGGTAATTTGTCTCGTTACTTTTCTATCGTGCTTTTCAATCTATCTGTTTTAGAAAATTTTAGTTTACTTGACCCAGCAGTTTGATATATGTTCCAAAGTTAATTTCCAGTTTCGAATCATGAATGCATTTATGTTTAAGGCACCTTTAGTCCTTTGGACCCAGTAGATAAAGTAGATTAAGTTTAATTTCCCAAGTCTACTAGAGTAAGTTTCAACCCACTTGTTGCGTGGCAGCAGCCGAACCCTCCCAAAATCCTCTAATGCATGCTAAACTCCTCCATCTTCGTGGATCGATCCTTTACTTCCCTATGCTAGCCAATAGTGTAGTGGGTTGAGGTTTTTAAAGTTGGAAGTGTGAGTCCAACGACTGCATATCCAAAGGTTTCACGATCTCCTAGACCTTGTGATCTAGTGAATCCTCTGGACCTAGGGGTTTTGTAAATCATAACCATCAAGCACTCCACACTTTCTAAGGAAATTACACGTTCCGAATTTACAGGCCACTTCAAATGAAGCCGTTGCCGGGGATGGATGACGTTATCTATGTTTGTGTTAAGAGGTTATGGTGTATATAGTTTGATTTATTTGTTTTTCTTTTTTCCTTTTTTCAGTTTATGAACAGAGGCATAAGGTCTGGACACTGGAATAACTCCCAAGCTAGTTGGCAGATCAAGAAAGTGGTCTCCCCTGTTACCACTCGGTCTGGGTTGACAACAGGAGATCTAGACCAGTTGAGTTCGGAAAGTGACGAAGATCTAGCCCCACCAATCAAAGAAGAAGTAGAGTCATCTTCAGACTCAGAAAGAGAAAGAGGAGTTGCAATGGCAGCGGAACCAGACAATGATCCCGAGATAGGCTCGCTGAATGCCCATCTGAATGGCGAGCCAGCCCAAGCCATAGTGATTACCCCAGCCCAGAGTGATCGATATCAAAACCAATGTGTTGGCCGTGACGCCACATTTCTATGGACGAAAGATAGAATGCCCTTATGAGTTTCTACACGAGTTCTGCAAACTCTGCAGTATCCAGAAGAGACCCCCAAACTCGACAGAAGAGGATTATAGGTTGCAAGCTCTCCCATTTGCGCTGAAAGGGGAGACCAACACATGGCTACTGAGGTTACCGGCTAATTCCATCAGCACATGGTCAGACTTCAGGCTGCTTTTCTTGGATTACTTCTTTCCATCGAACAAGACCAATGCCATTAAGAAGGAGATTCTAGCGTGCAGACATGACTATGATGAGTCCTTGAGGCAGTACTGGTCGAGGTTCATGGGATTGCTCTATTCATGTTCCAACAATAGGATGTGCGAAGCATTGGTCTACTACATCTTTTATGAAGGGGCGAATCCATAATCCAAGGATTTGCTAAACTCTTAGAGCGGGGGAATTTCACGAAGAAACGAGTAAGCGAGGCCAGAGAGATTTTAGGAAGCTTATTGATGCTAAGAAGGCGTATGATTCCCCTCGTACTTTCCTAAGGAAGGGTACCAGTGCTATGGCCAGCAAGCTGATGGAAAAATCCAAGCTCAGGCGAATGCGATGGGGAGCTGGAACCCAAACGGGAGTTGGAACCCAAGCAAGCAGAGGGATGCCCCTTGGAGGGATCATCCTAATTTTAAATGGTCCAACAATGACCCAAATTTGGCACTTCAACAGCATAATACCAACTACTCAAATCCTCAGGAGCGACAATCAGGCTGGGTGAACAGGAACCAAGAGGTGCAGAACAATTGGGGAAACCAGAATCAGAACAACCCAGCAAATTCCTACGTACCGCCACATAAGAGGAATTACCAAGGCAACCACCAGAATTCTTAGCCAAACTACCAAGGATACCAAGGGCAGAATCAACAGTACAACCAAAATCCGGGAGGTCAAGTAAATTTTCATCCAAATCAGGGACATGGCCCGAACCATCCTCGGGGACCGAATACTAGCCAGCAGAACTCCAGGCAGCCGAAAAATCTGGACGACCTGGTGAACGATTTGGTTAGTTCGCAGCAGCACATGCAGAATAACATGCAATCCAATAATGATGTGGTGCATAAGCTGCAAGACGCTCAGGTTGAACAAAAGGCAGCCATGGACATGCTAGCAAAGCAGCTATCTCAGATCGCAACTTCCTTGAATGAAATGCGTGGAAATGAAGGGCGGATTCCTGCTTTAGTTAAACCACCAGATAGAGCAAACATCAGTCAGATCACTCCCAGATCTGGACGGAAATATGAGGGTCCGATGATGAAGAGTGATGTAGGGACAAGCCCGACTCCATCGGGGAAAACAACCGAAACAGGGGAAGCCGAAACAAGGGAAGACTGAACAGATGTAGCACCCCAAAAAAATTCGACTTTTGTTTTCATTAATGTGGATGTTGAATGGGAAATTCTTTTATGAAATTTATTTGTTTCTATGTGATTGAGTTAATTATGTGAATTAAGTTGTTGTGAGATATGTGGAATAAGGGTACATTATTTTTCAAATGTGTGGATTAAATTACAGGGGATCATGCATATTTGTTCTAGCCATTTTGTTGGAATTTTTGGCCCTCTTACTTATTAGATATAATATTTTCTTTCTTGGATTTAATTAATTGTTTTGGGATATTTATCCAAGTTAAATCCAAACCAAAATACCCCTAATTTATTCTACATGATTTACGACCCTTGCCCCATTCCTTGGAATTTTCAAAAATTCCTAATATTTAGGAGGAAGAAATTATTTTGTAGATTTACTTGGTACTTTGTTTATTTCCTTCCTTAATTTTAAAATCCAATTAAATCTCTCAATATCCTATTTTAATTAGGATCTGACTCTTTCCTTCTTGGAGACTTCATAATTTTCGCCCCATATGCCTTTCAATTTTCTTGTGGGATTAATTTATTTGTTACCTATTTTGTGGGAGTCCTTTCCTACATGAATTTTCCAAATTAAATCATATTCCCTTTTAATTGAGGATTTAAGTATTTTTTCCCCTTAATTACTCCATAGTACACGCCCCCCTCCTTTCCCCTACTTGGAGATTTTGATTTGTCTTGTTACCTTATTTATGAGATACTCAATATCTTTTTACCTAATTTGTGAGTATATTTCTCTCTATGTAAATACCAAATCAATTACTTTGCTAATTAAATAGAAAAACTTCGAAAACCCTCCCACACACACTACACGCCTATTTTCTTTTAATTGTGGGATTTATTCATTGACATCTATTTTATTCTTCCACAATTTTAATTGTTTTATTTAAGTGTGGAATTAAACCTAGACTATAAATTTCAAAAACCCTAACCCTAGCCCCATTTTTCACACGCCCCCTCTCTCCCTCTCCTCTCCCACACACCTCCCTCCCTCTCTTCTCCCTCTCAACAAATCCTTCGCCAATTCTTTTTTCTTGCTTCGTTTTGGAATTGGAAATTCAAGATTCATCGAAGAATCGCATCATTCGTCATTCCTACCGATTGTTTTTCAAGAGAAAGGTTATACTTTGATTAATCCTTCTCATTCTTCCCTTTGAATCCATAATTTTTGCCCCCTCATGCATATAGTTGAGTGGAGAATCATGAATCTAAGAGTTAATTGGTTGGTTGAACAAGAATGTTTATGTGTGTGCGTGTAAGTGTGTGGTTGAATCGTTGGTGAATGTGATGTGTGATTATGAAGGCATGATTGTAATCTTGTTTTTGAAGCATGAATATGTGTTGGAAGCATGGATATGTACGTGTGAATGTATGATAGACGAACTAGGGTTTGTGAATGTTGAGCATGAATTCTGTGGTGTTCGGATAGTAGGTTCCGACGAGTTTTTGACCAACCAAACGATCTCTTTTTGGCACGAAATTTTAACTGGATAAAGTTTGAGATGTCTTCTGTTTTGTGTCAAAATTTCAGCTTCTTTTGATGACGGACGAAGTTTTAATGAATTTTTCAATTGAACTGCGCAGTCCTGCCAGAATGTGTGTTCCGTCAAGTGAGTTTCAAAGTGGAAGTATCAATTTTCAGAGGTTTCCCAATGGCCGTAGACATTGAGAAGAGTAAACCATATTGAATCGGCAAGTCGAAAAAAGAGACCCAAATAGGAACGATAGGCGGATCTTCTTCGAACTTAAACTCAGGAGTCCACTTCAATATTCTCATGGAGAAACCAGAGATATCCCAAAAAGTTCTCATCCAACATCGCTGATAGTCTTCTTCCATATCAAAACGGATTAGAATGTGTCTTGTATTCAAAAGTCCAAGAGTAAAAGAGCCATTGAATCCTATTTTCCTGAATTCCTTTTGGATTTCTTCCATCTTCGGCCTCCCGTATGAGAATTTTCCGACAAGGCATAAACGATGAGGGGCCACAAGGGCATCAAATTCGTTAACTCCCTTCTACATATTTAACAGGACGTATCATGGGATTCGATGAATGTGCTGAAAGTTTTTGAAAGAAAGAGGCAAAGCTTCTTTGAGTGGGTGATCGCTGGCGATAGGAGGGGATTAGAGTGCTCTCAAAATTTTAGGCAATTCTACGAACAGTTGGCGTGCAAAAGAAAGAGGCTCAGATTGACTGAGTTTCTAAGGATATCTTGGCCTGAGTTGAATGGTGCAGAGCTAGGAAACTTGAATATAAGGAGAAGATCACGAGCAATGACATCTGACAGGAGCTTGCGGTTTGGCATTTTTCCAGACTCCCCATATCTATTTATCAACTGCGTACTAATTTGTGTACGAGGATGAATATATTATATTTTCATTAATTTAATGCAAAATCTAGAAAATAGATTTATGGAATATTTCGATTTCGGGGCACCAGGTTATATTAGTCATCAAAATATTAGTATTTCGGTTTGTATAACATTTCGATTTCGATTTGTGGAGTAGTAATTGATGGGGTACGTACTAAATAAGCCCAATAGCAGTGACGGCCCATCAGCCCAAGGAAGAGTATCAGTTCGGCATTACCAAAGAGTTCGGCCCCAGCCTACAGTTCGGTAAAAGCCGACCAATCAAGCTCTACTCTCAGATCGGCAAAAGCTGCTCGGCAATAGTTCAGCAGTTCGGTCTCAGTATTCAACCGAACTGGGAGATAGTAGACTCATGCAGAACCTCCACGACCTCCACTACACGATCTATTTAGTGGTGTCAACTCATGCAGGATCTCATGCAGAATAGCGGACCAAACAAAGAGATAGTGGACCCATGCAGGATCTCATGACCTCCACGACATCCACGACCTAATTAGTGATGATGTAAGCCACGACCTAATTAGTGATGATGTAAGCCACGACCTAGTTAGTGGTGATGCAAGCCACGATCTTAGTTCAATGTATAAATAGAACTTAGATCAGATAGACTGGGGGAGAAAAAGCTCTCTAGACATCAAAGATCATATAGCAAGTCTGTATTTGTAAGCTGTAAACCAGATCAAGCAATACAATCTTGCCCTCCTTTCTTCCCGTGGACGTAGATTTACCTCAGTAAATCGAACCACGTAATTCCTTGTGTCGTGATCTATATTTTCTTTTACCCGCATTTGTCACCATCAAAAATTCGCCCAACCATCACTGGCGCCGTCTGTGGGAAACAGAGAACCAAATCTGTGATAAAAGCGAGTTTTTGATCCTCTTCCACCAAAAAAATGCATACCAGATCACATAACACCCATAATACCGTTCGTGATAACCATGAGGAAGCTAGTCCAGCCCGCAGGTCTGGAAAACAGCCTCGGGAGAAATCTACTTCCAGTTCTCACGGAGAAGGAACAAGCCGCTCAAAGACTCATCGCACCGAGTCTTCCCAGCAGCCCGATTTGAACGAGGCTGTCAAGTTGTTTTTGGCCGAGAAGCAGGAAGAATTCTTAATTTTCCTGCAAAAGGGCCAAAAGCCGGAGACGAAAACGGTGGATTCTCCCTCCTCATCCAGACATGAAAGTCACTACCGCAGTAGTGCCGTGTCTTCCAGGAAGAAGAATCCTCAACCCCGACATGTTCCTGTTCCTCCTCGGTACCGGAATCACAGGAGAACTCCATCTCCTCCATACCGAAGAGATGTCGGGTTCGCCATGTACGGAGCATTGAAGACTCCGTTCTCGGACGATATCACCCGAACTCCCTTGCCACAGAACTACCGAACTCCGTCGATGACTTATGACGGGTTAGTGAATCCTCATGACTTCCTGGGACGCTATCAGTATAACATGGCGAACCAGGGTCTCAATGAGGTCCATATGTGCAAGCTGTTTCCCGAGCTGCTTATCGGGAACGCAAGAAGGTGGTTCGATAGCCTCCCCCAAGGCAGCATTAGATCTTACCGAGATCTAATGGATGCTTTCCACAGGAGGTTCTTTCAGAAAGCGGAAGCCCGAATCACTTCGGCTCAGCTGCTTTCTATACGTCAAGGTCGCGACGAAAAGATCAGCGACTTTATGACGAGATTCCACAAGGAATGCCTACAAGTAGATGATCTCAATGATCTACTTGTCATTTCGGCATTCCAAAATGGAATCCTGCCCGGAGCTCTCTACAGAAAGCTCGTGGAATGCAGTCCGCAAACAGCTCAAGAGATGTGGGACATTGCGGACCAGTTCTCCCGTGCCGATGAGGCAGACCGTCGCAAACGGTCTTTAGACAGCTCATCCCGAGGAGACAGGAGGAAGCCCGATCATAGCGATCAGGGACATCCTCGCCGAACTCCTTTTGGCGATCAGGGACATCCTCGCCGAACTCCTTTTGAAAGGATTCAAAGGACTCCGGTGCAAGACCGATTGGGGGCACGTCTCAATCCTGAGAAGCCGCCCGCTCAGTTCGTACCATTGAACAAGTCGAGAGCGGAAATTTTCGAACTGCATTCCGATATGTTCGAAAAACCAAAGCGGATGGCGAAATCGGCCGCGCGTCGACCTCAGGATCAATATTGCTCCTTCCATCAAGACCACGGTCACGATACCGAGGAGTGCCGACATTTGGCTGCAGGTATTGATGCTCTTGTGAAAGCAGGGACGTTAAAAAAATACCAAAGCAAGCAGCCGAAAAAGAACAAAAAGCAGAGAGGTGCGAACTGCGCTCCTCAGGATCCGAAAAAGCAACAGGACCCCGAAGATGATGACGAGCTGCAATATGATGGAGTAATCCTGACTATTGATGCTCTCCCTGCCGGGAAGACTAAATCGTCCCTGAAGTCAGAGCGCAGAGGCTTCAATCGAGAGGAGCCAACGCATAAAAGGCTGAAGCAGGACGAAGTGATTACATTTTCAGATGCAGATCCCGTCCCGGCCATCTCTCCTCATCAAGACGCTATTGTCATCCAAGCCGGAGTGGCAAACAAACTGATCCACAGAGTGTTTGTGGATACCGGAGCGTCAGTCAGCATTCTTTTTAAAGAATGTTTCGATAAACTAGAAGTAGATCCAGCTCGGCTCAGTCCGGCTCCACTTCCTCTGAAAAGTTTCGCCCAGGAGGACACCCGCCCTGAAGGTATTATCAGCCTTCCGATCACGGTGGGAAAAGCGCCTACAAGCTCCAGTACGATGATCGAGTTCTTTGTGGTAAAAGCTCGGTCCCCGTACAACATCATCTTGGGAAGAGACTGGCTCAACGCAGTTCGGGCCGTTTGCTCTACTTATCACCTCACCATCAAGATTCCAACTAAAGGTGGGATAGCGGTCATCCGAGGTGATCAAAAGAGAGCAAAAGAGTGTCTGCAGATTGCGCTTAAAAGTGCCGAGCAATCAGATCGGCATCATCAAGCATAGCAATCACAGCAGCCGGAGTCAAAGGCAAGCGAAATGACCGAAGTCACACCAGAGTCGAACTCAATGACCGTTCAGTTATACGAAGATGATCCATCCAGAACGGTCAAGATCGGTTTCGCGGGAACGCCTCTACTCCGGGAAAAGACCATCCAGCTCCTCAAGGAGTACAAAGATGTCTTTGCATGGTCTCCGTTGGACATGACCGGAGTGCCCCCTGAGGTAATCACTCATCGGTTAAATATTGATCCTTCAGTCCGGCCTATAAAACAGAAGCAAAGACTCTTTGCGGCAGAAAGAAATCAAGTCATCCATGACGAAGTCCGCCAATTACTGAAAGCGGATGTATTATTCGAGGTGAAATATCCTTCTTGGGTGGCCAATCCTGTGATGATCAAGAAAAAAGAAGGAGGATGGCGGATGTGCATAGATTTTACCGATCTAAACAAGCACTGTCCTAAAGATTGCTATCCCCTTCCGAACATAGATAAAAAAGTAGAAGCTTTGATCGGCTTCGAAATTTTCTGTTTTCTTGATTTATACAAAGGCTACCACCAAGTTTTAATGGATGAGAATGATGCTTCAAAAACGGCTTTCATTACTGACTTCGGCATCTTTGCTTATAAAAAGATGCCATTCGGTTTAAAGAATGCCGGAGCCACATATCAAAGGATGGTAGATAAGCTTTTTCGGCATTTGATCGGAAAAGAGGTTGAAGTGTATGTTGACGACATAGTCGTCAAAAGCAGAAGCACTTCAGAGTACGAAGACAACCTCAAATCCACTCTCGATGTGCTCAAAAAAGCCAACCTCAAACTCAATCCCCAAAAATGTACCTTTTTGGTAGATTCGGGAAAGTTTCTGGGTTGTTGGGTTTCAAAGGACGGACTCAAGGCAAATCCCTCAAAAATTCAAGTTGTTCAGAACATGGCGATGCCGAAGTCCATACATGATGTGCAAAGGCTAACTGGATGTCTAGCCGCACTGAATAGATTCCTTTCCCAAGCAGCCGAAAAGCAACTGCCGTTCTTCAAAGTGTTGAAAAAGGCACCAAAGTTTGAGTGGGGAGCCGAGCAGAAAAAGGCTTTTGACGAGCTCAAAAGTTATTTAGCCAAGCTTCCAATTCTCTCTGCTCCAACAGATGCCGAAGTGATATTCTTATACTTAGCGGCATCAGATCAAACCATTAGCGCGGTGCTTGTACGAGAAGAAGGCCTAAAGCAGCTTCCCATCTACTTTACAAGCCGAGCATTAAGAGGTCCAGAAACAAGGTATCAACCTCTGGAAAAAATTGCTCTGGCGTTAGTAAATGCAGCAAGGAGACTGCGGCCATACTTCTATGCTCACAAGGTATGCGTCTTAACCGATCTGCCACTTCGGCAAGTTTTGACCAAGCCAGAAGCATCAGGCAGAATCGCCAAATGGGCCATAGAGTTAGGAGAACACTCAATCGAATACCTACCTCGGAAAGCCATCAAGGGACAAGCCTTGGCAGATTTTCTTACAGAGGCAAAGTTCGATCAAGTAATCCCTGTCATTGCCGAACAGAAAAATTCTGCCAACACCGAACTAGCACAGCCCCTGGAATCCGAAGTAGAGCCGCCGAATTACTGGAGCGGATTCGTAGATGGAGCTTCAAATAAAACGGGAAGTGGAGCTGGTATTCTACTTATCGCTCCCGACGGACACGAGGTAACTTATTCACTTCGGTTCTTGTTCCCAACCACTAATAACGAAGCCGAATACGAAGCTCTCCTTGCCGGACTCCAGCTAGCGCAAAGTCTATTTATCAAGTCTCTCAAAATCCATTGTGATTCACAAGTCATAGTGAATCACCTCTTGGGTACAAGTGAAGCCCGTGATGAGAGGATGAGGAAATACTTGGACAAAGCGCAAAGCATTAGCCGAAGTTTCTCTTATTTTCGGATAATCCGCATTCCCAGAGCGGAAAACAGCCGAGCAGATACTTTAAGTAAGTTAGCCTCATATCCAAGCTCAAAGGTGGAGGAATTGATGCACCGAAGCATTGATGAAGCTGAGGTACATTCAGTAGCCAGCTCGCCGAACTGGATGACGCCGATCTTACAGTATCTAGATCAAGGACAACTGCCCGAGGATAAGAGAGAAGCTCGGAAAATCACATGCCGAGCACTTCGGTACGAACTTCATGGAGGAGTCCTATACAGAAAGTCCTACCTTCAGCCGTTATTGCGATGTGTAGGGCCAGAAGAGACGGACTACATCCTTAGAGAAGTTCATGAAGGATCTTGCGGTAGCCACATCGGAGCTAGAGCTTTAGCTAAAAAAGTTCTGAGATGGGGGTATTATTGGCCAACTTTGGTACAAGAAGCAGTGCAGCTCGTCAAGACATGTACGAAGTGCCAAATCCATGCAAATATCCCAAGGATGCCGCAGACCGATCTATGTGCTATGCAAAGCCCTTGGCCTTTTATGCAATGGGGCACAGACATAGTAGGACCACTACCACAAGCTCCTCGGCAAATGAAATTCCTTATCGTTGCCGTGGATTACTTCACGAAGTGGGTGGAGGCTGAACCATTAGCTACGATAACGAGCTCGAAGGCATTGGATTTCGTCTGGAAGAACATAGTGTGCCGATTTGGCATACCCCACATCCTCATTTCGGATAATGGGACTCAGTTTACTGACAAGACATTCAAGAATTGGTGCCAAGAGCTGAATATTCAACAGCGGTTCACTTCGGTCTCCCACCCACAAGCAAACGGACAAACGGAGGTAACAAACCGTATCTTGGTAAAAGGGTTAAAAGCTCGGTTAGAACAAGCCAAAGGACAATGGGTAGAAAATCTCCCTCAAGTCCTATGGTCCTACCGAACTACACCCAAAACCTCCAACGGTGAAACTCCGTACAGTCTGGTGTACGGCACTGAAGCCGTGATTCCGGTTGAGATCGGCGTACCCAGTCCCCGAACTCTAAATTTCTCCTCAGAAATGAATGATGACGGACTAAGAGCCGAACTAGATCTGGCCGAAGAAAGAAGAGAATTGGCCTGCATAAAAGCAGCCAAGTACAAGGAGCAAGTAGCCCGGTATTATAACCAAAGGGTGAAAAAGCTGCAATTTCAAGTGGGAGATCTCGTCTTGAGAAACAACGAAGTAAGCCGAGCAGAAAAGCTGGGCAAACTCGAACCCACATGGGAAGGTCCATATCGGGTGTCAGAAGTCCTCGGCAAAGGGTCTTACAAATTGACTCACGTGTCAGGAGAACAAGTACCCCGAACATGGCACATTTCCAACCTCAAGAAGTTCCATTTGTAAGAGACAGTCCGGTCAGTCAGTCTTGTGTCTAGTTCGGTCCTAGAGGTATATGCTTTCTTTGTTTTTTGCTTGTTCTTTGTGCTTGTTTTATAAAAGTTTAAAATCTTGTTCGTCCTTTTTATTTGTCTATGTGCGTTTTGTCTGTCTATGTGCGTGTCGTCTCTTACAAATGTTACTGAGGTATCTTGTTCTTCGAAGGCTGATCCCCTTTTTAGAACATATATAAGCCAACGATTGTGAGTCCAAGCTTCTAAGGAGGATACAAGACCACAATTCAGCTTAAGAAACAAGCAGTTCGTCTGAAACGAACTGCAACAAAGGGAAAGTCCGATCCACGCGATAAAACTCGCCGAATTAGGACAAGGGAAAGTCCGATCCCCAAATTAGGACAAGGGAAAGTCCGATCCGAGCGATAAAACTCGCCAAATTAGGACACAAGCTTAGTCCGGTCAAAGAAATTTACTTCATAAGACCAAAGACGAGTCCGGTCAAAGAAGTTTACTTCATAAGACCAAAGACGAGTCCGGTCAAAGAAGTTTATTTCATAAGACCGAGGACCAAGTCCGGTCAAAGAAGTTTACTTCATAAGACCAAAGACGAGTCCGGTCAAAGAAGCTTACTTCATAAGACCGAGGACGAGTCCGGTCAAAGAAGTTTACTTCATAAGACCGAGGACGAGCACGATGAAATTTTTCCGCTGAGCTGTAAATACGCAGTGATAGAAGCGAAATGAAAATTTCATTTATTAAATCTTGTTCGGCATATAATTCTGCTGCCCTACGAGAAGGCGTTACGCCATTACAAAGGACTATTCTACTGTCCATGGTTGCTAAAGTTGAGCCATCTATTCACAAAATCCTCGTGAAGCCGAGTTCGGCCATTCCGGGCAGCTGAAGAATAAGCAGGTCGACGAGATGCTCTAATCGACCTACCGCTTCTTCCCTGAGCCCGGGAAGCTCTAGCACCTCGGCGGCGAAGAGTCTCTTCACGAATCATTTGCCGATCTTGCTCACTCATAGTCACCGCTCCTCTGCGAACTTCAGTCCGTCCTCGTCTTGACGTCTCCGGTTGTTCCTGAGTTTGTTGCTGACTTGGAGTAGGGTTTTGAGCAAGTGAATCAGAGGTTTGAGCTGGAGTGCGACCATCTGTTGGCGGGAAATGCCTAAGGAATCTCTCGATTGAGGGACGCCGGGAAAGAATGATGTCGTACCGAGAAGCCCAGCGCCGCAATGATTTCACGACTTGTTGGCAAGCCGAGCTCTCCAGCGCATTGTTCCTCCGGAGTACATGATATTCCTCCCACAGTTCGTCAACTCGTTCCTGAACTTCAGAGATGGTCATTCCCCCGCGCCTGCAGATGAAATCCTCATACGCAGTCCTCTCAGCGACGGCAGTATTCAGCTCGGCCCCCAGATCCTTCCTTATGGACTCTAAGTCCTTATTGTCGGACTCCAGCTTCACTAAACAAGCCAAGAGTTCGTCATTCTTCATCTGGTCAGCTATGGCTTTTTTCTCAGCTTCGTCTAAAGCGGAAGAGTACAGCCGCTTCCAGTGAAGTACCTCCAGCTCCTTAAGAGTTAAGAATACAAAGCAGCTATGTCAGTTCGGCATTTCAGTTTACTGAGCAGGTAGTAAACCACAACAGGAGTAAAAGAGAGTACGAAAAGCTATACGAAGACACAAGTGTAGAAAGAAGAATTTTTTCATTCATAAGAAAAAATTTTTTACACAAGGAGGGCTTCAAGGCCATTTTACAAGAAGGAAGAAACTAAACTAAGAGAAGGGAGACGAAATCATACTCCGCCAGCTTCGTCTCCGGCTCCTCGGTGAGGTTCAGCTTCCTTCTCCTTGTCTGCCTCAGCTTCAGCCTCGGCCTCCTTGCTCCCCCCAGCCTGCTCGGTGCCCCCATCACCGATCAGCAGCACCTCTTGCTCGGCCTGCCTGTCTCCGGTCTGCTGATCAAGCTGCTCGGTCTCACCCTCTCCGTGGAAAATTGGAGCGGGTGAAACTGGCCCTAAGGAGGCAAAGATAGCCTCCATATTCTCGTCCCGGTCAGCTCGGCAACTACGAACTCGGTCAGCAGAAAGCAGGACCGAGGACGAAGCAAGCTCCTCAAGGAGCGGCAGACTCTGGAGACGAGCTGCTATCTCTCGGCCGTACAGCGGCAGGACGACTTCGGGCCCCTGCTCGGCATTATCGGTCATCAGTTTCAGCAGATCACCGACAAAGGCCGAAAATTGATTGCTCAGAAAGAGTTTCTCCGCGAAAGCACGGAGAACCTCCCCTTGGGCAACCACGGCGGCAGCATCCCTCCGTTTCGTCTGCTCTCGCTGGATGACGAGCTGGTTTTTGGCAAACTGGGCTTCATCCTGGGCCGAGATCCTAGCAGCTCTGGCCTTCTCAAAGTCTGCCTTAGCCTGTTCGGCCTGGTGACGAGCAGCCGCCAACTTCCTCTGCATCTCAGCATAGTCGCTGGACGCTTTGGAGAGTTCGACTGCGACGAGCTTGCTGAGCATGCTATTCCTCTGAAAATGGAAAAAGGAAAGAGTCAACAGAGGGGCCACCAAAAAAACATAGGAAAGAAGCAAAGCCAAAGAATCAAGAAGAGAAGTTACCTCGGCAAAGTCCGTTGGCCATGCAAAAGGCTCACAGACATGCTCCGAAGGGGGCGCCAAGACGATGTCTCTCTCCGGCGCTCTTGGGGGCTTCTGGGTTTTCCCCTTCCCCTTTGCCGAAGTGGACTCTGGCTTTTTTGGATCCGAAGAAGAGGTCTTCTGCCTCTTCGGATTCTTCTCGGCATCAGGCGCCGAGCTGGTAGCCTTCTGTTTCTCCGGCTCCTTAAGCTCGGAGGATTTGCGGCTAATCTTATTTAGCAAGTTCACTGCCAAAAAGCAAGAAAGCAATGTTAGTTTTCACCACAAAAGCAGTAAGGCACAAAAAAGAAGTCCTCACCCTCAGTCTCTTCGTCCGAAGACGAAGAGTCGAACACGAAGTCGCCCTTGACGAGCTCAGACTCCAGGTACTGCTTCCTAATCATAGGAATCTTATTGAGCTCGCCCTCGAGCTCGTTCAACGGTTCTAACCGAGGATGAGGAATCACGGACTTCGGCCCTCTCCAGGGAAAGCCCGGAGCCGCTGTCCTATTATAAAAAAAGAAGCGATGTTGCCACTTTGGCCACTTGGTTTTGCAGAAGGCCCTAAAAGGCTGTAAAGGGATCAAGTAAAACCAAGATCCTTTTCTCTTAAACTGGAAAAAATTAAGGATTGCCCTCAGAGACAGATCCTTATCTAGCCTACGCAGTTCGGCAGCAAAGGCCGATAAGTGCCTCCAAGAATTCGGAGTCACCTGACCTAAAGGGAGTTGGAAAAAATCAAGCAGCTCTACAAAGGCAGGGGGAAGAGGGAAACGAAGCCCGCATTCCAAGCCGGCTTCATAAACGGTGGCGTAACCCTCCGGCGGCGAGTCAGCCCTATGAAGGTCGTCGGGAATCGCAACCTTCCCCCCAGGAAAAAAATATTTTTCGTGTAGGGATATCACAGTATCCTTACTCAAGATGCTGTGAAAATACTCTACGGTCTTCTCCCCGGATTCTTTCCGGCTAGAAGACCCCTTACCCCCTTTCCTACCGCTACCCGACTCAGAAGAAGAAGAAGAAGACATGGTTCTTACTCTTTGAAAGTCTGAAGAAATTCTGAAGAAATTCTTGAAAGCGGAAGGAAATTTTTACGCAAAAGAGAGAGAATGCAGAAGAAGCAATAGCAAAAGTGTTCAAATGATGAAGAAAGGACGTATTTATCAGATTCGGAGAAGATTTCAAAATCATCGCACCGTTTCGAATCCCACCTTTTCAGGATTCAACGGCCGGATTTTACTGTCGCATTTAATGCAGTCACGCGCAAGGCACGTCCCCTAACGTCAGCCTCCCCCGTACCTTTATCCAGAATGCCGAAGTGACTCGCTTCGCCGAAGTGATTCACTTCGCTTTTCGGGGGGGGGGGGGTAGTGATGGGGTACGTACTAAACAAGCCCAATAGCAGTGACGGCCCATCAGCCCAAGGAAGAGTATCAGTTCGGCATTACCAAAGAGTTCGGCCCCAGCCTACAGTTCGGTAAAAGCCGACCAATCAAGCTCTACTCTCAGATCGGCAAAAGCTGCTCGGCAATAGTTCAGCAGTTCGGTCTCAGTATTCAACCGAACTGGGAGATAGTAGACTCATGCAGAACCTCCACGACCTCCACTACACGATCTATTTAGTGGTGTCAACTCATGCAGGATCTCATGCAGAATAGCGGACCAAACAAAGAGATAGTGGACCCATGCAGGATCTCATGACCTCCACGACATCCACGACCTAATTAGTGATGATGTAAGCCACGACCTAATTAGTGATAATGTAAGCCACGACCTAATTAGTGATGATGTAAGCCACGACCTAGTTAGTGGTGATGCAAGCCACGATCTTAGTTCAATGTATAAATAGAACTTAGATCAGATAGACTGGGGGAGAAAAAGCTCTCTAGACATCAAAGATCATATAGCAAGTCTGTATTTGTAAGCTGTAAACCAGATCAAGCAATACAATCTTGCCCTCCTTTCTTCCCGTGGACGTAGATTTACCTCAGTAAATCGAACCACGTAATTCCTTGTGTCGTGATCTATATTTTCTTTTACCCGCATTTGTCACCATCAAAAATTCGCCCAACCATCAGTAATTATTGGGTAAAACATTAATTTCATATTTTTCAAACACTAATAAAAATTTCATGCTTAAATTCAACTTACACTTAAGTTTATGTTAGATATATTAATTGCATATTTTGAACGCCGGCACAGAAAATTCAAGCGATCATTAATAAGATAATTATGTTTGGGTTGGGTTGTATAAATAGTTCTCTACTTACAAGGTGCATGTTACTATTTTTGCCGCCGGGCATGTTAAATTAGGATTAATTGCAAAAAATTCAAGCACTCTAAGTTCTAACCTAGCGTTAGTTTTAGACATGTTTTTAATAGGTGGACTTAAGTTAGAGGAGCAAGGAGCTAAGGCCTTATTAAATGTCATACTTTTACTCTGACTCAATGTATTACAACTAGTGTGATGACATAACAAACATATTGACATGTCATTATGTTTCCAATGTCTAGGAACTGGCCTTTTTACTCACCAAAATAATGTATTATAACATCATTTAGTTGTTCACGTCGTCACATTAATAAATATTTATGTCATTATTCATTAACATCAAATTCATTGTTGTTCACGCCGTCACATTAATAAATATTTATGTCATTATTCATTAACATCAAATTCATTGTTCGACAATTGAAAATTTTTTAAGTTTGTGATTTGTTATTAAAAATTTCAAAGGTACCCCTCTGTCCCACGGTCCCATCTCAAATCATGATTCATGGAGTATTTCTTTTTGTGTCATTCTAACTTCTAACCAAAGTGGTGTATTTTCTTTTTTAGTAAAAATTTACACTTTCTTTATACTCTTATTTTATTTGTGTATCATTACTTTATTCAACCACTAAATAACATATCTTAAAATCTGGACATAAAGCATCTTCCTTGAAGCAGATGATAAACTTGGATTGGATCAAATTTCGTGATTTTACATACATTTATTCTTACAGATTTCGAACATTTTTTTATTATAAAAACGATGTTGTATCAATATCGGACTGGTCATTCAAGATTAAATTGGTCGAAATTACCAAATTAATCTTGTCAGTAATGGGCAAATTCTGCTTTACATATAAGCCGCCCAGCTAAACACCACAGCCTAGCCCAACAGAATGTGAACAACCCAACACTGGATATTGGACCACAAAAGCCCATGGTTTATAATAGATGTCCATTAATCTAGCTAGGTATTGGACTTAATTGAACACTTCTGCAATCATATCATTCGATTATATGTAGTGTTAAATCAAAATACCTATTATAATGTGAGTACGTGCATATGACATTATTTTACATCTCAAAGAATAAACAAAATAAATGATTTAGTGTTTAGGTTTAGGACCAAAAAGTCCCAAGTGCGAAATAATCAAAACTCATAATCTCCTAACGAACTGAGAGTCTCCTTACACAAGACCGCACCCCTTTAACCGATGGACTCACGATCGTATCATCACCTCATCTCGAATGCAATAGCGCCGCAGAAGCAGAAGCACCAGATGAAGAAGTGGCGGTAGAGCCATAACTATTACCCGAAGACGAATAAGTCGCATCCGATGCATAAATCAAAGACGCAACACTAGATGGCGGCGGCGGAGCACCATAGGTAGGTACCGGCATTTTGGGCGGCAATTGAGGCGGCGCCTCCCCTTCGAACCCTAGAACCCGCACCACCTCCTTCATCGACGGTCGAAGCCTGTCATCCGGATGCACGCACCACAGCCCCACCACCATCAACCTCTCCATCTCCCTCTCATCATACCCTCCACACCGCTCCAAACTCCCATCCGCCGCCTCCAACTCCCGCCCCGCCCCGTACAACTCCCACATCCACTCCACCGTCCTCACCTGCCCCCTTATCGGTCGCCTCCCCGTCGAAATCTCCAGCGCCACTATCCCGAAACTGTACACATCCGACTCCTTGCTCGCCCTTCCCGTCATCATGCACTCGGGCGCCATGTAGCCCATCGTGCCTGCCAGGATCGTCGTCTGCGACCCCTTGTCGTGGTCAATGAGCCTGGCCAGCCCGAAGTCGCCTAGTTTAGCATTAAAGGCCAAGTCGAGCATGACGTTGCTCGACTTGATGTCTCGGTGGACCACGCACTGCTCCCACTCCTCGTGTAGGTACAGCAGCGCCGCTGCAAGCCCCCGGGCAATCTTGAACCGCGTCTCCCAGTTAAGTGGGGGATTTTTTCTGTTGAAGAGGTGACAGTCTAAGCTGCCGTTTGGTTGGAGTTCATACACCAGAAGGAGCTCACGCTTCTCGTGGCACCAACCTATGAGTTGTACGAGGTTCCTGTTGTACAAAACGGCATTTTTTAGTGATGCTATTCAAATATTCTGAACATTATTAACAGATGCCAGTTAGAAAAAATTAATCAACCTTTTGATCGATGTTGTTTTGAACATTATAATTAATCAATGTTGTTCTGAACATTATTAAAAGATGCCAGTTAGAAAAAATTGAGAAAATTTGAAATTGAAAGATGCCGTGGGAAACTCGCACATTTAGCAAAGTTCATGATTTATCAGACCGAGTTGAAAGGTTGTCGGAAATACCAAATTTTTGCAATAGTTGTGATTTTTCTGACCAATTACCTATTGAAATACGACCAAATTCATTGCTTCTGATCACAGACAACACGATCGATTTATGTTTATACCTGTGGCGTAGCCGGCTGATGATTTTCACTTCCGACACGTACTCCTTTGCTCCTTGCTTCGAGTTCTTGGAAACCCGCTTCACCGCAACATGTGGTGAGTCCAGATTCTTCAAGAAGCCTCGGAAGACTCCACCAAATCCGCCCTCACCTAGCTTGTTTTCCTCCGCAAAATTACCCGTGGCGGCCGCAAGTTCTCCGTAGGAGAATCTTCTAGGCCCACTTCCCTTTTGAAAATCCATCTCCATAGCCGAAAGATCCCCGTCCTCCTCCTCCTCCTCGTCGCCCCCATTTCTCCCTCTTTTCCATCTCCATAGCCAGTATCCCACCAAAACCAGCCCAACCGCTGCCGCCGTAGATAAACCCGCAATCAACCTGACCGTTTTTCCCGCCGGTTCGGGGGCAGGGCCGGTTTCATTAGATGGCGGACGCGTGTCCTCGGGGTCAGGGCCGGTGACATTAGACGGCGTATCTTCGATTTTCAGATCCAGAGTGGAACTGAAACTCCATGACTTGACATTGTTTGTCTGGAAGCAGCCTCCAGTCGCTGCAGAGAACCCGATTTCGACAAACTCCGGTAGAATAGTCCGGAGATCTATAGTGTATTCAATACTCGAGTTATAAGGCGTTGAAAATTGTTCAAAATAAGTAAAATTCACTAGAAATTTCTTGTTTGAAGAATTATAACTAATCCAAGCCTCAGTGGTATTGCCCGCCGTTAGATTGTTTGTCCACGGTGCATACACGGTGGAGTTCAGAGACCTCAAGTCGATCCCCACGTGCTGGCCTTGCGGGTCGTCGAACTCAGAATTAGAGTATGTGTCGAATTCGACCGCCACGAATGGGCCTTCGGAGACTATTAGAGGACCAGGTGCGGCTGACCATGGGGCGAGGCCGAGGCCGGCGCCGGAGGAGTTCGCCGGAATCGTGGAATTGACCGGAGCCAGGAAAAACGCGAGCCCGTCGGCGGCGCAGCCGGTGGCCTGGATGACGAAGGAGAAGTGGGTGTTGAAGTCGGTCAAGTTGCCGGTGGCGTTGTCCCATAGGTGCAGGGGTTCAGTGTAGATGGCGCGGCCGGTGAGTTGGGTGCCGTCGCTGCTCTTCTCGTTGTTGGTGACCTGGAGTCCTCCCGTGGTTATGTAGGCGTCGCCTTGAATCATGATCTCGCGGTTGGTCTGATCAGTCGTGATGGCGGAGAGGTTGAAGGAGAGAGGAGAGGCGGCGGAGGTTGTGATAAGGAGTAGGAGATAGATTGAAGTGGTGATCGCCATGGATCATGGATGGATAGCTGCTGCTGCTGCTGCTGCTGAAACCTCTGGTTGGTTTAGCATTTATTAGGAGTATTTTAATGTCTAACGCGTCAAATGGAGCCCAAATTTATTTATTTATTTATTTATTTTTAGGCTATTTAAATAAGGAGTAGGAGACGGATTGAACAGTAAGGCGCCATTGATGGACCAGCTGCTGCTTTTGCTGTGGACCTCAGCTCTTCATATATTCCTGTTTTTTCTTAATCCGTCTCGCTCACGACGGTGACTTATCAAAAGATTTCCGTATGGTAACGATATCAATTTGTAAATACTATTAAAAAGTTGTTATATACGGTAATTATTTTTATTGAATTTTTGGCATGGTACTCTTCTTGTCCGTGAAATGTTATCCAATTTTTGCTATTTTTGTCCGTCCTTGAAAAGTTTTCCATTTTGCACTTAAGTGGGATTTTCATTCCATTAACCTTTTTCAACTCATTTTCTTTTCATTTTTAAAAATTTGGGTTAAATCATACTTTGACAATATTTTATAAATGCAGGAAGTATACAGATGATAGTTTCCATAGTTATAATGATACACCCCTAGACCTTGCTAATTTGAATCCATTTTTATACCTCAATTACTTCAAATCTTTTTATAAAACTAATTTTAAAACTCTTTTACATTTAATTTATCTTTAGTAAAATTTAGGCTAAGTTAAAAAATGAAATATTTAACACCAAACTGAGAGAGAATTTGGTAATGAACAATTGAACTGAACTTGTGGTATAGGATACTGTGAAGATAGCTGCCGACTCGTCGTTGTACGAGTTTGGAAAGTGAAAGCTTTTTTCCTTGGCAACAAGTCAGAGATGGCGACCAAGTCTTCTAATAGCACTATTTTTGGTTGCATGCTATTTTCATTTTCTTTCTTCGTAATATTCAAGTTTATTACTAGCACGTTCAAAGTTAAATAAATCATTTTTATTTTGATAAAATAAATCAATTATTTTGATATATAATTCTTACTTTATATTCATCCCATTCAATATGAAATATTTATTTTCGATACAAGACTTTATACGGTGAGTATTATTTTGTAAGTTAGCTGAATAAAGAATACAGTAAAAGAAAGGAAAAAAAATAGAAATTATATTACTCCACGTTTTAAGAAATGCATTATTTCTAGTGGGATGACAGTAACACTCTAAAGAAAAGGTGTAATTAAATTTGGTATGGACCCACAGCATATTAAAGAAAAGGTGTAATTAAATATGGTATGGACCCACAGCATATTAAAGAAAATGTGTAATTAAATATGGTATGAACCCACAGCATATTATTCAAGGACTTTTTCAACCGAATCTTCTTCAACATGTGACTTGTTAAACATTCTTTTAGATACCGAGTTAAAAAAACATAATTATGAAAGCTGCTGTTCTTTATAAGAAATGAGGAATAGCTGAGATTGGGCCATTAGCAAATGTAAACATCGATGATAAAATGATAAATAGCAACACAATGTCAACTGTTGATACTGTGTTGACATTTTATTCATGATGTTCGGCCCAAAATTAAATTAAATAAAGTCCAGCTATTAAAGATCAAAATGAACTTATTTAATTTGACAAAATATTTTAGGCACGATTTTATAAATTTCTATGGCTCAACTTATTACTACAAATCACATATTCCAACAAAATTATTTGATTTAATATGCAATGCATAAAAATCAAATGAGTTGAAATTAATGGTACTAAAAATAGAAAAATTCCATCCTCGTGGAATTCATACCCAGGTGTTGTATTTATCCAGCAATGGAACTTGTATCGTATTCACCAACCATAGGTTTCCCGATTTAATTGTCTTTCTTCGCTCTCACAAATAGTTAAGAGTTTTTATTCAACAATGATACTAATTTATTATTTTATTATAAACTATTTAATAGTTTATTTATATGGAGTATATTTTTAATCCATGTCGAAACCAAATGCAACATTTTATCTGACTCTAATATCACAACAATACTTGTAGTTTTTATTCTAATTTTCATCTTTTTTTTAAATTTATGGGCCCAATTTCTTACTTTTGAAAAACTCAGGACTCGTAATTGTTGAAGCCAAACATAGCTTTTTGAAGGACTGCTGCTATATTTGCATTATGTCTGTTTTAAAAGTCGGTGTTGGACACTTGGACTCATGAATAACGTAAGAAAAATGAGAAGGTTATGTTTTGTTTTTTCAATAACTTGCATGTCTATATTATCATCCATAAACCTTTATTTCGACAATTATCTATTGTGACATTTCTTTATTTGAAGCTTGCAGTAAGACCAATAGATTTTTCCCATAAGTCTATTAGATCATTAATTAGTTAAGTCTATAAAAACTCCAAGTCGACTCATAAATTCTCATTAGTCACAAGTCACAACCATTTGGATCATAGGCTCTCTCTCAATTAAAACACCATATATTACAAATGAAAACTCATCCCAAGAGATGATGAGTATACTAGACGAAATTATAGCTCATTTAATTTATAAACCCCACACAAATTGCTTTATACAACCAATCTGAAAATCATCAACTCAGTTCTTGAAGGTACTACTATCAATTCACAAACATCAACCAATGACTTTAGCTAGGGTTGTGTATCCATCATGCTTGCTACCTTAATGCAGTTGAAGCCTGTTGAAGCAACCAATGTTATACACATGCTTGATAGTATACATTTATTTTGGGCATGCAAATTAAGAAAATGGTATTTGATGAGTTAATTAGATAAATGAAGAGAAAAGAAAGTAAAATTACCCCAAGTTCACTACATCTGGTTTGTTCCTTTTATGCAACTCGGCATTCTCTTGACTTACAGTGTGTATCTTCTTGTGTAGTTCTAAATTCTCTTGTTGAGTGAGGTTTGCCTGAGACAAGAGTGATAAGTTTATTCAAGAACATTACACAGTTGGAGATATATGGACTTCTCACAAGGTTATATACCTTCATGTGTAGCTCTCTTATCTCCTCCCTCATCGTTTGTTCCTACCAGAGAAGAATATTAGGGATACAATCTCGTTCATTGAAGTGTACCTTATATGTGTATACAGACTATTCATGCTAGATATTTAAGTTGATATCTTTTTATTTCATATTTTCTAAATAAATATTTGAATAGTTTTTACCTTCCTCGTTCGCACTCCTTTTAGACTCTTCTCGAGTTGATTTTCGAGATTTTGGAGTTCCTCAACGCTCAATCCTGAAAGCTCTTCTCCTAAAAGCCGCCTGCACATACTCACCGGGAAAATGCATGTGGTATGCTTTTAGACATGCTTGGTATGATAGAATGAAATAAAGGTAGAATAATAGGAAATGATTGACAAACTCAAAATAGTTCATCTACATGGTATGCATAAGAAATACTAATGGAAACAATAACAAAATTCATAGAGAATAAAATTGCGTTGGAAAATATTGTGAAACCATAAAGCATGGAAGGGTACTTTTTTCAGAATAAAATTTAAAAGACAAAGAATGATAATAAATACCACGGGTTGGGGAATGAATGACTATTTCTAATCTAGTACGAATGATAATTCCAAACAGAACACTGATTTCTACAAACATATTGTACCAAGCAAAGAAGAGCACAACTTTATAAATCTGATAAACCATGAAGTTTGAATTTGTTCGCAATTATCCTACAACTTTTTTGGTAAAATGGTACTATTTGATATAACAGCTCGAAATCATACATGAACATCACTGTCGTTGAGTTGAACAATGTTGTTTATTCTCATAAATAACACGACGTCGTATGGTTGAAATATCAACAATATATTACAGACATGAGACCACATTATTTCACCGTGGGATAGTTGCGAATAAATCCAAAATTTATGTTTTTTCATAATGGTATATAAAGTTGTTGGACATATCATAATTCTACCAAACATTATGATTTTTCCGGCAACTTGTCCTTGATTGTAATGCACATACACTCAACTCTATTGCTATATATGGAAATTTGGACATACCTGCGACATTGTTTCAAGTACTGCAGCTGTTGCCTCAAGCTTGATGCTTCCCTTTGCCAAAACTGCAACAAAGACAAAATGGATGATTAGTGTATTGGCCATATTTCTGCTGACACTAAGGCTATGTTGAACCCAAAAATCTTGAAAGAACTTAAAATGGATTACTTATTACCTACAGATATATGTTTGCAACTAATTATAGCATACAATTTCAACTAAGCCATATAATCCCTCAATCATGTTAAAAATGAAACGTTTTCCTTTTTTAGGTTGTCCCATTAAAAATGAAACGTTTCCTACAATAGAAAGAACATCATTTCTATTTAAAACTCTTTTACATTTATTTTTCTTTATCTTTTTTAGTTAATTTTAGGCTAAGTTAAAAAATGAAATATTTAACAACGAACTGAGAGAGAATTTGGTGATGAACGATTCAACTGAACTTGTTGTGGTATAGGACACTGTGAAGATAGCTGCCGACTCGTCGTTGTACGAGTTTGGAAAGTGAAAGCTTTTTTCCTTGGATGACGAAGGAGAAGTAGGTGGCAAAGTTTGTTAGTTTTTGTCTACTTTGACTTTGTCTTGAAAAATATAGAATTACTGATATTTATTAAAGATATATCAAATTTTCAGTTTGGTATATTTTGTCGAGAGATTTTGATACTGTAGCGATATAAATTTCATATATTGATATACACTGTAATTTTCGCTATATCGAAACAAAATCTAGTACTGTATGGCAATGAAGTTGACATTGATCGTACTGAACATTTGATAAAAATTTTGATAAAATGAGATATGATATTCTGCACTCATACCAAATTTTCAGCACCAAATTATTTCACCTAGCAATTGAAGTTATATGGAGTGTTTTCTACATAGAAAATAAAAGTCAAATGTGGAAAAGTAAAAAATTTAATGAAGGTATTATTAGTATTGAAATGGTCATTTCCATCTCCTGTAACATTCTTGATATTGTCCAGCTGCCTAGATCAATTGAATATTCAACCTGTTGTCTTGGCCTCCTACTATCAATAGTATGAGTAGTACATTACTCATGGTTTATATCACTCTCTTTCTTTCTTCTTTCTTCGTAATATTCAAGTTTATTACTAGCACGTTCAAAGTTAAATAAATCATTTTTATTTTGATAAAATAAATCAATTATTTTGATATATATTTCTTACTTTATATTCATCCCATTCAATATGAAATATTTATTTTTCGATACAAGACTTTATACAGTGAGTATTATTTTGTTAGTTAGGTGAATAAAGAATAAAGTAAAAGGAAGAAGAAAAAAAATAGAAATTATATTACTCCACATTTTAAGAAATGCATTATTTCTAGTGGGATGACACGGTAACACTCTAAAGAAAATGTGTAATTAAATATGGTATGGACCCACAGCATATTATTCAAGGACTTTTTCAACGGAATCTTCTTCAACATGTGACTTGTTAAACATTCTTTTAGATACCGAGTTAACAAACATAATTATGAAAGCTGCTGTACTTTATAAGAAATGAGGAATAGCTGAGATTGGGCCATTAGCAACAACTGTCCTTTTAACTATCACATA
Organism: Salvia splendens; assembly: GCF_004379255.2. Lineage (NCBI taxonomy): Eukaryota > Viridiplantae > Streptophyta > Magnoliopsida > Lamiales > Lamiaceae > Salvia > Salvia splendens. The sequence goes on along the minus strand of NC_056043.1, from coordinate 31,791,317 downwards.
GATATAATAAAATGAAAACTCTAAATATTGTACAAATTTCAAATTATGATTTGAATAGTTAAAAAATGTAAACACAGATGATAAAATAATAGCAACAAAAATTATCAACACAATATCAACGGTTGATATTGTGTTCATACTGTTCGGAATAAAGGCCAGCTATTAAAAGATCAAAATGAACTTATTTAATTTGACAAAATATTTCAGGCCCGATTTTATAAATTTCTATGGCTCAACTTAATTCATTTGACATACCAGTTATTACTACAAATCACATATTCCAACAAAATTATTTGATTTAATATGCAATGCATAAAAATCAAATGAGTTGAAATTAATTGTACTAAAAATAGAAAAACTCCATCCTCGTGGAATTCATACCCACGTGTTGTATTTATCCAGCAATGGAACTTGTATCCACCAACCATAGGTTTCCCGATTTAATTGTCTTTCTTCGCTCTCACAAATAGTTAAGAGTTTTTATTCAACAATGATACTAATTTATTATTTTATTATAAACTATTTAATAGTTTATTTATATGGAGTATATTTTTAATCCATGTCAAAACCAAATGCAACATTTTATCTTAGAGTCCTAATATCACAACAATACTTGTAGTTTGTATTCTAATTTTCATCTTTTTTCTTATATTTTTTTTAAATTTAAGGGTCCAATTTCTTACTTTTGAAAAACTCGGACTCGTAATTGTTGAAACCATTCATAGCTTTTTGAAGGACTGCTGCTATATTTGCATTATGTCTATTTAAAAAGTCGGGGTTGGACACTTGGACTCATGAATAATGTAAGAAAAATGAGAAGGTTATGTTTTGTTTTTTCAGTAACTTGCATGTCTATAGTATCATCCATAAACCTTTATTTCGACAATTATCTATTGTGACATATCTTTATTTGAAGCTTGCAGTAAGACCAATAGATTTTTCCCATAAGTCTATTAGATCATTAATTAGTTCAGTCTATAAAAACTCCAAGTCGACTCATGAATTTTCAGTATGGTATATTTTGTCGGGAGATTTCAGTACCGTAGCGATATAAATTTTCATATATAGTGGTATATCAAAATTTTGATATACACTGTAATTTACGGTACACCATGTATATACATTAAAAATGGTATTATCGGAAATATCAAATATATTTGAATATATACTACTATCGTACCAAAAACTAGTACCGTATGGCATTGACATTGAAATTGATCATATTGAAATTTTGATATAATGTTATACCAAAATTTTTGATAAAATGAGATATGGTTTGCAGTCATACCAAATTTTCAGCACCAAATTATTTCACCTAGCAATTGAAGTTATTTGGAGTGTTTTCTACAGAGAAAATAAAAGTCAAATGTATGTAGAGAGGTGTATAAATATGTTGAAAAGTAAAAATTGAATGATTAGTATTGAAATGGTCATTTCCATCTCCTGTCACATTCTTGATATGGTCCAGCTGCCTAAATCAATTAAATATTCAACCTGTTGTCTTGGCCTCCTACTATCAATAGTAGGAGTAGTACATAACTCATGGTTTATCTCACTTTTTTTTTTGTTTTTGTCACTGAATACTTACAATTGGTAACCTTATTCTTTCTATCTCATTACTTAGTTATAATAGCAAATTTAGGTGGGATCGGAAGGTCGACTAAGTGAAGGTCTTGACAGACAGTGGTGTATTTTGCTTATCACCTTTTTACTTGCTTGAAAGTGTTTGTTGTACCGAAGTCGGTGTTCAATATAGGCTTGGGATTTTTGTTTATTACTTCATCTGTCCCATAATAAGAGTCATGTTTTGTCAATTTTGTTTGTCCCACAATAAGAGTCTTATTTCACTTTTACCATAAATGGTAAGTAGGCATCGCATTCCACCAACTTATTTCACTCGATCACATTTTATTATAAAACTAATATATAAGTGAGACCCTTATTTCACCAACTTATTCTAACTCACTTTTTTACATTTCTTAAAATTCATGTTGTAATTAAATTGGACTTATACTAATGGAGTAGTAAGTTACATGATTTGTTGCTTATTTGTATTGGACATGTCTAGTTACATGATTTGTTGCTTATTTTTATTGGACATGACATGAGACTCACTATCTAGGTGGCTCCAGCATTTTTTATTGCATTAGATAAAAGGAAAAAGTGAAACGATGATATACCATCTTCACATATTCTTAATTTTGATTAACTAAATTAACTCTCATTTGTAACTTAACAGTCAAAATATCTACTATACTTAGCAAGAGATTGGGCTTCCCTATATTTATCCAATTTTTCGGCCCAAAGACAAATTAAATAATGCCCAGCTATTAAAAGACCAAATGAACTTAATTAATTTGACAAAATACCTAAGGCCAAGGTTATAAATTTCTAAGGCTTAACTTAATTCACTTAGCAAGCCTGTTATTATATACTCTACTACTTCTTTCGTCCATCATATCATTAGAAGTCTCATTTCTTTGTGTTATGAGTTTTAAGAAATGTTAAAAAAAAGTGGTTGAAAAAAAGTAAATGAAATATAAGTCTGACTTGTAGTATATTATTTTTAAATAAAATGTAAGTGAAATAAGTTAGTGGAATAAGTTGAAAACACTTCCATTTGCATTCTTAGTTTTTAGTTGGGGATATCAAAAAAAAATGAGAACATTTTTTGAAGCATCGATAATATTTTATATATAAATTAACGTTCTTGAGTTAAAAATTTTCTTTAGCCTTATATTGTAGTGCGAGGTAATGGTTGCAAGTAAAACATACTCCCTCTGTCTCATAAAAATATGTCATATTTCCTTTTTCGTCCGTCCCATAAAAATAGTCCATATCCATCTATGAAAAACTTTTTCTCCTCCTTTTTTCCTTTATCATTTATGGACTTCACAATCCACTACACAATTTCAACTATTTTTTCTCTTTCTCTCTTACTTTACCAATACACATTAAATCCGTGCCGACCCCAAATGGCCTATTTTTATGGGACGGAAGTAGTATATAGAAACATGAATATGTGCTCAAGTCAACTCAACACTTGAAATGAGGGAGGGTTCTTTTAAATAGTTACTTTAATCTTGACCGTAGATCTTAATCACTAAGATCGACTGTTTCTTGGCCGTTGGATCAGCTTGTCGCTGATTACTTATTTAGTTCAGGTTACTCAGTTAGGGCTAATCGTTGTAATCCTCAATTTGTAGTCTTAGCTCAATTCTCTCCCAATTTTCGAGTGATGATACGCTCGGATTTTGCACTGTTTTAAGGCCATTATTTGGTCCGTTTAGAGTGTCAAAGTTGCATTACATGTCTACTATTTCCATATTTTATCCATTTTGGTAGTTTGACGTGTTTTGTGAGAAATGTGGAAAATAAAGCTGAAAAAGAGCATAAAAAAGTCAAATTCTGGAAGCTGGAACTGAAGCGCAACCCAGCGGTAGCTGAAACGAGTCCAGACAATTCCGGAGCTGTCCAGCGGCCTGCTGGGCCCAGTCGCTCACGACAGCCTGTGTTCAAACTCATTTTGCTGGCGATTCTGAAGTTCGATCAAGGGATCTATATGTCATTCTCTTCGTCTTCGAAAGATCTTCGTGTTGGTACCAAGATCATCTCAATTGGAGTTTTGTGGAGAAAGTTATAGCCATTTTACGAAGGTCGCGCAAAGCTATCAAATGCAGAATTTAGGCGGAAATTTAAAGAAGGAAAGAAAACATTACCTTGTGAAGCCAAATCTTTTCCTTAACCTTTGTGGCACGAAAATTCCATCTTTCCTATTACTCGGAGGACACCTTTTACCATGTTTAAACATTTTTCAAGCCTATATATACCCCCTTAAACCTCTTCAACAAATGATCTTTTTTTTGCCATTTAATTCAAGAGCATAAATTTGAGAGTTCGTCATAGTGCAAGGGGTTGAAGAAGGAATCAAGAGAAGATGAAGAGCTACGAGGATTGAACCTTTGAGTTTTATTTACTGTAGCACTTATGTTCACTTTGTTTTCCCTACAATTCATGTTTTTAGCTTATTCTAATATGTATAACTAAACTCATACGATTCTAGGGATGTGTTAGTAACTACTTTGGTTATACAATTCCGTTTTGTTATTTAATATCCGTTTTGTTTTTACTTCGTTTCTTCCCTAGTTGTTAGATAATGCTTCACGTTTGAGTGACACATTATGTGATGAATTAATATAACTTGCTACATAATCGTGAGAGGAGGTTGACGAGTTAGGTCAACTTTATAGACACTACAATTAGCTTCCCTTAAAACGGCATTGTTAATTGAGAGTGTAGACTTTTCAAAGGTCTTAGTAGCTTTTGGGAGTTACGAATCTAGGATTGACAACCCTAGTGTTAGTAATCTACGCTTGTGCCGCATGGGCAAAACTTATGTGACTCGTTCTATCGAAGTAAAGACCGTGCTAGGGTATTGTAGTAGAAATTTGTATAACCATAACTGTGAACGTACATCCCTGGAATTCCCTTATATCTCATACTTATCTCTATGATTTAATTGCAATTAGTTGTTTATTTGCTTTTAAACTGTTTTTATTTTCAAAAATTCCAAACTTCTTTTGGTTTTCCAAATAGTGAAAGACACTTAATAGAAGGTAGCCAATTGGTGATTGTTTTCCCTGTGATCGATATCCGATACTGACCTTTAGCTATACTATATATACTCTGTATACTTGCATGTTTATGATATCGGTACTGACCTTTAACTATACTATATATACTCTGTATATTTGCAGGTTTATTGAGTGCTAATAAAAAAATACATAAAGTGATTAATAAAATTCTCTCTTGTCCTCTCCTTTGTTCTTCGTTCATCGATTCCATTTGCTAAGGGCATCCACAGTGGGGAGGACGATGGCACGCGCGATGGCGGCCATCGTCCTCGGGCGCGGACGATGCCTCCATTGTGGGTGCCTGCCATCGTCCGCGCCCTACACCCACGCCCGATGCATCATCCGCGGAAGAAGCGCGGACGATGGCCTATCGTCCGCGCCATTGTGGGCTCGGCGGACGATGGGCGCGGACAATGGCACGCGTTTTTTATTTTTTTTGTCTATTTAAACCTCGTTTCTCATTCACATGTTCATACGAACACCTCGCATCTCTTATTTCGCTCATCTCTCACATTTCTACCTCTCTCACATACCAAAATGAACCACGACGATGACACCACTAGTTCTAGCTCCTCGGAGTCGGGTAGTTCGACCTCGGAGACCTCGGAAGCCTTAGATGCAGCCGTTGAAGAGGCCATGGCGGAATGCTTAGTCGAACTGCAGCGCGAGGAGGCGGCGACGGCCGCGGCGGCGGAGCAGATCCGAAGGCCTATTCGACGTCGGACGTCTGTCCGACGCGACCACGCGACAGCTCACCAACGGCTGGTTGAAGACTATTTTACCGATCAACCACGGTGGGGACCGACTGTTTTTCGCCGCCGGTTTAGAATGCCGCGTTACCTATTTCTCAACATTGTCCGGACGTTGTCGTCACTTGATGAATACTTCACGTATCAGGAAGACGGCGTCGGCAGACCCGGTCTTACACCATTGCAAAAGTGCACGGCTGCACTCCGTCAGTTGGCCTACAGCACCACGGCGGACATTTTCGACGAGTACCTCCACGTTGGGGATACAACAAGCCGGGAGTGCCTGAAGAGATTTTGTAGGGGAGTTGTGGAGGCCTACGGCGACACATATTTGCGCAAGCCGACTGCCGCTGATTGCCTGGGCCTGATGAAGATGCATGAGACGCCGCACGACTTTCCAGGGATAGGGCGCGCCATTTTTTCCCAAATTTTCCCAATTTTTTTAGTTATTTAAATATTCAAATAAAAGAAAACGCATAGGGCGCGCCTTAGGGCGCCCCATTGCAGGTGGGGGTAGGAGGATAAAACTGATGACGTGGCGCGCCTTAGGGCGCCCCATTGTGGATGTATTAATAAATACTATGATCCACTTTCGAAAATTAGTAACACAAATAAATCGAGATAGATCCATACTTCTTTTGTTCCGCTAAAAATACTCACTTTTCTTTTTAGTTTGTCCCAACCAAAATGACTTATTACTAAAAATGGAATTACTTTTCATCTCTACTTCATTTCATCTCTCTTACTTTACTTTCTCCACTTAACACACAAAATAAAATTGTATAAAATCACGTGTCGCCCAAGAAATAAGTCATTTTCCTTTAGACGGATAAAGTACTTATTAAATAGAAAAAATAAAAGAACATTGAAAGACATTACAGTACTCCCTCCATCCACGAATGTTGTCTAAGTTTGATTTGGCACGAGTTTTAAGAAATATAAAAAAATGAATGAAAAAAGTTAGTGGAATGTAGGTCTCACATTTATATATTATTTTTGTAATAGAATGTGAGTGTAATGAGCTAAATGAAAATGAGGTCCATTTACTAAAAATGAAAAAAAAAATTAAAGTGGAAAACATTTCACGGACGGACCGAAATGACAAAACTGGATAACATTTAACGGACCGATATCAAAAAATCCCACATGACATGCTTGTACATTTCCATTAAACTATTGTACCCCAAAAACTACGATAAGAAAAGCGCCTACTTAAATACATACACGATATCATCTATTCGCTAGACAGCAGAATCAGTTTTCTTAATCATTTGCGAAAGGGGTTTTCCCAATTTATGTATGTACGAGGTAGTCACACTACACTTTTCGTATCAATTTCTTTTTTCATCGGTTCCAATTAATTCAGATCTCACATTTCACTTACTTTTTTCACTCACTTTCTACTATATTTCTTAAAACTCGTATCAAGTCAAACGGTAGCAATGAATGAGGGACGGAAGTAGTATTTTCCTAGAAAAAAATTGGCCTGGAAATATTGAAAGTTCTTAAAATTTTGTGAATGTTTCAAAATTTTATGATTTGTCATTCAAATTTTAAAATATACTGAATGATAGCAAAAAATTTAACCAAACTTTATGATTTTACCGCAACTAACCCTATAGATTTCTACTATTTATTTTTGTTTTGTAATCAAAATGATGTTGAATAGATACAAAGCATATATGGTCAATCGAGATTAAATTGGTCCGAAATTACCAAATTAATCTTGTCATAGCTTGCAATGGGCAATTTTGACTTTATTTATTAGCCCACCAAGCTAATAAACCAGACAGTCAAGCCCAACAAAATGTGAAATTGTGAAAAGCCCAAGATTTAAGGACGGCCATTAAGCTAGAAATGGACTTATTGAGACTTCTGCATTATCGTTTTATTATTAATAATTATAAAACACCATTAATGAAACACAAAAAAAAAATCATTCACGATATTATGGCTTACGTGGTTTACAGAGAATGACAAAAGAATGAAGAAAATATGGCACGGTGATATTGTGAACAGCCTGGCACTATGACTCACGATGGCCTTGCACTATGGCACGGTGGCCTTGCACTATGGCACAGTGACCTTGCACCAGGGACGGAACCAGAAATATAAATTAGCCGGTGCTAAAATTTAATAAAAAATAATATTATTTAAAATAATAATAATATTAAAAAAATAATTTATTGATATACTATATAGTTTGAGTTATTGTTTCATTCAATTTCTTTTTTAAAATAAAAAATATGCAATCAAATTTAGAAAACCTAATATTTTAATTGAAATCCGAAAACAAGTGATCATGTAGTAAAAATTTAAGTTAAAATATGTATTACAATCAAAATATATCTATAAAGGAGTATTAGAATAAAAACTAATGTATCTGTACAAAAGAAATATTAAAATAAAAAGTTAAGTTAAGATGTATTTTATTTAGGTATGTTTTAATTGGATTTTATGTTTTTTCAAATAACTAAAATAATTCAAATTACAAAGTCTATGAAATTGATGATTAGATCAAGTTTGTACTCAAAATATTTTATCTATGAAATTTTAAATTAAAGGTAAGGATATTGAAAATATAGTGTGTGCAAACTTTATATTCTTTTAAGAATTAAAATTTGGACAATTTGGTGACAAGTGTCCCGCTCATGATTAAAAAGAAAAATAAAATGGGAAGAAAAAAAAAGTAAATTAAAAGAAGAAATCAAAATTGTGAAAAAGAATTTATGCTCGGCCGCATAACATGTGGGATTTAATTGTTGGGTTTTTTTGTTTATGTGTTTAATTGTTTAAACTTGGACTTGTTTTATTATCATAATATTCAATAAAAACAGCCTAATAAATATTATATAAAATTTAAGGCTCAATAGAAAATTAATACTCCAACATGAGTTCAAGCCCATTTTCCTTCATCTTCTTCCCCAAATCTGGCGACCCAGCTTCTCAACTTTGAACACATTTCGCATTCGGTGTCGTGGCGCTGGGGCGCCGGGGCGGAGGGCGACCATGGGTAAGGAGGTTCCGGGATCGGCCAAGCCCCCGCTGGAGTGGTGGCTTGGCCGCTGGTAGTTCCGTCCCTGCCTATTACTATGGCTCGACGGCCTTGAACAATGGCACGACGGCCTTGAACTATGGTACGGTGGCCTTGCACGATGGCACGATGGCCTTGAACTATGGCTCGGTGCCCTTGCACTATGGCTCGATGGTCTGGCACGATTGCTCGACGGCCTTACACGATGGCACGGTGGCCTTGCACTGTGGCGCGGTAGCCTTGCACGATGCCCTTAAGGGACTAGGGACCACTATGGACCGTATTTGGACAACCGAATGAGTCACACCAGAACGATACACACATTGGATCATGTGCGCGGGAGTATGACCATATTTCATTTAACTTGCTTCGGGCCCGCGCTAGCACAACGATATTCTATGACGGCCGAGCACATCTCAGCCCATGGCCAAGCTTTTGGGCATAGCTGGCGCGGTCTGGTTGTGTCCCATTCCTCCTCCCACATAAAAATGTCCTTATGGATCCGACTCGGGCCCTGTAGGCATCTTTTTGCAGCAATAAACAAACATTTCCAAATCTTTAATTTTCACAGTTTTTCTTATATACTCTCATTTTCTTATCATATTCTTATTGTAAACAATATTGCTAAACATTATCATGAAGTTTTAAACCTTTCTTTTCTCATTTTTGAAAACGGTTTATTTCTAACACAAAAGAATATATTTCTAACTAGGCCCTTTTTAGAGATATTACAACGCACGATTTGACACCCTTAAGTGGGAGGCTCATGTCCCTTAAGATCACCTGATAAGATTCTAAAACTCAAAATAGAGTAGGAAAATAGTTCTAAGAATACTGCAAATCTCATCTCATTATAGGTTTTTGACTAAGATATACTAATTTTTTTATTTACAAAGAGTAAGTGAATAGAAAATATTCTTTTAAGCAAGTGGATAGAGTAAAATAGCAAATTTATGTATAAATACATTTAATATATATAAATAAATTTGGTAATCATGGTATATATCATTTTTACTGTATATTTCGATAATGGGATATACGATATATCTTAAATTACGGTATATTATACTGTAATTTTTGGTATACTGTAATTTCGATATGCCGCAGTTTACGTATGTGAAATTTCATATTGTTATCATACTGAAATATTTCGATATTTTTTTGGTACAATACGTGTGGTATTTCAGTATTTTTCCCTTGTATTACATCATCTCATCTCGTAAACAATAGCGATGCAGACGCGGAAGCAGAAACAGATGCACCCGAAGAAGAAGTGGTCGTCGAGCCATAACTATAACCCGAAGACGAATAAGTCGCATCAGATGCATAGATCAAAGACGGAATACTAGATGGTGGCGGCGGAGTACCATAGGTAGGCACCGGCATTTTGGACGGTAGCGGTGGCGGCACCGCTTCAAACCCTAGTACCCGCACCACCTCCTTCATCGATGGGCGAAGTCCATAATCCGGATGCGCGCACCACAACCCCACCACCATCAACCTCTCCATCTCACTCTCAATATACCCTCCACACCCCTCCAAAGTCCCATCCGCCGCCTCAAACGTCCGCCCCGTCCCGTACAGCTCCCACACCCGCTCCACCGTCCTCACTTTCCCCCAAATAGGTTGCCTCCCCGTCGAAATCTCCAGCGCAACTATCCCGAAACTGTACACATCTGACTCCTTGCTTGCCCTTCCCGTCATCACGCACTCGGGTGCCATGTACCCCATGGTGCCGGCTAGGATCGTTGTTTGCGACCCCTTGTTGTGGTCGACGAGCCTGGCCAGCCCGAAGTCACCAAGCTTGGCATTGAAGGCCGAGTCGAGCATGACGTTGCTCGACTTGATGTCTCGGTGGACCACGCACTGCTCCCAGTCCTCGTGTAGGTACTGTAGCGCCGCCGCGAGCCCCCGTGCAATCTTGAACCGCGTCTCCCAGTTCAAAGGGGGATTTTTTTTGTTGAAGAGGTGAGAGTCTAAGCTGCCGTTTGGTTGGAGTTCGTACACCACAAGAAGCTCACGCTTCTCGTGGCACCAGCCTATGAGTTGTACGAGGTTCCTGTTGTACAAAACTGACATTTTTTAGTGATGTTTTGAACATTATTAAAACATGTCCGTTTGAAAAAAAATTGAGGAAATTTTGAAACTGAAAAATGACCAAATTCATCACTTCCGATTACAGACAACACGATCAATTTATGTTTATACCTGTGGCGTAGCCGGCTGATGATAGTTACTTCCGACGCATACTCCTTCGCGCCTTGCTTCGAGGTCTTGGAAACACGCTTCACCGCGACGTACGAGTCTAGATTCTTCAAGAAGCCTCGATAGACGCCGCCAAAGCCGCCCTCACCCAGCTTGCTTTCCTCCGCAAAATTACCCGTGGCGGCCGCAAGCTCTCCGTAGGAGAATCTTCTAGGCCCACTCCCCTTCTGAAAATCCATCTCCATAGCCGAAACATCCCCGCCCTCCTCCTCGTCCCCATTTCTCCCTCCTCTCTTCCTTCTCCATAGCCAGTATCCCACCAAAACCAGCCCAACCGCTGCCGCCGTAGATATACCCGCAATCAACCCGACCGGTTTTCCCGCCGGTTCAGGGGCAGGGCCGGTTTCATTAGATGGCGGACGCGTGTCCTCGGGGTCAGGGCCGGTGAAATTACTTTGCGTATCTTCGATTTTCAGATCCAGAGTGGAATTGAAACTCCATGACTTGACATTGTTTCTCTGGAAGCAACTTCCAGTCGCTGCAGAGAACCCGATTTCGACAAACTCCGGTAGAATAGTCCGGAGATCTATAGTGTATTCAACACTCGAGTAATAAGTCTGTGAAAACGGAGACAGTTCTACATTATTAGTAAAATTCACTAGAAATTTCATGTTTGAAGAATTATAACTAATCCAAGCATCAGTTATATCCCCCTCCGTAAGATTCTTTCTCCACGGCTTATACATGACGGAGTTCAGAGACATCACGTCGATCCCCACGTGCGAGCCGGGCAGCGGGTCCAACAGATCAGAGACCGTGTCGAATTCGACCGCCACGAACGTGTCTGTGGGGGCGAGGCCGAAGCTGCTGCCGGAGGAATTTTCCGGGATGGTGGAATTGACCGGAGCCAGGAAAAACGCGAGCCCGTCGGTCAAGCAGTAGTTGGTGGCCTGGATGACGAAGGAGAAGTAGGTGTTGAAGTCGGTCAAGTTGCCGGTGGGCTTGTCCCAGAGGTGCAGGGGTTCAGCGTAGGTGGCGCGGCCAGTGACTTGGATGTCTTTGGTGGTGAGCTGGAGGCCTTCTTCGGAGATTTGGGCGTCGCCTTCGAGCATGATCTGGAGGTTGGCCTGATCAGGCGTGATGACGGGGAGGTTGAAGGAGAGAGGAGAGGCGGTGGAGGTTGTGATAAGGAGTAGGAGATAGATTGAAAAGTAAGGCGCCATTGATGGATAGCTGCTGCTTTTGCTGTGGAAACCTCACCTCTTATAAAAAGTCTTAACGCGCGCTATTTTTGGTTGCATGCTATTTTCATTTTCTTTCTTCGTAATATTCAAGTTTATTACTCGCACGTTCAAAGTTAAATAAATCATTTTTATTTTGATAAAATAAATCAATTATTTTGATATAAATTTCTTACTTTATATCCATCCCATTCAATATGAAATATTTATTTTCGATACAAGCCTTTATCCAGTGAGTATTAAGTTAGGTAAATAGAGAATAAAGTAAAAGGAAGAAAAAAAATAAAAATTATATTACTCCACATTTTAAGAAATGCATTATTTCTAGTTGACAAGCAATGGAGATAGGCCAGCCATAGCCCAGTCATAGGGGTGTAATAGAGAATAATAAAAGGAAGAAAAAAAAAGTAATGGAATTAATGTCACTGGATTATGAGGCTCACTTTAAGTTGTTATGATATAAGTGGTAAATAAATTGATGTATAGGGGTGTAAAGATTTCCTAAAATAGAAAGTTTGAAAGTTGTTATTTTTAAAGAACGTACTAAAATGGAAATAGTTGCTATTTTTAAAAAACGGAGAGAGTATTGAATTGTTGGTATGGTACTCCCTCTGTCTGTGAAATGTTGTCCAGTTTTACTATTTTTGTCCGTCCGTGAAAAGTTTTCTATTTTGTTTTTTTCTATTTTTAAATAAAGTACTCCCTTCGTTCCCTCATAGTTGAGGCGTAACTTTTAGGTATGGAGTTTAAGAAAGGGAGAGTGTTAAATAAATAGATAAAAAAGGTAAGAGAGAAAAAAAATAAAGAGAATAAAGTAGAAAGTGAATAAAGTAAGAAAGAGTAAAGTAAGAAAGAGAAAAAAGTTACTATATTTGGAAATGACTCAACTATGAGGAAACTTTCCAAAATGGAAAAATGACTCAACTATGAGAGAACGGATGAAGTATTTTTTTATTATTAACTCTTTACGTTCACATTCTATTATAATTCACATTTCTTAAAATCTATGCTAAATCAAACTTGGACAATATTTTATGGACGGATGTATTATACAATAGGATAGTTTCCGTAGTTATAATGATACACCTCTAGACCTTGCTGATTTGAATCCATTTTTATCCCTTAATTACTTCAAATCTTTTAATAAAACTAATTTTAAAACTCTTTTTCATTTATTTAACACCAAACTGAGAGAGAATTTGGTAATGAACGATTCAACTGAACTTGTGGTATAGGATACTGTGAAGATAGCTGCCAACTCGTCGTTGTATGAGTTTGGAAACTGAAAGCTTTTTTCCTTGGACTAATATAATGGCAACAAGTCAGAGATGGCGACCAAAGTCTTCTATTTTTGGTTGCATGCTACTATTTTCATTTTCTTTCTTCGAAATAATCAAGTTTATTACAAGCACATTCAAAGTTAAATAAATCATTTTTATATTGATAAAAGAAATCAATTATTTTGATCTTTCTTATTTCATATTCATTCGATTAAATATAAAATATTTAATTTTCGATACGAGACTTTATAGTGAGTATTATTTTATAAATTAAGTTAATAGAGAATAAAGCAAGAGAAAGAAAATAAAATAAAAATTATTATTTATATTTTAAGAAATGGTATGGACCCACGGCATATTAATCATTTACTTCTTCAACTTGTGACTTGTTAAACATTCTTTTAGCTACCGAGTTAATAAGCATAATTATGAAAGCTACTATACTTTAGAAGAAGACGAGGAACAGCTGAGATTGGGCCATTAGCAACGACTGTCCCTTTAATCATGACAGGGATGTAATCAAATGCAAATTCTAAATATTGTAGAAACTTTAAATTATGATTTGCACTGTTAGAAAATGTCAATAGATGATAAAATAATAGCAACAAAAAATATCAACACAATGTCAACGATTGATGTTGTGTTGATGATGTTTGGCCAAAAATGAAATTAAATAAAGGCCAGCTATTAAAAGATCAAAATGAACTTATTTAATTTGACAAAATATTTTAGGCCCGATTTTATAAATTTCTATGGCTCAACTTAATTCATTTGACAAACCAGTTATTACTACAAGTCACATATTCCAACAAAATTATTTAATTTAATATGCAATGCATAAAAATCAAATGAGTTGAAATTAATTGTACTAAAAATAGAAAAATTCCATCCCCGTGGAATTCATATATACCTAGGTGTTGTATTTATCCAGCAATGGAACTTGTATCCACCAACCATAGGTTTCCCGATTTAATTGTCTTTCTTCGCTCTCACAAATAGTTAAGAGTTTTTATTTAACAATGATACTAATTTATTATTTTATTATAAACTATTTAATAGTTTATTTATATGGAGTATATTTTTAATCCATGTCAAAACCAAATGCAACATTTTATCTTAGAGTCCTAATATCACAACAATACTTGTAGTGTTTATTCTAATTTTCATCTTTTTTAAAATTTATGGGCCCAAGTTCTTACTTTTGAAAAACTCAGGACTCGTAATTGTTGAAGCCATTCATAGCTCTTTGAAGGACTGCTGCTATATTTGCATTATGTCTGTTTAAAAAGTCGGTGTTGGACACTTGGACTCATGAATAATGTAAGAAAAATGAGAAGGTTATGATTTGTTTTTTCAGTAACTTGCATGTCTATAGTATCATCCATAAACCTTTATTTCGACAATTATCAATTTGTGACATTTCTTTATTTGAAGCTTGCAGTAAGACCAATTGATTTTTCCCATAAGTCTATTAGATCATTAATTAGTTCAGTTTATAAAAACTCCAGGTCGAACTCATAAACGTTCTCATTGGTCACAAGTCACAACCATTTGGATCATAGGCTCTCTCTCAATTAAAACACCATATATTACAAATGAAAACTCATCCCAAGAGATGATGAGTATACTAGACGAAATTATAGCTCATTTAATTTATAAACCACACATACAATCATACTCAATTCGATGGAATTGTTTGATCTTAAAGGGGATCTTCTATAATTTCGCACGTGAGGGGTGATTTCTTGGTTTCGTCCAGTCATTAATAACTTGATTATTTTTAGATAATAGTAGATAGAAACAATGCTTGTAAGGAGTCCTATTAAAACCAAGGAATATAGGCCTGCCCGCCATCCACACCAGAATAAATAAAGTTTTCCGAAAAAACCTGCTAGTGGAGGAAGACCTCCTAGGGATAAGAGACATACAAATTGCTTTATACAACCAATGTGAAAACCATCAACTCAGTTCTTGAAGGTACTACTATCAATTCACAAACATCAACCAATGACTTTAGCTAGGGTTGTGTATCCATCATTGCTTGCTACCTTAATGCAGTTGCAGCCTGTTGAAGCAACCAATGTTATACACATGCTTGATAGTATACATTTATTTTGGGCATGCAAATTAAGAAAATGGTATTTGATGAGTTAATTAGATAAATGAAGAGAAAAGAAAGTAAAATTACCCCAAGTTCACTACATCTGGTTTGTTCCTTTTATGCAGCTCGGCATTCTCTTGACTTACAAAGTGTATCTTCTTGTGTAGTTCTAAATTCTCTTGTTGAGTGAGGTTTGCCTGAGACAAGAGTGATAAGTTTATTCAAGAACATTACACAGTTGGAGATATATGGACTTCTCACAAGGTTATATACCTTCATGTGTAGCTCTCTTATCTCCTCCCTCATCGTTTGTTCCTACCAGAGAAGAATATTAGGGATACAATCTCGTTCATTGAAGTGTACCTTATATGTGTATAGAGACTAATCATACTAGATATTTTAGTTGATATCTTTTTATTTCATATTTTCTAAATAAATATTTGAATAGTTTTTACCTTCCTCGTTCGCACTCCTTTTAGACTCTTCTCGAGTTGATTTTCGAGATTTTGGAGGTCCTCAACGCTCAATCCTGAAAGCTCTTCTCCTAAAAGCCGCCTGCACATACTCACCGGGAAAATGCATGTGGTATGCTTTTAGACATGCTTGGTATGATAGAGTGAAATAAAGGTAGAATAATAGGAAATGATTGACAAACTCAAAATAGTTCATCTACTTAGTATGCATAAGAAATACTAATGGAAACAATAACAAAATTCATAGAGAATAAAATTGCGTAGGAAAATATTGTGAAACCATACAGCATGGAAGGGTACTTTTTTTCAGAATAAAATTTAAAAGACAAAGAATGATAATAAATACCACGGGTTGGGGAATGAATGACTATTTCTAATCTAGTAGGAATGATAATTCCAAATAGAACACTGATTTCTACAAACATATTGTACCAAGCAAAGAAGTGCACAACATTATAAATCTGATAAACCATGAAGTTTGAATTTGTTCGCAATTATCCTACAACTTTTTTGGTAAAATGGTACTATTTGATATAACAGCTCGGAAATCATACATGAACATCACTACCGTTGAGTTGAACAATGTTTTTTATTCTCATAAATAACACGACGTCGTATGGTTGAAATATCAACAATATATTACAGACATGAGACCACATTATTTCGCCGTGGGATAGTTGCGAATAAATCCAAAATTTATGTTTTTTCATAATGGTATATAAAGTTGTTGGACATATCATAATTCGACCAAACATTATGATTTTTCCGGCAACTTGTCCTTGATTGTAATGCACATACACTCCACTCTATTGCTACATATGGAAAGTTGGACATACCTGCGACATTGTTGCAAGTACTGCAGCTGTTGCCTCAAGCTTGATGCTTCCCTCTGCCAAAACTGCAACAAAGACAAAATGGATGATTAGTGTATTGACCATATTTCTGCTGACACTAAGGCTATGTTGAACCCAAAAATCTTGAAAGAACTTAAAATGGATTACTTATTACCTACAGATATATGTTTGCAACTAATTATAGCATACAATTTCAACTAAGCCATATAATCCCTCAATCATGTTAAAAATGAAACGTTTTCCTTTTTTAGGTTGTCCCATTAAAAATGAAACGTTTCCTACAATAGAAAGAACATCATTTCTATTTTGTCATCTTTCTTACTTTATTCTCTCCTTATTAACTTATAAAAAAACACTACATAAATTCATTTCTAATGGGACGGAGGGAGTACATACTATGTCGTTCTATGAAAAATAGTCTTAACAGTGAATTACACAATTTTTAATGCAAAATTGGTAAGTAAGAAAGAGATAGAAAAAATAAGTTGTTAAAGTGTTATAAGTAGAAAATAACACTAATGAGAAAGAAATTTAATGAAACTCAGTACTGATATATCCATTAACTAGCCCCATATTGTAATGGAAGGAATGGAACATCAGTTATGTCACAAAAACATAGTTTGATCAGCTGGACGATTAGGTAAATTATAACAACCTTTTTATTTAAAGCTAAAACCCTAAACTCCATATACTAGTACTTTCTAGCAAAAGGGCTTGTCATATGACTCATATCATATATCGATATAGATTCATTAATCCCATTATTCTTCTTAAGTTTTAGGGCATATAACATATATTCACTTAAAATTGTGATGATATCAACTTTACTCAATCATGACCTAAAATATTCACAAATATATTGCTTTTCTTGAAGATGCAATTCACATATTATTTCCATTGTTCATTTACAAATTTTATTCTAGTTAAGTGAGAAGTAAATAACATGGTAGTAAATCAGAAAATTATAGAATAAGTGTACCTTGATCTCAGAAGTAGGATTGATGAAACGATAATTGTCCTCTTTCAGCTTCGTGTATCTTTCTATCACCGATTTCATACTGCTAAACATTAACACCACATGAGGATTGATCATATCATAGTTCATGTTCCGAACTTTTAGCATTTTTCGAAAAGGTTCATTTCTTACATTTTCACTTGAAAAAAATCATCTAACCTCAAAAAAAGTTTGATTTACCCCGTGCCTTTGGCGATGGAGCTGAATTCTTAGGAATGCAAATTCTAGCTGGTCAAGTGACTCGTTATTTCGTCATGGGATTTTATAAGGCGGTGCGTGGATCAATTTTTTACAACATTGGTTTGGTGGATGCGAGATATAAGATTGATAGGATATAGGAGTAGTAGAATAGAAATAGTTGCATTAATATATGTTCATGTTGTGTTTAGATTAGATTAATTGATTGTTGTCATGTTGTGTATATAGTACATTGAACCACTAAAATGCAAAAAATAGAAGAAAAAAATAGAATTTTCTTTATGATCTTGTTAAAAAGATTATACTAATATAATGAGGACTTTTAGAACATTATTCATATATAGGGATCGATAAGTTCATGTATGCATCTGATTTTCTAATTTTCTAAGTATAAATATGTTACTTTTCATCGACTTTTCGAAGATATCTGAATTGAAAATGTGGCAAACAAAAGATATTGATAAGTTACTACGGGTTGAAATTGAAGAGAATAAAGTGTAAGGCTAAACGCATCGATTGGATTTGAACAAATAGCATTTGGATTCACTGAATTATTTCAAAAACTCCCTCCGTCCCGCACTACTCGCACCTTTCCTTTTGGGCACGTAGATTAAGGAATGAGTGATAGACAAAGTCAACAATTACGGCTGTAGGTATAAATTGTTACTAAAAATGGAAAGAGTGCAAATAACTTGGGACGCCCAGAAAGGAAATAAGTGCAAGTAGTGCGAGACGGGGGGAGTACAATTCTAGCCATTAATCATTTGTGCAGGAGTTCAAAATTTGTTTATTCCCTATGTATTCAATCATACATATATTAAGAAGTAAAATCAAATAGAGTACCAAAACATATCGATCTTCAAATAATATTAAGATGTGTATGTAGATATATATTTCCCAGATTTAGAGGTTGAGATGCATAGTAATAAATTAATATTGCTAATTTAATTAAGAGAGAAAATGAACCTGGTGCTTGCAAAATCATAGAGCTTCTCTGTGCTGGAAAACACAATCAATCCCACTTCAGCATCACACAAGATTGACAACTCCTTAGCCTTCTTGAGCAGCCCACTTCTCCTCTTCGAGAAGGTCACCTGCCTGCTCGTCGAGTTATCGATCCGCCTAATTACTATTTTGCCCCTCCCCATCTCCTCCCCCAACACCAATTCTAGGGTTTATTCTTCCGCTTCCTACAACAAAGTAAAGTCAAACATATGAATACAATTATGTGGGACATGATACATATATTTGAAGAAAATTTGGAATAAGGGACAATTTGAAGACTTACTAATTTGGAAAACAACTCTCTTTGGAAATAAAAGGATTATGGGACAATTGTTCTTAGCTTTATGTGGAAAGGAGGAAAGTGGTTTCAACAAAGCCAAACTTCCTTACAAAACTAGGAGCTTTTTTTAAATTTTAGGATAATGTTAAGTGTATTTTACATGTAGCTACAATGTGTTTTACAGGTCTGTCTGATCTAGAACATTCGAAACTGTATTTAATCGACTACTTACCAGCTATTCTGATAGATACCACATGTTTTACAAGTCTATCCGATCGGATACATACGAGACTGAATTAAATTGAATACTCGCTCTGATATTCTGACACATATTAAACCTTAAATGAGACGAGAAACCAATTAGGGTTGAGCAAGTGGAGAACCTATATTCACTCTTGTACTTGATAGAGTTAAATATGTAAGTGAAGTGTGACTACCTCGTACATACATAAATTGGGAAAACCCCTTTTTGATTGGGTGGGATTGGTTTGTGCAAATGATTTAGAAAATTGATGCCGCTGTCTAGCGAATAGATGATAGACACGTGTATGCATATAAGTAGGCGCTTTTCATATCATAGTTTTCGGGTACAAGTGTAATGGAAATGTACAAGCGTGACATGTGGGATTTTGAAAAAATACTAACGTCTTTCAGTGTTCTTTTATTTTTTCTATTTTAATATGTATCTATATCGATTTATTTGTATTACTAATTTTCGAAAGTGGATCATAGTTTTTATTAATACATCACAAAATTGGATTTGCTGACTAGCTTGAATGGACACGGTTCAATTTGTAAAATGTTACTACTGTTTTACGACTTGCAACCATTACATTGCACTACAATAAAAAGGTAAAGACATTTTTTTAATTCAAGAACGTTAATTTATGTATAAAATTTATATCGACGCTTCAAAAAATATTTCCATTTTTTCTTGATATCCCCAGCTAAAAAATTAAGAATGCAAATGGAAGCGTTTTCAACTTTAACAAAAAAAAGTTTTTCTTTGTGCTATAAATTTTGGTAAATTTTCAAAAAATTGTACTAACGCAGATAATTGTGTTTTTAATTTTATGTCCATAAAAGATTAGTTTGTTGTGTTTAGAGGGATTATATAGATGGGGAGCCTTATTCTCCTTTTCACATCTTAGATCCTTTTTCCTTCTTAATATTACCCGTTAGATCCAATTCATCAACGGACCACCTTGATTCTTAAATTATAGTTCCGTGTTGCATTATAGGTCCTTTCTTTATGCATTATGGGGGTAATATAGGAATTGGGTGAAAATTGAACCGCCATATTTTTGGCAATCGCGAATTTTGAGGGATATGAAATCATCCGTCTCTTCAACCTCCCTCATTCATCACTCTCTCATCAGATTCCACTCGCCCCACTCCCTCCACTCTCTAAAACCCTAGTCGTTCTTCAAGCGTGAAGAATTGACAGCAGCCAACCCAGATTTCAGCGATTCAAGTCTACCGGTGATTTCGTCTAACCCAAATCGACCATCGTTGACTCGTTTCATGTTATTTTCAACAAATCGATTAGGTTTGTTTGACCTGCGATTTTGGGTCTTTTTTGTTTTGATTTTGTAGTACCGAAAAATAAAAAATGTAGCTTCGCTTTTACCGTGTTTGTTTAAATTCACAATTTCCTACTTATTCGTCTATGGTTGCCTATGATTATCACGGGTAGTCAATGAGATGTGTTGAACAGGCATGGATTTAGGTCTCTTATATTTTTGTTGTTTGGCAGATCCAAAATGTCGAAAAGAGGACGTCCACGCTCGCAAGCATCACAGGGTTCATGTATATTGGCGTCGCTACTTGTGCTTTTCAATATCCTATTTGTTACAGAGGATTCAGTTTGATGATTGCATATAAAATGTTTAAATGTGAATTTACAGTGATAATCATTTGATTTATCTTATGCATTATGTGCTTGGTTTGTACGCATCAGTCGTTGTTATTGCAGTTTTTGTTGCATTTTAGAGGTGTATTTAGTGGAATGAGTGATGTACCGACTAATAGCAAGAATTTTTTTTTCATTATATAACTTAAATTGTGCATTATGTACCATGATATATGCATTACTGAAAGTATATTAAGCATTATTAACCGTATAAGCTGTGGCAGTGTAATATGAAAATGTGATTGTGTATTTGATGTGGTTTATTGTACTTGTGGACTGATTCATAGTAGTAAATAAGCTATATATTTTCTGTATCTTATGCATTATGTGTAGATAAGGAGGTGTATTTGATGATTTGATGTGCGATAATTATTTGCTTTATCTTATGCATTATGTGTTTGGTTTGTATGCATTAATTTTTCCTATTGTAGTTTTTTTTGCTTTTGAAAGGTGTATTTACTGGAATGAGTGATGTACAGACTAATAGCAAGAAAAATTTTTTTGTTCATTATATAACTTAAAATGTGCATTACGTACATTTTTTGTGCATTTTCTGTGTAACACATGTGCATTTTTGTGTTTAGACAATGCATTATTAGTAATTTTTAATGCATTATGAGGTTGTGTTATGCATTATTTCATATGATATATGCATTAATCTGTAAAATGCTAGCAGCATTATGTATTCTGATTTATTGATAATGTTTTGATGTATTACTTTGTTTGTTCCATATCAGAGAAGCGGCTAAGATCAGACATTGACGATGCAGTTGACGATGTTATTCCAGTTGACTAGAATTATGGTTTGGAGTGAGTCTTGGTTCGGCTATAGGGAGATCTTGGTTAATGGGTTAACTGATATTCGAATAGATGTTTCAATTTAAAACTGTACTTTTTCGCAACTTAATAAGTGCGTTTGGATATTAGCTAATGATTTTGAGACTGCGTAAATTGTTCGTATTCAGCATTAAAGAGTGTGCATTGTGTTTTACAATCTGTGCATTACTCCTTTATCAACTGTCATTATTTGCAATATAGTGTTCGTTACGATAATAATTGTGTATATGCAAAGTCTGAGCATTATGTGTAATTATATTGTCATTATTTACAGTTAATTATGCATTATAAGAAGTATGCATGGTAAATTTAAAGTGGATATAAACGTTGCGACAGAATTCAGGGGTGCATGGTTTATTTCAACTGGATATAAATTCAACATTAGATAAATTAGTGCATTATTTGATTAAAACGTTGCATTATTTACCAAGAAATTATCATTATTTAAAATTTTGTATTGAATAAGACATATCAACGGGCTGCATTATTTATTCCAATAAGTGAATTTTTAAATTTAATCATTTCACCAGAATTCAGGGGTCCATGGAATATTAAAATCGGATATCAATTCTGCAATAGACATTTTAGTGCATTATTTTACTAAAACATTGCATTATGACCTAGAAAAAATAAAAATTGGGAACAAATAAAATAATTCATCAGAACACAACTGATACAAAGTTGACTTCTTTAAATAAAAACCAAACGTTGCATTATGACAGATATAAAGTTCCAATAACAAAACAAAAACATGACCTAGTGCAAGACACAAGAAGTTGCTATATGTACGTACTATACCCTAGCCCCTAGTCTTATTGAACCGTGGGGGGAAACAAGAAACGTGTGTCAAACATCGTATCACGGTACATCTTATTCGTATGCACTGCAGTTCACATAATTTGCATTATACAGTCAATAATATGCATTACTCGCTACAATTTGGTGCATTATTCGAATTGTTTTACAATTTGTAATTAATGTGTACGTACTATACCCTAGCCCCTAATCTTATTAAACCCTTGGGGGGAACAAGAAACGTGTGCCAACATCGTAACACGGTACATCTTGTTCGTATGCAATGCATATCACATATCAATTATATCCATAACTCGTTTCAATGTGGTGCATTATTAGTAGCTGTTTACGATTCGTTATTAATGTGTACGTACTAAACCCTAGCCCATAACCTTATTAAACCCTTAGGATAAACAAGAACCGTGTGCCAAACAACGAAACACGGTAAATCTTATTCGTATGCATTGTTCGTGTGCCAAACAACGAAACACGGTAAATCACATTCATTACATATCACAAATAATGCATTATAGAAACTAAACTACGCATTATACTATACAAAATATACATTATGTGCAACACAGACGAATTAATGCAGCTCGTGTATTTGGACAATGTTTTTTAGACTATGAACATACTACACCCTAGCCCCTAGGCTTGTTAAACCCTTAGGGAAAACAACAAACGTGCGCCAAACATCGAAACACGACACAACTTAAATTAAACGGGTCTGGGATAAATGTTCATTACATATCACAAATAATGCATTACAGAAACAAAACTACGCATTATACTATACAATATGTACATTATGTGCATCAGTAAAAAAACTACCTACGCGCTATTCTCTGCAGACAGTGCATGTGACTTCGTGAGTGCACTGCATTCAATAATAGATTGTCTCTTTGGCACAGGAGAAACTAAGCAATTGGGAAGAGAAGTCCAGTCCCAACAAAGACTTTCCCAGGACTTAGCACTTAGCAGTAAGACCAATTTGCATATAAAAAACAAACCTGCTTACTAGATATTGTAAAAACACAACCACTTGCATAGAGATAGGAAAAGCTAATCAGAAAATGGTATCCATTTACAACCTTGGTATCCTTTATAAACAACCAAATGTTGGATACGCTTGGAGTATGCCAATGCAGCATCGTATAAACTGTAAAAGATCCAAAAACCTAGTTATTGTGTAATGATATCCAATAGCATAGAAATTATAGTAGAAATAACATAAAACAACAGCAGGTAATAGATCCCAGGAAAGATTGCAATTACCTTGAGGAGTCTGTGAAGCAAGTTGCAAAAGTCAGTGCATTTATTCGAGCTAGAGGAGCACTGATATAAAATGGAGAATGTTGAGAAAATTACAAAGGAGAAAATGAATACTCCGTATGTCGCATGCAACACAATCAGATAATCAAACGACATCGTTTTTTCGCTCGACGACAATCAGACGATCGACGACGATTTCCTCGGCACGAGAGTCTCGTGGCTGAATCGAGTGGGGAGAGACAGCGGAAGCCGGAGCTTCGTGTTGAGGATTAGGAAGAAGGATAAGCGGAGGATTCTGAAACCGAATCTCCAGCACATCCACGCGGTTTCCGATGAAATTGAGGATAGATGGAACGAATTGAGGATTTACAACCACATGGAAGAGAACCACAAATTGAACGTGATCTGCAATCAAAATAACCGCTGAGTTTGGAAGAGAAAATTATGGGATTTTCCATAACAACCGCCAACGTTAATTCCCTAAACTAGCCTTTTCACAATTTTTAATGAATTAATTAAATATAATCTGGGATTAATTTGGGCGGTTAGATCCTTATAATGAATGGCCGAGATTAAGAAGGAAATAGGAGAAAAGATGCAAAAAGGAAATGAATACATCCCTTATATAGATTATATATATATATATATATATAGGGAGATGATCAAAGTATAACTAATATTAAGTGTATAACTAGAGAACAAATCTTAGCCACACATCTTAATACTCCAAATTAATCATATGGCTTAAACAAACTTTCAGATTTTTATGAAAAAAAACTTGTCCAAGGGCATTTTGGGAATTCAATACATCAATGTGAATTCATGAATAACATATAATCATAGTGAATCCATGCGCCGCGCTAGCTGTCTCTGTGGCGGAGCTGCCGCAGGCTCCGCCCACTCCGACGCCTTCTCAGACGGTTTCGGCGGCTGCACCGCTGCCGTCGGTGGTGATCTCGTCGACTTCTTCGGCTCCGTGGCTGTACCTCTACGTCGGACTCACCGGGATCAGCGTCGGCGGGAAATCTCTGAGAATCCAGCGCGGCGCGTTTGCGATTGGTCGGCGGGGGAGGGAAGGGGTGATCGTGGACTCGGGGACGACGGTGACGAGGTTTCCGGCGGCGGTTTATGCGGCGCTGTGCGACGCGTTCAGGAACATGACGGGGGAGCTGCGGCCTCAACAGATACCAAAATGTGGAATAAGCGAATTTAAGTGCATATTTAAGTACTCCTATTAATTAGATTCGTAACATTTTTTTAATCAAAGAATCCGAGTGGAGGTTGTTTTATTTTTTATCAGCTTAAGAAGGACTGCTAAACAATTTCCACTAGATTTAAATAAAACAAAGTGGAACAACCAGCTCGTGCCACAAAAAATATTTAATTCAAAATTAATGGCAATAAGTGATTATATATCACTATTAGTATGCATGATTTCACTTCACCGTTGTTAACAAAACACATCACTATTAGCATGATTTTACTTCACTCTAGTTTACAAAACACATCACTCTTAGTATGATTTTACTTCACTCTTGTTTACAAAACACATCACTCTTAGTATGATTTTACTTCACTCTTGTTTACAAAACACATCACTCTTAGCATGATTTTACTTCACTCTTGTTTACAAAACACATCACTCTTAGTATGATTTTACTTCACTCTTGTTTACGAAACACATCACTCTTAGCATGATTTTACTTCACTCTTGTTTACAAAACACATCACTCTTATTATGATTTTACTTCACTCTTGTTCACAAAACACATCACTGTTAGTATGATTTTACTTCACTCTTGTTTACAAAACACATCACTCTTATTCTGATTTTACTTCACTCTTGTTTACAAAACACATCACTCTTATTCTCATTTTACTTCACTCTTGTTTACAAAACACATCACTCTTATTCTCATTTTACTTCACTCTTGTTTACAAAACACATCACTTTTATTCTCATTTTACTTCACTCTTGTTTACAAAACACATCACTATTAGCATGATTTTACTCCACTCTTGTTTACAAAACACATCACTCTTATTATGATTTACTTCACTCTTGTACACAAAACACATCACTCTTAGTATGATTTTACTTCACTCTTGTTTACAAAACACATCACTCTTATTCTGATTTTACTTCACTCTTGTTTACAAAACACATCACTCTTAGCATGATTTTACTTCACTCTTGTTTACAAAACACATCACTCTTAGCATGATTTTACTTCACTCTTGTTTACAAAACACATCACTCTTAGCATGATTTTACTTCACTCTTGTTTACAAAGCACATCACTCTTAGCATGATTTTACTTCAATGTTGTTTACAAAACACATCACTCTTAGCATGATTTTACTTCACTCTTATTTACAAAACACATCACTCTTAGTACTCCCTCCGTCCCATGCTACTCGCACTTTTCATTTTAGGCCGTAAATTTGGGATTGATTTTTTGTGTAATTAAAAAAGAATTTTAAGTGTAATGAGACATCACTTAATAAAAGAGCTCTTAAGTTAAACTAACATATTAATTAAATGCATTAATTCTAACTTAAATTATAAATAGTGTAAGGACTTTGTGACGAGCCGAAAAGCAAACGTGCGAGTAGCACGGGACGGAGGGAGTATGATTTAACTTCACTATTATTTAAAAAAACATCACTATTAGAATGATTCAGTTTTTTAAGTAATACTAAATGCTCAAGCTAAAAAATTAGTATAAATGCAGTTTATAGTATAAACAACAACAACAAAATAAGTAATGAAATCAATATAATAATAACATAAAAATTGGTAAGAACTTACGGGCAATATGATTTGGAGAAAATGGCAATTTTATACTACTTATCCTAATTAACATCAAATGCACAGTATGAATATCTAATAGTGTGATACACACTGTTAGAAGTCACACATAAAAATGTCGAATGAATATTACAAACCGAAAAAGAATTTCAAAAACCCCAAACACATCAATTCAACTGATCCAAACCCCCAAACACCGCAAATCAATATATATTACATACACACTCCGCCATAGCCTAGAAAGGAAAATAAAAACTCAGGTCCTGAGCGCCGCGCCGACGACGAACGAAGCTACGGCGACGGCGACGGTGAGCGACGGAAGCCAGCGCCGGTGCGGGACCTTCCTGCGCGGCTGAGCTACCGATGAGAGCGAAGACGGTTTCGGCAACCGCCATTGTCGCAACCAAAACTCTCTTCTGCGACACCGCCAACTGCGAGGAGAAGATGAGAAGAGAGAAGAAGAGAAGAAGACGCAACGCGGTTTGAATTCAATTTTCGAAATTGGATTTAATTCGCTGTGCAATGACCAAAATACCCCTGACTTGTTATTATGGAGTAAATTTGTGATTGAGGGAGCTAATATCTCATTAAATTCGAAAATTAATATTAGCCCTTGATTTTTTTGATCTTGTGGCTATGATTTGTTCTCTAGTTATTTGCTTAAGGAGTATTTGCCATAGATCACTACCCTATATATATATATATTTGAACTCGATATCTATGATTAGTACTGCAATATAACTGGTTGAACTAAAACACCCTAGTTCCAAAAATGAGAGGGATCGGACTACTATTTTAATTAGTAGTGAGGGAATAATTAACATCATTGAGCAACAACTTAATGTTGGTATTATCGAGACGATAGTATACTTGAATATATTGAAATTTGAATAGCTTAATAAAGCACTATAATTAAGCGACTTTAGATTCCATAAGGCTGTATTTATTTAAAACGATCGAGTTAAAGTTTGCAATGTACTTTGTTTTCATATTTACCCAATAATTACTACTCCACAAATCGAAATCGAAATATTCCACAAATCTATTTTATAGATTTTGTATTAAATTAATGAAAATGGAGTACTTATAATATATTCATCCTCGTAAAACGAAGTACACAAATTAGCACGCAGTTCATAAATTGATAAGAGGAGCTTCTGCTGCAGCTATAAAATGTCTGCCACTAAACTAATAATACATGATTATTCAATTTGCAATATTGTATATTGAGACAAATATGTAGTGTGTTTGGTTTATAAGATTAAATCGCACTATTCAATCATAGATAGATAATCATGCAGTACTAATAATTATTAGTTATTAACCCCAATTAAAATAATCTCACAACTTAATCATAGATTATATCTTGGTATTATTTTATCTAGCAACTCGAACACCATCCCTAATAGATTAATACTGGTAGTAGTTATTAGGAGTAGTAATTATTCCTCCTTTCCTCCATAAAGAATACACACTTTAAGTTTGACACGAGTTTTAATGTAAAATTGATAAAGTTAGAGAGATAGAAAAAAATACTAGTAATTAAAGTATTATTAGTGAAGAATGGGTTCTAGCTTATTAGAGAAAAGATTTTTTAAAATTAGAAAATGCATAAAAATATTTTTATGGAATGGATTAAAAATTTTTTTGCATAATCTGCTTGAGTGGAGTAGTAAAAATTGCAGGGGATCCCCACCCGTAGTTAATAATGAAATTACGATATTTAACACAATTTTTCCGGAGTAAACATTTTACACTTAAAACAGTTGCGAGTAATATTTTTGATAATTGCCGCCGGAAAAATCAAATGGCTCCCTCCGCTGCCTTCACACAGCGGCTGGCCGCCTCTTCCTCCGCTTTCCGATTTCCTCTGCTGTTCCGTCAATTGCGTTCGGACGCCACTCTGGAAGCAATACGGAAGGCGTCGGAGAACAAAATCCCCAACTTGGTGCTGTACAATTACCCCTCATTCTCCGGCGCATTTGGAGCGCTTTTCGCACACCTCTACCACTCTCGACTCAACCTCCCTTGCTTCATCTTGCCTTTCTCCTCCGTTGCGCCCTTCAGGTAGCGTGCGCTTGTCTTCTTCGCGAATTTATGGTATTATCTGGCGGTGTTCAGTTAAAAATGTGATTTAGTATTCAATTTCAATCCTGCTGTGTAACAGCATGTATGCAGTATGCATATTTGTTATAATTTTAGCACATGTATGCTCAATGAATGATAATTTGTAATTGAGCTTCTGTTTCGTATTTTCTGATTTGGTTGCAGATGAAATCAGAAATTCATAGTATTTCCTAATTTCAATCCGATTAGGTAATTTATTTACATGTACTCATCACCTGTAGTTAGCATTAATCACAATCAGAGAATATATGGCGATGTTGTGATGAATTTGTTTTTATGCTTATATTGCATTCTGCTTTTAATCTGCTTGAAGTGCGCTTGTCTTCTTCATAAGTTTTGGTATAATCTGGCGGTCTACAGTTGGAAATGGCATTTAGTATTCAATCCTGATGTGGAAACAGCATTTACGCCAGTGTTGTCAAAATGTCGTTCGGGTCGCTCGGGTCGCCCGGGTCGCCTGGGTCGAGACCATCACCGCCCCAACATGGGTGGGTTGATCGAGATACAGGGTCGCCGCTGGGTCGCCTGGGTCGAGTGGGTCGCCTGGGTCGAGTGAGTCGCCTGGGTCGCCCTAAACACATGCTATCTCTGACTTTCTCAAATCTCTCACATGTTTTCTGACTCTCTCAATCACAATTCTCTATATATATGCATGCACCACATCAGACTTTTCAAACCTACTCTCTACACTTTAGAATTCGGCCTCTTCACTCCTAAACAAATAAACAATTCAAAGATCTGTTGTTGCCACCCTTCATATATTCCTTTGTTTTGATATTTTCAGACAATGGTTTCAATTATTTATTGTGTTATGACTTATGAATTGTTTTGATATTTTGATCATTTCTATTTTCCATTTTATCTCTATTCACATGAATTGCGTCTACATTTATATTATTTGATATATTATAAACATTAGAGCAATATATTTATTTTATTTAATATTAAAAGGCAAAAAAATTAACCTAGCTTTGTGGGTCTCTCGACCCCGTCGACCCGCGACCCGAATTTTCACCCCATCGACCCGGTGCACCCCGCGACCCTAACAACACTGATTTACGCAGTATGCATTGTTGTTGTAAGTCAGCACATGTGTGTTGAAGTGAAATGATATTGTGATTGAGCTTCTGTTTCACGTTTTTCTGTTTAGACGGAAATGAAATCAGAAATTCCTATTTCCTGTTTTTTATCCATTTAGGTAATATAGTAGTACTAAATCTCGTGTGTGCATCACCAATAGTTGGCAATAATCACAATCAGAGAATGTATGGCGATGTTGTGAGGAATTTACTTTTTATGTTTATATTGCATTCTGCTTTTAAATGCTTGAAATTTAGTGGATATACTTGCATTTGACCAGAATGTTGTATCAGAGATGCAAGTAGGTTTCAAGTAGGTGTGACTCAGGACCTGATCCACTGTTTTTTTGGTGATGAGTTGCCATAGGCGTACTAACATTTGTGTAACGTTTCCACTGTATATCTCTGCCCTTATAGTCTTCTTTCATTGTAATGTTTCTTTAGCGTTGATGACTTGTGCATAGAAGGAATGAAGACGTGCTACTTTTTAGACTTTTTGGGTCCGAAAGGTTTTCCTTTGGAGCTTTCCAGGCGAACATCATCCACGTGAGTCATTGTTGCACATGTTACTGAATGTCTTTTAACATGTGATTCCTTCTAACTGGGAGTTCTGGACATGAAGTTGGCACTGGTTTAACTCAACATCTTTTGTTATTAGGGTCCTTGGTTTTGATCACCGGAAATCAGTGCTTTCCCAAATTTCTTCAAGGGAAGATTCTGATCCGAATATTTCAATTCATGTAAATATTGAGAAGAGTAGCTCCACTGCTGTGTATGAATATTTCTCTGCTAAACTCTCAGATACTAGATCTTATCAGGTTACTCAGAGCTGGATGTTTTGTTTTACTTTTTCTGTTTTACTGGCTATACAGCTGTTAATAAATTTTCGTAAGTTTGTAGTGATGTCTCATTTTAAGTGCTAGATACATGGCAGATTGATAATATGAGCCTGCTAAACCATGATGACCAAGAACGCATGGAGATGATTCTCAAATATGTTGAAGCTGGAGATCTACGACAATGGAATTTACCCAACATTAAAGCCTTTTATATTGGAATAA
This sequence comes from Salvia splendens, assembly GCF_004379255.2. Classification (NCBI taxonomy): domain Eukaryota; kingdom Viridiplantae; phylum Streptophyta; class Magnoliopsida; order Lamiales; family Lamiaceae; genus Salvia; species Salvia splendens. The sequence continues at coordinate 31,760,350 of NC_056043.1, read as the reverse complement.
GAGAATTCCGATCGAAATTAAACTGCATCACTAACCCACTCATGTATCAACAGGTGCAAGCAACTTGTATTATTTTCGTATTTGTTACTCCATTTTCTTACTTCTTTGGAAATACGACACCGTTGACGCAATTGTTAGCCGAAAAAGCATTAACTGTATCTGTACTATCTGATAGTTGTATTGCTGGATGAAGTAATCTTTTAATAATTTAAAGTCAACTCCATTGAAGGAAAGAGTTACTCAGTCACTGTTCTTTCAACACTGGTATGCTCTGATTTGTGTAGATTTTAATACTTTACTTAGATTTAGTCTTCTTCTGCTATGAACAGTTAACAGAGATTTGCTCTGAAGACTTGATCATCAGGGGAAACACCTATCTTTCTAATCGACAGACAGAAGCAAGTAAACTGCTGAATAAAGTATTCAGGGTTAAGTTGGGCCGAGGCTTTTATGGCGAATGTCTGGTATGACAATTTTGTCCAATGACCTGTTCTGCGATTCTTAATTAGTTGAATTAAGCATGTGATTTTTATCATTATGTCAATCTTAAAACATGTGACTTTATAACATTAATTGAATCAACTTTATTCTTGTTATTTCCTTACTTATTTATTTATTTATTTATCTTTTATATTCTATAATTCTTTATTTATTTTTATTTGGGGGGATTCTATCATGTGACGAGCTTGAAGCTCTTAAAATCCTGAAGTAATATGATATGTTAATTGCATAGTGTCTATCTTGTTGGCTAGGGGATTAGAGCTGAAGGGAATTCAGATTTCAGTGATGAAATGGGCAAGGAACTTAGCCAAATGAGTGCAGCAGCTGGGCTAAGGTGATTGAACCATGCTCAATCTCTTTTCCTTTTATCTTTTCGTAAGATGAATTGTGCCTCATAATTCATGTATAGATCTGTCTTGCATGTTTGTCATATACATCTCTGTCTGCATGTTTTCCAAAAACTTTTGGCCATAATTCCTAATGACTAGATTGCCATTAATCTCAGCAACAGGCATGAACATATGGATGATAGTATGTAGTTGCACAATAGGTGTATAGTTCATGGTTAGTCTGAGCCTTGATGTAGTTAATTGCTCTGTGCACGCGTTAGTTCAAATTACTAGGTGAACCTTTTAAGCATGTTTATACATCATTTTCAAGTTTAATACTCTATTTTCACCATAGTAAATTTGTTGCCTGAAGTAAAACAAACAGAAGTTTAGTGCGGCTATTGCTACCGTGCTAGGTGTTTGTTTTCCATCATACTGAGTTTTCCTACCAATGAAACAGGCCAATTGGAGCAGTCGTTTACATGCAGAGGAACAATCTAAAAATGTGCCTGAGAACTATAGACAGCGGTACCGATACATCCGAAATTGCTAAGGTTTGACTCGGTGGACTTAATTATCCTTTTATGAACTTATTATAAACAGTCCATATAAGAGCTTTTCCAAGAGAATTCCTGATCAAGTTTCAAGTCTGTTTTGGTTATCTCTACCTGCAGGCATACGGTGGTGGTGGTTTCCCAAGTTCCAGTTCCTTTATTATTCGTATGGATGAATATAACAAGTGGCGTTCAGCATTGCCGTCACCAATAAGATAATGCCGTCAGCGATAAGGAAGTTAGTTGGAACTTACTTTGTCAGTAGTTTCGCTTACTCTCTGAAGTTACTTCCATGATTTCATTGACTAGTGTCAATCTAATGGGTTAATTATGCGTTGGGGGTTCCATGTGATCACTTTTATGAACTAAAACTTTCTAACACAGAACGGTTTATAAGTGGTGGTAGACAGTAAATCGTTTGAAATATGACGGTTTGATTTGTATTACAACAGCCTTGTTGTTTGGCACTACTTTCATATCAAGTGTGAGGATTATCTTCTGAGGATTAAGAGGCTGTGACCTTATAATTTATTAGACAATTTTGTTTCTTTTTACCGAAATGTACTTTAACCCCAAATATGTAACACAATTGACCATGTTTATACTAACTCTTGAGATTAATGATGAAAAAAGATTCAATTACTAGGTCCATGTGGCCATCACTTCAGTCTACTAATGTTTCGGTGAAGATTAACCTCTGCCTATGTGTATTTATTAGAGAAATGATTTGGAGGGAGGAGAGGAATGTTTCCTTTGATTTTGGAGTAATTCCTAAGATTAGTGACACCATATATGTTCAGTGTATTTACATATATTATAACCAGATTTTATTCATTGTGGATTTCTTAGTTTAAGATTATAGCCTTAATTACGTATTTTGGATTTCTTAATGCATTTTTCCTCGAAATTCAATATTTCTATATCTTGGATTCTGTCTTGTGAGGATCGTAGGATTTTTAGGTTATATGAGTGCTGCGTTTTACTTCTTTAATGATTGTTAGATGTGAATATTGAAGTGTTTTTAGTTTTTAACTGATGAAATCTCATGGTGAATTTTCAATGGAAGGTCAAATTTGCACATGAGAATGAAGTGTAATATGGAAAAGATAACAGGGAGGGAATGATGACTAATTTGAAAGGTTTAGTTGAACCATGTGTCTCACTAATGGTCCCATTTTTACAGCTGGCAAAGACATGCCGTGATATATGAGATAGAATCTTGTATGAGGAGACCAAGAAAAGTGGGTCAGAAGAAGACAAAAGATTTACTTCTGGATTTTCTGTGTTCTTTGGAAGGAAGATTTCATTGAAAAGTTTTGAAAAGATAAAGAGATCCCACGCTCTGGTGTGGATTCAGAGTATAGAGCTATGACTATCTGTATGTGAGATCATGAATGTACATTGGTTTCTGTATGTGAAGTGGGTTTGAATGTTTGAATACAAGCTAATATGTGAATCAGGCTGCAATTCACATTGCATCTAATCTAGTCTTTCATGAGTGAACCGGGATATTGAGATTAATAGTCACTTGGTATAAGCTGTGCTTGATTAATATCTATGCCCCAGCTTGACGGGAAGTGTTAGAATGAGATTTGTGTATATCAGTATTTGGTATGAATTGTAGAGCAGGTTAGTGATTTCCTAGTTCATATAGGACTATTGTGTATATACAAGTACTTTGATCAGTAGATGAATATACATATATTTCATGTTTCTACCTTTGATTTAACATCTTACAATTGCAGAATACTCAGAGAAATATGGGCAACAAAAATATCCTTGATACCTACTAGTGGAAAACATTTAGCACAATAGTTTCAGTAAACTGGACAACCAGCAACTTGTATGCCTTTAGAAGTAGGACAAGTAGCCAAGCTGCAGTGTTCACCGCTCGTGCCCCACCAATCTATTTCTTTATCCTCTATGCCGAATGTAAAATAGAGTGCCACTGCCATGAAAGCTACTCCGGCATCTAGAGCTGCCGAAACAATGTAGTTATACCTCTGCCACCAGTTTTTCCGGTAATGGAAGAGGAAGTAGTTGAAAATCGTCCCAAAGATGACCCAGGCATTGTAATTTAATGGTGTTGCAGGTGGCATCATACCCGTTGCCCCTAGGAGGACAGGCAGGTTGATTAGAGGAATCCAAGATTGGTTTGGAAATGCCTTGTGGAAGAGCCAGACAATGACAGGACCTATTGCACCTCCAAGGAAAAACCAGTTCATTGAACTATAATTTCCAAGACTTCCGAATATTCTTTTGGGCCCCACTAAACCCCAAATGACTGATGCGTCGAAGAAGACTCTGTCTCCGGGGCATGTCCACGGACTGTCTGGTGGAAGAAGGTCATCGTGGCATATGTTTTTGATAGATGTAAGCAGCCACCACGCCACAGAAATGTTGATTGTTCCAGCTATAACTGTTCCCACGGACTGATGCAGCATAAATGGATTACAAATGAGAATAGTAAGTCAACTGGGATGGTAAGAATTTCAGTTATTGATTAAACAACAATATATCATAGAAAGACTGTCTTGCATCTTAGAGTGATGAGTATTATTTCTTCTGTGTTAACACATTTTCCAATTTCCCGTAGTAAGGCCATGCTGAGCATTCTCATCATATATGTAGGTTGGTAGTTGAATGGATGATTAGTTTATTAGAGAGTGGATATCATCCCTTTTGGTATCCACATCGTCTTATCCCTTACAGTAGGTAACGGCTGTAGAACTCAAAGTTTAGCTAACATTGGTTATTACCCATTTAAAATGATGTATCTATGTGGTTAGTTAGGACTGAAACATAATTGTTCTATTCTGATTGAGTATACACAGTTTGAGAGCATGATGATGAAGAATGTGAGGTGTTCCATAAATTGAACAATGCAATCTACCTGAACTATAAACATCGATCTGGGAGGGATCTTCATGTAGTGGCCTAGCTTGAAATCACTTAGGAAAGAGACAGCCTGTGCCATGCTCATATATCCGTAGACTTTAAAGCAGACATTTGCAATTGGTCTTCCTGGGTATATGAGACCCATAACATACTCTGTGATTATGTTCAACCCAGGAGTCTGCAAATAAAACATTTTTATTTTTGTATCAGAGAATAATTATATAAAATTGTCAGTTGCTATATGATACTTGAATGTGTTTGTGAGCATGCACGGTGTATGTTTGGCACTGAAAGCACAACTATATTCTTTTTGTAGTCAACAACATTAGAGAGGAATGCCATTGCTCAGTTACCTGGTTGGTTGTGGCTGTGATGATGCTGATTGGAAGTGTGAAAACAAAGGCAATGATACAGGCGAAGATCAGTGCCCACCATGGCATCTGAACTTGGTCATTCAAGAATATGGTGAGCATCAGAGAAGCAATAAAGGTCACTGCTAGTAATGCATAGAACCACCAGGAAGGTATGTCTGCGTATTTGCGCATAAGCCTTGTATGAACGTCCTCTTTTTCGTTGTATGAAGCACGGAATCTTTCGATTATTTCCCTGTGGTTTACAAATTAACAAGCTATTAAGTTAATCATCATGTTTGGGATGATGAAATACCAGAGTATGCTCTATGCATAAAATACACTTAGGTGGTATCATTTTTACTACTTGTATGCAATAACAAGGCAATTCTCATTGTACCATAGGGTAGACAAAATTGAAAAAATGCATTTAAAAAAGTAGCATCGAAGTTCAGTACCTTCCGTAGAAGAAGGCTACATGTGTTAGGGTAGATGCAATAGTTGCAAAGCCAAACCCATATGTCAGGGAAAAGAACATGCTGAGATGTATTCTGCCCTGCTGTTCGTACTTTTGAATATCCAACTCAAACTTGTCGTTTACAATTGCAGATATGTTATACTTCTGACCTTGAGATGTGAACAGGTGTGACGAGAAAATTGGAAACTTCCTAGCACCATACAAGTTGAATCCCCAGTAGGCTGTAGGAAGCACTAAGTAGATTATGAGTACATAACCCGCAAAGACATTCATTATGGCAAAGAAGGGAGTTACTAGTGGGCTTCCCAAGAAGGATGCTACGGCTGTCCAATCTAATGTCACGGCCCCGAGGCCAAGGCCTCTCATGCCTGATCCAATCTGCTGTGCTGTGACTGACTTGGAAAATGCCCAACACATCCATGAAATGCTTGTGAGAGTTGGAAACAGGTACCCGGGAAATAGGTACCAGGAGAAGCTGCATATTAGCACAATCAGGAAAAACTTTGCCCTTGACATGCGCGCCTCATCTTTTTCATGCAAAGCCCTGCAAAGTTGGAAGAAATCATTGGTGAGTTTTTGTACAAGAATGTGGAGTTTAGTCTGTCTCAATTCGGACCATGCTAAATGTGCAGATGAAGTGGAGAAAACACATGATTTTGAAAAGGAATGAGGAACACTGCACATGCAAATTCTGCTCTCTTTCCTTCGCAATTTTGGTTCATTTTTACCCTTGAAGTCTACACAATGTTTCATTGTTGTATTTTCACATGAGATCTTTCAGTTTGGAGATGTGCATTTGATATCTCAAAATCTTGGGAAAATATGTAAACTGGTCAGCTTATCAGGTGCTGTTCATTACTTGTAATAGTTTTTGCACGTATAAATAACGAAGCTTTCAACCTACTGATTTCACAGCCTTATTCTATCTACCTTATCTCAGGATTGATTTTTATTGCCTCAGTAATTTCACATATCTCCTTTCTTATGTCAGTCTGATTTTGTGCGAGCTTCAGATACGCTGATATGCACCAGGTTATTCGATTCAAGAGCTCCTCTTTCAGGTTTGGCTTACAACATTTTCTCATCTAGTTTAATTCCAGCTAATGTTATTAAGAAAAAAATCTCCAATTTTGCTGTTTCTTGAGAGTAAAGTTAGAGGGAGTTCATTTTCTAGTTGTAATCAGTAAAAGTTGGCTGTTTTTCAATAAATTAAGTCATAGATTCCATGAGCTATGAATCTAGATGAGATTTTAGGTTTGTATGGGTCCATGAATCTGTCCACAAACTAAGTCTGATTGATTGCTGAGGAATCTTGGTGGGTGCATTTAAGATCAAGTGGTAGTAACTGTAAGTTTGTGAGCTGTGACAGAAAGGCCGAAGATTTAACACGTGAAGCTCATAAGTACTATAAACTTGCTTCCATCTTCTCTCTCTCTCAGTGGTGTACATCAATTATTAAAGCAAATGTATAGCAAGATTGTGCAATAATGTATCCAGCTAAATATATTAGTTTTGGAAAAAGTTGGATATTCATTTAGCTTAATTGGTGACAAACGTGAACCTAGGGCCTATCAAGTCAAATAAGTCGTACAAAAAGGAAAAGGATTGCCCACTTGATGAAATCTTATATTAACATAATATGCACTAGTAGATACTCCTATAAAATAAATGACAATATAATGAGATGATAATGACTAGTAGTCTAATAAAATAAAAAATAAAATAGTGTGGAAGCAGGCGGAAAATTTGACTCACCGGAAGAGGGAGACTTGGACTAGAGTTCCGGGCCACCACATGTGGGCCGGCTCGATCACGTACTTCCTCAAAAGCCCGGCCCACCCATATCCCAGCACCTGCAATATTCCATTTTATTAATTTCTCACCACCCACCAATAAATATCTCTTTATGGTTTAGAAAAAATTGTTTGAGTATGTCACAAGTGGAAATATAAATGAAATACGAATTCTACTTTTTTAGTTTTGATTTTGGATAACTTATTCAAATACTAGAGGACACTGATTTTTGACAGAATGGAATAATTAATCTAGGAAGAAGAATGACTTTTACTAACAATACCCAAACAAAATTTCCTACTTGTAACGCCGGTTGTCAGAGACAAAAAAGACTGTGATGAGAGAGACTCACATCACAAAATTCAATAACAATGTATCTTTCAATAATCTCCCCATTAAAAACTAATTTAGGTTCATAAATAACAATCCTAATCAAATAAACTAGAAATATACACATCAAGAAAATTATCAAGGGAGTGACCTAATTAGTACCTGAGTAGTGATAATGAGAAGCCAACCAGCCAAGAAAGAGATCTCTCTCCCATAAAAAGCCTTAACAATGGTGACAATCCCCACCCCGTAAGCCGACCCAGACCCGAAAGCGCTCCCAGCGTTCGCGAATATCGAAATGAGCACGTGCTCCTTGATGTTGAACGGGCCCGGGTTGAGGGAGAATCGCCTCAGCCCGAACCCGGGCAGGCCGAACCTCGTCTCGGGCAGCACCGCGGCCAAGAAGTGGCCGATGGGGAGGGACGCCACCTGGACCGTGATCTGGGTTATGATGAGGGGCTCGGTGCGGTAGGCGAAGAACTGGTTGAGGAAGGAGAGCATGGCGCAGGAGAACAGCCCGAGGAACCACATCCGGAACGTCCACACGGGCAGGGTCGGGTCGTCCGTGTTTGTTACTGTGAGACGGACCTCTTCGATGGGGGACTCGTCGTCTTCGTCTGTGGCGAAGACGACTGCGGCCGGGGGTGCTAAGGTTCCCATGTTGAGGAGAGGAAAGTGTGTAGGGAGAGGGAGAGTGTGTGGGGGAGTTTGGGTTCACTACTTGGCTATGAGATTTAATATGTGGGTAATGGGGGTGGGGCTAACTATATAAGATGAAGTAATTGATATGGTGAGAGTTGGGAATTTTGAATGTAGTGGAGTATTCTTTTTTGGTACTATTATAGAGTGGAGTAATAAATAAGGCAGGTACTGTTTGTATATTTATACAAGGGAAATGTTATGATACATGTCTTATGTGAGTACTATTTGTAAGTAATGCTCTCCTTCACTACTTCAGTTCATATTAGGTTTTAGTAGTACTGTTATTTATTTTGTTATATATATTTATCTTTATTTTGTTTTATATATTTCAAATAAATTAAAAATCGAACTATGAATTTTAGATAATTTTAATATTAGTGGCGACTGATAATAATTTTGAAGGTTTTAGAATTATATTAAATATATGAAACGAATAAAACAAAACAAAGAATACTGATGTAAAATAAACTAAAATCGTTATACAGTGATTTTTTTAAGTGGTAATGAAGAAAATGTGGGAGTGATGGGGATGACAATTGACATATGAAGTCAACCAATTGTTAATTATGCTTTGTTGTTTGTAAGAATGTGGAAACGTAATTAACGGAAGAAAAAATGTTGATAATTTGGGAAGCACTATCATATGAGGATGTGGAATTTGAATATAGTGAATTAATGAGGATAGGACGATTCTTGTGTTTGGACGAGGACGATTCAAATGTGGAGTATGGCTTCGTCCCCACTTAAAATTAAACTCATTAGTCTACTCTCTATGTATATCCAAGATTTCACACATTCATTATAGTATTTGTCTTTCATCTTACTTAGATATCTAGAATATGAGCTTAACTGGTACTCCATCTTTTACGTTACGTGTGAAGGTTCGATACCGTGAAAAATAGGGGAACAATAGAGAACATGTCTGACTGGCGAGAACAAAATACACATCCTATTACTACTTTTCCACTAGTGGCCCGACCGACATTGTTCTGAGCGACGAGACGAGTATGAGGTTCATATTTTGATAATATTATCAAAGTATGGAAAAAATAGTCATATTTGATGTATATATTAATTTAAAGTGTGGGGAAAAAAATTAGTCATACCAGTGTGGTTCATATTTTTTTTAATGAAATATAAAAAGGAATACTCCTATTGGCTTTGCTTTCATAAAAAACAGTAATCTTTATTAATGGCAATTACTCTTAATCACAAAAAAATGTCAATTTTAATCATAGCCTCGATCATTTCAACACAATTGCTTTAAATTATGAAAACAATAAATTTTAGCACAATAATATAATAATTTGATGAAGTTGCTAAGTAATAAGGGAAATTCACATAAGTTTTTTACCTAAAAAATTATCCTCTCCTATTTGTTAAGAGTTTACATTTGTTTGTTTTTCTTAAATGGGAGTTTCATAAAATAGTAAACATTTGAGAATCACATAATATAAATGATTCAACAGTATAGGTCGAAAATAATTTTATAAATATAGATACCGATTTTCTCGTCACAGGAAATGATTTGATCGCTCACCGTGAAAAATTGTGTAGTTATAAAAATTAAAACCAAAAATCAAACTATAAAGAACATACTACTTAATTCTTTAAAATATCATTGCATTGTAGGGTAAGTGAATTTGAATGGCCAATATATTGGTCTATTAAAATGGCTGTGACTTCTAACTTGTTTGTAGAGAGATAAGGGTAGAAGGAGGCCCACGAGCACACGTTATAGTATAGTTGGAGTACTAGTAAATTGATAATTTATGAATATTATATGGTGTAGACCACTTGTCTAGTTGACAAACTAATCATTTAAGGGAGGGGCATGATATAGATTTTTTTATACAAAGTCATACAAGTAAAGTAATGTTTGCGCACGAGTTTTAATGTATAATCAGTAAAGTAAAAGAAAAATAGAAAAATAAATAATTACAGTATTATTAGCAGAGAATAAACTCACCTCATTTGAGAAAAATGACTTTAAAAATTAGAAAATGTAAATTTTTGTGAGACTGAAAGAAAGTACTACTATTATTTAAGTCCGACCAATTACCACATTGTGCACCAAACTTTATTAACACAATAACATAACGTAAAAATAAGTCATAATCGTATCATTTAAAGGTTGTTCAAATGATTACATCCTAAACTTATTACGCAAATCCTACATAATTTTTTTATTTTATGACTAATTATAGTTAATGAGATATTGGCTCTCTAATGATGGCAAAAGAGATTATTTCTGCTCACATGAAAAAGAGTCTCAACAAAGTCTATAAAATATCCCAAAAATTACTTACAAATACATGTGAATAAATTATGTGTTTGAGTCTTGCAAGTTTCTACCAACAATTTGCAACTGTATACATATCCAAATCAGATGAACTAATCATTCATTTCAAAATTACCAAATAATTACCTAAATAATTTTCCATTATATAGTATGAATTAAGTATAATATCTCTTTGTTATCAACCATATAACACTACAATTAGTTAATCATATTTTTTTAATTTAGCCATTTAAATAAGGTCAACTTATACTTTTAGAGCGATTATTAATTTTTTTTAATTCTCATATAAACGAATTTTTAGTAAAAATAAGTAATCTTTTTATATTCTTCAATGTAACAATAAAAATAAATTAATTTTTCATAATTTAATTCAAAATTTGTGAAATTAGACTAAAATTCAATCAAATTTCTTAATATAATGATTATTCTCTACCTTCAATACTAATCTACTTTCTACCTGTGTTGACCTCTGGTGTTTATAGGTAATTGCATAAACAAAAAATAGAGTTATGTTAATTTTATTTGCTCTTATTCAAATTTTGGGTTGTTTGTTGAGTATGACTGACTCTTTCAAGATTAAATCTTTAATTTATCCACAATTTGGATTTTCCCTGATTTCATTTGGGCTAAACAAAAACCTGGCATTTCAGTTGTTCCGAGCTTCTGGGTTGATTCAGGTAACTCTTTTTTTTCATTTTATTGAATAGCTGCGTTGCTTGATTTTCATTTTTGGGGAAGTTTTCCTTGACTCTTCTGCTAGTAGTGATTTCAACTTTGATCCTCTCTTCAGGAATGGTGATGATGAAATCCTTGACTTAGTTCTTGCAAAAATCAGGTTTAGAAGTATGAATTTGGGGATATAAGTTGAATAATAGGTGTTGAGAAATTGATTTTTTTTTTGTTGTTGATATAATAAACCTATACTATAATTAGATTGATTTTGAGGAATGTGATGGAGCTCACTCATGTAAATGGTGAGGGAGAAATTGAAGAGAGCGAGGCATCTGAAAGGATAAGTTTTAGGCAAAACCCATTCCACCAATCAAATTACTCTGGTGTTGTGAGGAAAAAGGCTTACATTTTTGATGGGGATGGGAATTACTTCAACAAGGAATGGGATCTTGTGCAAGGCTCAGGCAAAGAGTTTTGTTGGTATCATGTTGAGCTCCCAAAAGGGAACCATAAGCTCTCCCAGCTGGCTCAGCATCTCATCGACGCCCTATCCCCGCCCCTAAAGCTCCAGGACATCCTCTCCCTCATCAGCAACGGCCCGTTTTGTGGCCACGTTGACGGTGCTCTTGTGTTCAGAGTTAACTCTCCCGGCCCCGCCTCTAGCAAGTTCACCTTTAGGATTGCAGCTAGGGTCACCGAGAATTCAGTCATCACGGTGTCGTTGGGGCGCGTGCCTAGGCTGGGATTCTCCCCGGCGAATGAGTCTTTGCTGTCGGAGATCCCAATTGTAGAGAGTTCGAGTAATGGCAGCAGGACTAGTGAAGGTAGGGATAGAGGGGGGATTGTGATAAGGGAGCATGTGCTGGATTTTCTGCTGACTATGAATCATTCGGAGGAAGCTGATAATCCTGTGCCTAAATCTGTCGCGGATCTTGTGGTGCACATCATCGATACGCACGTGGATCACCTTCAGGATGTCGTGACCAAGCTTGAGATTGAGCTGGATGCGGTCGAGTTAGAGATGGACAGAGGTACATCACAACATCCTTTAAACTCGGCTTATTTATGCTTTTTTTGTTATTCTCGTGCTATGTTTGAGGGGTCGGACAACTTTCTTGATTTACACTGCTTACTTGTAGTGCCTTTTTGGATTCTTGGCATGTATTATCTTCTTGATGATTTTATGTGCATTGTGATCCTACCGGATTTTTTTTTACCGTGTAAATTTAACCGCCCGTTTCATGGAAAAACATATTATTAGTATCTGTTACTCCATCAGTACTTGTAGAAAAAAGGTTTCGGCAGGTTGTTATTTCTCCTACATGTAACATACATTGAATATGAACTGAAGTGCAAAGAGAGAGTGTGTATTGATGGAAGTGAAGAAAGATAGGAATTTCGGAATTATACCTTATCTTCTTCGAGAACCACTCCAGAGCAGTAAATATCAGAATTTGGTCGAAGTATATTTTTTTAATTGATGTGCCATTTATTAAATGACCATATCTATATTTTCGTTCATCTTGTATAACTTGAGTTGAAGTGGCTTGACATACTACGTAAAAACAAATGGCCAGTGAAAGAAGAGCAGCGGTCTCGTTCGTTCTCTCTGTCAGACCGCACAAAAATTATCAGGAATTGTGAAAAAGTTTCTTTTGAGAGTGTATTACTTCTATATAGTTTCCTTAATGAATATTTCCATAGCCTGCCAAATAATAGTCTATGTTGCGTTTACTCACACGCGCTACATATAATGACAGATGAGACGAATATATGATGCTCTTAGATCCGAGTCTTGGTTAGATGTCTGAAAATTTTATCAGGGATTGTGAAAAATTAGTTTGTGTATATTTCTGGGATGATCGAGGCTAGTGTGGATCGATAAGACATAGATGGACTAGTTTATCGAAGCTATATAAACGTTCATCTTATATTCATCTCGATGTATGCTCTTAAAAGAAGTAGGCTGCATTATTTGGGGAAAAATTAGATGGTACAGTCTTGATCTAAGGGATCTTAGAGCACTCCCGATTTATTAGATAACTAGGTGTCTCATTTGTTACTTCATCACTATATGATACTCAGTGATATGTTTGCAGGTGGTTTTGCTATGAAGAAGCAAATGTTAGACAGCCGAAGATTCCCAAAAATGAATCTCGATTTGCAACGTCTATTGCAGGTATTTCACCATCTAATCCATGCTTCGATAGCCTCCTTTTTGAGAGCCAATGTTCTGACTTGTTTGGGGAAACTCCAGGTGATCGCACACGGTGAACAAGTATTTCCCCGAGTCAAGGAGAAGTGTTCGTCTAAAGAATGGTTCAGCAGTGAAAACATCAACGCTTTAGAAGAGTTGATTGGTCGTATAAGGAGATTAAAGGAGAACGTTGGCTTCATAGCCAACCGCGTCACAGCAATTCAGGCAGGCCTCGACAGCTGGCAGTCCGAGCAAATAAACCGAAAACTATACTACCTCTCTTTCCTCTCCATTATATTCCTGCCTCTGTCAATAATAACCGGAGGTTAGTTTTTCACATTAAACGCGAAAACATTTTTCCTATCACGCGCATAACCTCGGCTGTCTCTTGTTGGCAGTGTTCGGGATGAATGTGGGCGGAGTTCCTTGGACCGGACAAAGAGACCCCGCGCTAAAGGATGGGTTTCGCAACGTGATGATGGTCTGTGCAGCGATGCTTGCAGTCGTTCTCTTGTGCTTCGGTTTCCCGGCATTGTACAGCCGTGCAATGGCCTGGTGGAGAAGGCCGACTATGCAACGAAGCTGGTCCCTCAACCGGAGGTCCTTCATTAGGAGAGCCGGGATGGATGGAGGGAGAACAGACAGAGGGGGGTATGTTCGACTTTAGGCTGCAGCGTGATGATCATCGTACGTGCTAGATATGTTCGATCTTCTCCCTCTTTTGATCCGACATCGTCTTGCTCGGGAAGGATCGTTCTTGTACTTACAATCGTTGATCATCTGCTAACTTTTACACACAAACACACACACTAATTCTTGGTTTGCTAGATGTATCATGTAGGCCATTCTTGCATTGGTCTTCTCCTTGGGGATATTGATTTTCTTGTATAGTAGATATATTTTGTTTAATTGAGATGGAAAGTGTAGCATGGTGTTTCTTATATAAATATATTGATATCCAGATGACAAGATTTATACTTTTCAACTAATTGAAACATTCATCTCAGGCAGTTATGAAATTTAGCAGATTTAATGTATTTTCGAACTACTCATTCCTATATGGATTTATATTTAATGCTTTGATAATATTTTTGGTGTACACATATATAGTTAAATTTGTGATACTACTATTTGAGGTACATCCGTAGTACAATATGTACGGAGTATCTAATTTTTCTTACTTTATTTTCACGTCTTTTAACTCGCCAATGATTATTTATTAATCTGTATGTTAAAACGAAATACCTTGACACTGATGAGACAACAATAGTATCAAGCAATTGGATATATATTTGTAGGGATGTATTCATTTCCTTTTCTCATATTTCCTCCTTTTTCCTTCTTGATCTCAGCCGTTTATTTTCTCCATCCTAAGGCCGAAAATATTGAATTTAAATATTACATTTTAATCAAATTTAATTCGAGGAAGGTCATAATAGGGAAACACTAATTTGGTGGTTATGGAAATTTCCATGATTTCCTCTCCCTAAATCTCTGTACTTATTATGAATTAAGATCATGTTTTCAACATATCTTCTCTCCCAAAAATTTACATTTGTGCTTTATGAGAGGCAGCGACGGGGAACAGGGGTTGATACGACGTCGGCTCTGGGCTGGATCGCGCACAGCCACGGCGGGAGGAAAACAGCAACATCCGTTCAACGGCGACCCTAGTGGCGGCAGCGCTGGCTGATCAACAGCGATGATGGAGAGTCGCGACTGCGACGAATCGCAGCGGCGATGAGAGAAGAAGATATGCGGAAAGCTGAGCTTTCGAGCTCACCGACGGTGACGACGGAGTACAGATCGGAGGGCAGAGAAAGCGAGGTTGGGAACAGGGGCAGTAGCTGCGCGAAGGACAGCAGCTGTGCAGCAGTTCAGCGACGGAACGCCGACGAAGGAGGGAGAGCAGACCTAGACAATGGCTCACGGCGACGGAGAATTTTCTAAGAGAGAGGGAGCGCTGCGTGAAAGGAGATGCGATACTGTGTTGAATTCTGATCTGTAGAGTATAATGCGCAGTTTAGTTTCTGTAATGCATTATATGTGATATGTAATGAACATTTATCTTGACCCGTTTAATTTAACTTATGCAGTGTTTCGATGTTTGGTTCACGTTTCTTGTTTCCCCAAGGGTTTAACAAGCCTAGGGGCTAGGGTGTAGTACGTTCTAAGTCTAAATAACGTTGTCCAAATACACGAGCTGCAGTAATTTATCTGGGGTCGCACATTCATAGTGCGTAGGTTTTTTTTTTACTGATATACATAATGTACATATTATATAGTATAATGCGCATTTTACTTTCTGTAATGCATTATTTGTGATATGTAATGAACATTTATCCTGATCCGTTTAATTTAAGTTGTGTCGTGTTTTTGTGTTTGGTTCACGTTTCTTGTTTTCCCTAGGGTTTAACAAGCCTATGGGCTAGGGTGTAGTACGTTCTAAGTCTACATAACGTTGTTCAAATACACGAGCTGTAGTAATTCGTCTGGGGTTGCACATTCATAGCGCGTAGACATTTTTAAAACAGATGTACGTAATGTACATTTTTTGTAGAGTATAATGCCTAGTTTAGTTTATGTAATGCATGTTTTGTGATATGTAATGAACATTTATCCTGCCCCGTTTAATTTAAGTTAGGCCGTGTTTAGATGTTTGGCGCACATTTCTTGTTTTCCCTATGGGTTTAACAAGCCCAGGGGCTAGGGTCTAGTATGTACACATTAATAACAACGTTAACAAAGACCATTAGTTTGATTTTATAAAACTAGTGTTTAGTTATAATCGCGGATATGCACTAACTTTGACTGATTTACATAATGTACATATTATGTAAGAGACGAGGGCCCTTTCTTCCTCTAGGGTTCTTCGGCTCACCCTGATCTCTAGCTGTACTTGTGCCACCTCGGCCAATCTATCCCTGAATCTTTTCGCAAGTGCTACCGGAATTACATTGTCGATCGCTTCGTCGATGTCGAGTCTTAGCCGCTTCTCTGATATGGAACAAACAACATAAAACATCAGAAAATTATCATTAAAACATAATACAACATGATAAGCGCACTTTGAATCTTCACTGAGTTGATTAACCCATATTCAAAATACATCTCATAATGCCTAATATACTCCAAATAATGACAATAACCTGCTACATAATGCACCGGCTAAACCAAATAATGCATATATGTAACCTTCACTGAGTTGATTAACCCATATACACAATATCTCTCATAATGCATAATGTACTGCACATAATGACAATTAGATACTACATAATGCACTGCCTAAACCAAATAATGCTCATATGTAACCTTCACTGAGTTGATTAATCCATATACACAATATCTCTCGTAATGCATAATGTACTGAACATAATACCAATTAGATACTACATAATGCACTGCCTAAACCAAATAACGCCCATATGTAATCTTCACTGTGTTGATTAACCCATATACACAATATCTCTTATAATGCATAATATACTGCACATAATGACAATTAGATACTACATAATCCACTGTCTAAACCAAATAATGCACATATGTAATCTTCACTGAGTTGATTAACCCATATACACAATATCTCTCATAATGCATAATATACTGCACATAACAATTACATACTACATAATGCAATGTCTAAACCAAATAATGAACATATGTAATCTTCACTGTGTTGATTAACCTATATACACAATACCTCTAATAATGCATAATATACTCAGATAATGACAATTAACAGCTACATAATGCACTACCTAAACCAAATAATGCACATACGTATCTTCCAATAACCACAAATTCCCACAACAGCAAAATAACCGGGTCCATAATTCAAAGTATTTAACAAATAATGCATCCAAGTACATCAACAATGTAAATTTTAGATTACCTAATGCGCACTAAACAATCATGCAATTACCCTTCCAGTCAATAACCAGAAACGAAGATGAATTCATAGATAAAACCCTAGATAAGACCAAATTGTGGCAATAAGCTCACATACTCCACGAATCAAGCAAATCCAGACACCAAAATTCAGTAACAGATAAACAAATCACATGCCCAACCAATTTGCTATTGATCTTGGGTAAAAAACAAATAAAAATACCGCTAACAGTAGAGCTCATACACAATACAGAAACATCAGATGCATAGGAGTAATAAAAAAGTCACACATGTTGCGGAGAGAGAGAGAGAGAGAGAGACGGTGGCTTACGTGGCGGAGAGGTAGTGGATGAAGATGCGTGTGCTCTTAGAGAAGGCAAGGAACTAGTCGCGGAGAACGGTAATCTCGGAGCCGATGGAGAGCTGGGAAAGCTTGTCCTTCACCACCCTAAAAATGTGCGATTTCTGGATATGCCCGGTTGCTTCCCTTGGCGGCTAGGGTTTGGAGAGTGGGTGGAAATTGGGGAGACGATTTGCAGAGAGAAGTGAGTTGTGGGATTGACGTTTGGAGCGAGAGAGTGGGAGAAGATGGAAGGTTGAATCAAATCCCGCTGAAATTTCGCTCATTCCGTTTTGGGAGATTTTCAATGTAGTTATTTTACTAGTTTACCCTTATAATGCACAGAATCCACCCTATAATGCACCACGGGATTAAAAAATGGGATTTCATCCGGACCCTCCATCCACCACATCTAACGACCCATATTAAGAAGAATAAAAGATCTTAGGGATGAATAGGAGAATAACGCTCCCCTATATTTGTATCCAATTGTCATTATTCTAGCTCTTGCAATTACTATGACTATGGGATGAATTAGAAACCATTGTCCTTTTTATTTTATAAAAAATGCTGTAGAATATAACAAAAATAAAAAATAAAAGTGCCTTGCAATTTTTTTTATTTTGCCCTTGCATATCTTGGGAACAATCCACCTAGAATTGCAACCACGTATATCTAGAAGCTTCCGACCTTACATTTCTCCGCTATTTATTTATTCACATCATTTCTTTTTTTCTAAGAGGGAACATCATTTTTGGTCCACCAACTTTACCAAAATATCATTTTAGGTCCGTAAACTTTAAAAATATCATTTTAGGTCTGTGAACTTTGAGTTAGTATCATTTGAGGTACTTTTTACTATTTTCAAGTTTTTTTGGACGAAAATACCCTCAATACCTTAAAATGTATATATTTTTAATAAATTTATCATATATTCATATTTTTTTATAAATATCTTTACAATCTATTTTTGACAAATTTTCTAAATATAATTTGACCTTAAATATTATCACTTAATTTTGTGACACGCAAGTAAAATTGCTTCGTCAATTTTTTATATTAATTTTTTTAAAAAATTGAATAAAGAACTTTCTTTAATAATAAAAAATTGAATAAAGATCTTTTTATAAATATCTTTACCATATATTTTTGACAAATTTTCTAAATATAATTTGTCCTTCAATATTATCATTAATTTTGTGACATGCAAGAAAAAATATTTATTCAATTTTTTATTATTAAAGAAAAGTTCTTTATTCAATTTTAAAAAAAATTAATATAAAAAATTGAAGAAGCAATTTTACTTGCATGTCACAAAATTAAGTGATAATATTTAAGGTCAAATTATATTTAGAAAATTTGTCAAAAATATATTGTAAAGATATTTATAAAAAAATATGAGTATATATAAATTTATTAAAAATATATACACTTTAAGGTATTGAGGGTATTTTCGTCCAAAAAAACTTGAAAATAGTAAAAAGTACCTCAAATAATATTAACTCAAAGTTCACGGACCTAAACTGATATTTTCAAAATTCACGGACCTAAAATGATACTTTAGCAAAATTCGTTGATCAAAAATGATGTTCCCTCTTTTTCTAAACCTCAGCTATTTGGGGCAGTTTCACTCTCCTCTTTCAAAGCTCATCTTCATAAACCCTAAACCCTAGCAACCAAGGTGCCTTCAGATCGCTCCGTTTCAATGGCCACCGCCGTGCTCCTCAGATCTCTTTGCCGCCGCGATGTTTCCTCCGCCCCTATCTCTGCTTTCAGAACAGTACGTATCGCCAATTTATATGATTGTTTTCTTTTTTATTTTCTCACGCGTTTGATTCATTTCTGTATGATATGGTGGTGTGCAGTTTTATTTACTGTCTTGGATCTGGTGTGAACTGCGTATTTTATTTCAGGAGGTGACTGTGTATTAGAATATGTTTTTGCAGGATTTCTATTGTGATGAATCTACGAATTTGTCCTTTGTTTTATGTGTCACATGTATACGGCTGCTATGATTTCTGGTGATTTGAATTTGCGAGTAAATATTTTGAACATCGTCGTCTATTGTTATCTGATTTGTATGCAAACCATCTCACAATCTGTGTGATATTAGTATATCGGTAGAATTAAGGATTGACCGAATGCTGGATGTGAATATTCCCAGGATTAATGGGTAAATTAGTGGCAGTACTTCATGTATCTTGCCATTGAGCAGTTTCTAGTTTATGATGAGGCTATATGATTAGTGAATTTTAGGAGTCAAAACTATTTAATGCTTTGGTTAAGATAATTCTATATGTACAGAACCTTTATAATTGAGTCTTCTTTCTGAAGACTATATACTATTAGCGTTAAGCACCTCGAGAATTTAATCACCCACTTATATATTGTGTGTTTCAGTTAACTGGAAACACCAAACCATCATGGGCAGTAAGCAACAAGTGGGCAGGTCTTGTGAGGCCATTCAGGTATGTTCCGTGCTCATCATTTTGTATATCAAGCATTGAGTAGTTGCTTTATTTCTTTTGTGATTCAATTGTATTTTCTTCCTGAACAGCACCAAACCGGCTGGAAATGATGTGATTGGTATTGACTTGGGTACCACAAATTCTTGTGTGTCTGTTATGGAGGGAAAGGTGCCAGAATTTTCTCTCAATTGAATTTGTATCTTACTATTTGTTATCAATTGATTTACTTACATGTAAGATGCTTACAGACTCCAAAAGTTATTGAGAATGCTGAGGGTGCTCGGACAACTCCATCAGTAGTTGCATTTAGCCCGAAAGGAGAACTGTTGGTTGGAATACCAGCAAAGAGACAAGCTGTCACTAATCCAACAAACACAGTCTTTGGCACCAAGCGTCTAATTGGTAGGCGTTTTGATGATGCTCAGACACAGAAAGAAATGAAGATGGTTCCTTACAAAATTGTCAGAGCTCCTAATGGTGATGCATGGGTCGAGGCCAATGGGCAGCAGTACTCCCCAAGTCAAATTGGTGCTTTTGTCCTGACCAAGATGAAGGAAACTGCTGAAGACTACCTCGGGAAGACTGTCACGAAGGCTGTTGTGACCGTCCCTGCGTATTTCAATGATGCTCAGCGACAAGCCACAAAGGATGCTGGGAGAATTGCAGGGCTTGATGTGCAAAGGATTATTAATGAGCCTACTGCAGCTGCACTCTCTTACGGCATGAACAATAAAGAAGGCCTGGTTGCAGTTTTTGACCTTGGAGGTGGAACATTTGATATATCCATTTTGGAGATTTCCAATGGTGTCTTTGAGGTGTTACATACTTGTTAAGTGCATTTTAACTGATCCTGTCTTTGTTTATGTCTTTATGCTGATACATATTTGCTTGTAGGTGAAAGCCACAAACGGTGACACATTTTTGGGAGGGGAGGACTTCGATAATACTTTGTTGGAGTTTTTGGTTAGTGAATTTAAGAGAACAGACAGTATTGATCTGTCCAAGGATCGTCTTGCTCTTCAGAGACTACGGGAGGCAGCTGAGAAGGCAAAGATAGAGCTCTCATCAACTGCTCAGACTGAGATCAGCTTGCCCTTCATCACTGCTGATTCAACCGGGCCAAGGCATCTGAATATCACATTGACAAGGTCTAAGTTTGAGGCTCTGGTTAACAGTTTGATCGAGAGGACTAAGAATCCTTGCAGGAGTTGCTTGAAGGATGCTGGCATCTCCACCAAGGAGGTTGACGAAGTTCTCCTCGTTGGAGGAATGACCCGTGTTCCAAAGGTTCAGGAAGTAGTTACTGAAATCTTTGGAAAGTCCCCTAGCAAAGGTGTGAATCCTGATGAAGCTGTTGCCATGGGGGCTGCTATTCAGGGTGGCATTCTCCGAGGTGATGTCAAAGAGTTGCTTCTCCTTGATGTTACACCGTTGTCTCTAGGTATTGAGACACTCGGAGGAATCTTTACCAGATTGATCAACAGAAACACCACAATTCCAACAAAGAAAAGCCAGGTCAGTTGCATTTTGTGAAGTTGTATCTTCTTCTAAAGGTATTACACTAATGAATTCTGGTTCAAGATTCACTGATATAAGTCTTAATATTATTTCAGACATTCTCGACTGCTGCTGACAATCAGACCCAGGTCGGCATCAAAGTGCTTCAAGGAGAGCGTGAAATGGCCACAGACAACAAAATCCTCGGTGAATTCGACCTTGTGGGTATTCCTCCAGCTCCTAGGGGCTTGCCTCAGATTGAAGTAACTTTCGACATCGACGCCAACGGTATCGTTACTGTTTCCGCAAAGGACAAAACCACTGGCAAAGAGCAGCAAATCACAATCCGGTCATCGGGTGGTCTGTCAGAGGACGAGATCGAGAAGATGGTTAAGGAGGCCGAGGCGCACGCCCAGAAGGATCAAGAGAGGAAGGCATTGATCGATGTCAGAAACAACGCCGACACCACCATCTACAGCATTGAGAAGTCCTTGAACGAGTACAGGGAGAAGATTCCAAGCGAAGTGGCAACCGAGATCGAGACTGCCGTCGCAGATCTGAGGAGCGCGATGGCCACAGAGAACATCGACGACATAAAGGCGAAGCTTGATTTGGCTAACAAGGCCGTGTCAAAGATCGGGCAGCACATGTCTGGCGGTGGCGGCTCGAGTGGCGGGCCCACTGGAGGCTCCGAGGGAGGTGAGCAGCAGCCACCTGAGGCAGAATATGAGGAGGTGAAGAAGTAGGGATGGCTGAGAGTTGATTCAGCTGAGTTCATTTTTGTATTTACATTACTATTAGTTGGGTTGTGGTAGGAGTTCGATTAGAAACTTCCTCGGGCGGAATTGAGCATCGGATTTCTTCTTCTTTTTTGACATAAATTTGGTGAAGAATGATATATGCTGAAATATCGTATAATAAATCCTATGCTGCTTGGGGTATGAGATTTCGTTTTTGGAAATTGTGTTGTGTGCATTTTGCATCTTTGATGAGATATATCAGCAATGATTTTTGCATCTTTAGATTCTCTCGAGTTCCATTTGATAAGACGACTCCATTTTATCATCACTTTTGAACATATTCTTAAGGCTACGCTAAAATTGATTTGAATTTGTAAACTTTGGTACGAGCATTAATCACTCTACTACTTCATCGCTTGCGTTTAATTTTATTATTTATATTCAAATAGTAGTATTAAAAAGTGGAAGAAATGAAAAAGTGTTAATTTTTGATAAAAAAATGACGGACATATCAAAAATAAATGTGACTAGCTTATGATAGGACACATGGAGTACTAAGGATGTGAGCTTTGCGTAGGGAGTTTGTTAGAGCATTAGCAGTGGTGCGGATGTCCCGGCAGATATTCCAAAAACACATTCTGCCACGTCATACGGACATCCCACTGCACAGTGACGGATATCCCCAAAGACATCCCGACGTACTTCCCACAATAAAAATTCACAAATTAAACAATTTACGGAATTAAACAATTTGCGGAATTAAAATTTCGACACAAATACAGGGAAAATGAAACCACTTTATTTATAAAAAAACATACTTAATTAAAAAAAATTAAATTGTTAAAAAAAACCGTCTTCTCACTCCTCGAATTCCCCACCGCCAGTCCCCTCGTCGTCCCCGCCGCCGCCATCCCCGGAATTTGGGCCATTCCGGGACTCGCCCCGGGCATCTGGGACATTTGGGGCATCATCCCATACCACTGCGGGTACATGTTGTAGTACCCGGACATCATCCCCGCCGCTGTTTGAGATTGGGGCATCATCCCCGGGATTTGGGGCATCGCGGCAGACATCGACGTACTACCGCCTACGGGAAAATTAGGCGCATGTGACTCGCTCGTGGCGGAGGAATCGCTATCGTGGTGCTCCATTGTTCTTCAAAAGAAAAGTATTTTAGAGAGAGATACTCGTTAATACAAGTGATGTGAATGAAATGAAGTTCAACGATACGTATTTATAGAATTATTAAAAAAAGAAATTAATGCAATAATCGGGACGTCCGCGCGGACGTCCGTGGGAGTCAACGCAATGGCGGACGTCCGCACGGACGTCGCGACGGATATCCGCGGAACGCCGGTTTCCGCAGCGGATGCCCGTATCCGTGCCTCCCTTGCACAATGGCGGACGTCCCGGGCGGACTTCTGGCTCGCCGATCGGAATTCCGCCGGGATGGGCGCCATTGCTAAGAGCATCCACTACGCGTCCCACGCGCGGCTCGCGTTCCGTCCCCGAGGGACGGTTCCGCCGCGGGACGCGTTGCAACGTTCGTCCCGTCCCGTAGCCCGTAGCCGCAAGAAAGGGACGCGCCGTCCCGTCACGCACCCGGGTGACGTGTCGCGCCCCCGATGCATGCGTGACGCCCACTCGCTGGCCCGCGAGTGGGCGTCGTCACGGATGACGCAATAATTTTTTTTTTAAATTCGAATTTTAATAAAAAAAATTGAATTGTGTTAATTGAATTTTAAAAATTCATTTTTTAAACGAAATAAAAAAATCGCTTTTGACGCAATAAAAAATTCGTTTTTTAAAAATTCGAATTTTACTTTTTTTTAATAAAGTGTGTTTGTTTTAATTGAATTGGGTTGAAAAAAAAATGAAATTGAATGAATATTAATTTAAGGGACGGAGCGTTGCAGGTTCCGTCCCTTAGTTAAGGGATGGAGGAATAAAGTACAGTGGGGCCCTCAAATATTAGTTTAAGGGACGGTGGAGGGACGGTGGGGGACAACGTAGTGGATGCTCTAATGCTCTTAGGATAGTTATGGATATTTTTAATGAACGGCCTTAGTCTATTTACGGACTGTTGGTTTACGGAATTTATGAGACTGATAGTAGATATTTGTGTCATGAGTATTTGAATGTTTGCTCAAACTAAATTATTGAAGTTTAAGAGAGTCTCTTGTTGCCTCTTCTAGGATAATATTTCAGTTTGTTTTCACTTATAATTGTTTCTTCATTCTGATTATATGTCATAAGGATCTTTATATTTTGTACTTCTGTTACAACTAAATTGAGGCAAAACTGAAAACTTTCGGATACAAATGCTAAAATATTATGTTGAAAAGTAGGAGAGATGAATTAAGTATGAAAAATAAAGAGAAAGTAAAGTAGGTGATGAAATAAAGTAATAATGAATTTTTTTCATTATTAAAAAAAGAAAGCTACTATTCAACTTAGTTGGGATATCCCTAAAAAGAATATGTAGTTGGGATGGAGAGAGTATTACTAGCTAGTGTTCCTGTGCAATACACGATTCAAGTGTTTTTTTATACTAATTTGAGATTAGCAAGCTAATACAAAAATATAAGTTCTCACAATCAATATGTTCGCATTTGCCAAATTTAAATTCAATAAATAACAATATATATATATATAGGCATTTGATCAAAACAAAAATGGTCTTAAACCAAGAATTGCAGACGGTATTATGTCCATTGGATTAGACAATCTAATCTTTAGATTAGATTAATTAACGGCCAGATTTTAATGGGAACATATTATTATTTTAATTATTTATAATCTAAAAAGGTTAATTAAGTAAATTGTAGTATGTCGTTAGTTATAGTATTTCCTATAATTTTGCTCTGTCATCTCTCCACTAACTGCTCTTTATCGTAGTTTATTAGCCCATAATTTCTTCTCCTTCAATCTTTCGTCGAATTTGCGTACCCTATTCCAATTAATGTAGTTCTGCTTAGTTTGGTC
This sequence comes from Salvia splendens, assembly GCF_004379255.2. NCBI lineage: Eukaryota > Viridiplantae > Streptophyta > Magnoliopsida > Lamiales > Lamiaceae > Salvia > Salvia splendens. The sequence continues at coordinate 31,735,319 of NC_056043.1, read as the reverse complement.
ATACTAAGCATTTAATACGTCATATGATTATAATATAATCATTTAAATGAACACTTCAGGGTCAAAATATGCGCTAATCGAAGTCATAATAACATATACATAAGTTTGGTCATAATAAGCATTTAATTCGTCTTACGCTTATAATATAAATATTTAATTGATCACTGTTGGGTCATAATACTGCTACAACCGAAGTCATAATAACATATAGCTAAGTTTGGTCATAACAAGCATTTAATTAGTAATACGTTTATAATATACATAATTTAACCATTAAATACATACCAACTATACGCTAATCAACGTTATAATAACATATAGATATGTTTGGTCATAATAAGTATTTAATACGTCATATGTTTATAATATAAATATTTATATGAACAATTCAGGGTCAAAATATGCGCTAATCTAAGTCATAATAACATATAGATAAGTTTGGTCATAATAAGCATTTAATTCGTCTTACGCGTATAATATAAATATTTAAATGATCACTGTTGGGTCATAATATGCACCAACCGAAGTCATAATAACATAGGTGAAGTATCTGACGAATCTTCGCTCGAACAAAGAGTGGTTGGAGTTTTTAATTGTTGTGCCTATTCAGAATTTCCAGAAGAGTTGTGTGATTTAGTGATTAGGATTTTTTGGGGTGAGGTAGATATGTTGGGGGAGAGACGAATTGAATAGGCGGGAACCGAACAATCAGGCTACTGGCGTGTGGAGTAATGCTCCCATGATTTCCGCGAAGAAAAAAAGGAACGTTTGTTTTTATTTTTTTGGTGCCCATTTTACCCTTTTATGCCTCAATTCATTCTTATTATGACCTAACAATATGGTTGTCAAGACTAAATCGTGGCCGCCCATAATCAGATCCTACGTTTCAGATTTGGTCTGCATTTTTGTACTTAAGGGCGTTTTTTGATAGATGAATACCCTATATATATATATATATATATATATATATATATATATATATATATATATATATATATATATATATATATATATACTCCAATATTTTGAGAAGCATCTAAAAAAGAAATAGGAATCAATGTCTTGAAAAACATATATTACATTGAAGAAGAAATCAAAATTAAATAAACTCTAAGTTGGTAATGCCTAGATGTACATACTTATATGACTATTTCCAAGTGTTTAGTATCATAGCTAACTTTCATGTAAGTTTGTGTTATCCTATATGGTCCATCCGAGCTTGCAGTGTTTTCTTAAAAATACAAAGATATGTATCTCACAAATTTGGTCGGATAGCATTTCTGCCTCATTTCTTATTTACCAAACAACAACGAAAAAACCCTCGTCTGAGCTTATTTTGACACGGAGCCCGCATTTTTTTATCTTACTTTACAAATCTTCTTATATCCCATTTTTCTTATCAAACAATGCCCTATATATGCAACGATAAGTTTAAATATAAATATATTTATAAATTATAGTACAATTTATATATCAAATATAAATAATTAAATTCATTTATCATTATAAACCTTTAATTTTAATAGATGGAATATTGAAGAATAATAAAAAGATTGAATTTGAACTTAGCTACTACAACACTAACATATAAAAGCCCATACTAATTAAAGTCCTAAGTCCTAACAGTATACACATATTTATATTACCTCAAACCCTAATAAAAGTGGAGCCACTATATCCTTCTCTCCCCCTTACCGGCGAAACCCGCACCGCCTGCCTCACTCGCCGCGCCGCCTGCCTCGCTTCTCCACCGACATACCTCGTCGCATTGCCGCTCTCTTGCCTCGCCGTGGTGAGTTGCAGCAGCTGTTGATTTTCTTCAATTCAAGGATTCTGATTTTATTGTTTCTGTTTGAATTGATTTTGTTTCTATTCTAGATTGAGTTCCTGCTCATTTTTATATGGTTCTTATAGAGATTTATAACTTTTATTAGTATAGATATAGATATGATGGTGTGTTTTTATGCGTTTGCAGAAAAATTGAAATTTTAAGCTGAGGTAAATGGGTAGCAAGAAGAGAGAATCGAGTTCGAAGCAGGAATCCGCGTTGGAGAATGGTGAAGATAAGCAGAAATTGAACGTGAGCTCCGAGAATGCGGATGTGGAGCCATCGAAAAAGAGAATGAAAAAGGAGAAAAAGAAGAAGGATATTGAGCTACCTGAGGTTGAGAATATGGATGAAGCTGATGCTCTACCGGCATCTTCAAATGCTCACAGGGCTCCGTTGAATTCGATGGAGAGGAAAAAACATAGGAAGTTGAAGGATAAGGTGAGGCACAGTGGGGAGGGGCAGAAAATCGATTCAGGGGCTGAAAAGATGGAGGTGGAACCGAAAAATGATGGTAATGAGAGTGGTGGAACAAGTAGTAGTGGTGGGGGATTGTTGCCTAAGTTCCACATCGGGGTGTTTAAGGAGCTGGCAGCTGCAGATGCAAGTGTGAGGGAAGCGGCAGCTAAGACGTTGGCTGTGGAGTTGAGGCAAGTTCAGAATGCGTATGATAAGTTGGAGAATAAGGATGAGGTGGAGGATAAGTCGAAACTCGAAGCGGAGAAGGATGATGGGTTGAATAACTGTGCTCCCTCTGTGAGGTATGCTGTGCGGAGGCTTATTCGTGGTGTTTCCTCATCTAGAGAGGTGCGGTTTCTAATTTCTATTGCAGATGATTTTATTGAATTTTTTGCTGTAAGCCTGTAATTGGCCAAGAATGTTATGGATGGTTGAATAGAGATGAATTTCATGCAGTTTCATGCTTTTGCATCTGATATTTGTTGTTTCTTGCATATCAAAATGCACAGAGCTGCAACAGGATGGGCTTTTTCATGTTAAATCGAATCCTTTTTCCCTCCAATATATTGTTTTTCCATTTTCTCCTTAGTTAATTTTCTCACATTTAACAACTTATCAAAGACTTGGGTGTGTAGTTTACAACATACTCATTTGTGCAATTGTAAATATTGAAAATATGAGCAATGATGGGTTAAGATTACCTGGTAAGTAAGAGCATTATATTTGACATGCATAAGTCAGATAAGGCATCATTTGTTCTTTGGTTCTAAGTGGGCAGTAAAGGTCTTATACGGATTCTCTAAGACTCTAATCCTTTTGATTTTGGTGCAGACTTGAATATAATTATTGATATTATATTTGAGATTTCGAGATTTAAAATTTGTAATTTGTTTTTGCGTATTAATGTTTCATATTTGACTAGCAATAGAAACCCTTCCACTATATCTGAATATGCAGAGAAAGCTGTGGTGCACTTAATAGGAATGTTGCCAAGAAAGTTCTCGGAGAATTATTTTATTGCGATTTTTAACTGAGTTATGCATGGAATATGTCCCTGTGAAGATTTTATTGAATACACTGCTTATTTTTCTTCTTAATTTTTTCCACTTTTCTGTTGCAGTGTGCAAGGCAAGGGTTTGCATTAGGTCTCACAATGCTAGTTGCCACGGTTCGTAGCGTTAAATTAGAGTCATTGCTAAAGCTAATTACAAGTTTGCTGGAGGTCTCATCTTCGATGAAGGGTCAGGTGAGTAATGATCCCTCCTCAAATGAAGTCAATTATTGCGATTTGTTTTTTAATTTATGTGGCACCTTTTGTCTATAGGAGGTTAAAGACTGCCTACTAGGCCGTTTATTTGCATACGGGGCTCTTGCAAGATCGGGAAAGCTTACTGAAGAATGGAAGTCGGATAATAACAGTGTACTCATCAAAGAATTTACCAAATGTCTTATCGATCTTGCAGCTAAGAAACGGTACTTACAAGAGCCTGCTGTTACTATTTTACTGGAGATAGTTGGAAAGGTAATCCATCATATATTACCTGCAGCATATTATTATTTTTTCCATCATGCCGATGAGTGGAACAAGATTTCGCACTCATTAGTAATAATCCTTAAGACTTATTCTTCTGTAATTACTCTATTAGATTGTGCTGGGACATCTGCACAAAAAATTTACTTGTAACCACTTTATGTATTAGTTATAAGCCTTCCTCAGTGCCATATCTTCTCAGGATTTTTTAATTATAGGTTTCTTACCCATGACTAAATGTTGCCCTGTATCTGTGTAATGGTTTAGTTGCCTGAGGAAGCACTGCTGGAGCATATTCTTGAGGCACCGGGGCTACAGGAGTGGTTAGAAGGAGCAACTGAAGCTGGAAATCCTGACGCATTACTTTTAGCTCTTAAAATACAAGAAAAAGTTCCTATCGACCATAAATTTAATAAACTATTGCCTTCCCCCTTTAGCAAAAGTGCCCTTTTTGCTACTGATTACCTATCCACTATTGCCAGTTGCCTGAAGGTACTACTCATATATATTTTCTTACAGATTTTTATTACTGATTAAGTGATATTTCAAGTCATTGCTGATCTATATGTCTGGTGTAATGCAGGAGTCTACCTTCTGTCAGCCACGAGTGCATAGTGTATGGCCTGTCCTTATTAGTTATCTGTTACCCGATGTCATACAAGATGCTGATTCAGCATCAGGTCCAATTTTGAGCAAGAAGCACAAAAAAAGTCGTAAGAGTAGCTCTGCTGACGAAGATATGGAAAAAAATCTGGTCAGCTTCTGTGAAATAATAATTCAAGGGTCCCTTCTAACCTCATCTCACGATCGCAAAAAGTTAGCATTGGATGTGCTGCTGCTTCTGCTTCCAAAGCTTCCTGCTTCTTATGTGCATGTTATATTGTCATACAAGGTTGTCCAAGGTCTTATGGACGTACTATCCACAAAAGATTCTTGGCTTTATAAAGTTGCTCAACATTTTCTTAAAGAACTATCTGATTGGGTAGTGAATGATGACACTAGGAGGGTTGAGGTTATTATGGCTCTGCAGAAACACAGCAATGGAAAATTTGATTGTATCACCAGATCAAAAACAGTGAAAGGTTTGATGTCAGATTTCAAAACTGAGCCTGGCTGTATTCTGTTTATTGAAAGTTTGGTGACCATGTTTCTTGATGAAGATCAATCTTCAGAAGAACCTTCAGATCAAAGTCAAACTACTGATGACAATTCTGAGATCGGATCTATTGAAGATAAAGATGCTGCTGGGACACTCGGAACTGCTGAATTTCTTAAAAGTTGGGTTGTGGAATCCCTTCCTGCTGTTCAAAAGCATTTGAAGCTTGAACAAGATTCTGCAAAATTTCGTGTGGAGAAAGAAGTTCTGAAGTTTCTGGCAGTTCAAGGTCTATTCTCATCATCACTCGGAACCGAAGTAACATCTTTTGAACTACAAGAAACGTTCCGGTGGCCTAAATCAGTAATTCCTAGTGCTTTATCCCATATGTGTATTGAGCAGCTTCAGTTGTTGCTTTCAAATGCACAGAAAGGAGAGGGGCCTCATGCTGTGACAAGTGGTGTGGAGGCAAAGGATCTCGGGTCTTACTTTATGCGGTTTCTGGGTATATTATACAACATTCCTTCAGTTTCTCTGTCAAGGGCTTTGAATAGTGATGATGAAAAAGCATTCAAGAAACTCCAGTCCATGGAAAGTCAACTATCAAAAGAGGTACTCCTTTTCAGTCTATGTTAACCCCTGCATCTCATGATAATACTCCCTTTCTGTTCAATTTACTTCTTAAATGTGCATTGTATTTAATAATCTCTGTTTTTTATCTGGTGCGTATATAGGTCTGGTAGGAAATTTTTTAATGTAATTTAGCTATTCCCAGCGCATAAAAATCAGATTCCAATTACATTTTCACAACGTGTGAAGACGGGAAAGAGACTTTTGGAGTATTTGAAACTAACTTATCATATGTTTATAGGATGTTTATAATTTGACCAATCTTATCAGATGTTAGGTTTCTTATATTTGTGGTAAAATTTATTTGCAAATTGGTCATTTTGACCCATGACTCAGACAAAGAAAATTAGTTTTAATGACTTAAATCCTGGCTTTGCTTGCAAAGATTATGCTGGTGGTGCTTAGGAGAACTTCTCATTACTATTTTGGTTGTTATAGGAACGTAAGTGTACTACCACCACGGATGCAAGTAAGATACATGCTCTAAGATATTTGCTTATCCAACTACTGCTTCAAATCATACTTTGTCCTGGAGAATTCTTCGAAGCTGCCAGCGAAGTTGTCATGTGTTGTAAAAAAGTTTTTGCCTCTTCTGTTCTCGAATCCTCTGGAGAAGATGAACCTGAGGAGGATGGTGCGCCTGAACTGATGGATGTACTTGTGGACACAATGCTTTCTCTATTGCCGCAGTCATCTGCTCCTTTGCGATCTGCCATTGAGCAGGTAACAACTAAATATTCATGTCACTTCCCCATAGTTAATTATATGCATTTTTATCTTATACTATATCTTAAAGAATGATTCCTTTAGCTAACCAACTTCGGGCCTGCATTACTTGATGATTCACCTATAGTCATAAAAGACATTGGTGCATCCCCCCGTTGCTTTCGATTATCCTCCTCGAGGCTAAATCATTTGTGATATCTTACAGGTTTTCAAATGCTTCTGTAAAGATATAACAGATGATGGTTTACATCGTATGTTGCGGGTTGTCAAAAAGGATTTGAAACCTGCTCGCCACCACAATTCAGATAGTGATGATGATGATGCGGAAGATGATCTGCTTGGTCTTGAAGAAGCTGAAGAGTCTGATGAGGCTGAGACAGGTGAAACTGCAGACAGTGATCAACAGACAGATGAGTCCGAGGCAGTGGTTGGGGTTCATGCAGTCACTGCTGAACTCCCTGATGCGTCTGATGATGAATCCGATGAGGGAATGGATGATGATGCAATGTTCCGAATGGATACATATCTTGCAAGGATATTTAGGGAAAAGAAGAACCAAGCCGGAGGAGAAACTGCACATTCGCAGCTTGTGCTCTTTAAGCTCCGCGTCCTCTCATTGCTGGAGCTGTACCTGCACGAAAATCCAGGCAAGTTAAAATGATCGTAGGGACGCATCTTGTTTTAAGCTTTGATCCACTCCTTAGTTAAAACATAAGATCTAATCGCCTTTGGATATTGTTGATGCAGGTAAACCGCAGGTGATCAAAATATTCTCAAACCTTGCTCAAGCATTTATTAACCCACAAACAACCGAAGGAAGCGAGCAGCTTGGTCAGCGTATATGGGGGATTATACAGAAGAAAATATTAAAAGCTAAAGAGTATCCAAAAGGAGAAACAGTGTCGGTTGCAATACTTGAGCCTCTCCTAGAAAAGTGTCTGAAGTTGGCAGCAAAGCCTTTCAAAAGAAAAAAATCTGCCTCTAATCCATCCAAGAAGAAACAATCCGCCTCCTGGAGTCGTCACCGCCTGATCAATTCCCTTGCCCGAAGCTCAACGTTTTGGATTCTGAAAATTATCGACGCAAGCAACTTCTCAGAGTCTGAGCTACAGAAGGTCTGTGATATACTGCAGAATATTTTAGTGGACTACTTCGATAGCAAGAAATCACAAATGAAATGCGAATTCCTGAAAGAAATATTCAGAAGGCGACCGTGGATTGGGAAACAGTTATTCGGTTTCCTATTGGAGAAATGCAGCTGCGCCAAATCGCAGTTTCGGCAAGTTGAAGCCCTGGATTTGGTGACAGAGGTGCTAAAGTCTCACAGTAGTGCTACTGAGAAGACATCAGAACAGTTTTTGAAAAGCCATGTTCCAAAGCTAAGCAATTTGATCAAGCACCTAGTGACGAATATGCCCGAAAAGCAGGCGAGGAGAGCTGGTGTGCGTAAATTTTGTGGCAAGGTGTTCCAGATGCTTGCAACTTTTAAGCTCAGTTCTAGCTTTGTTGATGCTTTGGAAGAAGATGGTTGTGCTGCCTGTCAATCCCAATTTGGTGATACATTTCTTGCTCTGAAGAAACAAGTTTGAGATGATGTATTTCAGCAAGAGGTAAGTTTGATTTCCTCTACACTATTGTTGAACTTTGATCTGGTTAAGTCTTAGGACTCAATTTTGCACTGTGTTTGTTCTCTTCTAGCCCTTAGGACATTTTTCACCACATCCACATCTGTTGTGTTACACAATTACTTAATTTTTCTATTAGTAATTGAGCTTCGAGTTCAATTTGCCTGTTTACTTAATTCTGTTTTGTAATATGAACTCGATAGATATTGACAACTTCTCATGTTTAATACTCTCATCGATATATAAAAATAGACTACTTTTACAACCATATAGTTTTTAATGCAAAATTAGAGCATTAGCAGTGGTGTGGAATTCCCGGCGGAATTCCCCGTGGAATTCCTAAAAACACCTCCTGCCACGTCATAAGGACTTCTCACTGCACTGCCACGTCATAAGGACTTCTCACTTCACAGTGACGGACATCCCCAAGGATTTCCCACAATTAAAAAAAATTACAAATTCACAAATTAAACAATTTACGGAATTAAAATTTCTACATAAATAGGGAAAAAAATTTCCATTAAATAAATGAGAATTCCGCGCGGACGTCCGTGGGAGTCAACGCAATGGCGGACGTCTGCACGCCCGTCGCGACGGAATTCTGCCTAATGCCGCGGAACTGCGGTGTCCTCGACGGAATTCTGTATCCGGGCGGAACTGCGGTGTCCTCGACGGAATTCTGTATCCGTGCATACCATGCACAATGGTGGACGTCCGCCGTGAAATTCTGCCGGGACGGGAATCATTGCTGATGCTCTTAGTACACGCAGAGAAAGTAATGGGAGACTTCTGTTTTTATAGGATTATTATACATACTTATAAACTCAGAGATATTGACTACTTCTGATATCATTTTTCATTACTTGTTTTTAATACTCTTCATATAATAAAGATAGACTACTTTTGAAATGATATATACTATTAGTATGTTTTAATTGAAAGAAAAAGTAATTGGAGCCGGAAAGAGTATTGTGATCGACTCATCTAAGATATGATACTTTTTTTTTTTGATTGACAAATAAATTGAGAGTTTTCTTGTGTTAATAGATAGAGACATGAAACTGGAATAACTCAGAAGGCACACGCTGAATAACAATTAGCAGTAATAGCTTTCTTCCATTTTTGGGGGAGATAAAAACTGTACAAGTTAACCTAACCAAACTATCTACACGATCTTAACAATAATATCTATTCATCACCTAAAGCTTAAGCTAACACTTTCTTTGGAGAAAAAAAACCAACAGATAAGTCTTTTCTTTCTTCATCCAGCAACTACAACAACAGCCTCATTTGCCATTCTGCAAAGCCAATTTCAAATATATTCAGCTCATGCTCATGCTCATGCTCATGCTCATGCTCATGTACATTACTAAAATGGCAAGAAAGCTACTACAAGCCATACTACTAACACCATAATACCTCATGAACAAATATGCTCATTCATTACAGCAACCAAATGCCGATCGTCGGAGCACTGAATTCATTCAGATTTGATCAAACAGTTGTCAAGACTGTGCATCATCTGCGTCCGATTCACTACCAGAGGAACTCCCTGAATCTGAATCTGTACAAAGCAAAGCTCAAACAAATGAGCATTTTTTGTTCTCTCAACACAAGGTAGAAACGCAAGAAGAATCAGTATCAATACCACTCGAGGATGACGAATCGCTACTCGAGCTGCCAGAACTGCTCGAGCTACTGCTGGCATTGCCACCACCACCACCACCGCCGCCAAGCCCTTCATCAGCATCACCATCACCACCACCGCCACCTAGCCCTTCATCTTTCTCGATCTCCACAGGAGGGAAGCTCGCTGCCGGCATATCATCGTCAATATCCACATCTTCTTCCTCATTGTCTTTCATCTTCTTTCCCGGATCATCATTCTTGTCACTCATTGCACCCTACACAACATTAGTATCAACATAAGTAAACACCAACAAAACCAAGATTGTCAACACTAGCAAAATTACCACAATAAACCAATTCTTGATTGCAAATACAACTCTTACCATATCAGCATCGGTAACAGGACTGATGGGAGCTGGATTGTTGTTCATCATCAACGCTTGCCGCTTTGTCTTGCTCACCAGCTTCTTCCAATTCGTCACAAAGCGATCAAGTTCCCACAGCGTCTCCGTGTCAAGAGCCTCAATATCAAGCTCAATTTCATCGCCATCCTGAGCCAAATGCTCATTCCTCTTCCTGATTATCTGCACCAGCTGAGGCATTTTCTCTTGGGGCATACTCTGCAACCCAAGTCCAAGCTTCTGCTTCTCGTCCATACTCATATCTCTCTTATTCACATCCTTAGCTCTCGGTTTCGGCAGCTTGGGCGCCACTACTCTTCTTTGCTCCTTTGCTACGGGCAGAGGAGGAGCTCTCACCGGGGAAGGGGGCAACGGCTCCGGTGGATTCATCGGCGGTGGAGGCGGATTAGAAGGCGTTGAGGCACTAGAATGGGCTTGCATTGACGAATGCATTCCTTCAGACTTCTTCATAATGTGGGAAACCGGAACATGGCTAGCTTTCGGCTTCTTCTTCGCAGATTGAATCTGAGAACCATTGTTGTTCCAAGAGCTCCCCTGCAATTCCTCAACCTCTCGGAATGGGAAATCATTGTTGATGTTGAACTCGCGGGGCTCCTTCTCAAGCCGCTTGTCGAGCTTCTCCTGCACCGGCTTAAACAGCTCCTCGAACCGCGTCAGCATTTCCTCGGCCATCCCGTTTACAGGATCCGACTTAGGGTTGTACAGCAACGCATTGTTAAAAGTCAGCCTAACGTCATTGGCGAATTCTGCAGGCGTACGGTATAAATTCTTTGCCAGATTCGCTTTCACGGTGCCGAGATCCATGGGATGCTTCACAATATCGTGGTAATCGTGAAGTTCGAAAGCATCTGCATCCACCGGAACTTTGAAAACATACCCGAGTTTGCATTTGATCAATTTATTGACGATCTTCTCGCATTCCTTCAACAAATCCCCAAAATTGACCGCCTCGAAACCGCCATTGTCAAATTCATTGACAAATTTCTTGGGGGCGGATCCAATCGCAGGGCCAGGACGCTTGCTGCCGCTAAATTTCTTCGATTTCGGTTGAGATCTAGGGGTTTCAACATTGTTGAACCGACCAAACTCAATCCGATCTCGCAAATCACGGATCTGATCGAGCTCGGCAGAGAGGCGTTTCCGGAGCTCCAGCAGCTTCGATTTCGTGTACGTCGAGACATTGAAGGTCAAATAGCCACCGTAATTCCCCGCTTCACGAGGTGTGGGAGCCTGGTTGAAGGAATACGCATCATCGGACGCCGTCTGCGTCACGGCCGGCAAATCGACGTTGCTGCGATAACGACCGGCGGCGGCCCCGTTCGCTGCAGACGGGTGGTGGAATTGCTTCTGCTTCTTCTTAAAATTAGGATGAGGGTTTGAATTGACGTGAGGATTCACGAACTGCGTCTTTCCCATGTGGCTCCAGCTCGTTTCATTCTGGCTCGCTAGAACGGCGGACGCCATGAATCACACCGACGGCAACGTTCAGCTCCGTCCAGCCTCCGGCAGCAATTTCCCCCAAAAATCATGTATCGAACAGCCGGAATCGGACCTTCCCTCCCCTCGCCAAACGATCTGCGGCAGCTCAGAGCTAGATTAAATTAAAAAAAATCAGCTAGAATTTGGGGGAAAACGAAAAAAGGAAATGATTCTAAACACCAATTTCACAACGATGTGTAGACATTAGGGTTTGAGCGAAGAAATCAGAAGGAGAGGGCGTGCTTCTTAAAGGCGATGAGATCTGCCCGCTGATATCACGGGCAGCATCGCAGCCGTCGATCGGCCAATCCCACGGCAAAAAGTGACTTTGTTTGCTGGCGGGCAGTTGACCGGGACATCTGTCGCGGACGGCTCAGATTGGGCTGTTGGACACGTGGCGCGTTTCTGGGCAGTCGATGGGTGGAATTGAGAGGATGGCAAGGCGTTTGTGTCTGAGGTGAGATGAGTCGCACGTGGCAGTTCTTAGGGGTCGTGGGGGGCCCACTGGGAGTGGTGACGTGGAATTGACGACGTGAATGTGAAGATAACTCGGTTTGTCACGTGGACCGTGGGAAGAACTTTAAAAAGCCTTGTTTTAATTTTACTATTATGCCCTTGAATTTAATAGAGGTTTTACTTTCCACAAATTGGTCTTGGTCTCTTCATTTTATTCTAGAACCAACACTTTTCTATATTTGTATAACTATTGCGTCCCCACCTGTATATATATTTGTTTTAGCATAGATTACTTTTCCAAGTACTATTATGATTTAAATAATATTTTATTTTATAATAATATATTAAAAAATTACTTTAGGGTATTTTAGTAGTGTTAAAAACATTTATCGAACATTTGAGGCGTGAATGTTTTGCAAGTACAGAGGTCGAGGTTCATTGCGCGCATGCCGCCCCAATCTCTTATTTTACTCTTTCTCTACATATTATCTCTCTTATTTTACTATTTCACTATTTTTACTATTCATTATGATTTTTCTAAAATGAGTGAAAAAAAGTTACTCGCCTATGAGAAAACGGAAGTAGTACATTTTCACTCCGACATATTCGGAAAATTTGAAATAGTTTGAATTGTTTGGCACAAACAAAAGCATGAAAAATATTACTCCTAGTATCCATAAAAAATGGCTAGAAATGTCCATGTTTAGGTGTTCTAATCTTGAATGCAAGCATCAAAATGTGGATAATATTAATACTATTAATAACATTCATGAAGTAAAAATTATTGAATTGTACAATGGTAGTAATACCTCTTTTCCAGATTGATAATGGAGTAATTAAAAAGGTAAACTAAAAATAGTAAAATAAGATAAAGGAGAACAGTAGGGGTAGAATCGGTAAAGGACGGCCAAAGTGGGCCCAGCCCATGAGCAATAATAATTTTTTTCCAATTATAAAAGACAGCAATATATAGGGTGGCGTCCATATCTACCCAAACCTTTTTATAACTCTCTACTGCTTTTTTATTCTTCCCAATTTCAGCTACATATTTCCAATAATGTTTCCACCGCGGCGTATATGAGTTGAATCGCTGATGTTTTCACTGATTTTTCGAGATCTGATGCCGCAGAGCAGCGGGATCTGATGTTGTGAGATTTCGCACGGTTAATCTCCGCCGGCCGCCGCGGATCGCGAATGAGGTGCGGCGCCGGATGGAGGAGGAATGTGAATTTGGCGCGAATTTGAGGTGAATTTAGCGTTGCATTAGTGTGAATCGTGACGCGTGTAGGTGGCAACGTGAGTACTTTTTCGTCCTGTAAAGTTGAGCTCTTTTTTTTCTACGAGTTTTGTGACATTTACGATTTCATTTTATTTTTTTCATACATCTCTAATCTTTGATTTAGTATGTTAAACATTTTTTACCTTACCTTTTTTTAAAAAAATTAATGGAGGAATAGTGATTATTAATATCGAATGGACGACAAAGCTGTCTCGATCATGGATCTATTCAGTGATGAGAGGCAAGTCGTTTGAATTATAATTATAGTATAGTTAAATGGTTTTGGTGAAATGTGGATTTAATGCGGGCATTTTGCTAAGTCAAAAAATGTGTTCTTCTATAGATAATTGTCGTTTGAATAGAAGAGGACATTTGTCGTCGGAATAATATTAAACTTTCATATGCAAATTCATGATTGTATTTTTGAACTAGTGAGTAATCTAATCGAGAGTTCTAGATGGAGTCGTTACTATTATATGTGTTGCCTTTTTTATCATGTGAAATTTGAAAATACATATAACCAATCATTCGAATAAATAATACAGTACTAATAGAAAGAATAATACAGTAGTTTGTAAATTAATGAATTTGACCAAGTTTTGAATTTTTTTTTTACAAGAGAAATGCTCAAGCGGAAGACAACGAGCAAAACTGTCGAAAACAAACAAATAAACAAAACAAAAAAAAGACAACCAAAAATCATGCCAAACCCTTCATTTACCTATCACTGGACCAAATAATCATTAAGCTAAGCAAAGAAACACTACAAGTCATCAGTAACCCGACCACAACCACCAAACTGGCTTCCTCCATCTAAAAAGCCACACCACCAGCTCAATCAAGAAGAAGCCACCAACAACAGAAAAGCAAGCATCGAAGGAAAAGAAAGAAAGAAAGAAAAAGCAACAAAACCATAAAAGAGCTCCCCTCAGCTGCCTTCCTCCGTCTAGTTCCTTTTACTTTAAAGCCTCACCAGCATCTAACATCGTTCAAGTTTTCTGCCATTTGTGTAGGTGAAAAAGGGAATCCTGAGCACCACCCCCTCACCCATGTGCCAAGGCGCCACAAAAGTCTTCTCTTTTTGAACTCTCAATTTGGCGTGAAGTCTTGGAAAATTATTTTTTTTCGGGATGTCCCAAATTGTCCACAAGACAACATAGAACATGAAAATCCATATTTTCTTGTCAAACCTCTTGAAGGGGCACCAAGTTTTGATTTTGATTACTAGTATCAGTTAAAAAACTGACCCCAAATGGTCAATCATCAAACAATAAATTTTATTTCATATTTTAGTTATTTTGGTACAATCAAACCGAATCCACTAAACCTAATTTCATTTGCCGCGGTCCGTTGGTTTTGATAGTCTACATATTTTCTACATTTCGCGTTTAACACGTGATAGTATTAGAATATGTCCTGTGTTTTGTGTTTATTTTTATAGTACTATATTTTTTTTAATCTAATTCGGTAATAATTCAGATATATTCTGTTTTTGCCTTTTGTGTTTATTTTTATAGTACTATATTTTTTTTAATCTAATTCGGTAATAATTCAGATATATTCTGTTTTTGCCTATACATTAATTTCATTTTGTTGTTGATTTTTTTTATTTCAATTGTTCATATATTTACGCTATTGATCGTTTTTAGCTCAACTTTTTATGAGTATCCATAATTTCCAATTTCATTTCAAAACTTCTACTAATATAAAACAGAGCATCTGTATAAAAAATATCCATAAATGTAGCATTATTTAATTATATTAATATCAGTACATAACTTCCTTTTTTTTCTTCTTCTAATTATGACGAAAATATTGTACATAATTTTTTAAAGGCAGATTTAAACAAAATGAGTGAAGTCCTTAGAAGAGCCATAGCAAGTCGCAGCATTCACCCATTAAGCAGCAGCAAAATTACGCCACCGTTCGTGATTTTAGCTGCCAACATATATGTAGACTAACAAAATTATAGGGATAAAATCTACACATAATTTACAAAAAAAATTAATATATATGTTGGCCTTTTCAACTAAGATACAATACTAGCTAACAAGTAAAATTTTATTTTGCAGTTTAACAATTCAAGAAATCAAAATTTAATTAAATCACATATAAACACATACCACCCTTCCAAGAATCCGGGCCCCCTCTTCGGTGGCGGTGACGCATACTGTGGCGGCGCCACCACCGGCGGCCCCTGGTAGTATCCTATAACAAAATCCAACCCAAATCAAAACTATCCCAAAAAAAATAAAAAAAAATCTTAAACAAGATTATATGAATTAAATCTAAGTTACCTTGGGCAGGATAGGGGTAAGCATATTTTGGTGGTTCACTCATCTCTTAACAAGATTTGCTAACACAAGAAATTTAGAACTCTTCTCTCTCTATATGTATGTATAATGTGTATTTATTTGTTTAGTGGAGTGAAAGTTGTGGACAGAATAATGAATCAAATTCTTTACTTGAAATTTTCTGGTGAGGATGTGATGAGAATGCTCTTGAAATTGGAAATATGTGGGCCATGCCTGTTTCTGGTATGTTTATCAAGTCACATTTACTTCTTTCCTGTACACGTGGCAATGTATGAGAACATATACATTGCTTATATTTTGTTAAATAGCATTTTAAACTTATTTTAAATACTACTCGTACTACATTATTCTATCCAACCAGCATTTATAATGCATGGATGAAAGCCCAAATTATTTATAAAATAAGGCATGTATGAAAAGCCCAATTTCCAAGTAAAGAAGGCCTTAAATTTAATGACGTTACTAAGCCCATCTTCGAAAATTATAAGCCCAGCCCATATTCGGATAAAATATAAGCCCACCCAATTGATATTAATTCAATTTCAGAACAAAAAATCAACAAATCGAAGGGTGATGTATTTGATTTCCGAAGCTACATAACTCCAACAAATGATCTAAATTTACAAAACAAAATCTACCTTCCAAAAATAAAAAAGTCTCCAAAGATAGGAATGAATAATTTTACATAATTAATATTGGTATATAATCTTCATGTAAATAATGTAATGCTAAACCCATGAGGCCAAGATCAATAGTTCCCTTAATATTATTTGACAGTAACAGAAGCATTAAAAAATGAAAATGGATTGCGAAAGCAAATTAAAAGCCCTAATTATAATAGAACTAACGTGTCCCCTTTGCAAGTACTCCCCCGTTTCACCATAGTTTAGGCGAAACTTTTCGGCACGGAGTTTAAGAAAAAGATGTTGAGTGTGTTGAATAAATAGATAAAATAAGTAAGAGAGAGAAAAATGTGGAGAGAATAAAGTAGAAAGTGAATAAAGTAGAGAGAAAAAGGTAAGAGAGAGTAAAGTAAGAAAGAGAAAATAATTACTATATATGGAAATGACTCAACTATGAAGAAACTTCTCGAAATGGAAAAATGACTCAACTATGAAGAAACGGAGGGAGTATTAAACTTTGATCAATCAGATATTAAATTGTGGTATTAAACCATACAATACTGAAGAGATTCAGTGATCCACTTTTTTACATCTTATTTTATGTATCACTTTCACTTTTTCATAAATTCTATATTTTTCTCTTTGATTAAATTTTGTACTTAGAATTTATAGTTATTTTTATCATATAAACAATGAATTGGAAGTTGATAAATTCATATATAAGGTATTTTTTTTTTAATTCCAATTTTTACAGATGGAATATTAACTTTGATGTACTTTTATATCAATATGTTTAAAAAAATTAATTTTGAAACAATACACGAACAATGAGGCCTTGTATCACATCAAGTCTCTTTCATTATCACTCTGCTTCATTATTTATTTCTTCATAGACTTTAGATGATACAACTACAATAAGTGATGTTATTTTAGTTTTTTTAGGTGGGATCGAGTCGTTCTATAATAGGTGAAATAAGATAGTATTATCCATTAAAATGATTGCAGAGGATAATATTATTATTAAAAACCCATATTGATGTTCTTAATTTTTATTAGGCTATTGGAGATTTTTGTTTGTGATCTCCTCGTATATATATATATATCTTAATCACTTAGTCTATTTGTTGATTTCGTTGAATTTGACTATTACGTATAAATTAATAGACTTAAAGAAAATTCATAGTTGACCTTAATGAAATTGAGAAAGAATTGTAGTATATATTTTACTAAAATCCAACTTTATTGTGTTTCTAAGAAATTATTACTGTATGATAAAGTGAAACAAGAATTAGTATACGTCACCATCATTTTAGGCATATATCAGCCTAAATATTGCAAATTTTGTTTGAACTTTTTAAAACTTTTTGTGGACAATAGGAACTAAACAAAATATTAGGATAAATGAAAAAGTGAATTATTTTTTAGATGATAAGTTGAATGAATTTAGAATTTGAGGGGACAACCGAGAAAGGGTGAATAGATATGATGTCGATGTGTCTTTTTTGATTGGTTGATTAGAAGGGAAACGTTTTATCCACTTAACCGCGTTATGTTTATAATGATTTCAAATTGAGATAATTAAGTTATCAAACTTGTATTATTGGATCACTAAATACATCTTCGCCTCTCAAAATATTGCATTTTTTTACACGAATTTAGTAAACACTATGTAAGTGTGTGTGTATATATGGAAAAAGAGGCCCATACTTATTAGATGTTATTATATACTCCCTCCGTCCCGAGTTACTCGCTCATTTCCTTTTCGGCACGGAGATTAAGGAATGAGTGTATAGGAAAGTCAAAAATGACGGCTATAGATGAAAATTTTTACTAAAAATGGAAAGAGTGCAAGTAACTTGGGACGCCCAAAAAGGAAATACGTGCGAGTAGTGCGGGACGGAGGGAGTATAATTATATGTTAGGTAAATGAATAACTCATGCTTGATTTTTATGTAAATAAAATGATATAATAATGACAAGATATAAAAAAGAAGTGTGGGATAGTAACCAAAAATGAGCAATATATTGCTCATTTTATTATTTTTTAAACACTAGAAAGTAAGATTGAATAATTTTGAAAAAATATTAAATAAACTCATAAATTAATACATTAAATATATTATGCATTCTATCAACACAAACTAAATAGAATTGTTCGTCAATAGTTACTCAACATTAGGGATGCCAATGTAGCCCGTAACCCGTGAGCTGGCCCGAATAGCCCGCCAAATTTATAGGGTTAGAGCTGGAAATTTATAGCCCGATAAAATAAAAACCCGGTTAACCCTCAACCCGTTAGGGCAGACTCGAAAACCCGATGGACTGGCCCGAAAACCATATAAAATTTCTATTATTCTATTTTTTTACTCCTAATTCGATACTTTATTGATTAATTTTAACTAAAAAATAACTTTCAATTTTATATTAAATTTTTATTAATATAATAAAAGATAAATAAATTAAAAACTTCAAATTCATTAAAAAATATTTAAATTTCTAAAACATCTAAAATATTAACATTTGATCATGTTTATCATTGAGTTTA
Source organism: Salvia splendens (assembly GCF_004379255.2). Classification (NCBI taxonomy): domain Eukaryota; kingdom Viridiplantae; phylum Streptophyta; class Magnoliopsida; order Lamiales; family Lamiaceae; genus Salvia; species Salvia splendens. The sequence continues at coordinate 31,716,676 of NC_056043.1, read as the reverse complement.
AGCATATATATCTCAAGTATATCTAAGCATATATATATGTCAAGTATATCATAATTAAATGTTTTAAATATTAATTATATGTTTTAAATATTAGTAATTTAAATTATTATTTATTAGATTAATCGCATATTCCTATTATCAAGTACTTTAAAAATCGAACCGTGGACCAATCAGTTCAACCAATTCAACCATGAACCGGAACATCGACCGGTCTGATTCGACTATAAAAACCGTGAGGCATTCAGACCGTAACAAACCAGCAAAACCGGGCGGTCGAGCCGGAAACCGGTCAACGGTAAATCAGTTTTAACAATTACATGCCTATTTTTTTTGTTGGGTTATAAATTAGCTCTTTTAATAGTTACGGTTCTATTCTAGCTTTACCTCCCTATTGCAGTCGATGTGGGAATATATTTATTGCTAGCCCCACTTTTTCTCTCCAAATCGATGTGGGAGTTTTTTCAAGAAACGGTATTATATCAAATATGAAGAATTAATTGAATGCACTCATTGCACAATTCACAATTGACACACGCATGAGATGATAGAAATAAGAAAATGAAATGCTCAATGATAAATGTAGTATACAAGTTGTATGTATGATTACAAATTACTCCGTAGTTGGGAAAAGTCTTCTTCTAGTCATATATAGTTTGATTATTTATTCTAAATTTGATTCACTATGCTAAATCTCTTGAGTTTAGGTATAATGGCTAGTTAATAGTGAATCCACAATTAAACTAATCATTGACGAAATGATCAATTTTTTATACCATTCACTAAATTTTGATATTTTTGTAATAATATATTATATATTAATATATATATTCTATTTGCTACAGTATTTCGGTCCGACCAGTTGAACCGTGAACCGATGCTTCGCTGGTTCACCTACCGGTCCGGTTTTTAAAACATTGATATTATCGGTAGCAACCTGATTAACCTGCTGGGCTAGCCCGAAACCTGAGTTTTTAGGGTTAGGGTTGAACTTTTATAACACGAAAGAAATCACAACCCGATTAGCTCGCACCCAATTGACCCGCAACCCGAGTAGGATTGGCCCGAAACCCGATGGGCTGGCCCGATTGACATCCCTACTCAATATCATAAACAAATTGCAGTGTATAAGTTTTTTAGGTTTTTGTTGGCCCACTTATTAGAGTGGTCCAATTTTTAATCTTGAATTAGTGGCCAATAATTGTACGGATTTCACTGATAATATAAAGATTGCAGAAATTTAAATAGTGGGTCATATTAAAACATTGTATATTGTGACATATGATTGTAAAACATAGGTTTTAAGATATCCAGGACAATACAATATAGAAAAAGTGGTCTTAAAAGTAAAACAAATAATATACATATTCCATTTTTCTTCATATTTAGATATTTTGAAAGAATGTATTCCCTATTGAAGTATGTTAGTCGATAAATTAGAGTGTGAATATAGAACAAAAATATGTTTTGAATTATTGCAAAAAATAATAGTAGTAGTAACAGTACTAAATAAATAATAGTATAACCTTTTTCTAGAAAGAAACATATTTAGAGCTTGTCATTAGCTCATTCTAACATTTCAAATTAATAATATTCCATTTCTTAATTTTTCTTTGATACTTGGTTAATTTTATAGTATTAAAAATTGGTGGAATATTAATTTTTAGAAGCCGTCGATTAATACGTGTGTGGGGACTTGAATTATAAAAGAGGACTTTGTAGTTTAGAAATACCCCATCATTGAATGGCATAAGATACTATGGTCTAAGAGTATTCTAGTGTGGAATAAAATTGAAAAAGAATATAATACCAAAGCATCAAACGAAAAGTGTAAAACAGGTGCACAAGTCCCTATGTTCTAAGTTCTAAGGCCACCCGCAACGCGTCACGCGGGTGGCCCGTATTCCGTCACGAAGGAACGAGACGGCGGTATGACGCGTTGCGGAGCCCGTCCCCAGCCCGTTCCGTATTTCGTCACGGCGTGACGAATGGCGAGACGTCACGCCACGCGCCGAGGCGACTTGGCACGCCCCGGTGCCATGCGTGACGCCCACTCGCCGGCCCGCGAGTGGGCATCGTCACGCTGACGCAACAATTCATTTTTTAAAATTTGAATTAAATAAAAATAATAATAATAAATTTAAAACGGTAATATTACCGTTTATAGCCGTTTTCCATTTTTTTTACTCTATAAATACTCCTAATTCATCCACATTTCACACACAACTACGCATCTATTCTTCCCAAATCATCTCCATTTCCTCACCAATTTTCATCTAACATCTCATCACAAAATGTCCAGCGATGGAAACTCCGGCGGTGGCGGCTCCGGCGGTGGCGGCTCCGTCGGGTGGGATCTCAACGCGTTCGACGACTGGGGGAGCATGTTCAACACATTGGGTGGTTCCGATTCGTCGACGCCGTGGGGGTACCAACCACCCAATTTTGACGTGGATGTATACGTCCGTCCCTCCGCCTTGCGGTATTCGCAGGGATTATACTAGATTCGGGAGGATTATTCCGTTGAACCAAATCTGGAAGAAGGCCGAGGCGGGGGAGGAGGCCGAAGCGGTGGAAGCTCCAGGGCGGAGGCGGACGCGGACGAGAAGGAGGAGGAGGTTCTAGGCCGGCATCCGTACGGTCCCAAAGAAACGCTAGCGGTGTACAACGCCTGGATCAGCGTCTCGTACGATCCCATCGTCGGGAATCAACAACCTAGGAAGTGCTTTTGGGAAAAGGCCACCGAGGCCTACCACGAGATTAAGCCGAAAAAGACCCGCCGCCGCACATATAAGATGCTCCGCGTTCACTTTGACGAGTCGACAGAGAGGTCAAACGATTCTGCGCCATCAACAAGAATGAAGCGGCTCATTACCAAAGCGGAGCCACGAGAGCCGACATTCTGAGGTCGGCTTTGCGGGTCTACTTCGACGACACCGGCAAACAATTCAAATATGTCGATGTTTGGGAGGTCGTCAAGGACGAGGAAAGGTGGGTCGGCGGTGTGCGGTCCAGTACTGGCTCGACCTCGAAGCACACAGCGAGTGGACAATACTCGTCTGGTGAGGGCGGTTCGGGTAGCGGGCCACAAGAGTTTGCCTCGCAGGAGGTTGAGCCCACCCCGGCAGATGATGCCGGGGGGTCCTCCCGTGGGCGCCGTCGGCCGCAAGTGAGAAATACGGCGAAGGCGGCTAGAGGGAGGAGGGGCCGAGCCGAATCAAGCCAGGCGGGCTCGGGCTGGGGGGACCCCCAACTCCCTTATGGCCATGTACATGACTGCCACAATGGCGGACACTTCCCGCATGACGCCCGCCCAATACCAAGCTTGGCTTAACAGAATTACGTTTATGGCAGCACAACTTGGCATTCCGCCTCCTCTCGGCTTCAGTGCACCTCCACCGCCTTCAGGGGATGATTCGCCGGCGGAGTTGTTTTTTATTTTCTATAAAATTGTACTTTAAATTATGTCATTTTTATTTTTTTAGGACTTTAATTATGTCTTTTTTTATTTTTTTAATTTTAAGTTGTACTTTTATTTTATGCTCTAATTTTATTTTATTTTTAATGAAGTGTGTTTTTTTAATTGAATTTGGTTGGAAATAAAAATAAAAATGAAATTGAATGAATAGTAATTTAAGGGACGGTTAGGGGACGGAGGGTTGCAGGTTCCGTCCCTTAGTTAAGGGATGGAGTAAAAAAGTACAGTGGGACCTGCGAATAGTAATTTAATGGACGGTTAAGGAACGGTTTAGTGACAGCGTTGTGGATGGCCTAAGAGTGTCCACTATAGGGGCGGGGCGCCGACCGCCCTCTTCCTGCCGCCGCCCCGCCGATCTATAGTGCGGAGGACGTCCGCCCCGAGACGGATGACATTTTCGGGGCGGAAGGCCCTTCGGCGAAAGTTGTGTGAGGACGCGCCGGTGCCCGATCGCGGTGCCTATAGGCACGCCGGCAGGCGAGGTGATTTTTTTTTCCCGAAAATTGTAATATAAATACCACTCCCGCACCACCCATTTTACACCATTTTCACACACTCTCCATTCATTCACTCTCTACACTTTCACTCTCTAAAAATGCACGGTGGAAACGACGAATCACCAGGCACCGACGAATCGGGATATGGCGGCCATCCTTCCCAGCCGTCGGGATATGGCGGCTATCCTTCCCAGCCGTGGGGTTGGAGTTAAACTCCCCCTCCGTGGGGATCGAGTCCAACTCCTCCTCCATCTCAGCCGTGGAGGTCGAGCCCCACGCCCCAACCTTTTCAGATGAATTTGAGCCGCTCAGCGTTTGGAGATTACAGACCCAACCTCGACGCGCTTAACGATCCGCGGCCGGAGACCCCTTTGCATTCCAGCAAATCTCCTTTAACCGATGCAGATCGAGACGCACTAGAGACGATGATGGGTCTGCTCAGTCCGAGCGTACCGGATACGCCGGCAGTGGCGGTGGCGGCGGCGGGTGAAAGCAGTGGCGGCGGAAGAGGCGGTAGTCACGGTGACAGCGGCGCCGGCGGTGGCGGTGGCGGCGGCGATGAGGGCGGCGGTAGCGAGGCAGCGGTGTCGGGAGCAGGGGGTGGACGGGCCGTGCACTACACCAAAGCGGAGTCCCTTGCTGTTGCACGGGCGTGGGATGCCGTCACATCGGACCCATAGTGGGCACCGATCAGATCGAGAAGAGCTTTTGGAAGCGCGTCCTGTTGGCATACAACGAGTTCAAACCTCGAGGCGCCAGACCGCGTGACGGGGAGCAGCTCCGCAAAAATGGTCTACGATTCTGCATGCCGCCAAGCGGTTCGCGAGCATATACGAGAACAACCTGCTCAGTGTTGAGAGTGGCCGAAGCGAAGCCAACGTGAAGGCGCTGTCAATGTCCCAATTCAACACGGAAGGCTGGCCGAAGTTCACCATGTGGGAGGAGTACCTTGTTCTCGAGCATTGTCCGAAATTCAGGGCCATCTGTGCGCAAGAGCGGGCAGGAGCTCCTGGGGCGAAGCGTACTAGACACAACATAGCCGGGGACTACAGCAGCGGCAGCGGCTCGCAATCATTCGACCTCAACGACGAGCAAACCGAAGAGCCCTCCGCTACACACTCTAGGCGCCCACGCCCTCTGGGACAACAAGCCTCTATCCGAAGCGCTAGAGTGGCTGGAAGTTCCTCCCGCCTATCGTCGGCCGCGTCTGGATCGCACATCCCGCAGCCCGCCCCTATACCGCAACCCATGGCCTCTGGTCCCCACGAGGTCTTGAGGGAGAACATAGATGTGCAGTTGTTGAAACAACTGCAGGACAACTGCCGTTTCTACGAGACCGCAACCGACCCGGTCATCAAGGGTATATACTAGAAACTCTTACGATAGATCCAGAGCCGGCTAGGCTTGTCTGATGAGGGTTTTACTGGGGCGGCCGGCTGCAGCAGGGGAGGCGGCAGAGAAGAGGAGGAGGAATCCGATTCCGCCACTGAGTAGACGGTGGCGTTTTTTTTATGTGTATTGTGTTTAAATGTTCGTTGTATAATTTTACTGTTTCCAATACAATGAATATTCGGTCTCAATTACCTCGTTTTCTAATTATTTACATTCCGATAATTTTAATTGATTTAATATAGACGAAAAAAAATAAAATGATAAGTGGATAAAATTTTTGGGGCTACTGGAAGTGTCCACCTTATAGCTGCGGATTAGATTTTTTATGGGCGCGGACAAATAAATTGGAGCCGTGGAAAAAAAAGGGCGGGGCTATTGAGGCGGTCCTTCTAGATTTCTAATTAAAAACTTATACACAACATGGCAAGTTCCTTCTAGATTTCTAATTAAAAACTTATATAAAACGTGTGGAAATTTGGGGTATCATAAAATGATGTAGTAGTAGAAGAAAGATACTACATCTTCCTTCACAATTTACTTACAAGGAGTAATTCGCATTCATTGTGTGTTTGTCTAACTCCCAAGTCACTTGAGTATCTCTATTTTATGATTAAAAAAAACAAAATACTCAAATTTTACTTCTTTTATACTCCCTCCGTCTACAAACAAGAATCCTATTTTTAATTTTAATTTGTCCTTCAATAGTAGTTCCAATTCATTTTTACTATAAATAGTAATGTATCACATTCCAGTGACTCATTTCATTCACTTTTCTTAACATTTTTCAAAATCTGTGCCGATAAGAAATGAGACTTCTAATTGAGGACGGAAGGAGTATTTTTTACATGATAAAAAATATAATATTTAATTTTACTTATTTTATATCCTCTAAACATAATTTTCTTAAAATTTGTATTGGTAAATAAATATCTCAAATAATATAGAATGAAAAGCGTATATGACTAATTCTTTTTGCTAAATTTTAAAAATATAATTATCTATGTATATTTCATTTATTTCTATCATTAAGCCTCGTGACATTGAAAATTTTTATTATATAAATTGTCAAAAAAATTATAAAATTTAATAATTTTGATTTGTCTCATAATTATAAAAATTAGTTAGAAAATCATACTAATATTCAAATTTATTCTAAATTATTTTATAGTAAAATGTTTTTATTGGAGTTGCATATGATATAATAATGAAAAAATTATACGGAATATAAATATCACTGGCAATGAAATACAGTAAAAAATATTGTCGATTAAAAAATGTATTGATACTCTTGGTTGAAAATGTAACATTATATACATGCTCTTATATTATGTGATATTTTTGTCTTGCTGTATTATTTAGCATGCGAAATCTTAAAACTAAGGAGGAAGTAATTTGATCTCAATAAATATACAAAAGCAATACAGAAACACACAAATATTATAGCGTATAAACACATCACTCAAATCATTATTATTATTATTTTCCAATAAAAAAGCAGAATTATTGACCAAAATCACAAAGTTTGCGTAACTTTGGGGACACCTTTCCCACCTACATCCGGATTATACCCTCCAGCTGTCCTCATCTCGCCGCCGCTCACCACGCCTTGATACTGCGGCGGCGCAGCCCCCATCACTCCCCCCTGCGTCGTGGTGTACAACACCTGCCTCCCCGCCCCAACATCATACGCCACCTGCGCGTACCCTGCTTCCGCCACCCCTCTCACCATCCCGAAACCCTCGGAATATCCCGCCGCCTTCTGCTGCTGCGGCGGCGGCGCCGCCATCGAAGCCACCGCCGACTGTGGATGCGGAATCACATTGTACATCTGCTGCTGTTGCTGCTGCTCCGGCGGCATGCGCTGAACGGCGTAATAACCCTGCGGCGGAGCTCCGGCCATCGGCCTCATCATCGGCGCGTGGTACGCACCCGCCGGCGTCTGGATCATGTAAACCGGCTGCTCGGTGCTCGCCGGGAACATTCCGCCGGGGATTTGCCTGTTGTCAGGCCAGTGAGGACCCGGCGGAGGAGCTTTCTCCGGCAATTTGTAGTACTCGGTGGGTGGATAGCCGCCGGAGAGATTATCGTCGCTTTTTCTTCGGTAGACTCCTTGCTGCTGCTCCTCCAGCCTCAGCCGCTGCAGATCCTGAATATGCTTCTGGATCGGATCCATCGCAATCGACCGCTCATCCTGTGCTTGAAGGAACACTGGATCCTCCATCTCCGGAGCTCTCCCCATCATCTGATGCTGAATCGGCTGTTGCGGCGCCATTGCATTCGCTTTCTCAAATCCAAACAGGAAATCGGCGTTACCAGGCGGCGGCTGCGGCTGCGGAGCCGCTGCCGCCACCGTATGCGGCTGCGCAGTGACAATCGGCGCAGAATTCAACGCCTCCACGAACCTCTCCTTCTCCGATTTAACATCATCGGAGCCAAAACTCCTAGTCGACGAGCTCAAGCTCTGATTCAGCGTCGGAAAAATGAAAATCCTCAACCGCGTCGGCTTCGGCGAAATCCGGTACAGCCGCTCGTACTCGAGCATCATGTGCTCCAGATCGTCGTCGTTCGTGACGGAAATCAAAGCGTCGAGATCTTCGCCGGGGAGCTGGTACTTGAACGAGATGCTGTCGCAATCGCAGAGAGCGGTGAGCTTGGGGAGCAGAGAGCCGAATTTGATGCTGCGATCTACGGAGAGGATCTTCGTTTCGCCTCCGATGTACGAGAGCTGGTTATCGTGAGGGCGTGGGTGGATCTTCCCGCCGTAGCTGCACATGAACTTGACCTTGTAATTCGGCGGCGGCTGGTTCCCCTGCGAATCCTCCCACGGCGGCGGATTCTCGAAGTCGATCTCGCCAGAGCGGGGGGAGGAGTCGCCGGACTCCTGGTAGGAAGAGTTGTACGGGTAGTTCTCCATAGGCGCACGTTAGCGTTTGTTAGGAGAGAGGAAGCAAAAATTTAGAGAGAGAGAGGGGGATTTGTGTTTCCGTTTTAAGAGGCCATTTTGTGTGAGAGAAAATGGAGTAGAGGGATTTTATTTAGCTGGATGAGGGGGGTTTTGATAAAGGGGGGGAGTAGTTGCACCATTTGTTTTTGTGCAACCATGGTTTAGTGCTGACGTGGTAGGACAGGTGGTGAGGGTGAGGTGATGGGGATGGGGAAATGGAGAAATTCGTGCGGAAGAATGGTGACATGGGCCCCACTTTAGGGAATTGATAATTGATTAAGAAAAGGATAAGACAGGGGCAAAAAGGGCAGATCTTACTATGACGAGCTTGTGTTCAAATTCCACTGTCGTCGTATAGTTACTTTCATCTCTCAAGTGCAAGGGTGAGATCTTGGGAGATAGATTTCTGGCAGTCAGTGGGTTAAGGCTTCCCCTCAACGGACTACTGTATATCTTAATTTAACCCTCTCACATGATGTCGGAGTGAAGTGTGAGGGCCGCGAAGACGACAAAATCGCCTTTTTTCCTTGCGAAGAAAAGGATAAGAGAGGAGAGGGGAGGACGATTCAGAGCATCTCCAATGCCGGCGTCAAAATCGCGACGCCGATTTTTCGCCGACGCCGGTTCTGACGCCGAACCATTGGAACCGGCGTCGGCGAAATCGGCGTCAAAATCGGCGTGGCCATGCCGATTCGCGCGATGACGCCGGTTCCGACGCTGATCCTCACGGCGCCATTGTGGGTCCCGGATCGGCGTCAAACCGGCGTCAGATTTTATTTTTTTTTTTTCTTTTGAAAACACTATATATACGCGCTTTGAACGTCATTTTCATTCGCACCACTTGTTTTAACGAGTACTCTCTCTACCTTACTTTCTGTTCAAGATCAATAACGAGCAATGGAGAACAACTACGAAGGTACTCCAGTGACTCCCGGGGGATGGTCTCAGACTCCCCCGCCTCCCGGTGTAGGGTCTCAGACGCCCCCGACTCCCGGGGTAGGGTCCCATACTTCCCCGGCTCCTGGGGGAGGTGGTTGGCCTCCGATGACCGGGTACTACAACATGTACCCGTGGCAGCAGATGATGCCGGGGTGGGCACCCGGCATGCAGCCCCCTATGCAGATGATGCAGGGGTGGGCACCCGGGATGCAGCCACCGGCGCAGCAGATGATTCCACCGGCGCAACAGATGATTCCCCCGGCGCAGGGGACGCACGGGGGGGACAACGCCTATCGGCCGACTTTTGATTTTTCCACCGGTTCTTCACACACATCGACCCCAACGGATGCACAGTATACGGAGACCTTCTCCTTAGCGGACTTGGGTTTTGATATGAACGAGGTTCCGGAAACTCTCATTCAAAGCCAGGGAGTAGGGCGGGGTAAGAAGAAGGGCAAGGCCAAGAAGGTCGGCGAGTCGTCGCAGCCGGAGGCCGAAATTCGGGGCCGGAGGAAGTGGACGGAGGCGGAGAACGTTGCGGTTGCCAAAGCGTGGGTGAGTGTCTGCGACGATCCTCTCGTTTCGAACAACCAGAGGATCGTCAACTTGTGGGCCAAGGTAGCCGCAGCCTACAGGGCATTTTGCCCTGAAGGGAGACCGTGCACCGGGGAGGAGGTCCGGAAGTGCTGGGACCGAATCAGGTCTGGCCTCTCTCGATTTTCGGGTTTGTACGCCAACGCCCTCCGCATGCAGACCAGTGGCCAAACAGAGGAAGACTGCAGGAGGATTGCGGAGAGAGCCTATCCCGATCCGCAGAAGAAGTACCATGAGTTCACCTACTGGAACTGTTACGTTGTGCTCAACGAGTAGGAGAAATTCCGGGCAGGCGTCGACGCTGGCTGGCCGAAGAGGCAGAAACTGAACTATACCGGAGATTATAGCGGCAGCAGCGGTGGTTCGACAGACCTCCCCGAGACGGCCCAGGAGGTCCCGACTCCTCGTTCGTTCAGTCGCCGACCTCGCCCGGTTGGCCAAAGGCGGGCGCAACAGGTTGCGAGGGGGGGCACCCCGAGTTCCCAGGGGGTCCATTCGACATCCCCCCTCGGCAGGTCTACCGAGGAGCTTAAATTCTTCGCGCGCCAACAAACGCGCGCTCAAATGGTGAAGACCTTAGCCGACTTCCAAGCGGCGGTGGACCCCGAGATGAAGGATTTTCTTCGTGTATTGCTCCAGAGCCAGCGTGAAGAATTGGAGGCGATGAGGAGGGACATCGGCGGGAATAGCCGCGGCGTAGGTGGCGACGGAGGCGGCGGCGACGACGGTGAAGAAGCGCTGGGCGACGACGGAGATGAGGACGGCGGCGAGGAGTGATTTTGTTTTACTTTTTTAAATTAATGTACTTTTTAATTTTTGTACTTTTTTTTAAATTATTGTACTTTTTTTTTAAAATTAATGTACTTTTTAAGTTTTAATATTATTATTCGAATTTTCCGTATTTGTCTCGTAAATTAAATTTCGTATGTTGATACAAGTGTAAATTAAATTATATAATTATTATTAGTGATGTGGATAGGTAGTGTGAAGGCTATGTGAGAGCTATTTGATGTCCAGTTGATGTGGCAAGCTGATGTGGCAGGAGAATTGTAGTGCTGATGACGTGGCAGTGGGAAGGCTATGTGAGGGCTATTTGACGTCCAGTCTTACTGGAGATTCTCTCAATGATTCACAATGTTGACGGATTGAATAAGGCAATTTTCATTTAATATCTCCGCCCGTCTCATTAAAGATGACTCACTTTCCTTTTTGATTTGTTCCAACTCAAATAACTCATTACTTAAAATGAAAACACATTTATCTCTACTTTATTTTCACTCTCTTACTTTACTCCCTCCACTTAATACATAAAATAAAACTAAATAAAATACCAAGCCACCCAAGGATGGAGTCATCTTAGTTAGAATGGAGGGATACTAACTCTACTAAAATAAATTTTAGGGATATTGACACCTAATATCATAGAACTTTAAAAAAGTTGGATTTTTCTTACGAGCTTTGAAATTGACAAATAATATCACGAACTTTACCCCGAGTTTATTATTTCCCACCAAAGCGGTACGGTAACGATATCAAAATTTTGGTATACCGACTTTTCGGTATACCGCAATTGCAGTATACCGACAAAAGCGGTACGATAAAGGTATGATTTTTGGTCATACCGCACGGTACGGTACGGTATGCGGTATGACCATTTCGACGCGGTACACCGTACCGTTCCAACCCTATATATAGTAAGTACTAAACAGAAACCAAATTTTTTCAAAAACCACATTTCTAATATGTTAATTATTATACTATTTCTAAACTTGATAGAATCTAATAAGTAAATCAATAATAGTAGCAAATTAACTGCATAGGTTTGTTGAAGTAAGACTTACTAGAATTGCTTTATTATCCTCACTTCTAAGTTACTACTCATTGGTTTGTTGAAGTAAGACCTAATAGAGTTGCTTTATTATCTACACTACTAAGTTACTGCTTCATCCATCTGTAGTAGAGACATTCATTCTGATCATAAAAAATTTAAGAAAATTATATTAAATGAGTTAAATGAAATAGAGATCAAAGATGAATAGTGTGGTGTTTCAACTTAGACACTACGGCATACTAATATATACAACTCGCACCTCTTAATGTATACACTCACACACACACCTTTCCACTATTTAAGAATGCATCTCTTTGCGCAAGCCTCTGAATTTTTGCTATGGATATGTGCATCTTCACATATTTTAAAATGAGCAAGTCATTTAATTTGTCACGATATCTCAATTTTAGGCATCACTTTGATAAATTAACTAACCATTTTCACTTTCAAATTTTCTAAATATTATCTGCTAGTGCAATTCAGGGATTTGATTTAGTTTGGTTTGTTTGCCTTCGCATAACTTCTTTTGGTTATTTTTTTCTATTTGTGGCTATAACAATTTTTAATTCCCAAAAATACCACTTACCCTAGCTCTCTCACCGCAGTATCCTTAAATTAGTGAATCATTTCCTTCGAGTATGAAGGATATCTTGATCTTAATTTTCGCTTTGATTTGAATTTTCTAGTCGTTGTCGACGGGCATGACATAAGTCAGTGTATAAATTCCAAGAAACTACCAACTATCGTAGTTTAGGGCTATGGTTTAGTTATTGTTTGCTATCATGATTTTGTTTTTCTTTTTTGTGTGGTTATCAGATCATTCTTTGATTATCTTATTTCGGGAGATTGTATAATCTGCCGTGTGAGTGGTGTTTGAATAGGCTATGAACCACGAGATCACATTTAAAGAGATTGTGCTATTAGAAATGGGTTATCCATACTTATATAGACAAGCTAGAATCATCACCAAGTCGATGTGAGACAAGATTTAAGAGTTTTAACACGCCCCCTCATGTATGGGCCGGAAAGACACATCTGACTTCCATCACGTGGGTATGCAAGAGAAGAGATAAAGAGATTTAAGAGTTTTAACATGCCCCCTCACGTGTGGGCCGGAAAGACACATCTGACTTCCATCACGTGGGTAGGCAAGAGAAGAGGTAAAGAGATAAATCCATCATCGACTTGGGCTCGCTCTGATACCATATTAGAAATGAGCCACCCACCCCTTAAAAGGCCATATAAGGGTGATGGTTATCCATATTTATATAGACAAGCTAGGATCGTCACCAAGTCGATGTGGGACAAGATTTAAGAGTTTTAACATGTGCTACATGATATTATTGTACCCCCTCCGTCCCAGCCTAAGTAAGACGAATTCCTTTTTGGTATGTCCCAATCTAAGTGAGATGTTTCCTTTTTTGGCAACAATAAACTCACTCCTCTCTCCTACTTTATCCTCTTTCTTACTTTATTCTTTCTTTCTCTTTCTTACTTTATCCTCTCTTTCTTTTTTCTCTCTTTCTCTTTCTAAATTTACTTTCTCTCTTACTTTACTTTTAATAATTTTATTCACTAAACACCACTATCTAAATTTATGTGCCAAAATAAAAACGTCTCGCTTAGGCCGGGATAGAGGGAGTATGTTTTTGCTAGTTTTTCTCTTTTGTTACCTTCAATATTACTTGTGTTAATTTTGTGACGTTTGAATGCCACTAATATTCTTGATGATCAACTTCGCTTACCAATTCTATTTAATTTGATCATTTTACCTTCATCAAACAATCGCATATTTACATGTCAATGGTAATCCTTTCTTATCCAAAATTGCACTAGTTCACTGCATTGATAAAGGTATTTTTGAGTGGTCAAAATTGTTGTTCTCACAATTATTGTCCTTTTTTTTTTTTACCACAAGTGTACCAAACCCGCCTTTGGCAGAATCCGACTAATCCTGCCTGACCGGGTTTGCAAATTAAAGCCTAAAGTCTCCCAGCGGGTGACGGGGTTTGAACCCGTGACCTCAAGATCACCACAGCTCCGCACTGCCAACTGCGCTGCGACCCGTTGGTACAATTATTGTCCTTTAATGTTAACGGTGTTTATCAGTTTATCTCATATCAATGCAACCTTATCATATAATGAGAAAATTGTCTTTAAACTTCTCTAGTCTAAGTGTACCAATTTTATACATATAGGTGGTATTCAGTTTCCTAGATAAAATAGTATTAAAATATAATTTAGGATTACGTTGTAAGATTATTTTAGTTATAGGGGTTGGCTATGACTAGTTATCTTATGATTATCCATCTATGATTGAGTTGTGAGATTGAATCTCATGAACCAAACATAATATATGTATTTAATCCGTAATATAATCTTGCAAACCAAAAACACCACGTATTATACTAATCATGTAAGATGACTATTATGCTATATTCACAGCACATAACGCGATTTTCTAGAAATATTTCTCTTAGCAAAATTAATTTATATGGAGTGGTACATTTTTGTTTTACCATGGCCACTTGCATTGTCCAGTAAATTATTTGTTGTTGCCTATTCAAACTGGCTATAATTAATAATAGGTTAGGTTGAGTCTTGTTGTCCTACTTTAAAACTGAGTCAGCTCTACGTGTGTACTCCCACATGCCACGTAGGATTATAATTGTCAAAATTGTAGATGAGTGTTGTAATAGAGTCACCATATATACATATATATGGTTCAATTTGTGTGAGTGACAATCAAAGTAAAGCAGTATTGTCTTGTTAGAGATATTGTGTGAGGCATGGGCTCATTTCATATGGTCTTACATACTCCCTCCTGTTATCTCTCGTACTGATATAAGTATTATATTTTCTCTTTATACTTAACTCACAAAACAAAACCTCCCTAAAATCTCGTGTCGTCCACAAGTGTGACATTTTTTATGGGACGGAGGGAGTACTATAATATTCTTGTCAAATTTATGTTTAGAGGTAAGTTGTACATTATAATATTTACATATTGTACATAAATAAATATAGATTCAACACATATTTTAAGAAATACGAAGAAATATGCATGATTAAAAAAATTGGTGAAATATTAATCTTAATTTTATATTAGTTACATCCCTACCTATATACTTACAATATATTACAATATAATGTGAATGGAATTAGTAAGTAATAGATGATTTTATTTATTAAAAATAGTATAGCTAAAATAAAATATTTAATGATATGTATATCCTAAAATGGTAATATTAATGAGAGATGTGACTTGTGAGTATCTTTTATTTCAAACCTAGTAATTAATAAATTGCACTAGCTTGTAAGTTATTACAACAATAAAGAGAAAA
The DNA here is from genome assembly GCF_004379255.2 of Salvia splendens. Taxonomy (NCBI): domain Eukaryota; kingdom Viridiplantae; phylum Streptophyta; class Magnoliopsida; order Lamiales; family Lamiaceae; genus Salvia; species Salvia splendens. Next base: position 31,701,660 of record NC_056043.1, on the reverse strand, counting down.
AGATAGGGTAAACGACTAACCACTATTTTTGGCTTAATTATTTCTACTTCACTTTCTGTCGTAAGAGTGCTCAAAACTCAATAGCCAATTTGCCATTAAATATATTAAATCTAATAGCGAGAAATGCATGTTATTGCATTTATTGGAAGAAAATTGCACAAATTGGTTGATCGAGTCATTTGGTAGACTTAAAAATGAGTGATTGTCAAAACATAGTATTATTTCAAATTTCGACAGCCAATTTTTTTCCATGCAACTTGGTAGAAAACAACCATATATGTCTCCTCACGAAATTAGAGAGAATGTTACATAAATCTTTATTTATTAAATTATTTGTTGTTAATTTAAAAACACAATTTATATCTATTTATTGCTTTAATTTACACGGCCTCTCTAGTTACTCATAAAAAGATTCCAATATATATTTGGCAGTTAGATATTGATAAAATAAAATATTGGGATTTTTTTCTTTTCATGTGTTCTTTGGGAATTCATTATAGAATCAGCAAAATTTTAATCTTATTTGAATTCTTTTCCAAATATTTTATAAATTTTAATTAGTGGGTCTTCCAAGTTCCAACTATGATATTACGAATCTATCATACAAAAAATGGACTTCATAGAAACCATTTTTGTCTTCATTGGAACGCACAAATATAATTTTCGATGAACAATAATGCAATATTTTTGCATTTCTGTGTAAATAGCTAGGTTGCAAATTAGCATATACTATAAAATAAATAAATTATAGTTGGAAAATTAGATGTGACGAGCTCAAATTTATAAAGATTTCACTATTGTGTTTTTCACCCAAGTGAGGAGAGACATAAAGATAAATGAATGAGTGATGCTAAATGGTCATATTATGGCCAGTCATAATCTTAAAATATTATTAAACTTTTGTGCAATTAATGCTTAATAGTTGAAATTTATGCACCTAGAGAGTAACAATTTTTTAAAGACTAATCTATCCTCAAATATTAAACACTTATGTAGTAGAATATGGAGTATTTACATAAAAAATGAGATTTGGTGTATGATTGGAGATGGTCTAGGGTAAAAAACCATGATAAACATAAGTTATAATTTTATAAGCTCAAAAACCATAAGTATCTAAATTGATATATGAACAAATTTTAAAATATTTTGAATATAAATAATATGATTAATAATTTCATAAGTGTGAGACATTTTATTTATAAATATTATTAGGTGTGATACAATAAACTTCTACTACAAAATTGAAAGGAAGTCTTAGTATTACTATAAACAACTTCTCAATTTAAGTACTATTCACTCCATTGTACTATAGTTTTTATATTGATTAGTTATACACACGTAACACCTGTATAAAAAATATAATTAATATAGTATCTTACTCAATGCAGATATTATAATATACATATTTAAAATAATTGATAATACTGAAATATAATATTATAACTTAATTTATAAGTTCTTTGTTTTTAAACGGTAGGATGAAAGTGTCTAAATATACATCAATTAGAGCATCTCCAATGGCGGACGTCCGGTCGGACATCCGGTCGGACGTCGCGACGGGCGACCGGGACGTCCGCTATTGTGGCGTTTAGGGTCGGATACGGACGTCCCGTGAGGACGTCGGGTGTCCTCGGACGTCCCGGCGACGGGCGGGCGGACGTCCGCCATTGTGGCGTCCAGTCGGACGTCCGGTCGGACGTCCCGTTTTTTAAATTTTTTTTTTAAAACTCTATATATACGGCTCGTTGAATTTTATTTCATTCGCACCACTTGTGTTAACAAGTTTCTCTCTCTACATCTCTAATTTCAAGTATATCTAGAATGTCTAGTGAAAGTGATAGCGAGAATGAGTTGGAGGTCGCTGTTGAAGGTGCGATAGAGAGGCTGCTACAACAGAGGTTGCAGCGGCGGCAGCAGGCGGCGGTACCTCGGCCGATCCATCGTCGAACTCAAGTACCCCGTGACCACATTGCTGCACATATTCGGTTGTATGCGGACTACTTCGCTCCGCAACCGCGTTTTGGGGAAGCCTTATTCCGGCGACGCTTTAGGATGCATCGTCCGCTGTTTCTGCACATCGTGGGTGCTTTAGAGAGAAGATACCTGTATTTTAGGATCAGAGAGGATGCAGCTGGCAAACCCGGACTCACGCCCTTGCAGAAGTGCACTGTCGCAATCAGACAACTAGCCTATGGAGGCGCGGCCGACATGTTCGACGAGTACCTCCACATTGGCGAGACGACAGCCGTCGAGTGTCTGCAGAATTTTTGCGCGGGCGTGAGAGCGATATTCGGGGAGCGGTATCTTCGGAGTCCGAGCCCCGAAGACTGCCAGATGCTGATAGATATGCATGGGTCGGTGCACGGGTTCCCTGGGATGTTGGGCAGCGTAGATTGTATGCATTGGGAGTGGAAGAACTGCCCCGCCGCCTGGAAGGGGATGTACACTACCGGCTTCAAAGCCAAGCATCCCACGATGATCCTTGAAGCTGTAGCTGACTACCGGCTGTGGATATGGCATGCTTATTTTGGAGTCGCCGGGTCCAACAACGACATCAACGTTCTCCAGTCGTCGCCCCTGTTCAACGCTCAGTGCAATGGCGTTGGTCCCGCCATCAGTTTCGTCGCCAACGGCAACCAGCATAATATGGGGTACTATTTGGCGGATGGAATATACCCAAACTGGCCCGTCTTTGTGAAGTCAATCAAGCATCCGCTCGGACAAAAGAAGACATACTTTGCGAGCCGTCAGGAAGCAGCGCGCAAGGATGTGGAGCGGGCATTTGGTGTGCTCCAGAGTCGGTGGGCGGTTGTGAAGGGTCCTGCACGGCAGTGGTATATTCCCAACATCGGCGATATCATGTACGCATGTATCGTAATGCACAACATGATTGTCGAAAATGAAGCTGCGGAACTGACTCAGTGGACCAATGAAGATGATACGGGTGCAGGTCCAAGTCACGGCGTGGCCACCGCGAATGTGAATATGGGGGTACCTCATGGAGAGGTCGCGCGGCTGCGTGCATTTGCCGACATGCGGCAAACAGATGCCCATGTTCGACTTCAGCAGGATATCATCGAAGAGGTTTGGACTCGGAGGGGTTGACGTGATAATGTATGAAGTTTTTTTTATTAGTATGTAATTTTTTTTTTCGAATCATGTATGTTTTTTCCGATGAAGTTGTTAATTTTTCCCGTTCGTATTCTCGGTCAAATTTTATTTCCGTAAATGTAAATTGTTTTATTTGTGAATATATGATTTTTTTTATTGCGGGATGTCCTAGTGGGAAGGGCGGACATAGGAGGGGATGTCCTAGTGACGTGGCAGTGGGATGGGAAGTCCTAGTGACGTGGCAGGAGGTGTTTTTGGGATGTCCTAGTGGATGTCCTAGTGGGATGTCCGCCCACTGGAGATGCTCTTAGGCTAAACTAAAGATTAAGTTAAAATTAATTTTTATGCCTCCAACTCCACTTCCCAGACGCCATTTCCCATAATCAGTTAGATAATTTAATAGTATATTAATTTTATTGAGAAAAGGGTTATTTTGTAAAAGCACACAAGACATTAAATAGAGTTATTAATTTATTATTTATTTCTTATGTATATTGACCATTATATCCTATTATGACCATTAATTATGATATCCAAGCACGAGTGAAGTGCATAAATCTAGCAAGATTAGTTGGCATAATTGTATTCAAAACGGTGGGCGCTCATATTAATTACTCCTAATTAAGTAGGAGTAATTAATTAATTAATTAATATATTAATTGCAGATTATGGGAAACTGTAAGGAATCTTCGTTAATACGAAGGAAATGGTTTAGTATTAAAACTGTTAATTAACTGTAATTATCATAAGACAGCCGGATTCCTTGCTTTGAAATATTCCCAACTCTAAAATAATTATTTCTAATGTCATGAATGTCAAGACTCAATTAACAAACGTTTGACTGCTTTAATCAAGGCATGCAAAACGGTGTGATTTTATGTTCAAAATTTGAGTTTCATTTATCATACATGAAAGAAATCAAGTCATCAAATGTAGAATTGGGATAGATAGGTGATATATCAATGTTACGAATCATTGTATTGATTATAATATTTGTCATTTTTTGTATTTCAAGTTATGGTATTCTTTTCGATATTATTTTATAGGTTTTCAAAATATATTTGTAAGAAAACCATGTGCATTCAACCTGTGTGTTAGTTGGCATAATTAACAACAACCCACTAATTAAATAAAAGTATGAAAATTCACTTTTGCAGCAATTAAAGTATGTAGCATCGTTTTTATCTAATAATTTATCTTGTTATTATAAAGTTGAACTGAAGTTAAATATACAAACTCATTGAATATTAGTTTTGTATACAATATAATTACAGTTACCAGTTTAAGATTCATGCGATTTTGTAGTGAGACAACAACGTATTTATGTATACAATTACGAATTATTTATTTTATACTATCAAATTTTGCATCCCTAGTTTTAAATAAAAAAAAACCCTCATTAATTACCTATGACCCATTATCCAATATTTCTAATTCATAATCTATTTAATTTGTTCACACTTAACATTATATTATCCAATATACTCTACATAACATACTCTACAACGTCTTTTATTCACACTTCAACGATTCATAGCTCATTTATCCACACTTTTATAATACATTCAAAAGAGAGGAAGAGAGACTAGGAAAATAAAACGAGAGTCAGTAGGCGGCGACTGCTCTATTAAAAATGAGTCACTCATCCCTTAAAAGGCCTTATAAGGGAGAAGATTATCCATATTTATAGATGAGCTAGCACCAAGTCGATGTGGAACAAGATTTAATAGTTTTAACACGAAATGAAGTTATGCAATTATATGTGATGCAAGTTAAGCAGCTCATGTCATAGCACAAACCCATGTTTGTAGAAATAAATATTGAGTGCAAATGTAGAGTTATTCCCATCTGAAATTTTTTCATTAATGCATTGACTTGACTTCCCTATAGCATGAGTGGTCCAAAGTGAAATGAAGAATCAAAATGCTACTTGAAAAGAAATATCTCATCTAAAGATTAAATTCGCTAAAATGAAATTAGTAAAGATATTTTAGAGATTAAACAAATAAATAGGAATGTCCATTCTGTAGTATCTGAAACTGAAGACTATTTATTTAACATGGAGTAGAGATCCTATTGTTAAATAGAGTAAAAAAGATGAAGATGCCTTGAGACTTCATCCATGTTACCATAATTACTTTAAATTTTCATGAAATAATTATTGTAAATTATAACTAATTTGAAGTTGATTTCTTGAAAAGACATAAAATACTAGTAGTTCATTTTGCAGAGATCTTTTGACATAATGTCATATCTCTCTCCACCCAGTTTTTGGTATAATATGTTGTTTGCTTTTTGTATGTGAATGAATAGCCATTAGCTGCAAAGATGCTACTATTATTATAATGATCAATTATCAATTTATCATCATTAAACTTTGTCTTTCTCTACAAGATCATTACTAGCCGCAACTCAAATTTGTCACAAAGCAAAAGATTAATAATGGCTATATCCGAAAATCCCAGTCTAAAAATTCAATTCTTTGCCACTTTACCACTAAGCCATCGACATACTTCTATTCTTTGTTTCTATGGTTAGAGCATCTCCAATGGCGGACGTCCGACCGGTTAGAGCATCTCCAATGGCGGACGTCCGGTCGGACGTCCGCGACGGGCGACCGGGACGTCCGCCATTGTGGCGTCGAAGGTCGGATACGGACGTCCCGTGAGGACGTCGGGTGTCCTCGGACGTGCGGGCGACGGACGGGCGGACGTCAACCATTGTGGAGTGGGCCGGACGTTCGGTAATTAATTTTTTTTTTTAAACTCTAGTGGGAAGGGCGATGGGAAGGGCGGATTGTGCAAGGGATGTCCTAGTAACGTGGCAGTGGGATGGGAAGTCCTAGTGACGTGGCAGGAGGTGTTTTTGGGATGTCCTAGTGGATGTCCGAGTGGGACATCCGCCCACTGGAGATGCTCTTAAGGAAGTAAGCATAAGGTTTGAATCTATGCAAAACTCACTCTTAATACAAAAACGCAGAACCAAGAACCAAGCATACGTAGGTCATTTTTAGATCATTGTTAGCGGAGTATATTTTTAGGTTATTATAGTAAAGATGACCTAAAATGATCTTAACATGACCTTCAACCCGAATTTTATAATATGACCTAAAACTGCTTAATAATGACCCTTCGTGTTTTTGGTGCATTATTAACCATTAGATCGACAAATCTCAAGGTCTGGATTTTGTATGGAGATGTATTTAAGCATTTTTGTATTGATCATTTTCCAGTAAGCATAAATCTAAAACACAATGCTTATAATCAAACATTGATTCAACCACAAATTCACCACACATGGTGGGAAAGACTAATAGATGGGATGATGAAGAAACTCAGTAATGTCTGCACAAAGAAGATAATTAGGTAGAGAGGCACCATATTTCTGAAGAGATGTGTCGATTCTCGGGATCGCCACTTACTGGAAGCAACGCGTGCTTAAATTGCTCTCGCCTCATCCATCGCTTAGACTTTCTTTATTGATGCAACGAGTTTGGTCACTCTTTCCCTTCCTTCTTCGCATCAGCAGCAGCATCACTCGGAGAATCCAGCCCCGAGGGGATCTTTCCGGGATAGTTAGTTGATGAACAGTCTGACCCAACCATGCTACCAAATGTACCAATTATTTCAGTTATTCATAACTACATGGAACGAATGCGGATAACATTCATAATCAGAGGGACTTTACCCTCTGTCAAGGATGACCATGGAACGAAGCTCGCAGTTGGCAAAACTACATACGATAGGGACATTCAAAGATTCAGCATAAATCCGATTGCATACTAAGTTATACTACTTGGAAGGCAGAAATCATTGGGTTCGATGCATTGCAAAATACGTAGGTGAAGTCAAGTAAATTTCAATAGGGATTCAAAAGATGCGGATGTCACTTACTGACTAGAAATTTCTTTCTTTACAAGAGGGTGGCAGTCATTGCCAAAGGCAGCTAGTGTGTGGAACAAGAACCCGCTGTGTGTAACTATTGCTATCTCCTTCTCTTTCCGTGTGAACAACCTGCGTAAATAAATATGTGCAAGAAGAATACGATAAACAAAGACAGAGATGAGAAGCAATTCCCACCACTTAAAACGTCGCCAGACAACTCAAGTGGGGGAAACCAAGTGAAACACGACATATTTGGAGAGTGAAGATTAGAAAGCAGAGAATAAAGGCACCAGCAAACACGTTGATGTGTGATAAGTATGGGTGGATGTCAGCATTGACTCTAGTAAACGTAGCTATATCAAAGCGAGTCTCGGGTGCAGAAGGTCTAGGGTAGCTCACTACTCTTGCAAGATGACATATTTGTTTATAAACAGTTGGATAAAACAAGGCATGCAAAAGTACTTCGAAAACTTAATGACACTTGCTCTAAAATATAAAGCAACATTGGCACTATCTGCAAGAGTCACTTATTCCTTTTTATTTAATATCGTACTTGCTGAGCAGTTTGGATTAGATTACCAATAATCGAGGATCAAGTCATTTTTAACGATGCTAAAAGATAATGATCTTTTACCTGTAAGAGTAAATGTTTCACGGTGTCGATTAAATGGAAAGAAAAGACTGAAACTTGATAACGATATTATTTACCCTTGATAAAGGTTCGATGATATGATTTTAATGTAGAAATAGTTACCAGTTCATGAAGTTCATTCCCCTAGCTGCAACCTCATCCTTGGTCTCTCTGACATCAGCCTTCCATAATACATCATCATCACTCTCTATCTGAATGAAAATCGAGATATTTATTAGGATGTTTTCGCACGCCTAAATCATTTGAAGTAAGGGTAACCACCTCAGGTATGTTCTTTTGCACCAAAAGAGTAGTATATCTTTTTAGTTAAACGACTTACCAGTGAAAAATCAACAGCTGGGAAAAGGCATCGATATTCGCTAATGCTTCTCCTCTTATCACAAGGATGAACTCCCTGCAACCAAAATTGTCTTATGATCATTTGAAATTACGATAGTTGAGCATTACAGCAATTTCATCGTTATTCTCTAGGTCCCTTGCCAAGATCATCATATATAGAACCAGCTTGAAGCAAACATGTTGTATCAGTGAACGTACCAGATGTTCTCGACAGAGTTCAACTGCAACAATCGGTGGGCAATCAAGGCTCGAAATTGCAGGATGGTCACTATTTCCAGCATTTTCCACCATTAGTGGTACAATATCCATCTTGTCAGAATATGCCTCGCCACCAAATACCCCGACAGCAGTTTGCATGGTCCTATAATTCGAATCATCATGTAAGGTCAAATCTATGAAAGATATGTGGATACAAAGGATTATTGATTCCACATTGTTCATATGCGGATATAGTAGTGGTATATAGAATATAAGGTTTTTTCCGAGTTCAATTGCTCCATTCTCCAAAATTTACTAATGTAAGCATCGCGATGCTTGAGGCCAGGCAGTGTTGAAAAAAAGTCCATTTTTCAAGGCAAGTTAACAAGATACAGCCTAAAGAAAATCTAGGTGCAAGAAGGAATTCTCGACAATGATACACATATTGTGTATAGACTGACAACGGAGGACATGGTGTTTGTTACTCTTCTCCAGGAAATACATTCAACATCACATGACACAATGTTTGATGACTCATACCGAAGTATCTATCGTACAATTATGCAGATAATCATTTAAGATGCTTGGGAATTGTTTGCACCTTAAATACTACCTTAGCAATGGAGACGTAATGACCAAATCAATGCTCTTTATGAGGCCACTCGAATGCACATGTTTACGCAGGTTGTCAACCTGATAGCAGAGGTCGAGGTCAGCCACTACACCTTCACGAGTTTTAGAAGCAAAGACTAGGAAAAATGTAAGTGATTAAGCCGATGGCGGCTTTCCTACCTGCTGCCAGCCCAATTGAGTTAGGTGCGCATCAAAATATTCCGGAGACATGAAAGCTTTGTAGTTCTTGTCTCCATCTACATTGTGGATTCCCTGAGCATGCCTCACCTAAACATATGGATTAATGAGACCACAAGGCCTTTGAAAATTTGCCAAAATCTAAGATAGAAGACAACCTTGAAGTATCAAAATAGAGATACCAACCAGGTGGATGGTTTTGCTGCGGTGCAGTGGGAACAAACTCGGGCAAACGCCATTATCCATATCTGAAAAGAACAAACAAGGAAACAACTTACTAATACTACATAAGCAGAAATCCATGTAAATAGCATATGGAGATGCATTAAGGTGTACATTATTTCAGATGCTATCCACAGAATATGCTCCGGGAATTCGAATATAACACAAAGGCTACACACATTTCTCAAAAGGCCTACATTCAATAACACTGATATAGCAAGAATGATACCAATATACCATCTTTATCAGTTGATTTATCAGGAAACCATCCCTATTTGATCATCATATTCGAGTCTAATAATTTGACAATATACGGTTGAAAATGGACAGAAATCAAGCAATCTAAAACTATTCGGATATACCAAAGACTACAAGCAGGTTTTATACTATCCAAATGTGAAAAACAATCTACTGAAAATGCTTTAAAATCCACACACGAATCCAGCAAGAACAATCAAGATTATACTTTGACAACGAAGCACAAAAGAATGAAGAAAGGAAAAAAAAAGACATAAAGCAGCTAATATTTGACTGAAATCGAAAACCCCACGAGAGTAAACAGCCAGCTACACAAAGATACTTCATCAAGACTCAAACTTTCACTTGATTTTGGCGTCCCATTATAGAAATTGTTAATCAAGAGTTGGTAAACTCACTGAGTAGTGAAGAGGAGCAGCGCAAGTGTTGTGAAGCTCCCCCTTGGATTGGTGAAGACGGAGAAAATGGGAATCCGGAATGAGAGAAGAAGAAAGAGATGTGGGATTTAAAGTAGTGGTGGCGAACATGTGATCGATGCAAGATTAATGAACGATGGAAATGGGATTAGGCATTTTGTTTTGTCTTGATTCTTCAAGCAAGAAATTATTAATTAATTGAGGAATAATAGAGAGCACAGCTCAGCTCCACTCCACAATCAACATATCTCTTTCTATTATACTAACTAATCCCAGTTTACTGTTTTTGAATAAAGGAATTGAAAATTGATACTCCTTAATTTAAACTTTTTTTTATTGTTTCAAATGGTTTGCTGACAATGGTTTTTGTTTATCTTACTCATTTTTATTCTCTAGAATTTTATTTCTACCTGTATATTTGTATTCCAATTTCTTTCTTTTCCAAATTCTATTTTCAACGCAATATTATTTTAATTAAAATTGATTTACTTTAATCTTAAAATATTATAAATAAAAACAGCCATAATATTTGAAAAATCTATAAGATGTAGTACTGAATCCAATGTTTTAAAAACCGGACCGGACCGGCCGGTTTGACCGGTCGGACCGCGAATCGGTAGGTAGTCTGGTCCGGTTCACTCCTTTAAACCACCACTGCATTGAACCGTTGTGAATCGGCCGGTCGGACCAGTTGGACTGTGAACCGGAAACCGATTTTCTAATTTTTTTTTTCAAAATTTTTAAAATTTGTTGTTGATAGAGATTGAACTCATGACCTCTCTTCTAGTTAAGAAGATCTCTACCACTCCACCACATGGGCTCATTGAACAATTTGAACATTAAATATTTTTATACATTAACCATTAATTTTATCTACAAAAACTAATAATTCATTTTAATTTTATTATTCTTTAATATAATTGTTAATTATAATATATATAATTATCATCCTTTATATTTTAATGATGCTCTACTTACCACCTATATTATTATTAGTACCATATAAGATTCATTATTTACTATAAATAAATTTTTTATATTACATACTTAATTTATATACCCTAGCTATTGACATTAATGAATAATCTTATCTAAACTAATTAATAAGTACTTAATTCGTATTTAATTATATATTATTTTATGAAATAAATTTTCTTAAATTAATATAAACATTATCTATTTTAATGCATGAAATATTAAATTTTTTATCTAGACTAACTAATACTATTAAATATATATATCGAATATATTTACTAAATTTTAATATTATTTATATTTATACATCACTAATTATCTATAAGGTTTAATATTTTGTGATATATTATTAATTGTAAATCATTTACTAAATTTAATATATTTTTATATATATTAGCAATAGTAAAACGGTTCGACCGGTGGTTCGACCGGTTGAACCGTGAACCAGTAATGTCGACGGTCCGATTTTTAAAACATTGACGGAATCTGAATGCAACCATTTTCACTTTCTACTTCTCTAATTTAATTAACTGAATTTTGAAAATTTTAAAGTAATGTCAATAATATTATGCCCTGTAAAACAAAATTAGTGATAACTACTCAGCTAATTATCTTCTTCACTGTAATCTCAAATTCTCACTCAATTTCAAGTAGTCTTCTTTCAATGGAATGAGAGAAGCCCAAAAATGCCAATGGCATCAAAACTCTCCCCCAAACTCATCATCTGCTTAATCCTCCCTTTCTGCTTCCTCATCCTCTTCCACTCCTCCTTCCCCCTCTTACTCCCCCAATCCAAAACCCCCATCTCCCCCCTCACATCATGCAATCTCTCCGACGGCCGCTGGATTCTCGACCCCACACGCAAACCCACCTACGATTCAGCCTGCCCTTTCCACCGAAACGCGTGGAATTGCCTCAAAAACCAGCGCGCCAATTTCAATTCATGGAAATGGCCGCCCCACGCCAGCGATCTGGACCGGGTCGACCCGGTTAGGTTCCTCAATTTGATGAGGGACAGGAGTATTGGGCTTATTGGGACTCTTTGAATGGGAACTTTTTGGTGGCGTTTCTGTTGTGTGTGTTGAGATTGGGGGATGCTGGCGCGAGGAAGTGGAAGAGGATAGGGGCGTGGAGAGGGGCTTATTTCCCCAAATTCAATGTGACTGTGGCGTATCATCGTGCGGTTTTGCTGGCTAGATATGAGTATGCATTCTTCCTTTGAGGTGTTTGGATGTGTTTTTATGCTTAATTGGTGTAGTGATTTTGTGTGATTAGGGTTTGTGATTTGGGGATTGTGATGTTATGCATTGTTGGATTTGGTAATGATAGATTTCAATGCATAATTGAGGTAGCTGGGATATGGAAACTGAGTTTATGTTTGATGGTTATTCGTTTGGAGCTCGATGCAGCTGATCGGGTCGCTTACTGTTTTTCATGAGATTTATGTTCACAGCTTAGTAGAGTTGTTAATAAGTTTTATATGTGCAAGTAGAGAAATGAAAGGTTGTATCTCATCTAAAGCAAATCAGTAAAATCTTCTCTTGGAACATAATGATTAGAGAGTAGGAAATCGTGATAACGGATATATCTCTCTTTAGTGTTTCACCCGGCTATTTAGTGCATAAAAAGCAGATCATTATATTAAGAGGATTTTTGTATAAAGTTCATTTGTGTACAAATGAATGCTACAAAATTTTGTATTTCTAAGGTGTTAGTGTTCATTGTTGCATTGGAGCGATGATTGGTGCATAAATAAAAAAATCTTTGCAAGTTTGAGAAGCTATCTTGGAGTCCCCAACACACGCAAACACTAGACTGTATGAAACTAAGAGAGAAAGAAACTGAGTACGAGTAGCTATTGTTTTTCTTCAGCGGATTGATTTTCACATCAATATACTTTTGATAGGAATATCTTTAGGAGCATTTCTATTTTCTAGTACCTAATCCTTTCTTTTCCTTGGATATTTCCACCACCCCCAGACAAATTTTATGAAGAGCCGCAACTTTACAGAATTTCTAATTGATGGGGTATTATTACAGGCAATCGTGATTATTTGAATGTAAATCAATAGAATCTGTAACTTTTGAGTGGAACTAAATGTAGAATTAGAAACCCCTCATCTATCTTGGACTCGGTAGGCTGATGCCTCTGTGGTTAATGTTTCACCTTGGTATTGGCCGAGCATTCCACTAGGATTTTTCAGGTTGCACATTTGCTGCAACTTTCATACACCCACCCAAAAGCATATATTGGCTATATTTTTTTTGCTGGTATTGCAGCTCTTTCATATATTCACCTCTTCCTGTCTGAGCACTGTGTGTGGCCTGTGTTGGACGTTAACTGATGAAATTAGACCCTCTTACATTTTTTACTTTGAATGCCCGATTTATGTAGCATGTGTATCTTTTTATTGGATAGCTTGGATTTGCTTTCTCACTAGCTAATTACTGATTAAACAAGGTGGCAGACTAAACAGCCTGGATCTTCTGGTCAAGATGGAGTCAAAGGAATCTATCGAGTAGATGTTGATATTCCAGCTGATGATTGGGCTAACATTTCTGATTTCTACGATGTTCTGGTTTTCAACACTGGTCACTGGTGATTCTCTCATCTTTTGTTTTATAATTTTCATCATCAATTAACAATATACACACATCAGCCATTGGTATGGATGATTCTGGCACATGAAACTTGAATTTTGCATGCTATCAACAGAATTTCGTACCCGTTGTAAGAATGTCATTGATGTCCTCAGGATCATTTGTACTTTTTTTATCTCTAACCTGAATTCTCAATAGTTGATTATTGGTTCTAATCCAAATGTTTTATTTCTTGTCAATTAATCCCAGATTGGCAAATTCTTCAGAATATAATGATGTTTTTCGATACGATGCTTTCTGAAAAAAAACTAGTGCTAATGGCTAATGCCAAGGTTTTAATTTTGGTGTTGTATGTAGTTGCAATTTGTTGTTCCGTTTAGTGTGTTGATGCGATAAAGTGCCGTCTTGTGCTTAGGTGGGTTCCCGATAAATTCCCAGAAGAGACTCCTCTCGTATTCTTCAAAGATGGGCAGCCGATACATCCTCCTCTGGACTTAACGGGTGGGCTGAAAGTTGTTGTCAAGAACATGGTATCTCATATCGAGAAAGCTTTCCCCAAGAAGGCGCTCAAGTTGTGGCGCCTGCAGTCACCGCGACATTTTCACGGAGGCGACTGGAATCAGAACGGGAGCTGCTTGTTCGACAACCCTCTTGAAGAATCCGAGCTAGATTTATGGTTTGATCCAGCCAACAACGGAACCAACAAAGAAGGTAGAAGAGTGAATGAAGTGATCGGGGAGGCGTTGAAAGGGACGAGCATCATACCGCTGGACTTGGGCCGTTTGAGCGAGTGGAGAGCCGACGCTCACCTGGCGGTGTGGCTGGGGAAGAAGGGCGCAGTGGTTGTGTGGGGACAGGACTGCATGCATTGGTGCCTTCCTGGTGTTCCTGATACTTGGGTTGACATATTAGCACAACTCATCACATACAACTTCACTCCACTTTGATTTCAGGATTTTGATCTTTTTTCTCCTATTAAATTCATTGTTGTAAAAACCTTTTTATGTTCCAATGCAACTACCATTTTTTATGAGTTGTGTCTGCTTTGTTGAGTTTTTAACAGGGTTTGATCAATTTTGACACAACTCATCCAGTTTTTATTGATACCGATGGCTGAGCAACTAAATATAAAGATCTTTGATGTTGTAACGAGTAAAAACAGATTAAGAAACACAGAAGATGAAGATGAAAACGAAGACCGAAGCAATATGATGATGAGAGTCATATGCAGTTGATGTTGTTGGGAGACCATTAGGTTGTCTCAATTTCATTGCCAACTGCCATTACATTTTAGAGCAGGTAAGTTATTACAAATACCAAATTGTTAGAGAAATAAATTTATATTACCATATTCTTCATGTAATTAGTTGTACGGTCAGAATCTGGTGTGGGAGTGAGGAATTGCTAATGCTGATTGTTGAGAGTGGATGAGAATTTTGCAGTATCGAGGATTCGAAGTAGTTTTCTGCCATCAACTCCATTGCTTGGGGAGGCTGGTCCAATTTGGGACTTCGCAGCCTTCCACAAAATTTTCAAGTCCTTTCTACATGCCAAAAATATACTACTCCACTATTAATCTTCACATACATAGAGTCATATATATATATAGAGAGACAGAGAGATATTCTGAAGTTTTAAGTGTAAAAATTCGTAATCCATGCATGAACTCATTGATTTTAGTTGGGACAATTTTTTTTGGTCATTGTATATTTCGATTTAAGAAAATAGTGTTTAGCTAGTTAAGTAGAGAGATAATAAAGTAAGGGAAATTTTACAGGCTACTTTTTCGTCAAAAATAAAGAAATAACTCAATTATAGTGGGAGGAAAAAAATGAATATATCTCGCCTATAGTGGGAAGGAGAAAGTAGTAGACTAATTTTGATGAACAGGCCAAAATGAGGAGTAACTATTTTTCGGGATGGAGGAAGTATAATCTTGGGATTATAGTCAATCAAATTCTGGTAAGTACCATGACGTTCAAAAACATAAGGTTGAATCACGAAGTACAATATTATATTTTTCCCAGTTGTCCCATCCCTACTATTTAACGACGTTTTATAAAAATAAGAAATGAATAAAATGAAAGAAAAAAAATACTTATTTAAATGAAACAACGTAGTAGTGAAACATCACCGAAAGATGTCGAACTGTCCACGAATGGGATAATTGCAAAAAAATTTCAAACATCATAAGACTGACCGTACTTTGTGATTTACTCTAATATTCTATTTAATTTCAAATATTATGGACCGGCAAGAATTCGAACAAAATTCGTAATTAAAGCTACATATATTATCCCTATAATCTATAATTACCATAAAGATGCATCGTTGTAAACTTGTAATATTAAAAATTTTCTATATACGCAAAAAAAATTAATAACCAGACTACCACCTTTCAACTCCATAACAAAAAAATAGCCATAACAAAAATATAGGAGATGAAAGATACTACCCCCTTGTTCTACACTGGATACGCCAGTGGTGATGGATGAGCAGAGATGAGGTCTCTAAACCTTGTCAGAAGTGAGTGCTTAGTGCCGCAACAAATCCTCGGCCGCGGATGTCAAAGGGTGTCCGTGCCAGACTTTCCCCGTGGCATAACAATCGCGGCAAAGGGTGAAGTTTAGGGTATCATATAGCACGATGGCTTGTTGAGGTAGAAAACTTTAGGGCATTTGAAGTTTGAAAGATTTAGTAGAAAACCTCCGCGGACTTATTTGAATAATTAAATCGGTATTAAGTGTTGGCAATTGAAACTAAAAAAATAAGTAACATATGACTATCCGTCTATCCCACATCAATGTTAAATGATAACTGAAATCACTATATAAAGTCCCTTTCTATAAATCTATAACGGATTGGTTTTGGGATGTAATCTCATGCATTTCTATCATTTGTGTATTAACCGACTTAATTTAGTAACTATAAATATGAATAAAATAGGAAAATTTTAAAATATTTTAGATGTACTTAAATGACATTGATTAGATAGATGAATTATTTATTAATTAGTAGTTAAAAATTGAGAATTATGAATGTTTCACGTTAGCTCTAATCCTATCATTATAAGTTGACTTAAAATATATTTTTATTTTAAACAAACATTGTGTGTGTATTTGGTTTATAATATAGCAAAAGACCAAATTGTTATATTGACTTAACCCTGGTTTATATGCATATACAGGACAAGGGCGTGACTTGATTTTAATATACCACGTAGAGATCCATGTTTGTTACATGAGTGATATATCTGTGGAATATTAATATACTTTTTTTTATTTATAAGATTATTTTAATTATAGTCTACCCTTGTAGTCCGACATGTATAACATGACCAACACGCCAGCAATATCAAGGAGCCCCAACATTATACTATGATAATTTAATTGGTAAAAGCTGAACCTACCTAAAATAGTTTAGCAATCTTAGTTGCCTTTTTATTAATATTAAATGGTCTTTGTCAATTCTAAAATATATGACCGCAATTGTAATGCTAATTGTCGTAGTAGGTATTTATTTTGGTATCATTGATTCGACCCATGGGCCTAACATAGTCAATATGTAACATTGTAGTTATGAAAGTAGTAGTAATATAATTAGCCCATAAAAGGCCTTTTTTGGGCCTTTTCTAAGGCATCAAACAGGCCTTCATACGAGCTTGTATTAACTTTGCCCTTTTTTGTGTAACTTGTGAATTCGAGGCAATGAATATAATCAACGCAACCACACAAATCGCTCCGACTCCGACTCCGACTCCCACTCCGACCATCCAATTAAAAACCCTATCCCCAAATCTCCCGCCCATACTCCGCACCATCCGGCCCCGGCCGCGCAGAGCCCTCCGAATCTCCTGCACCAAAGAGACCGAAACCCCCAGCGAGCAATTGCTGGCCGCTGAATTCAGCCTGGAGATCAAGCGATTAAATTCCGAGATCGCTCAGCGAGAAGACGCCTTCAGAAAAAGCAAGGAGCTCCTCTTCGCAGAGATCTCCGATTTCGCCGGATTGAAACCGGAGGATTTCAGCAGCAGGTGGCGTAGGATGGACGACGATGAGAAATTGGTTTTGGTTAGGGGTTTTGTGGCGGAGTGGAGCGCACATTTTCATCCGTTATCGGCGAGGTCTGCCAAGGAATTGGTGGAGGAGTACGTTGCTGGAATGAGTGATTTTTCGGATTCTGGTAATTTGTTCTCTTGTTTGGGGAAATTGTTTGGATTTGGTAGTGATGATATTCATAGCTAGGGACGAACCTTTTTTTTTGTTTCAATTTGTTGGATAAACATTTAATTCAAATTAAATTATGCCAAATTTTGGTTACTTTCGATTTGCATATTTTTTTATTAACTTGTAGAATCTGTGATTGATCATATCTTAATTTATTTATTTTTCATATAACTACAAATAAATAATTGATAAAACTTTGATTTTATAAAATTAAAAATATCAATAAAAATTTATAAACAACTACTGGTATGAAAATGAAATTAAATTATATAAAATAAAGAAACATAAAATGTAAACTAAATGAGGTATGTAAAATAGACATCTATACCATAAAACTCTTTGAAGATAACAAATAGTACTATTTCTTGTTTAAAAAACTAGTTTCACTTTTTGATTTTGGTATGTCTATTATTTTTATTTTTGAATTTTTCTGTTCATTTTTTATTTTTATCTTCTTCATTTTTCTGATTTTCTCTTTCTTTCTCACATTTTATTATTTATGCTAATTGCAGCTCCAACTAAAATGAAGAATATAAAACAATTAAATTATTGAAATGTTCAAAACTAGATAAAAAAATTAGTGAATAAAACAAGCTAACCCAATTCATAGGAGGAAGATTTAATCCACTGCTACTGCAAAAAAATGTGATCAAAACAGCAAATTCACACTATAAACTACTCCTATGCTAAAAGCATAGTTGCTTGCACTGTGATAAAGAAGCACCGTGAGGGCAGTTAGGGCACTTGAAGTTCCGGGTGCCGGCCTTCGACAGTTTATCGATCGACTGCTGGCACAGGACGTGGCCACACGGCAGCAGCATAGGCGGATTCTCTTCGCTGCATTGGTCCCGGCTCACGGGACAGACTAAGATTGGATGAAAATGGAACTCCCTCCCCAGCTCTAGAGGCACCGGGAGCTGTTTCATCGCTTCCCACTCCTGCTTATTCGCTGCCATCGCGTTCGCCAGCTTCAGCAGAGTCGGCAGCCCTTCCATCCCAGCAGCTAGCGCGACGGTCAGAGGGTCCCTCATCGACCGCCCTGTGAAGCTGCAAAAGGCCCATGTCACATCCTCCGCGAAACTCCCCCAGTTGCTTGGATCCGCCAGGTCAGCGTAGGGGGACCTGTCGAGCCTCTCTGCCCACAGCACGCTGCAAAGGAGCCTTTGTATCGCGTCCATGTGACAAGAAGCCAGAGGAGCGAGATAAGTTCTGGCGTATTTAAGCGCGGCAGATCTTCCCTTGCCTTGCAAAAGGTCCACAAACTGCAGCTTGTGGAGTTTTAGCTCCAAATCCAAACCGGACTCACGCAGTCTCTCTTGGTTCGCAGAGATCCACTTTGAAGCCGGCCCGAGATCTCTTGACTTCAGAGCCTCCAGTATTTCATGAAGCTCTTGATATTGTAATCTGAGTGAAATAGCTTCATCTTCCCCTGCTTCTTTAACCAAGCAGTCGACGATGTCAAATAGGGCTTCGGAGTAGAAGTGACGAATAATTATCTGGTTTATAATATGGCGGTCGAAATCAGCATCTACGCACGCCATGGATATGTCCGGATGCAGCACTTTCTCAAGCACCTTCTGATACCTGGTGAGCTCCGTATCTTGCAGCGGTCCCTCTAAATGAGCGTGTGAACAGACAACGTGAAGCTTGGCTTTCAGTTCAGCAAGAACTGTCTTTTGATCAACGTCTGCAACGATGGAATCGCTACTTGATTGTATTCTTGACAGTGCCTGTTCGATTTCATAGACAACTTGGATGATTATTTCTTGGGATTTCGAAGACGACAGCTTTCGTCTCTTTGCAACCCTCTCGAACGAATCTTGTACAGCAATCAGCTCCATGTTTCACTAGTTTAGAAAACAACCCAACACAGACAAATATTTCAATACATCAAATGCAAAAAGAGCTGAAACCATGAACAATTTCCGAAAGCTGTCAGTTCAGTCGCCCTAACCGTAACTGGGAATCATAACGAAAACACAAGATCTAGCTAATCAGCATCTTCTCAAAAGAAGGCACAGTAGCCCTCTCCTCGGATCACTATTTAAACCTACCTAAACTGGAGTTCTCTGCTAAAAACCATGAACACCAAATGTAATGTTTTCTCTATACAAAAGGAAATTCATTTTTTTCCATCTTAAACATACCAACTTTGGAGTTCTCTGCTAAAAACCATGAACACCAAATGTAATGTTTTCTCTATACAAAAGGAAATTCATTTTTTTCCATCTTAAACATACCAACTTTGTTACTTCCCCATCTAATTTCTTCGTTCTTCTGATAAGTGCTCCCATGGCAAATGGCAAAAAGAGGCATAAAACATAGTTCTTATCCAAACAAATAGAGAGCAACACAGCAAGCATGATGTGTAACTGAGAATAAAAAACAACCTACTTGATATGAAGCAATACACTTTCTAATTGCATAACGCATTCCGAAAGTTATCAATTCGTTAAGTTGCAGTCAATCTTCAAACGCGAGTGTATAGCAAAGCAACAAAATTGGAAGATCAGATGCACCAATTCACGAAAGAGCTCCGATCCAACAACGAATGCGCGAAAGAACACGGATTCATCCAATCAAGAGTTTCACATGTAGTAGATAGCATGAGGAACCTCTAGCAAAAATCATATCAAGAGAACTCATCTAAAATCCATTTTCACAGCAACAACATGAAACATTTTCACCACACATTACACAATTAATAAAATGCTTCTTCAATTGCTTTTTTTCCGCTCTCGTACTTCACCAATTTCATATTAAAAAATCGTGATACACATCAATAGGTGTATATCTATGCAAATAGAATAAGCCACAACTCCCAAAACTAGGTTTTTCACACATCATCAATGGATTTTACAATGTTCTCAATTCAAAATGCCAACAGAAACAATTTAATCAGCAGCAATACCAAATAACCAACGTAAAAGAAAATATTCAACAGCGTAGGGTACAATTAACAACAGCATGAAAACAGTTTGATCTTATCGAGGAATTCATTGCCACATACAGAGCGACAAAGAAAATCGAGAATTTAATAGTGATATTAAAGAAAATAAAAAGGATTTCAACAAATTGTGTACCTAAATCGATAGATAGATTGGAGTTTTTCTTGTTTGCTGATTGCGAAATTATGCAGTGGAAGCAGCAGCGGTTATGTAACCTGTGAAAAATAATGAGTTTTCTATTTCTATTTTTTCAGATTAGTTACATTCATCATCCATTTATCACTTCAAACCATCTCTCATTCATAATTCTCTTACAAACTATCTACACCTTCATCTCTCACTCAAAACCTCAAATGGATTTCATCCATCTTATGGCAGAAGCGGAGCGCGACGAACAAGAATACTACGAACAATATCGTGCCGCTTACGAAGCATATGTCGCTGCGAATACCCCCGCTCACGAATACTACAAACAACATCGTACCCACCACCGATGATTGCCAAAGGTTGTTTCGTCTTCACGAATCAGTCCATGGCTTTCCCGGAATGCTTGGCAGCATTGACTGCATGCATTGGAGGTGGAAGAATTGTCCGACTGCTTGGAGGGGGCAACACGTAAGCGGTCACAAAGGCGGCGGCCCAACACTTATCCTTGAGGCGGTCGCCGACTACCGCCTATGGATTTGGCATGCATATTTCGGCGTTGCCGGATCCAACAACGACTTGAACGTGCTATATTCTTCACCACTCTTCAATGATGTGATGAATGGTGTAGCACCGGCGATCGACTTCACCATCAACGGAAATACATACCACATGGGTTACTATCTCGCCGATGGTATCTACCCAAGGTGGTCGACTTTCGTGAAGACGCTCAGCAACCCGCACGACCCGAGACGAGTTCTTTTTGTGCAGCGTCAAGAGTCCACGCGGAAAGACGTCGAAAGAGCCTTCGAGGTCCTTCAAGCCCGATTCAACATTGTGAAGGCCCCGACTCGGCTGTGGTACGTGAATAATATCGCCGACATCATGTTCGCGTGTATTATCTTACACAACATGATTATAGCCGACGAAGGACCGAGGGCGGTTAGCTTCTTCGACGAGGATGAAGCCGGAAGTTCAACCGCAAGGTCTCCCCCATGCCGAGGTGTGCATACAACGATGGGCCAGAGGATCGAGACAAGGCACACAATACGCGATACCCGAACCCACATTGAGCTACAGAAAGACCTAATCAAACACATGTGGGCGAAATTCGGCAACGAGTAGTGGTTTTTTTAATTTTAGGATTTTAATTATGTAATTTTTAATTTTAAGGATTTTAATTATGTCTTTTTAAATTTATTTGTAATTTGTAATGTTATTTCGGTTTTTTTAATGAATTTTAATATTATGGAAATGTTTTTGTTTATTTGAATTTTAAATTGAATTGTGCTCGTCCTTGCGGAAGAGCACAACTGTGGGTGTTGTGCTCTTGCCAGAGAGCCGGCAGAAAAAGTGGGGCCGGGCCCACAACCGTGCTCGCTGGCAAGAGCACGGTTGTGGATGCTCTTAGTTTTTTATATTTGAATTTAAATTTAAATTATTAACTGAACTTATATGTTTAAATATCATGAGACGACATAAGTATATCAACACAAAAGACCATTAATAAAATTATGTCTTTATATTAATAATTTTAATATATAAAATTAAATAATTATGTACTCTATATTAAAAATTATAACTAGTTATTACTCTTTCAGATGATTTTCCTTTTTAATTTTTTCCAACTAATATGACTCATTACTTAAAGTGAAAATATCTTTTTCTTTTTTTATTCTTTTTTATTTTACTCTTTCTATTTCACACAAAATTAATTTAGCATAAATTCTCATGCCACCAAGAAAAGGGTCATCTTCCTTAGGAAATGAGTAATATAATGCAACCATGTTTATTTTAGCTTTGGATAAAGTTTTAATGTAACATAATGCAACCATGTTTATTTTAGCTTTGGATAAAGTTTTAATCAACTCGTGTCTTATATTGAGTTCGACTAACTCTAGAATTGATGCTAGTTCGACACCATGTTTAAAAAAGGGCTAATTAGTTGTACATATATACTAGTATATAGACTATATTTAAATTTGTTTTCCTACTTCTCCTTCTTTAAAAAAATAATCTTTTTAGCCTTTTTAATTTGTCCCACAATATTAATTTACCCAAACCAAAATTGACGTGGGATCGGATATATTAGAGATTAGATGACGTAGTAAATTCAATGATCCGACACATTTTTTTTATTATTGCAACAAAAATGTTTTATTTTTTCACGTCACTTCTCTCTCTGTTATTTATTCTGATATCACATTATCAATTTCCGATACCATAAAAACTTTAGAAATTCCGGAATACAAATAAGTTCATGTATTTGATATTTATACGTTAAGTTTCTAGATTATGGGAAAACTGAAATTTACTAATCATTGAGAGATATTCAATTAACCATGAAAATAGCATTTTTTAGGTGCAACCTATTCAAATGGAAAATTAGAAAATAGAAAAATGTAAATGAATAATTTTAAATTGTGAATGCTTAAAATGACAAAACGATTAATTTATGGACGGAATGAGTAGTAAATAAATAAATAAAAGTAGCTTTTCTCTCACTCTCATCATACCTAACGACATAATTAGGGATATTAATTCCTGATAAAAAAAATCAACCTGAAACCAACTCACTACTACTGAATAAAGATCCCACATAAGTATAATGTTTAAATGTTGCATAAGCAACAAACAGATACAACAAATTGTGATGCCTCTCTCTATATCTATAGCTTACAAGAAGATGCTTTGAGAAAAATCAAATTCCCATAACAAATATGCTTACAAGAATTGCATCAACACAAATTAGTGACAAAAATATGCAGTCATCATGTGTATACAGTCAACACAATAAGAAAAGGCTAACCTCTCTCATGCTTATTCTTAATGCTAAGCCCGATTTCAACGGCTTGCTCTTGTATCCTCGTTGCTCGTCCCCGCCTATACATAGTTACGACGCCTCCAAAAATGATAACTCAATGCCGATGGAGAGAAGGTACTCTCCCCAAAATCAAATGAATCGCATACAGAGATCTCAAGAAGCTGCTTGCTTGTTCTGCTGTTTCACTTTCGCCCGTACTTTCTGCTCCAGGACGGATATCTCCGTGTCCAGACTGAAGATTCTGTTAAGCGCCTGCATGTTTTCCAGGATTTCATCCAGCCCGCGGTTATCTGTGCCATCACATCGCAGGTGCTGCATGGGACCGTGAAGGAGCTTGTTCACAATTCCGACACTCAGGTCATATATAGCTTTCTTTTCACTCTTTGGTAGATCATCACGCATCTTCGACAGACACTTATCTAGCTCAGCGGCCCTGATTCTTTCTGCGTACGCCCTGAGCTTCTTGATGGTTGGGACAGTCTCGAGAGAGTCCTTCCATGCTTCGAATTGTTTCACTTCTTCCTCAATGATCGCCTGAGCTTCCATGGCTTTCACCAACCTGTCTTCCTTGTTTGCAGCCACTACTTCCTCCAAGTCATCCACGTTGTAAACTTGAACGCTCTCAACATCTGATACGCATGATCCTACGTTTCTGGGAACAGAAATGTCGACAAATAACCTCTTGCCTCCAGCTTCTGGACCCATGGGGGAAAGTGCCTGAACTTGCTCTTTCGAAAACAGAAGTGTTTCCGAAGCTGTACACGTGAAAATGACATCTGCTTCACCAGCAGATGGCAATAATTGCGAGAAAGGCCTATATTCAATATCAACATTCTTGAGCTCATCTCTAATCGAATTTAGCTTGTCCTCTGTTCTGTTAACAACTACTATCCTTCTGCATCCCTTTGCAGCTAGGTGCCTTATCACAAGCTTCCCCATCTTTCCAGCTCCGACAACCAACATTTTTGCGGAATCATGAGCAGACTCTGAAAGTTTCATCATAGCAAGCTCCACAGCAGCCGAACTTACTGATACAGAGCCAGTAGAGATGCTGGTTTCTGTTCTAACACGTTTTCCCACAGTAATTGCGTGCTTGAATAGCCCACTGATTTTACGTTCAAATCCAGGGACCCCTTGTCCTGTTTTAACAACCTGTTTCACCTGTGAAAGAATTTGACCTTCACCTAAAACAAGGGAATCGAGCCCTGAAGATACTTCAAAAAGATGTCGTGTGGCATCTTTGTTGTATAGCAAAACTCTGTGCTGACACAGCTCCGAAACTGGCACTGAACTTATCTGCAGAACGAGATAGACAATGTCAGACATTACTCAGTTAAAATTTACACACATAGAAACTTCCCTGGTTGATTCAAGAAAAATCCTATTCAGAAAAGGATTACATCACACTATTTAACATGAAAGCACGTTGCCAGTGCTATGAATGATCTAATATTTCATTCTCTCAAGGAAAATCAGGTCATCAGTCATCAAAAGGACATAGAAACGAAAACATACGATAGCCAATTCAACTATTCCAGATCCACATGAATAACCATATCAAATGAGAAACCTGCAAACTGTGATTACCTTAGACATCCATTCAGTCACTTCTTTTATTCCACGATGCTGGGAAAGAGCAACCACGTATATCTCCAGCCTGTTGCACGTGCTAAGAACAGCAGCTTCTTCTATATGATTCAGAGCACACAGTTCACCAATCGCTTGAGGCCATTGCGCTTCCGGGACAGAGAGTTTCTCGCGTATCCCAATGGGTGCTGTATGGTAGTTAAAACCAACAACCAAAACACTGCTCGTTTCTTTCGTATAGCCTGAATGATTACAAGTCTTTGTTAGAGCTTTATCCCTTCATGGTCCAACTCAAGAAGCATCTAACAAACTTAAAAGATCTCCACAGAAATCAATCAATCATACACTATTAATTAACTTCCTTAATTTATTGTGATGCAAAAAAGAGGATTTGATTGAGAACATAAAACTCTCCAATATCTCAGTGCATAATTTCGAAAAATCCACAAAAGTCAACAATCGAGGTCAAACAGGAGAAAAATCAACCATCGTGTGCCTTGCACAGCCCTAAATTACCTAATCAGCTATTAATCATTTACAAGCACCAAAAATCCTGTTGACAAATCTCCAACATCAATAGCAATTAATCAAAACAAGGAAGAAATTTTATCACGCTATTCCTCCAATCACAGTATCCGAAGATTCAGAACTCATTGAGTTTATTCAAAAAAAAAAATCACCACAGTAAAAGGAGCCAGAACCAGAAGAAAAAAGGAACATTTTTCACTAAAAATCCAAATCAAAATCTAAAACAATCAGATAAATAACAAGGAAACCTACGATCAGCAGCGGAAGTCTTCAGAAGCTCCAAAGCCGAGAGGCTCGATTTGGAGGGGATCTCCGAGCCGGAAGCAAGCTCGCATCGGGGACATAATCTAAACGACCGCGTTTCAGGCTCGGAAATCTTATACCTCAAATCATTGAAAAGGCCTCGCGAGCGTGGAGGAAAACAAACCATTGAAGAACTCGACAGATTGCTGCAATGATCAATTTTTAATCTGGTATACGAATTAACGCTACAGCTGGAAGATGAGATGGAAATCGCGAAGCCGCCCGCCGCCGCCATTGGTGCCGGTGAACGGAGGACTTGTTGCAGGGAGAGAGGTTTGGTGTAAAGGTTGAACTAAATTTTCAACTGATATCAGCTCCTATTTAATGAACCTATCTATATTTATTTAGCACTAACTAATTAGTATAAAGAATAATCAAAATCAATTCAATAACGAAAATTTCTAAAAAATCCAAATAAAATCAAAAAATTGACGCGACCTAGTAAAGATTCAATTTTCGTTATCATATTTTCGTTTTTAGAAAAATAAAATCATTATAAATACATCCATTCATTAGATATTTCTTCAATTAAATTTCCTCTTTCTCTTGATATACATGTACACATTTATTTATCAACTGTGTTATTTATACAGAGTAAATATTATTCTTATATTAAACTATAAATATTTAAATACATTATATATACATTAAAATATAATTTTGATTTCTCGATTTTTTTTTGTTTTAATAAGTTAATACTACGTCAAATGAAAACTGGTCACAATTTAAATGGGAACATATTTCAGTTTTTATTTGTAATAATATAAATATAATGAGATTAGGTAGATAGGGGGAGGGTTTAGTAAAAGTAAACGGACGTTTGGGCGGCACACGCCTAACGATAACGGCGCTCCGACCGGAGTTCGTTTTTCTTCATTTCGTGGCGTTTGTTTTTGACTACGTCGCACGTTCTTCTTTATGACTAATAATGAGTAAAAATTCCAAGTCAAATATGGACGGAGCTGACGGCGACATAGCGTGAGTTTTATGGAGTACATGGATGTAGAGATGAGAGATCGAGTCGACTGTTGTTGTTGAGGTAAATAATGAGATAAGTTATGTCACAATATTATTTAGAGGGAATATCTTTTAGGTCCATGAACTTTGCCAATGTTTCATTTTAGGTTCGTAAACTTTGAAAATATCATTTTAGGTCTGTCAACTACAAGTTAATATCATTTGAGATATTTTGAACTTTTTCCGGATGAAAATACCCTTAAGGTCTTCAAATGGAAATTTGGACAATTCTTTCGCCACTCATCTTGCGTCAAATACCTAGAGTCCAACAATTTTTTTTACTACTATTTGATTCAATTACCATCCAAATTGAATTTAAATATAATTAAAATTTGCCTTAAAAAATATGTGTTAATTTTTCAATTATTAGATAACCAATTATTTATGGATAGTGAATTGAGACTTGATACTTTATTCTATTTTACAATCTAAACTGCATTTTAAGAACTTACTATAGGTGATTTGTGAATTTTATTTAGTTTATTTATTTTGGATAAGATATCTATATTAATTTGGATTGTCATTTGAAGTATTATTTATATGAATTTCAGAATGGAGATCAATTACCATCTAAATTGAATTTAAATATAAAAATTTACCGTCAAGATGAGTGGAGAAAGAATTATCCAAGTTGCCCTTTAAAGGCCTTAAGGGCATTTTCATCCGAAAAAGGTTTAAAATAACTCAAATAATATTAACTTATAGTTGATGGATCTAAAATGATATTTTCAAAGTTCACGGACCTAAAATGATACTTTAGCAAAGCTCGTGAACCTAAAAAGATGTTCCCTCTATTATTTATGAGTATTGTTCTTATTTAATTTTCATTTATTTTGTTGTATACATTGTTTGATTAGAGCATCCGCAATGGTGGACGTCGACGCGGAATTACCACGGATTTGGCGGAATTCCGTCCTGACGTCCGCCATTGCGTGGACTGTCACGGAATTCCGCAAGAAATTCTGATTTTTGCATTTAATTTTTTTTATTTTCTATAAATACATCTCGTTGAACTTCATTTCATTCGCACCACTTGTTTTAACGAGTATATATCTCTCTAAATACATTTCTTTTGAATCATCAATGAGCACCACGATAGCGATTCTTCTCCCGCCTCGGGCGATTCACCGGCGCCGCATTTTCCCATCGACAGGAGTACGCACTTTTCCCAGTCGATGTCCCAAATTCCGGGGATACTGCCCCAATCTCAAATGCCATCGGGCATGATGCCGGGGTACTACAACATGTACCCACGGTGGTATGGGATGATGCCTCAGATGCCGGGGGATGATGCCTCAGATGCCGGGGATGATGCCTCAAATTCCATCGGGAATTCTACAGGGGAATTCCGCCGCTGTGCAGTGGAAAGTCCTTATGACGTGACAGAGCAGTGAGAAGTCTTTATGACGTGGCAGTGAGAATTCCGCGGGGAAGGGCGCCGGGACATCCACACCACTGCGGATGCCCTTACAATATCTTTGAGAAGTGTCATTGGTATTATTAACATTATGCATTACACAAAAATTAAAATTTAATTTGTTTGAAATTATAAAAAATTTAAAGATATTAAATGTTAATTTTATACTACTATAATACATAAATTAAGTAACATAAATAGAAGTAATTTTTAGTCGTGAAGAAAACATTAACGTTTTTATTTATTTATTCTAAAAAATAAAGTAAAAGTTATATAAAAGGGAAAATGATCAAATATTTCCTTAATGTTGCCTTAAACTAATAAACATTAGTAATATTTAATAAAATAGGCTCATACATATTTTTAACTTTTAAGTACAAACTACAAACCAACAAGTCTTCATATTGTAATCAGTCACATGATTGCCCCCTGATTACTATTTTCACTCCAAAATGTAGCTTCATGATGAATTAAGTTGATTGGCCTCAGTTTCAATATTGACAAAAATACTGAAACGATATACTCTTATGTTCTATTCCATATTAATAGAGTTATTTTTTTATTTTAAAAATTTCAAATTAATTAAGTCATTTTTATTTTTGGCAAAAAATAATTCTCCCTTTTAGTACATACTTTTTTTCATCTCTTTTACTTCTTTCATCATCCATTTCATACATTTTGCTTTATTCTCTCTTACTTTATTCACCATCCATTTAACACATTATTCTTAAATTCCGTACTGAGAAGAAATATCTCTATTAATAAGGAATGAATGGAATACTATATCAATATAATATCATATTTTACAATGCCTTCATTATACGAAAGAAACATAGCATTTCTTCGAGCACACTTACATTTATGCAATGTCATATAATATTCATATTGGGGCGGGAGGTTGGGCGACTCCATCGCTAGCTCACGACATTCGTCGGTTTGACAGTGTGATAGTTTCGCCCTAATTCTTTGATCTGAGATTCATTTTCATCCTTAGTTTATTACCAATATCTAGCAACACACCCTTTTATCATATATCGATTATTACATTCTTCATCGTGTACAATTGCAAGACTCCAAATAAGCATTTCACTTCTAACCTTCCAAAATTTTACATCCAATTATCCATTATCCAACGAAGATTTTGAACACCCTAGACTAGAGCCAATACAACGTGGCCAATTCCCCACTTACATTTCGTTGGTTGCTCCTCAGCCACAGATTAATATGGCTATGGCTATGGCCATGGATTGAGCATTCGCAATCGAACCCATATACAGGAAAAAAGGGTTTAAAAACGAGTCGATTAATGTAATTAAATACTATCAAAATGATATTGAAAATCTCACCTTTCGCGGCTTCTAGAACGTTCATTGTCAGCTCCCCAGTCAATGTCAATCCCAACCCAATCAATCGTATCCCCAAATCTCCAATTCGTCAAATCATCCGATATAGCACCTATTTGTCCGGTGGCCTTCCTTGGTTGAATCTTAATCGGGGGAAGAAGGGTTTCCGAAGCGGAGTTGTGGCCATGGCTGCTACTGATTCAGAGCAGAAATCGGAGGAGGAGTGGCGCGCGATCCTCTCGCCGGAGCAGTTTCGTATTCTACGGCTCAAGGGCACTGAGTATGTTTCATTTCATCCCTAATTTTTGCAATTTGTTTTTTTTATTTATTTCTCTCATTGGACTTATTATGAAATTCAAGGGGAGATTAATCAGTTCTGATTTTTCTAGATATTGATGAGTTAATCACTTCTTTCTACCATATTTCAAGCAATTTTTGCTGTGAGAATTTCAGTGGTTGTAGTTACTAGGGTTTACATTTCCATTAAAAAACAAATTGTGAGATAATTGATCGAAATGGAGGAATGTTTCTTGCTGGAAATGAATCAGATGGTCTAACTGAAATGTTTGATTGCCAATCTGATGCAATTGCTAACAATTGCCCATCTTAATGGGATAAATTAATGCTAAATGCTTACTTAATAGGTATAGATTTATTTGTATTATTGTGGTGACTGATCGAATCAGACGAATGGGAAGGAAATCTGGTTGTGCTTAGAGCCATTTTTGCCTTTATCAGAATCTACCTTGGCTTTATACGTCTTCTGTTGTTGTTCGCATTGATATCGTGTAGATTAGTTTCCACTTCATTACCTTTTCAGGTTATTGTGCCATTTTTTACTTTATCAGAATTCACATTCGCTCGATAGTTGATACTTCTATCGTTGTTCATATTGATGACATAGAGCTTTAGTTGTCACTTCATTGGATTACTCTCAGGTCATTGTGAGATTATTGCTGAATATAAGCTACGCTTGCAAGGTGTTGGGACTCTTTGTCCATTCATTGTTGCTGTTGCTGCTGCTTTCATATGTTTTCGATATACATATTACTACTAATTAACTAAGATCTTCATTCCCACCAATAATTCTCGGTCCGCTTCTCGGATCCATAGTTACAAATTTGCAATGATTCCCCATCTCCTAGAAATCACGATATCTTGACTTTGTCTAGTGTTATACAGTACATTACTGAGCATAAGGCATGTGTCTATTATACATTGTCATTTGTTACTGTTCTATGAGATATGCTTAATCGCTCTGTACGACCAGGTTTCCTGGTACTGGTAAATATGACAAGTTCTTTGCGGAGGGCGTATACGAATGTGCAGGATGTGGAACTCCCCTCTACAAGTCGACAACCAAATTCAACTCCCACTGCGGTTGGCCTGCCTTCTACGAGGGACTCCCTGGGGCCATAAACCGAACTGTAAGTTCTCTTTCTCCTCTCCTGTGCAATCTTGGAGTGGTAGCCGGCATATCTCACATATGGGCACCGTGTGCAGCCTGATCCTGATGGACAGAGGATAGAGATCACGTGTGCAGCCTGCGGTGGACACCTTGGCCACGTCTTCAAAGGAGAAGGGTTCCGTACACCCACGGACGAACGCCATTGTGTTAACAGCGTATCGCTCAAGTTCACTCCAGGAAATTCCGAGCCGTCTTCGCAGTGATGTTGAGTACGAGCTTTGGGCTTCAATTGGAATGTGATAGTATTGTTGTGTGTATTGCCTGATAATAGAACTTCTTTACCATCACTATCAATGCCGTATACAATAAGCTGTATATCGCAGATTTTGATATGCATATATGCATTGCCGAGCTTCCTGCTTGTTGATTTTATGCAGTATAGTACTGCATAAAACAAACAAGCTTTTACCCTAAAAATTTGCTATTCGTAACAAAAAAAACTTTGAGCAAAGCTTGAATGAAAATGGATTCATTTCTTCAAAGAACAGATTTAGTATAGTTTAATTAGGTGGCATATGATTTTTTTCTTATGAATTCACGTTCAACTTATAATTTAAATGACATCTGATTTTTGTTTATGAATTCACGTTCAACTTAAAATTAAAATGACAGTTTTATAGCCAAATCACAGGAAATAGAATGAAATTTCTAAGCCTAAAAAAAAGAGTCATGTTAGTCTCAGCCTCAAATCCGGGATATAAACAATGAGTTGTGCACGTACGAATTTGCCTTAATTGGGTATGTTGTCGATTGATTTGCTAATTTATGCATATACATTCCCCTAATTACTTGATTTACTTGGTCACAACATATACATGGCTGAATGTTTTAGTAAGATAATCAAATGTGCCTCTACAAACTTGCTTCAGTTGGATATGTAACTTATGTTATCGATTGGTTTGCTAATATACCAAATACAATTGATTAGGAAACTCAGAATCGAAACAAGTAGTCAAATTTCCTACTATTACTAAAAATTCAAATACTTTATTTTCATTGATGTTGAAAGTTCGGTATATCACAAAGGTACGTATACCGAATTTCAGTGTAATACACCGAAAATGAGGTACAATATCGGTATAGAAATTCTTCAGACTGAAAATAAGGTATACCATGGCAAGGTAAATGCATGGTTTTTTTCTATATAATCAAAATTGTTGGCCCTAGTTGATTTATCTAGTGTTTAGAATTAACACATATGGGTTGAAATTGGTGCACTGTCATCTATATATGGAGATCAACGAATGAATTTATTTGAAATACTTCTAAACTGCACTAGTTGATTTATCTAGTGTTTATTACTAATATATTTTTATTGATGTGCTAGAGGATCGTATAATATATAGAGTCTATAATTTTAGTAAATCTATCTTATATTTTCCCACTTCTCCAATATAATGAAATTGTAGTTTTTTTGTTGAGCATTCGGTAACTTAATCATAAATGTATTATTTAGAAATTGTTTGTAATTTAAAAATATTTGATCCAAATTAAGATTCCACGGAAATGCCACGTAATCACACAACAATCATCCATATTTTGATGTTGTGATTTATGACCGCTAAAATGACAAATTTATTTCTCTCATTCAAAAAGCTCCAAAAACTCCAATGGCGTGAACGTGTGGCTCCTCCTCTTCCTCCTCCTTCCCTACTGCAAACTCCATTATCTCAACTCCGGAGACTCTTTCTCAGTGTGCCTTCGTCAAATGTTAGCTGCAATTGTTTGATTAGGTCGCTTGTTCTGGTTTCATGAATGTCAGTATGTTTGATGCAGTTGCTCATGCCCGCAAATTCAAAGTCAGTTTCGCTTCATTTTCGTTTAATTCTATATGATTATCGTAGAATTCTTAATTACATGTTTAATTCATTGAACGCTTTGGTACTTTTTTGCTTTTTTATTTTGATCAATTTCCTTTGCAATTTAGTTGGAGAATGAGAGGATTGTCGTTTTCACTTTTGCTGAATGTGTTTGCGTTGAAGGAGGGGATAATTTATGTTTATGTTGTTAGCAATGAAATTGAGATATTTTGAGATGTCTTTCACGTTTCATTTGATTTTCCTTTCACTGATTGCTATTAAGAGGGTTAATTTGCTGCAGCTGGCGATATTTTGAGATATTTTTCATGTCGACATAGAATGTTTACACATTTTTTCTGTTGTGATTTGATATGTTCTAGCTTGACTGTTTAATTATACGTGTGAATCTGTATGATATGTTTTTGCACGCGTGTGGCAATTGAATTGCTAATCAGCATGCACTTAATGTAGGGCTCTGACATCAGTTTCCAGACTAATCCCATTAGATCAATGGCCTTGGCTTCCCACCCGTCTCAGTGCCATCTTACTGTTACATCCAGTTGCGGTCAGTTGGCGGGTTCCCCATCCCTATCCATGAGTCGCCGAATCAATGGCCATCTTGTGTACAATGGTTTCAAAGGGAGACCATTATCATCTTACTCAGTAACTGGTCGCGGAAAGGGCCACCTTCTCAGCCGTAGACATGTCAAAAATTTCAGAGTTAGGATACATGCTTCACTTGATGTTGCGACTGCTGTGGATGTTATCAATGACTTGGGGTTGGACACGCTGACATTCTTATGTGTAACAGTACTTGTGGTTCCTGTCTTCAAAACGATTAAAGCTAGTCCAGTAAGTTGACCTTACCAAGTAGGATTCTTGAAATTTCATTAGTTTTACAAATTTGTTTTGTAGCAACTGTTCGTGTGTAAAATGCTTCGTTTTCGGATATATGTTAAATGAGTTCTGGATGATTATGTAGAATCATGGGTTCTTGATCTGTCAGAATTTCTTCACATCTTTGAATGACTCAGAAATGCTCGTAATATATATAAAACTAGAGTGCCTCTTTTCTGGAGAGGAATCAATTAGCCAAATATCTGACAACATTGCATTGTGTATAATAACTTGACAAGTTTGATTGCTGTGTTGGCTGCACTAACTGTGTACTTTTTCATGTGTAACTTAGAATGAACTTAACTCATTTTATGTTTCAACTATGAAACACTACAGTGGTAAATTTTTATCTCTTTTTTGATTTTGTAGCATATTATATTTATGCCTACAAGTGCTAATTTCTTTGCCTGTTTCAGATTCTAGGTTTCTTCTCCGCAGGGGTTATTCTCAACCAATTTGGCTTGATTAGAAATCTCACAGATGTTAAAGTTCTATCTGAATGGGGAATTCTCTTCTTGGTAAATTCAATTTATTACTTATTTATTTATTACTGGATTGAAAACCTTCCATGACAACATGGACTAAGCCCAAACAATTATTTTACTTTCTCATTGGCTTCTGTGTGGCCATCTTTATTCCTTTCTGGTTATTATATAAAGTTATCCATTTCTTTTGAATGGTTATCAGCTAACTAACAGATAAGTTCTTGCAGCTGTTTGAGATGGGTTTGGAGCTCTCGCTTGCCCGTTTGACTGCTCTTGCTAAATTTGCATTTGGCCTAGGGCTAACTCAGGTATATACAGACACATAGTTTGGTTCATTGTAATTTGTAACCATTTGATTCTCTTGGGTCCCTTTGCCACAAGGTCTTCATCATCCCGTTTCATGTCAGTTCTTTACCTGTAAAAGATCGAATGGTAAAAAGCAATGAATATGCTAAATAAAGCTAGATCTAGCTTCTGAGTGATGGCAGGTTTGTGTTTTGTAGAGCTTTGATGTTCCTGGATATAGAGCTATGCAACTTTCATTTTCTAGACACTAGCTACTTTTAGCTAATCTCAGTTATGCTAGCTTGAATAAGGAGGAACCTGAATTAGTCCAAGCAGATTCATATGCATGAAGATCTTTAATCCGATGGGTCTTAGCCCATCTTTTTGATTTTCTTTTTCCCGTGTTTCTTGTTAGTTGTTACTTAAGTTATAATGCATTCAGTGTAGTCTAGGTTGTAATATTATGTCAAAATTTTCCATTTGATTATTCATGCAGTAAGCTGTCTTTTAATGCTGATTTTGTGTTGTCACCTTATAGGTTATACTATCAACTCTCGCTTTCACAGCATTTGAGCTGCCACCAAACGGTGCTATTGGAACGAAAATATTGGAGTTTCTTTTCCACTCAAGACCTGACTTGGTAATATAATTATATGACTGATTTGATTCCAAGGAAAATCTATGTTTGCAAAATTTAATGTATGCTCCATATATCCTTTTATCAAGACATTAAAAAGCAGAAGGATAAATTATATGTCTCTCTGTGTGTCTGTGCAGTTTATTTACTGTTACCGTCATTTTGTTGTGTTTTGATGATGCTCTATGAAAAATTGTAGGTCAACATTCGAAGCATTGATGAGGCTGTGGTTATTGGTGCTGCTCTTTCCTTATCTTCTTCGGCATTTGTTCTACAGGTACTTAAGCTCAAATTTCCTGAATAGTGGGTGCTCCTTTATCCGTGGCTTGTTTAAGTCCACTGTGCAGAAGTTATAATACTGCGACTTTTAGTCTATATCGAACAATTGTCTTCTTCCTTCTCCTATTGTCCAATTTGTGCCTTGAGTTCTCTATGTGACTATGCCCCCCTTACCATCTAATTAACACTTGAACTTTAACCATTTTATGCAAGATGTGGCTTCAGAATTAAATGATGATCTATTTCAGATTCAATAGCTCTTCACTGTAATTTCTTAATAATCTGGAAGTTTATTTATTAGCGGCTTTTCATGTTTCCTCCATTTCATTCATCAGGCTTTGATTGCTTAGCTCAGTTTTTCTCTATTATGTACTAAAGAATCTTTAAGATGAGATTTGTATATCATTATCATGATAGTAAGAATGAAAAACTAGGTGGCTGAGGCCATTCATAAGTACCAAAAGCATTGGTCGTACTTATTATTTTCTTACACGCTATTATAGCTTCTTGCAGAAAAGGGGGAGCTCCCTACCAGATTTGGGTCAGCAACTCTAGGGATACTTCTATTGCAGGTGTTATATGTTTTCCATATCCCCAACTTTTAAGGAAATAAAACTGAATCGGCTGGGAGTGGTCATATGACAGTGTTCGGAACTAGTAACCTTTGGATCCCTACTGCTTGGTATTTGCAGGACATTGCAGTTGTCCCACTTCTTGTGATACTGCCGGTGCTGGAGAGCCAGGTATATTGAAATATTCAGATGGCATAAACAATAAGATCCTATTTAGGTACACTTGTGTGTTCCTAAAATCATCTTGTAAGTTATTTAGTGTTTGTTTGCTTAAGTTTTCAGTAGATGAGCCTGAGAGCTCCTAAAACGAGTTACAATGATCACTTCTAGAATTAGGTATCACTTATTTTTCTTTAGTCACTTATCTAGTTTTGATTATAGTCATCATCTTGGGACCGTGATTTTTGTAACCTAAACAAGAAATGGTCTTTCAAAAAACTGATGCTGAGATAGCACATCACATCCAATTAGACTAGCTGGTTGCTTAAGTACTTTAACGTATTAAATGGTGAACATATAGAGTTTTTTCTACAAAACTGATTTTGGGTGCAAGGTTGCTGCCTATCATATTGTTATTTTCTGAAGCTGCATCGTTTCTACCAAACTACTACTAAAGCTTCCAAAGGTTTTATCTGCAGAATTTGGTTGAAGAAAGTCTTTGGCCAACTCTTCTTAAAGAAAGTCTAAAAGCTTTACTTGGATTAGGTCTGCTGTCTCTTGGTGGAAAGTATCTTCTGAGGCGGGTTTTTGAGGTGTGAACAACTTTATCATAAAGAGAATCTACATCCAAAATTTTATTTTGCCTGCGATGAAATTCGACTGTTGATTCCAGGTTGTTGCAGAAGCAAGGAGTTCAGAAGCTTTTGTCGCTCTTTGCTTGCTTACTGTTGCAGGAACTTCACTAATTACCCAAAAGTTGGGCTTCAGTGACACGGTTTGATGCTGTATACTCTGAATATATACTATAATGGGTGTACTTGTTTCTAAATTTATTTATTTGCAGCTAGGGGCATTTTTAGCTGGGGCTCTTTTAGCAGAAACTAACTACCGCACACAGATTGAAGCCGACATACGGCCTTTCAGAGGCTTACTTCTTGGGTTGTTTTTTGTGACAACTGGTACTTCGATTGACACACAGGTACTGGATATATTCTGACATTGTGTGGGAAAATCTTTTGTCAACTTTACTGGTGTTTTCTATGGTTCATGTTTCATGCACATCACTGTTTTGATGCATTTAGTTTCCTCAAGCACCTACATTTTGGATCTTTTTCAACTCCCTTTAACACGTTCACCTGTTTTGTGCAGCTGCTTTTGCGAGAGTGGCCAAACGTAATCTCACTCTTGGCAGGTTTGATAGTTATCAAGACTTTGATAATAACGGCATTAGGTCCCCGAGTTGGACTGACTCTTCAAGAGAGCATACGGATAGGTTTGCTTCTTTCTCAAGGTGGTGAATTTGCATTTGTAGTATTTTCACTGGCAAACAGGTAATAATGAATTATTTTTCTTGATCGATCATTCTTTTGTCATAGAATTGCAGCATGCTAACTCCAGACTTGTTATAGGCTTGGGGTGCTACCACTTGAACTGAACAAGCTTCTCATTATTGTTGTTGTCCTGTCAATGTCTCTCACACCATTTCTGAATGACGTGGGAAGAAAGTTGGCTGATTATGTTGGTGAGAAATTTGAGGATGAGAATGTAAGTTTCTGAAATAACGATAGTTACTTATTCAGGTATTTGATGTGATTTATTTAGTTAGATGGT
Source organism: Salvia splendens (assembly GCF_004379255.2). Taxonomy (NCBI): domain Eukaryota; kingdom Viridiplantae; phylum Streptophyta; class Magnoliopsida; order Lamiales; family Lamiaceae; genus Salvia; species Salvia splendens. The sequence continues at coordinate 31,663,665 of NC_056043.1, read as the reverse complement.
AAAATAAGCTTGTCCTTTAATTGACACAGAAAGCTGATGACTCTGTAAACTTTGATGCCACTGAACCTGTTGTGATAGTTGGATTTGGTAAAAAGGCACAGGTATAGTTCGTTTATCATTTCTAAAGCATCCAACTTATTAGCTCGCAGAAAATATGTTTGATTTTGAGCTAATATTTATAAGCTCTTTTGTGAACAAGGTCCTTGCCAATTTCTTAGCAACTCCATTAGCTTCTGGGATCGATGGTGATGCTGGGTGGCCATATGTCGCTTTTGATCTGGATCCTTCTGTTGTGAAGGTTATTGCTTCTGAGATCCTCGAGATTTCTAATGAAAACGCCCCTAATCTGCATAGACACCTATAATCGTGTCTTTAGATTAAATATTGATTTCCAGTTTAGATGGTCATAAACAGATTCGGAAGCCAATAATAGTTTACGTTTTCTACACTATTATAATTAATCTATGTAATGAAATCAAAATTTCCAGCAGTTCTGGTAGGATATATATTTTCTTTTTGGCCGGGTTGGATTTTCTGCATCTTATGCTGAGCCTAGGACTCAATTTCATTTTTATTTTTTATTTTTAACTGATGACAGACATCTAGGAAACTTGGTTTCCCTGTTCTCTATGGCGATGGTTCCCGTCCAGCTGTTTTGCAGTCTGCTGGCATCAATTCCCCCAAAGCTATTTTGATTATGTATACAGGGAAGAAGAAGACACTTGAGGCTGTTGAGCGCATTCGTCTTGTCTTTCCTGCGGTTGCTCTCTTTCTCTTATCTCTCTCTCTCTTCATATATATATATATATATATATATATATATATATATATATATATATAACCAGGATAAGGGTCAGACAACTATTCCTGTGTTCTTTTGCCTTTCCATTGCCCCCTCCTTGAGTATTTTTCCCAAATCCACCATCAGAATTAAGAAGGGCTCAATTGATCCCCTCCAGTTACGATCCTAGAGATGTCGTCACAAAGCTGTAGTTAACTGTTTGCACACACACTAGCACACTTTTTCATACACAGGTTCAGCCGATAAAGCTAACTTTTACTTTGGTAGGTTCCTATATATGTGCGTGCACAGGACATGATGCATTTGCTTGAATTGAAGAAAGCGGGTGCAACTGATGCCATTCTTGAAAATGCAGAGGTATCGCGGTCTGCATTCTCGTCATCAAATATCTTGAAGTGATATAGCGTCCTGACAGTTTTTCCTTTTAATTCCCCAGACAAGTTTGCAGCTCGGGTCGAAGCTTTTAACAGGATTTGGTGTTATGTCTGATGATGTAAACTTTCTAAGGCAGCTTGTAAGAGAATCGATGGAAGTACAAGCTCAAGAAACTATAGCAAGAAGTGATGATCAAGAGATGACTGTTATGAAGCCATTGCAGGTATTCTATTCCCACACTAGATTACACATTTATGTTCCATCATGCCTATGCCTATGCCTGTGCCTACCTTGTTCCAAAGATAACCAACCCGACCCCATTGAGAGCTTCATATCTTAGTATGTCGTGTAGAAATCAATCCTTATTGTTTTTTTTTCATGAAAAAAGTCGCAATCAATCTCAATATGCTTGATTCTCTCGTGAAAGACTGAATTGGATGCAATGCACATGTTTATCACGCCATGATCGGAACCCAACATCCAAGGTTTATGCTAGAAGAAAGAGAAGAGCATAAAGTCATACACAATAATAGGAAGGCATCATCATCATATCATCATCACTTCTCAAAATTACACATTCCCTACTGTTTTGTCCACTTATATCATATGATGCTTGTGACATGTATATCTTACAAGTGAATGGTTTGTTTCTTTAAGCTGAGGGCTGCAGACTTAGTAGGGGCATATCAACCTTCTAGAAGTGCAAGGTATGAATCACGGGCGAGTGATAGCGGGGCCATGGAGGCAGGTGGTATAGATGATGATGACGAGGTAGTTTTAGAGGAGGATGAAGCTAAAGGAGTGTTGTACTGCGATATAGGTACAGAAAGCAACGTTGCAGACGAAGGTGATGTGAAGAATCGAGTAGGTGTTGGCAATGACGGGCGTTATACATGATTCAACATCCTGAATTTGTATATCCTTGTTTCATGCCTTTGGAAGCTCAATTTTTGTATACTAAATGTGATCTTTAGTATTAACCACAATGTGTACATACGTCGATTCATGAATACTTATTAAAATTCAGATATGCTTATATATTGCTCAAGAGTCTTAGTCATGATTTGTATCTATTGCTCTTATAGTTCATCAGCGTTTATTCTTGGTGGTTTCACTAAATACGCTTAAAGTACTTTTTACTTGTGGATTTTAAAATACTACTCTCTGTCTACGAATAGGAGTTTCGTTTTTTTTTTATTTTGGCATGTCCACGAAAATGAGTCCCGGTTCATAATTACTCTAAATGGTCAGGATGCATCATATTTCACTAACTCATTTCGCCCACATATCATTTGAAATTAATATATCCATGTGAGATCCCTATTTTACTAGCTTTCTTTCTCCCATTTTTCTTAACAATTTTTAAACCCGTGCTATAAAGAAATGCAACTCCTATTCGCAGACGAAAGGAGTATAACTTATCTAATCACAATTGAGAGCGTTTGAAGATTGTGAATTATAACGAAAAAAAATACTCACTCATGGCTAAGAGCACTCATAATTGTGGATTTTAGCAAAAAAAATGTACTAATTCACAATCCAAAATATTTCAATCTATCAAATAGTATGTGTGGATATACGGAATTAATCCAATCCAATTCGATTCAATAATCCAATCCAATTCAATTCAATAATCCAATTCCATGGAAGTCAAATAGGAGTAATGAAATAATTATAAGCAATTTCGTTATTTCAAACTAACTGTGACTGAATCAAATTTGGACATAATGCATGACTGAATTACTTTTAACTGATGTAACACATCCAATCCCAAAAACAAATCCAACGAAAAATACTCAAAAGATCCCATTTTGTAGAGCAAAACATCGCAACAAACATTCCAACAATCGTCTCCTTCCTCGTAGTTCAAATGATTTCCTCAAAACAAAGACTTAAATCAAAAGCATACAGATTGAAAAAGTGTAAATAACTTTTTTTTGGTATAGGGAATAAGGCAGTCGAACTAATAAATATATTTATACTCCAAATTTTTCTTTTTTCACGGAGGAGAAAGAAAATGCAGAGGACCCAAATTCAAATCCGGGGCCTAATCCGAACCCGGATCCGAGTCAGGCCCCACGGCCTCAATCTGCAGCTCTGACTTTGGAGATGGAGAAAGATATGGCCGGAGCTTCCACCTCTAACCCTTCTTGGTTTACTCCTAAAAGGTCCACTTTTTTTTTCTGCCTAAAATGTTTATGTTGATTTTTCATGGTTATAGTTCAATATAGTTATAACATTATTGAAATTCTTGGTGAATTGGAGAGTATATGGTGGAGGGGTTGAAAAAGTTTGAATCTTTTTGCTTTTGGTTTTCAAGAATGGGGGTTCTTATTGAGTATTGTCATAGTTTGACGATTGACTGTAGAATGATTTGTGTTTCATGGTTATAGTTCAATACAGTTATGATGATATGATTGAAATTGTTGGTGAATTGGGGAGTATATGGTGGAGGGTATGAAAAAGTTTGAATCTTTTTTCTTCTGGTTTTCAAGAATAGGGGTTCTTATTTTCATAGTTTGATGATTTACTGTAGAATGATTTAGTACTATGATTTATAAGCAGTCTCTGTTCTTGGCATTGTTCACTCATGATTTTTCACATATGTTGTAACTGTTTGTTGTTGGCAGGCTACTTGCTATTTTTTGTGTGATCAACTTGATAAACTACGTTGATCGCGGAGCTATAGCGAGTAACGGTGTCGATGGGAGTGTTAAGAGTGAAAGGCGTGAGGGGAACAGAGAGCACGAGTTATGCTCCTTAATCAAAGCAACAATGTGTAAATGCAGAGAATAGAGGAACGATCACTTGATTGAATAGAATGTAAAGAAATAACAATCCTCCGCAGAGGCATATGACCAAGTCATCCAATACAAATGATCTCTCTAAGATGAATTGAACTCCCTAGCTTACATTTATTTATACTCTAAAGTAAATAACTAAAATGCATAAAAATAGGAATTGCATAAGAATAGGAACTGCCTTGCCGAGCTCAGTCTGTCCTGCCTCCTTATTCTTCTCCACCGGCTTCTGCTTTAGTTTCGCCTGCCTCCTTATTCTTCTCCACCGGCCAAACTACTCCCCTATTTCCTCGGCGATAGACCTTCCAAGATCTGTCCGTATCAACTGCCCCGCCCGTCGAAACAGCCTTGTCCACAAGGCTGAAGAAAGGGAATTGGCCCTGAACATCCGCCACGTGCATCCACGTGGCTTCATCATTGTCCATCCCGAGCCACTTGATGAGGACTCGGTCGACTGCCTCACCCTCGCGCTGATCAGTTCGAGTTGCCAATACCTTTTCAGGTAGGAAGGAAGGGCCAGCTCCTCCGAGCTCTTCAGGAAGAGTGGCCTCCGACGTGGCCTCGCCTATGGCCAGTTTGAGAAGCGACACGTGGAACACAGGGTGGATGCGGGAAGCTGCAGGCGATAAGCCGTTGCGCCAATGCGAGCCTCTATCCGAAACGGCCCGAAGAAACGTGCCCTCCTCAAGGCGACAGAGGTCCTTGATAGAGCAGGCCCGTCGCATGAGGGTCGGGTTCCCCTTGAGTGCTACCGGTCTGCCGTCGATGGAGAAATCCATGGATGAATGTTGCCGATTAACCATTACATAACCTAGTGAGGCAAGCCATGAGACCCCCAAAATTATGTTGATGTTCCGGAGGGGAAACACATAGCAAGATATCGTGAAGTCTTCGTTTGCCATTGTAACAGTGACACCCTTGCAGATTCCAGCCGCCCGTCGCGTGGAACCGTCACCTAGCACGACTGAATAGGGTGATGTGGGGGTAATCGGCAGTTGCAGCTGCTGGGCGCACTGCTCGGAGATGAAGCAATAGTTCGCACCGCTGTCCACCATTATCTTGACCTGTTGCGGGCCTACATGTCCAAACAACTTCATGGTATTTGCCGTATCCAGCCCATTTAAGGATAAAATGGAGAGCTCTGGCTTGATCATATCGTCCAGCTCCGTTGTCTCCTCGAGTTCAGGGTCATCCATCGGTCCCTCGTCTTCCTCGCAGATGAGGACATTAAGAGTCTTGGGAGGGCACTTGTGAGTCGGGCTAAACTTGAGGCCGCATCAATCTTGGCCGTATTCCAGTGCCATGAAGGAGTATGAAAGTGCAATCAGATCAATCTTACGGGTAGTATCGAAGTTTTCCCTTCTTCGTATCTTGCTTAATGGGAGTATAGACTTCATCAGTAGCAACTTCCATCTTCGCACTCGATTCCTTTGGAATCTCCACTATGAAATTGAATACACCATCACCCAAGTGCAGTGGAATATCATGCCAGGGGGAGATCTGTGTCAAATAACCACAGATTGTTAGCTAGTACACAACCAGCATCATAAATTCCAAATAAACTGCAAAATCATTTCCACAACTTTGCTAGAATTTACTACTCCAATGCTGTTTCCACGCATTCGTTCTAAGAATTCTCAATTTCTCACCATACTACATCAATTTGTCTCTTCGAATCTCTTAAACACACATGTTCACTTCAATTCAATCAGAAATATAAGCAGCTACTGCGAAAAACTTATAAACTAAATGTATAAACCCTATACAACTATCTTCAATTGGTCTTCAAACAAACGGATTTCCAGTTTCTCAGTATTGCTCTCCATTGTTTGAATCAAACCATCCTTAACCATCAAATATTCATCATATTTGCTCTTCAAACTTTGATTAATCTCCAAATCCTTAGCCGTCACATCTTGAAGAAATTCTTCAGTACAAGCCTTTCGCAGCTTGCTCTAGTACTCGCATCCTTGCTTATCCAAAGCGTTTCGAGTTCCTCGATTTTGTTGTTCAATGTTCGAATCTCCACACTCTTAGCCCTCATCTCTTCTTGCTTCGCGCCAAATTCACCCCTTTCTATCAGATCGCGCCACGATTTGCAAACTCACTTGCACCTCCTAATGCTTCGAATCGGGAGTCTTTCCATGATCTCCATAGCCATCTCTTCCGGTAGGTTTATCAAGAAGTCAGTATTTCCTTCCATAAATTTGGCGATCTTCATCACGATCGATGTAGAGAAACAATTATGAAACTAGTCTTGTGAATTGTACATAGTATGCTCTCATTCAGATATATTCTGTATTTTCCTTATTTACCTCAGTTGTTTCCTTTTAGGAATCATATACTATCTTAGTATTTATTAGTCTTAGATAGATTGAAATCAAATAGGTAAAAAAAAAGGAAGCATAGAGAATTTTTTGTAGCAATGGGTTACAAGCAATCCCCGGCCTTGATTGTGATTGTGGCGGCTCTCCTCCTCTTGACTCCGGCCAACCGGCCATCTTCAGCGGCAGAATCTGCTGCACACCCAGCGGAAACTGCCCCACCGGGTCGACAGGGATGGAGAGAGTGAGGGTGAACCTAAACTGCACGACTTCCACGGGCAACGAGGTGAGGATCGGCCAGGACCTCACCGACGAAATTGGACGTTTTGACGTCCGTTTACGCAATCTAAATGCGAGAGGGGAGGGGGAGTTGGCGGCGTTATTAGTAATATTGTTGTGTTTATGTATGACCTGAACGTTGCTTAAGCCTTAAGGGGTGGTATACTATTACTACATATCATAATTAAAACTCATAAAATGGGAATAGTAGATATGAACAAGCACTAACCCTGCTTATATTTGTTTGATGTCTATGTATATAACTAATTACTATATACTCCCTCCGTCCTAATAAATACGAAACATTTGCTTTTGACATGAGATTTTATGTAGTGTTATTTTGTATGATAGTGAAGAGAGATGGAAAAATAGAGATGATGTTGTTTCCATTTTAGGAAACGTTTCATTTTTAATGAAACATAAAAAGTTTCATTTTTAATGGGACAACAGGAGTATAAAGTTTAAGGTCATATACATAAGCAATGCTTTTGGTATTTATGTATGGCCTCAGCCACCTAGTTTTTATTCCTACTATCTTGAATTATTTAGATATTTTTATGTTGAAAACTGATTTATAAATATTAATTAATTTAAAATCAAATATACTGTACTACTCTATTAATCATTCTATAACAATTTAGGAAAATATAAAAATTTAAATTAAATATCAACAGCTTTGAGAAAAATTTAATTTATGTAATGAATGTTGTATAATTGTTTCGAATCAGCTTCGAGATCATGGGAAAATTTGGCATAAATTTTCGATATCGTTTTTTTTATTGCTATAGGGAGTAATATACAACTAATAACAAAAGTAATTTGTATCTTTATTAATAGATTTTATAAAAGGTTGTTATAGAGACTATAATTTGGAATAATATCATTATATCAATATTTTATAAAAATCAAGATATATTTGAAAACATTTTAAAACACTATAATAGAAACCCTAGAATATTTTCTTAAAATGAAGGTCCATATTTTTTCTAAAATGAAGCAATATTTACTTCGAGACTCATACAATAGCAATAGTGGTTGGGGATTGAACACTTTCTTCAATTGGCTTCATTGATTTGGTCTTCAAACAAAAGGATTTCCAGTTTCTCAATATTGCTCTTCAACTTATGAATCAAATTAACAATCCTTAACCCTCAAAACTTCATCAAATTTGCTCTTCACCATTTGAATTTCCAAATCCTTAGCCATAAAATTTTCTAGTGTAAGCCAGTTTTTGCTCTCTCTTTCCCTACTCACTTCCTTGCTTATCCAAAGCGTTTAGAGTTCCTCAATTTTAATTAAATTTTCTCTTTTAATTAGCATTAATCTCATGAATATTATTAATAAACAGAGTTTTTTTTGCAATGATGGTGAAATTACAAGTCTAATTCTCACTTGATAACCAGAGACGAGTTCTGACCGAAAGACCTCGGGCTTGAAGATTTAGGATGCCATAGACAAACGAAATATCATTATTCTTGGTGGAAGAAATTATGCAAACATACACATGGATGTAACGTTAATATACATAATTGATTTCAAAGATATAACAAATCATTTCCTAAGTGTTTATACATTGATTATAGAAAACTTATTCTTTCCTAAATGATCATACAAGGGTAACTATGTAATACATTAATTTAATTAGCATTTATATACTCAATTAAACATAAAATACCTAAAATGCCCAACATTGTATATACAATTTTTGTTAATTTATCACTACCTTGTTAAAAATGTTTATGTTTTGTTTGTCATGTAACGCCTTAAAGACTCGAATAAAGCAAACATAAGAAAATCAAGATTCTTATAATTAGAGAACATCTAGAAAAAAATTAATGAAGTTAAATACTCCATCCATCAATGATTAATTGTCGTATTTTGACTCAACTTAAATTTTAAAAAGAATGAGCGGAAAAATTTAGTGGATTGTAGATCTTACTTTTACACAGCAATTTTATAATAAAATGTGAGTAGAAAAAATTAATGGAAATATGAGACAATTATTCGTAATTGGAAGTAGTTTTGCAAAATTTTGGAAACTGCCCCAGTATTTAGCTTTTGTTGGAATTATAAAACATCTATTAATTATTAAAAAAAAAAACAATTACCCCAAATAATTTTTTGATTATTGCTTTCTGATATTTTATTTTCTAGATATCTATGCTTAAATTTTGCATCTTTAAATACGCAGCACTTTTTCTCTTAATATTTCCATGAAAAAAGAAATTCTTCGAAATGATGGTGAAATTACAAGTTTCTTTTTGGCAAATGAAAATAAATTAAAATTCGTAAAAAAAAATCTAGAATTCGACGTGAAATTATTGACCAAATGCCTAAAGTAAATTAAATACTATGAGCTCAGATTTGATTTGTCTAAATATGGTTATGTTGAGTCTATATCAGTTATCTGTATGTAAAGTCTGGTAATATATATATGTTGAGTATCATGTCGAAGGATCGTAAATAACATTATTAGGTAAATTATAGTAGGATTGATGATCGTATATAACCTTAGGTTAGGTAAATTGCAATTGATTGTTTGGGAGTGTTTTAAGTGTTTTCATCAGGTATAATAGGTAAGCTCGTCGCTAGCAACATGATGCAATTCAACACATGCATAAAATATAGTAGTACTATTAGGTTTTTAGCACTACTGTTGGCAAAATGAACCGGATACAAGTTAAAATGTTAAAATTAAATGCTATCGTACTTAGATAGAGAATTTTACATGGTTAGGCTTACTTGAATAGTTGTAGTATTTAATAATGAACATGTATAGGACTTAATTTCAAATTCAACACTTGATGTAAATAATACAAAAAGAGGAGCAAATCGCCCTACAAAGAGTACTCCATCCGTCCCGCTTAAGATGGCACGTTTTTCTTTTTAGTTTGTCCTTGCTAAGATGACACATTTCCTTTTTTGTAACTTTTTCTCTCCAATTAAAACACCCAACAACTTTTTCTCATTCATATTAAAATGTTCATCTTTCTTCCTCTCTCTATTTAAATACTTTCATCCACATTTTTCTCTCTCCAATTAAACATTTCAACTAATAACTCCTAAAATCCCGTGCCGGCCAAGAAATGTGTCATTTTAGTCGGGGCGGAGGGAGTAGTGCATTCCCATGGTTTAAAACACAGCAAATCAAAATAGAAACATAGAAAATTAACAATGGGTTATAAGCAATCCCCGGGCTTGATTGTGATTGTGGTGGCTCTCCTCCTCTTGACTCCTCTTGCGTACGGCCAACTATTGCCGAATAACATGATCAGCATCGTCAGCAGCAGAATCTGCTGCACATCCACCGGAAACTGCCCCCCTAGTTCGGTAGGGATAGGGGGAGTGAGGGTTAAGCTGAACTGCACGATTCTCTTGGATGGAGTGGAGACGCTCGCTCAGAGCGTCACCAACTCCACTGGAGATTTTATCATCCCTTTGGATGGCACACTTGGCGTGGTAAGCCCTTTCTTCGTGGGGCACTACCCGCCATGTGTCGTTGTCGTTGACCTTCCTCTGGATTCCACAGTCTGCCCCATACTCGACGCGGCCACTGGCGCCCTTTTCGGCGCTATCACTCTTGCGCGGTTCGTCCTTGATGGTGTGCTAAAGGTTCTCGTTGCGGTTCTACCGGTGCTGTCGTTTACCAACCATATATAATCGGAATCACAAGAATTGTAAAATGTTCAAATGTTTTTTTTACATTGCAATAAAGTAGTCTGACAAATACCTAATCAAAAGAGTGAAATAATTTCCTAAAATAATGAGAAGTAGATTGTGCCACTACAAAAAAACCTCCGACACAAGAATTGAGACGTAATTACTAGCGTTTGAATTTCTTTAAAAATAATACTCCCTCCGTTCCATGTTAATAGAGTCATTTTACCATTTTTGGAAGTTCCAAGTTAATTGAGTCATTTCTATATTTGGTAAAAAGTAACCTCCTCTCTTACTTTATTCTCTCTACATCTCTCTTACTTTATTCTCTCTTACTTTATTCACCAACCACTTAACACACTATTCTTAAACTCCGTGCCGAAAAGAAACGCCTCTATTAACAAGGAACGGAGGGAGTAATAATTTATGACGCAAAAGAAAGCGTCCCTAAGTTGGGGACAAATTATTTTAATCTTTTGTTTTTTAGGATGCTTCTATTTGTGTCTCCTAATTTCAGTTGCGACACCATACTTTAGGAAGCGTTGATGGTATAATTAATTAGACATACAAATTAGCGTTCTTAATAACATTAAAAAGTGTCCTCTGCCTTTTTTGTTGTTGTAGTTGTGTATCCCATGTTATTACCATTTGCCAAATTGCACTTGATGCAAGATGAAATATTAATGCTAAAAATAAATGATAGTACTATTGAATAGAAATTTCAACCTTAAGCTTAGAACTACTATTTTGTAAGTAAATGAATACTTGTAGTATTCAAATTCAACGCATATATTCAAATAATACAAACTAGATAAAATGCAAAGGTGCGCAAAAAGCATTATAAATAGTATTGTATTGCCGTAGATTACAACACAACAAATCAAAATAGAAAAAACAACAATGGGTTATAAGCAATCCCAGGCCCTGGTTGTGGTTGTTCTCCTCGTCTTGACTCCTCTTTACTACGGCCTAGTGCCGAATACGGCCAACATCAACGGCAAAATCTGCTGCACATCCAATGGAAACTGCCCCACTGGGTCGGTAGGGATCCCGGGAGTGAGGGTGAGCCTGAACTGCACCACTCTCGTGGGCAGGGTGGCGATGCTCGTCCAGGGCGTCACCGGCTCCAGTGGAGTTTTTACCTTTATTTTGAGAAATATACTTGGCTTGGTAGGCATATTCAACGATGAATTCCTACCATGTGTTGTCGTCGTTGACCTTCCTCTCAACTCCACAGTCTGCCCCATCCTCGACAGGGCCGTTGGCACCCTTCGCGGCACCCCCACTTTTGTGGGATTAACAACCGTTGATTCGGACTTCGGCCCCATTGCAAATCTAACTGTGGAATTGATGTATGATAGTGTGACAATCGGTGGTTAACTGGTGATCGATGATATGTTACATGTCATAACAATAATCTTAGATCCAATAACTAAAAGGTTGTTATAGAGACTATAATTTGGTATAATATATTAGGATAATTAGTTACCATGTCATTATTGTGATGTCGGAAATGAAATTTGGTAATAGATTTTATAAAAGGTTGTTATAGAGTATAATTTGGTATAATATCAATATTTTATAAAAAGCAAGATATATTTGAAAACATTTTAAAACACTATGATAGAAACCCTAGAATATTTTCTTAAAATGAAGGTCCATATTTTTCTAAAATGAATCAATATATACTTCGAGACTCATACAATAGCAATAGTGGTTGAGGATTGAACACTTTCTGCAATTGGCTTCATTGATTTGGTGTTCAGACAAAAGGATTTCCAGTTTCTCAATATTGCTCTTCAACTTATGAATCAAACAATCCTTAGCATTCTTATGAATATTATTAATAAACAGAGTTTTTTTTGGCAATGATGATGAAATTACAAGTCTAATTCTTTATATTTGATGCATGGCATATGATAGTCGGTAAATTTTCCCATCAACAATCCATGAATAATGTAGATGGCACGTAATATTCTTGCCAAACTCCGTTGACATTATTAGTCCATAAATAATTAAATGTTACTAGTAGTATATATAGGAGCATATTTTTCCATAGGTATACTTTATTATATTGTTGGCAAAAAAATATGTCACGTCGCAATTGAATCTCCACATACTTTCGACGAGCAAAGTTGGAATCGATTTCGTTGAAATCATCAATCTTGCGAAATCCCAAATGACACTAATGTTCATGACATTTAGTAATATTACCCACCAATTATCCTAAATATAAATATGACGAGTTCGAATTTGATTGGTCATACACAGTTATGTAGAGTCCGGATCAATTATTTGTTTAAAGAGGATATACGAGTATATGTAAATTCTGCTAATATAGGTTGAGTATTATATAACATTAGGTAAATATATGAAATATGTATTTGCGTCTCTTGTTTATCATATGTATCCACAACACCTGCATAAAATATACTCCATGTATGCTGGCCGTCTAGTGCTAATTAAATGTATTCTTGGTATGTAAAAATAAAACATACATATGAGAAATATATATTTGTATTCTAAGGAGCAGCAAGACTTATGAAAGATTATTTGGCAAAGTCTATTGCATGAAAATATATTAGGTTTTTAGCACTGTTGGCAATAACTTGTTTTTGTTGACAAAATGCATTTAAATGCTAAAGTTAAATGCTAGAACAGAAAATTTAACAACGTTAGGTTTACGTTTGTAAATAGTGAAGTATTCAATAATGAAAATACGACTTTGGAATGCAACACTTAGATGTGAATAGTGCAAAAAGGGAGGAAATGGGGCTATAAATAGCAGTGCATTCCCATATATTGAAACACACCAAATCAAAATAGAAACATAGCAAATTAAGAAAGAGGTAGCAATGGCTTATAAGCAATCGATATCCCCGGCCTTGATTGTGATTGTGGCGGCTCTCCTCCTCTTGGCCGTGGCGATTCCCCTTGCCTACGGCCAAACGGTCAACGTCACTGGCAGAATCTGCTGCACATCCAACGGAAACTGCCCCTCTGGGTCGGCAGGGGTTCAGGGAGTACCTGTGAACCTGAACTGCATAACTTCCCCGAACGGGCAGGTGATTTCCAACCAGGACACCACCGACGAAGCCGGACAATTTAGCGTCCTTTCGAATATTATAATTAATTTGCATGCACCTTTATCCTTGACACAACCAATACCATGTGTCGCCTCAGTTAACCTTCCTCTCAATTCCACAAACTGCCCCACCCTCAACACGGCCACCGGCACCCTTATCGGCGTGCCTCAACCTGTCAGCACCGACCTATATCTGGCGAACTCCGTTATCAACACAACTGTGGTACTCTTTAGCAACTCGAGCACCATATTTTAAGTGGTGATCGATGCTACATATTATATTAGTAATAATTAAATTAAAACTCTTTTCCATTTACGCTCAAGCTAATAAAATGTAACATTTAAACAAGCTCTAACCATGCTTATATGCATGCATATCATTATACTGTACTTTGTTTTGATGCTTCATTTTGTATACATAAATTAAGTCCTCGTGTAATAAATCATGGAGAATTAATATTACTACTATTTCTATATGCATTCTGATTTTCGTACTGCATGCAACATTCATTAACCATACCCCACTTCATATAAAAGATTACAAATAAGTGTTACTGTGTGTAAGTATATTTAGCAACGTTTTTGCTAACAAAACAGTTAACTTTTATTATTCCAACAAAAACTAAATATTGGGGTGATTTCCAAAACCTATTTCTCTAACCGCAAATAATTGTCTTATGGAGTACTATATATCTTGATTGATGATAATGATATTACAAAGCTCATGTCGGATATTTCTCCTCGACGTACTCCCTCCGTCCCTTTTAAATATTAATTTTATAATAAAATGTGAGGGAGAACAAGTTAGTGGAATGTGAAGTCCACAAAGTGAAATATGACAAATTTGTAGTAATTCTCAAGAGATAAAATTGACCTAGGAAATCAAATCATGATCACTGACAGGAGGAAAATGTAAAAAGTTGCTAATAAATACTCTATTATTGAGTCTGAAATAAACCATCATTTATTTCCGAAGTCACATCTTGCATAAAATGAAAAGGTTCAAGTGTTAATTTGATGGGCACAATAACATTTAGACTATGCAAAATGCCATACTCCATAATTGTATTGAAAATAGAAACCCATATAACTAAACCCTAAACTAAATAACTGAATACTTGAAATTCGTATTAGGTTTGCAAAATGGGCTGACGAGTCAAACCCATTATATACGAAGGAATTTGGCCTTCTCATCGTTTAAGGTGTCAAACATCATTTTATTGTTTTTAGAGTTTTATTTTAACATGAACTCTTTCTATTTCACTATCAATATATATTTTAGAAAGTAAAATAGATGAGAAATAATATGATTCCTGTCTCAATTGGTGAATATCGTATATGGGTTTTGAATTTGCCTTCAAATTTTGATGGATGTTTTTGAGGAACCCACACTTCTACAATTCTTAACTAAAAATACGATATTAACTAATCTCTCGAATATTGCTCAACTAACTTAATTACAATACTTGATTATATTCTTTGTAATAATAGTTCTCAATTTCCTCAAATCCACGTCATGTAGGACTCAAACCCAAGACATTTGGCTTCAGGCATTACCAATCTACCACATAGTCAACTCACACACACAACAAATTTATTTCTTTTTTTATGAATAAAACAAATTTCTTTATTAATATAATTGATGGCATATGAATTAATGATCGTCAGTAAATTTACCCATCAGCATTCCAAGGATAATGTAGATGACACATAATATTTTCTCCAAACACTGTTGACATTATTAGTTCATCAATAATTAAATACTACTCCATCCGTTTCCTAAAATTATAAACTTTGGAAACGACACGTGTTTTAATATAAAATTGGTAAAGTAAGAGAGATGAAGAGAAAAAATGGGGAAAGTGAGAAAGATAATAAGAAAAAGTAGTGGAATTAGTATTAGTAGATTTTGGGTTTCATTTTTAAAAACGGAGAATCTCTATATTAAGGAAACATACCAAAAAGGAAACAAATTCTATTTTTAAGGAACATGAGGAGTATATTTTTCTATGAGTATGTCATTTTTAATATGCCATGTTGCAATTCAATCTCCAACTTGTTGCAATTCAATCTCCAACTTATACCCAGAAACATGCTTTCGACAAGCTGTGTAGGAATCAATGTCGTCGAAATTGTCAATAGTTGGAATTCCAAACCACACCTATTATGTTCATGATATTAATTAAATTTTAATATTCACTAAATTTTACTAATATTTTTATATTTATGTAGATATTACTAATTACGTAGTATAAGGTTTAATATTGTTATTAGCAGCAAGACTTATGAAAGAATTATTGGATTAAATTCTGCGTAAATATAGTACTACTCCGTAGGTTTTTAGCATTACTATTGGCAATAACTTCTTCAGGTATTACGTTTGACAAAATGAACTTTGAAATGCTAAAAGTACAAACTCAGGTAAGAATATCTAAGCATGCATATAGTACTTTAAATATGAATAATTATACTCTATCCATCCGTCCTCCATTAAATGTCTTATTTTCCATTTTTCGTCCGTCCACCAGTAAATGTCTTGTTTCACTTTTACTATATTTGGTAAGTGGACCCTACAGTAGTCCACTAACTCATTCAACTTACATTTTATTAATATAAAACTAATACTCCCCCAGTCCCATGTTACTTGCACTGTTCCATTTCGGCTCGTCACAAACTACTTACACTATTTATAGTTTAAGTTATGATTAATGTATTTAATTAAGATATTAGTTTAAGTTAAGAGCTCCTTTATTAAGTGATGTCTCATTACATTTAAAATTCTAATTTAATTACACTAAAAAATCAACCCCAAATTTACAGCATAAAATGAAAAGTGCGAGTAACATGGGACGGAGGGAATATATAAAAGTTGATCTCACATTCCACTAACTTTTTTTTATCCACTTTACTCTATAAAGTCAAGCAATTTTTTAAAACTAATGCCGGTAAAAATGAAATATTTAATTATGGACGGAGGGAGTAGTAGTATTCAATAATGACTTTCAAATTCAACGCATACATGTAAAAAAGGAGCAAATTACACTATAAATAGTAGTGTACTCATATAGATTGAAACACATCGTATCAAAATAGATTGATTGTGATTGTGGTGGCTCTCCTCCTCTTGCCTACAGCCTTGTGCCCATCATCGATGCGGCCAACATCACCGGAAAAATCTGCTGCACACCTGTGAAAGTGTGTCCATGCAAACTACTGATTTGATCGAGTGGTGGAGCCTCTGCAGCTCAAAGAAGAGATCAAGAAATGAAGCTCGGCTTTGAGCTAGCCGAGAAAGGGAGTTCGGTTTTTGAGCCGAGAAGGGAGTTCGGTTTTGAGCCGAGAAGGGAGTTCGGTTTTGAGCCGAGAAGGGAGTTCGGTTTTGAGCCGAGAAGCGGTTATAACTAACTTTGGGAAATAGAGTTAGTTGGATTTTATTTCTTGATTGCATCTTGTATAAATAGCTCGATAGAGCTCAGTAGTGAAGTAGCAGAATTACACCATATACACACACACCCAGAGAGATTAATTCTTAAGATAGCGAGCGGTTGTGAGCGGTAGAGTGTGAGTGTGAGTTCATTGTAATTGTAAAGAGTTCATCAATAAGATTCCGGTCATCTTCTCCGTGGACGTAGGTGGTTTATCACCGAACCACGTTATATCGTTTGCGTGCTTTATTTTCTCGATTACGTGTGTGAGATCAGCGGCATCGCAACCCAACAGGTGGCGCCGTCTGTGGGAATTTCCCAAAGGAGTTCTTGATTGCTTTCTGGGATAGTTAGGGTCCAAGAATTCCGGTACTTGAGCTGATCTTGGCGATTGCCCACCGTCTGTTTGAGAAATGTCTACAGCTAAGTTTGAGGTGGAGAAGTTCACCGGGAAAAATGACTTTGGGCTGTGGAGGTTGAAGATAAAGGCCATCTTGATGCAGCAGGGCCTATGGAATATCTTGAAGAATGAAGTCGATGCCGAGAAAGAAGCGGAGGTCGATGAAAAAGAGAAAGGAAAGCTTCAGGATATGCAGTATAGAGCCTACAGCACCCTAATCTTGAATTTGTCAGATAGGGTTCTGAGGGAAGTCTCCAAAGAGGAGACAGCTGCGGGAGTATGGACAAAACTTGAGTCATTGTACATGACCAAGTCCATTACAAATCGTTTACACCTAAAGCAGAAGCTCCTTGCATTCAGATTCTCAGATGCGAGAGGAATTACAGAGCAACTTGAAGAATTTGGTAAGTGTGTAGATGATTTGGAAAATATCGATGAAATGATCAAGGATGAAGATAAAGCCTTGATGCTGCTGAATTCGCTTCCTAAGAGTTTTGAACACTTCAAGGATGCGGTGTTACTTGGAAGAGAGTCCAAGGTTACATATGAAGAAATTCATTCTGCTCTGAAAATGAAGGAATCGCAGAAGAATGATTATTCCACTTCTACTAGACAAAATGATCCAGTGGCTGAGAGTCTTTTCTTGAAGAAGGGTCAGAACAAGAAAGTTTTCAACAAGAAGAAACAAAACAAAGATAAGGCTGAGGGAGAGAGGGAGACTAGAAGCTGCTATTATTGCAGAAAGCCGGGTCACTTGAAGAAGGCATGTTTTGCTTGGAAAAGGAAGCAAGAACAAGCGATCAATGCAGGCTCAAATACTGCAGATCTTGCTCAGGAAGTGGAGGCCAATGAGGCCTTGAATATACTCTCAGGGGCAAGAATTGAAGAATGTTGGATCATGGACTCGGGTTGCTCCTTTCATATATGCTCCCACAGATCCTGGTTTCAAAAGTTGACAGCACACACAGGATCAGTAATGTTGGGGAATGATCAGACATGTGATGTTAGAGGGATTGGAGAAATCAAGCTGAAGGTGAGTGATGGTAGTGTAAAAACTCTCACAGAAGTGAGGTTCATACCTCAGATCAAGAGAAACTTGATTTCTTTAGGGCTGCTGGAGTCCAAGGGCTACAGGTTTGAGTCCAGTAACGGAGTGCTCAGGGTGACAAAGGGTCCCAGAATAGTCATGGAGGCCAAAAGAAAGAATAGCCTGTATTACTTGGTGGGTGAAACCGTGATCAATGCAGCAAATGTTACTCAGTCAGAGAGCCTGGATCTGTGGCATGCTAGACTTGGGCATGTGGGGGAAAAAAGCATCAAGGAGCTTGCTAAGCTGGGTGTAATGAGGCTGGGGACATCAGAGAGGCTCAACAAATGTGAGTCTTGTATTCTTGGAAAGGCAAAAAGGCTACCATTCTCTGGTGGAAAGCACACTACAACAGCTCCCTTTGTATATGCTCACAGTGACTTATGGGGGCCTTCTCCAGCAGAATCCATAGGTGGAGGTAAGTATTTCATATCTATTATAGATGACTATTCAAGAAAGGTATGGGTTTACATCCTCAAAGAGAAGTCTCAAGCATTTGAGAGGTTTAGAGAATGGCATACTAGATATGAAAATGAGAGAGGGTCAGTGCTGAAGTACTTAAGAACTGATAATGGGATGGAGTTCTTATCTACTGAGTTTGATAGCTTCTGTAAAATGAAAGGGATAAGAAGGCATAGGACCGTGCCAAGGAACCCTCAACAGAACGGGCTGGCAGAGAGGATGAACAGGACGTTGCTAGAAAGAGTGAGATGCATGTTGTTCTACTCTGGAATGCCAAAGAAATTTTGGGCAGAGGCTGTTTCTACTGCAGCTGATCTGATTAACAAATGCCCCTCTTCATCAATTTCTAATGAGACTCCTGATCAGAGATGGTATGGAACTTTGGGAGACTACTCAGGCTTGAAGATTTTTGGGTGTGCGGCTTATGCACATATCAAGCAGAATAAGTTGGAACCAAGAGCAAGAAAATGTGTGATGTTGGGATACCAAGATGGAGTGAAGGGGTATAGGTTATGGAATATGGATGAAGGGGGTCAGAATATCATTGTGAGTAGAGATGTAGTGTTCGATGAAGGAGAAATGCCATTCAAGAAAAGTAGAGCACCCCCTGGTGGTGACAGTAGCTCTAGCATACAAGAGTTTGAGTTTGATGAGAAATCTGCTTGGTCTGATGCTGATGAGGATGTTGAAATCTCTGAACACCAAGAAGAAGGTGGAGCTTCCAGTTCTCAGTCAGATGAAAACACAAGAGGTGGAGATCCATCAAATCAAGGAAACAGAAGAAATCCAAGGAGGAATGCAGGCTTGCCCAGCAGGTTTTCAGATTATGATATGAGCTTCTTTGCTCTTTGTGTAGCAGAGGTGCTCATGTTCTCAGAGCCTTCAACCTATGAAGAAGCCATAAATTGCAAGGAAAGTCAGAAGTGGATCAGAGCCATGGAAGAAGAAATAGAGTCCTTGTTGAGAAATGGGACTTGGATTTTGGTGAATGACCCAGGGACTCAGAAACTCATAAGTTGCAAGTGGCTATTTAAGAAGAAGGTTGAAGTTGGGGAAGTTGAAAGCATACGTTTTAAGGCAAGGTTGGTAGCTAGAGGATTCACACAAGTAGAAGGTATTGACTACACTGAGGTGTTCTCTCCAGTGGTAAAACACACCTCCATTCGGATCTTATTGGCCTTGACAGCTCATTTTGATTGGGAGCTGCATCAACTCGATGTAAAAATAGCTTTTTTACATGGGGATCTAGAGGAGACGATCTATATGATGCAGCCTAAGGGTTTTGAAAGGCCTGGAGAAGAAAAGAAGGTTTGCTTACTTAAGAAAAGCCTATACGGGCTCAAGCAGAGCAGTAGGCAGTGGAACAAGAAGTTCCATGAGCAAATGGAGCTGATGGAGTTTGAGAGATCCAGCTTTGATAGCTGTGTATATGTCAAGAGAAGTGGAGATTTGATAATAGCCTACCTGTTACTGTATGTAGATGATATTCTACTAGCTGGATCAAGCTTGAGTGAATTGCAGATTGTAAAAGATGAGCTACAAAAGTTTGAGATGAAGGATCTTGGGGAGGCAAAACGAATCCTAGGCATGGACATTGTCAGAAATAGGAAGAAGAAGGAACTGAGGCTTGTGCAAGCTGAGTACATCAAGAAAGTGATAAGGAAATATCAGGTGACAAATGCAAAGGCAGTCTCTACTCCATTAGCAGGCCATTTTAAGTTGAGCAAAGAACAGGCGCCTAAAACCGATGAAATCAGAAGGGAAATGAGTGCGATACCATATGCGAATATAGTGGGAAACATAATGTACTTGATGATATGTACAAGGCCGGATGTGGCTCATGCTATAAGCGTGGCTAGCAGGTACATGGCTGATCCGGGTAGAGAACACTGGATGGCTCTGAAATGGATCTTGAAATATTTGGGAGGATCTGTTATGATTGGTTTGAGATTTGGTGGAAAAGCATGGTCTAAGAAAGATGAGGTTCTTGTAGGCTACTGTGATTCTGATTATGCGGCCAACTTGGATAATAGGAAGTCCCAAAGCGGCTACATATTCACTTTGTTTGGTACAGCCATTAGTTGGAAGTCGAATCTACAACCGGTGGTCGCATTGTCCACAACTGAGGCAGAATATATTGCACTAACAGAGGCCACAAAGGAGGGAAAATGGCTACAAGGAATCTTACAAGATCTGGGGATAGAGCTGGGAGCAGTAATGATTAATTGTGACAGCAATTCAGCCCTATGCTTAGCCAAGCACCAAATGTTCCATGAGAGATCTAAACATATCGATGTAAGGAGGCACTTCATCAGAGACGAAATTCAAAGTGGGAAGATCAATGTGGTGAAGGTTCCCACTGAAGAAAATGCCTCAGACATGTTAACCAAGTCACTGCCAACTTTGAAGTTCAAGCATTGCTTGAAGTTGGTGGAAATTGTGGAATGTTGAAGTATGGAACAGGATTGAGAAGGGAATCTAGATATTGATGGAGTTTTGCAAGGACAAGGTGGAGATTTGTGAAAGTGTGTCCATGCAAACTACTGATTTGATCGAGTGGTGGAGCCTCTGCAGCTCAAAGAAGAGATCAAGAAATGAAGCTCGGCTTTGAGCTAGCCGAGAAAGGGAGTTCGGTTTTTGAGCCGAGAAGGGAGTTCGGTTTTGAGCCGAGAAGGGAGTTCGGTTTTGAGCCGAGAAGGGAGTTCGGTTTTGAGCCGAGAAGCGGTTATAACTAACTTTGGGAAATAGAGTTAGTTGGATTTTATTTCTTGATTGCATCTTGTATAAATAGCTCGATAGAGCTCAGTAGTGAAGTAGCAGAATTACACCATATACACACACACCCAGAGAGATTAATTCTCAAGATAGCGAGCGGTTGTGAGCGGTAGAGTGTGAGTGTGAGTTCATTGTAATTGTAAAGAGTTCATCAATAAGATTCCGGTCATCTTCTCCGTGGACGTAGGTGGTTTATCACCGAACCACGTTATATCGTTTGCGTGCTTTATTTTCTCGATTACGTGTGTGAGATCAGCGGCATCGCAACCCAACAGGCTGGAAACTGCGCCAATGGGTCGGTAGGGATCCCGGGAGTCACGGTGAACCTAAACTGCACCACTCTCTTGGGCTCGGCGCTGATGCTCACTGAGGCCGTCACCGGCTCTGATGGATCCTATGAAATCCTTGTGCGCAAAATTCCACAGTTTGCCCCACCTTCAACAACCCTACCGTCGCACTTAAGGCCGCTCTCACTTTCGTGGGCATCCTCCTTAGCCCGTTCCTCGGTCTCATTTTAAGTTTTGTTCCTGTATATTACAAATCATAATAAAAACTCTTCTCCATTTACCAAACCCGCAATAAATAGATATATGCAGAAGCAACAAGGACACATAAATAGAGACGCAATTCACTTGCGTTAGAAAATTTTGAAAAATAATCATAATTTAAGTTCATAAAGGAAGCATCCCTAAGTTTAGGACAAATTAACTTAAATATTTTGCTTTTCTAGGACGTTTCTATTTGTGTCCCTTAATTTCAGCTGGGACATCAAGAATTATGATGCCTTTTGAAGCGTTGGTGATATAATTAGAAACGCAAATTTGCGTCTTTAGTTGCATTGAAAATGTTCTTAGACATTCTTTTTTCTTTGAGGTGATATGGGATGAATGTAAGGTATGGTAATATATGGTGAGCATTAAGTCGAAGGATCGTATATATCATTAGGTAAATTACGAATGATGATTGTATCTAACCTTAGGTAAATTGCGATTGATTGCTTGGGAAAGGTAATATGAAATAAGTATTTGTGTCTCGTGTTTAATTGTGTTCATCGGGTATAGTAGGTATGCCATACGACAATAAGTTGATATCGTCGTCTTCATCGCTAGCAACATGATAGAATTCGACTTATCCACAACTGGAACTGCGTGCTCGATGTCTTTTTGGTCATATCTATCCACAACACCTGCATAAAGCAAACATAAGAAAATCAAGATTCTTATAATCACAACATCTTAGAAAAATATATGGAAACTAAATACTCCATTCGTCACTATTTAATTGTCTTACTTTGACTCTACTCTCATTTTTTTCAAAAAAAATGTAAAAAAATGATTCGAGTTAGAATAAGGATCATACTGTTATACTATTGTTTTATAATAAGAAGAAGTTAAGGGTAATATGAGACAATTGCGACTGGAGGAAGTAATTTTGCAAAAAAAATGTGCTAATATTTAGTTTTTGTTGGAATACTAAAAACATTTATTTACTTATTTAAAAATAAACCATATAATCAGAAAATAATTACAAATAAAATTAAAATAATATTAATTTAAATGAATATGATAACTTTAGTTAATGGACCGAAGATATTGGTCCTAACAAATTAGTGTTGGGTTAGAATTTCTTTTAGGCGAAGAAATAATGTAGTAGTAAATAAATAAAGCTTGTAGCCAGTTAGAAGTTAAAACTTTAGTAATACAGTAGATTTTTTCTGAAAAGGAAAAGTTAATTAATTAAAAAGGGAAAACTGAAGAAATATAAAGTTTGTTCCATTCTTGTCAATCTCATAAGTTAATTATTTCCACCGTTCAGGAATAATATGCTTAGTTTGAGGAATTAACATCATACATGCCTTGAGTGAATCATATAAAAGATTTATATATACATTATATTATTAATAAAAAGAAATACCTTCATTTTACAGGTCTATTTCTTAATGTTATTCATGGCATATGACCGTAGGTGAATTTACATGATCTTTCCGTACCACAATAATATACACTTTTGAATGGGTACGAGTTTTAATGCACAATTGATAAAGTATGAAAGAAGTAGAAAGAAAAAGTAATTAAAGTAAGGTTAGTGGAGAATGAGTCTCATCTCAACAGAGAGGAAATAATTCCAAAATTAGAAAGTGCATATTTTTATAGGACAAATTAAAAAGCAATGAATGCATATTTTTGTGGGACGGATGGAGTATTATCTATAATATCAACAATCCAAGGATAATTCAGATGACATATGATATTCTCGCTAAACTACATTGACATTATTAGTACATCAATACTTAAAGTCTTAAATGTTATACTCCATTCGTTGACGAAAAATAATCGTCATTTTAGGATGTCCATAAAAAATAGTCTCATTTTTAAAAATGAAAAGTTTTGGTCTCGTGTTTATCCCTCTTATTCTCCTCTCTAATACTTTGTCTACTTTTTCATCCTATTTCTCTTCCTTTATCTACTTTTTCTCTATCTCTTTCTTACTTACAAATTTCTTATTGAAACTCATGCCAACTACAAATGTAACTATTTTGTAACACCCGTCCCTTTATTACCTTCTTTCGTTAGGTTTAATGTCGAACTAAAGATTTATCGCTCTCTTGTTTCGTTGAATTAAATGGAACTCGTTGCCCCTTTGTTGGTACTTAACGTTGTTAGTTCGCAAAACTAGAGTTAGAGTAATAATCGAATCAACTAAAACAAGTTTTAAGAAATAGGGGATATTACTATTACAAATACTCTTGAATGGGCCAAGGAGTTTAAGAAATTAAAAATCCTTATTGCTTGCACTTTGGGCCTTTGTTACTCAAGCCCAAATCACGGCTCGTGTCCGATTAGCCCGTCGGGCCAGGGCAACGAGCCCATGCCTCGAACAGCAATGTGGCAGCCAAGTTGCTTTTCCCTCCTGCAAGATAAAAACAAGTTTTAATGGCCAAGGAACAAGGGAATTAAAGAAAGCTCTTATTAGAGGAAATGAGACAACCCCTCTTTAGTATGGTAGACCAGGAACTTACCCAAAGGAACAAGACCTTTCCCTCAAGGCAACCACTGCACTCTCTTTGTACTCTATGCAAGAACAAACAAAAGGTTTAAATGCCAAGTACCATCAAAGAACACCAAAGCAATTTGAATTTAAGTGCTGCAAAAATGGATCAAATAGGAGATTTGCTGCAATGTAAAGCCAAGCTGTAGTAGCAGCCATGAATCCCTTCTAAGGACACTACTCTTTGTTTATATACTTAAGTTTCTCCCATCACAGTAGCAAAATCAGAGAGTAACAACAAAGGCAGCCCCTTTTCTTCACTGTCACCACAACACCACACCATCGCATCATATAGACCAAGTAGATAGCCAAGAACATAGAAGCTCATTAGGATCCTCACAGCAATGGCCTAAGTAAGTAGCACATAGGATGAGCATCAACAACGGCAGTAACAATCAGAATCAACCAGGTATAACCTCATCATAATTTACAAAATACCAAAGATGTTGCTCAATCCAGTGAGCTATGCATACTAAGACTTCATCTTGGAAACTCAAAACCCAAGATGAGAAGCTTAACACTAATAACCAAGGAAAAATGAGAAATTAGACTTAGCTTAAACGAGAGGCTGCCGGCAACGAATGGAGCCACCGTGCGGACTCCGTGAAACAGTGACGGAACCGGTCGAAGAGAGAGTGGTGTGCGAAGCAAGAGAGAGAGATGGAAGCGCCGCGTGTCGACGAACCGGCGCTGGACGGAGGGAGCCGGCGAGAGTCGCCGGTGAGTGTCGTGGCTGCCTCGCGAAGGAGGCAGCGGAGAACGGCGACAGGCGGCGGTGGATCTGTTCGTCGGGCAGCCGGAGACGAGGACGGAGTCGCTGCTTCTCGATTCCCCGATCTAGGATTTACAGATATGACATTTGAGAGAGAGTTTCCCATGGATGTGAGGAAATTCGACGGAGGGAGCGAGGACGCCGGAAAACCTGGCCGGCGGCGAAGAAGGAGAGTGAAGGGGGAGAACCGCAGCCGCTTCTTGATTCCAGATTAGGGATCTGCAAATCTATCATCTATGCTAATCTAAAGTCCCCGTTTCGTGAAAAGATAATGATACTCTTTTTGGAGGTAAATGGAGAGATGAAGCGACTTTTATTTCTTTATTTTATTTTGAGTATTGTTTAATAAAATTCTAGCTTCTTGAGAAAGTTTTGAAACACTTTTAAATAGAGCCTGACATTAGTTGAATCTACATTTATGTATCGTGAATTAATTTTCTAATTTTCTGATTGCAAAATAGGGGGTGGTTCTGCTTAGAATCCGGTGATGGCTCCGGCGAGAACTCCGACAATGGCTTTGGCAAAGGAACAAACATATCAAATTAGCAAAAATCTATGTAGAATCTTTCAATTTATATATTTCTGAAACTTTGAATAACTTAATACTGGTTTTAAATTCTATATTCTGAAACATGAAAAAGATACTTCATCGGGGATAAGGCCAGCGCCGGAGATGCATGGCCGGAAAGTGAAGGCAGCGGCGGCAGAAGGGACGGAGGCAGCGGCGACGGCGGAAGGGACGTAGGTAGCAGCGGCGGCCGGAAGAGAACCATCCGACGGAAGAGACGGAGGCAGTGGCGGCGGTGCAGGAACTGCAACTCTGCAAGAGCCATCCGGCGACACCATGGCCGACCAAACAGACAGTTAAGCAGGATGGAAGGAAACCCGGCGAGCACGACAGTGTGCGTGGCGGCGTCGATTGGCAGAGAGAGGGAGGTGGCGAGGCTGATTGAGAGATAGTGTGGAGGCGCAGGAGAGGAAGAGAGAGGCGTGATTGGGAGAGAGATGGAGAATAGGGATGCGCAACTTTTATCGTAGGGTTGGTAGGGTTTATTTAGGTTTTTATTGAGTTGGATTTTTGGAAAATTTTATACTTCATTGATTGATTTTCTTTTTCATTGAATATAGTCCTAAATTAGGTATTATTGTGTCTTAAAAGTTAGATTTAATTTGGACTATTAATTTATTGGATTTAGTATATACTTCATACATATTTTTCATTTTTTTTACAATTTAGTTATTAAAAGTAGTAGTATATGTTAATTAGCCTTATATTTGGATTAAAATTGGAATTGTGCTATATAGTTTAGTTTGCCTTCCATTTATTTAGGTTAAAATTGCAATTTAATCCTTTATTGTAATATTTTTTTCTGAATTAATTCACAAGCTAAACGACAACACAAATATGTAATGTTTACAATTTTCATCCTATAATTACTCAATTAAAGTTTTCAGTTCATATATTTTAATTAGTCAACTAAAATGTGATTATCGGATAATACAAAATTTAGTATACATAATTCTACAGTTAAATTTAGTATACATAATTCTAATTGAGTTGATTTTATTTTATCTATTATAAATAATTACTATGTATTTAGTCTTTGGCCATACATAAGTTATGCTAAGTCATTAAAACCTATAGTGTTAAAGATCAATTTGGTACTTACTATTATAATATTTGTTGCGATTTAAGTATTTTTTTTATTGAGACATTTAATTTTTTTATAAGTTATTATTAAGATAGTATAACTATATAAAATTTTATTATAATTCTATTTTGGATGAAAGAAAAACAAATTCTCTAAACTTGCATAGTACATATATTCAAGAAATGTTAAAATATTAATTAAGTAAAATGATAGTGTTTGGGTGAAGATATTCATAGGATGATATTGTGACAAAATAATTTGCGTCATGAGATAAGATTGTGGACACTAAAGGTAGTATGAAAAAGTACAATTTATTTGATTTTGATTTCTTTTATGAGATAAGATTTTGTTCTTTATAACTTTGATTCCTATTTCTCTTTTATGCTTCTTAATATATTATATTTATGTACATTACTCTCTTCGTTCAATAAAAATATAGGCATATAATATGCTATGGAAATTAAGATAAAATTTGTAAAGTATGAGGGAGGGGAAGAGTAGTTAAAGTAATGTTTTAATGGTGGTATAAGTTATAAATAACTTGGTGTATATGGGTAATAAATTGGGATAACTTTCCATAAATGAAAATGACCATTTTTTTGTGAGTACTAATGTAATAGTTGGGTGAAAGATATAGCCATACATGGTTTATGGTTTTATATATTCATTTATTTTGTATTTATAATTTAAAACTTTTATGTCCCGTGCATAGTACGTGTGTTAATACTAGTTGGAAATAAAAGTGGAGTGTGGGAAAGACGGTTGACCGAGAAGGGAGTATATGTGGAGAAATTGTGGAGGGCCACTTTAATTATTTGGTTGGGCCACATTAGTTGTTTAAGCCTTGGGGCCAAATTGAGTTAATAAAGTAATGGGCCGATGCAAATTGATAAAAGAAATGAGATGAGATTTTAATTGTTGAGCCATGATAGTAAAATAATAAACAAGTGGGCTGCCCCCTCTATTTAGTTGGGCCAAGATCGTTTATGCTTTGATGGATTTAATTGGTGGAATAAGTTTGGGCCTACTAATTTAGTTTGGGCTGGAATTAATTAGGGGGGCGAGCTTGGAGCTCGAAAGTTGATTGATTTAATCCCCGGATAAGTTACTAAGTTTCAAAAGATGAAAAAATGTTAAAGTAAGACGTGAAGGGTCGATCGGCGTCGACCCGCGACGCCATGGGCGGCCTTAAGAAAAATTCAAAGAAAAGATTTAGAAAGAGATTTTCCAAGAATCCATACTTTATTAAATAGGTGCCCAAGTATTTATTTTAAAGATAATAGAATTTCTCTGGATTTAGTTAAAGTGGATAAATAAATCCTACAACTTAGTGAAGCTTGAGAAAGGACTAGAGATCCTAAGAGACGAGACTAAAGATATAGGTGCTATGCCATAGGGTGCATGCATTCCTTCTAAGGAGAAATAGTTCAAATATTAATTAGCGTGCTACGCTATTTATTTTCAAAGGGAATTTTGCCCAAGGGCAGAGCGATGCCAACACGAGTAATTAAATTGAAGAATAAACATATCAGGTGGGCATTCTTTTCAAAATGTGACTTTAACATGAATATGTGAAATTTTCTATACATGTTTGTCATGCCATGTTTTGATCTTTTATGAATACCTATCTACTTGGCTATGCCAATCATGTTAAATCGAATTCGGGTCCCAGTACGGCCGCAAACCCTACTCGGACTAGTGTACACATATGGGGATCGTGAGCTAACTTACGAGTTGGCCGGTCCAGTGACCGTCGTGGAATGTGGCCACATTCCCGGTTCACATACGTTCAGATATGGTATCTATGTTTATGTGATTGCGCAATCAATTTTATGAAATTAAAGGAAATTTAGTGACTCAGGCCTTTTAAATAAAAACCCCGTGTTCACTCAAAACATTGTGTTGACATTCTCAAAGCATTGTGTTGATATTTTCGAAACACTATATTGACATTTTAATCGAAAACCCTAATTTTGTAGTTTTTTTTATCTTTTTCGATTTAATTAATAAAAAAGAAAATTACACGTGACAAATTTTAGACCACAAGATTTCTAAAATTCTATGGTCTTAAATTAGTTGTAGTTAGCAATTAAATGGTGAGTTAGCAATTGATTACTCCCTTATATAACTAATTATATACTATGTAGTAATTAGTATAAGATTTAATGTTTTTATAGTATAGTATTATTTTATACTACATCCGTCCCCAAATAGTATGAACTTTGGGTTCGGCACATACTTTAATAAATAAGGAGAAAAATAAGAGAGAGAGAAAGAGTAGTTGATATAATGTTAGTGGAGAGTGAGGTCAACATTGGTATAAGTTGTAAATAAAATGATGTGTGAGAGTAGTATGTTGTTTGATTTTTTCAAAATTAGAAAGTTCATACTCTTTAGGGACGAACGAAAAAGGAAATAGTTCATACTCTAGTAATTTACTAAAAATACGTATTGCGTGAATACATAGCACTACGGTAGGCAATAAATTCTTTTTGTTGACAAAATGCAGTTGATACAATTTGAAATGCTAAAAAATTTAAATGCTAGCTAGCTACATATTAAATGGACAATTGTAAAGCTTAGAACTAGATACAGATTCAACTCTAAATAATGCAAAAAAGGGGAGCAAATAGCATTATAAATAGTAGTAGAGCAAATCAAATATTTTGGTGGTAGGCTAGCAATGGGTTACAAGCAATCCCCTGCCTTGATTGTGATTGTGATTGTCTTAACTCCTCTTGCCAACTGATGAAGTAGATGACACGAAATATTATCGCCAAACTGCGTTGACATTATTAGTTCATCAATAATTAAATGTTATATCTTTTTCTATGGAATATGTCATTTTTAATGCATCTTATAACTCAATCTCCAACTTCTTACTCAGAAACATTCTTTCGACAAGCCTAGTAGGGAATCAATTTCGTTGAAAATCCCAAAAAATTCAAAAGATAATGTTTATGACCAAAATGATAAAATGTACATATGTTCAGGACCAATTTTGGCCTTTACTCTAAATTTTATCATTCACTAAATTTTACAAATATTTTATATTTATATATATAACTACTTATATAGTACTATAATATTTAATGTTTTTAATGATATTACTATATTTTAAAATTTACGAAATGTAATACTGTATATATTTGTATTCTAAGGAGCAGCGAAAAATATTGGATTGAATTTGGAGCAGCGAAGAAATATTGGAGCTTAGAACTATTTACAAACGTACTGAAGTTAGTATATACATCCCTATATATATATATATATATGAAAGCATGCATGCATTCATTATCTGTAAATATGAATAATTGTAGTACTACTATTCAATGCGAGTTAATTCCAAATTCAACTCTTAATAATGCATGAAAAAGGGGAGCAACTAACACTATTCAATACGAGTTTCAAAATCTATATTCAAATAACACTATATTCAACTCCAAATATAGTATTACTACTATTCAATACGAGTTTCAAAAAGGGAAGCAAATAACACTATAAATAGTTGTGCATTCCCATAGATTAAATCACAGCAAATCAAATAGAACAAAAAAAAAAGAAATCATCTAGCAGCTAGCAATGGGTTACAAGCAATCCCCGGCCTTGATTGTGATTGTGGCGGCTCTCCTCCTCTTGACTCCTCCTCTTGCCTACGGCCAAGTGCCGATTGTGGGCACCGGCCTCTTCAGAGGCGTAGTATGTTGCACACCCACTGGAAACTGTGCCAGCGGGTCGCCAAGGCTCCCGGGAGTCACGGTCAACCTGAACTGCACCAATCTGTTGACCGGGGCGGAGACGCTCGTCCAGGGAGTCACCAACAGCGCAGGAGTTTTTAACATCATTTTCCCAATTTTACCGCTACGCCTTCCCATCACCAGTGTCCTAACATGTAACGTTGTCGTAAACCTTCCTCTCAATTCCACAATCTGCCCCATCCTCAGCACCGTCGACGGCATCCTTACCGGTGCTCCCACGCTTGTGAACACCCTCTTTAACGGTCTGCTCGGTCCCATTTTTGTTTTAGTTTTCCAGGTGTTGAGCATCGTCACCGTTACTACTTAAGGGGTGCTAAATTGCACGACATAATAATTAAAATATACATCTAAACAAGCACTAACCATGCTTATATGCATGCATATTATTGTACTTTGTTTTGATGCTTCATTTTGTAACAAATAATGGAGAATAAATATTATATATACTACTATTTGTATCTGCATTTTAATTTATTTACCAAGTACTAATGTGTAAGGCATATTACAATTATGAAGTAGTATTACAATTACTTATATTTAACAACGCTTTTGGTACTTATTACTGATGCTATTACGAATCTTGTCTCAAAGATTTCTCCTAAAATTAATTCTTTATTATTAAGACACAAAAATGAGGTAAAAAATGTCAATACATGTGCGTTCATTATTAGTAAATATAAGTAATTGTAATACTACTCCATAATGAAAATATGCCTTACAAATTCAACGTGCATAACAAAATTAATTAAATGCCAGGGGGAGAACGTCTAGAAAAAAAAATACTGAAATTAAATAGTTTTGGTTGGGAACTACCCCAAAACTTAGTTTTTGTTGGAAAAATAAGAGTCCGTATTAATTTTTTTTATACATAAACTAACTAATTTAAAATAGAAAAAATATTAATTTAAAATAGTTTTGGTTGAATTTTATTTTGGGGAAGAAATAATGATGTAAATAAATAAGACCTAAATTGTAGCCCAGTTAGAAAACAAATTTAGAATTCATCATTTGACTAAATAGATTTTTTTTCGTGATGGAATAATGAATTAATGTAGATTGTATAATATGGGCCAACTCTCTATTTTTGTAAGCTTATGTGTGTTTTTGGTTGGGCTTTCTTTTTTTGTTGGGCCTGATCTGAAATTTGCAAATGGAAACTAGAGTACTATTTTCTTCTTAAGCCTAATAATTTTACACATACAGGATTATACATATAGAGATTTAATCAAAATAAGTAATTAATTTAAATTTAACACATACTTTTACATATCCTAAAAGAATACCAGATATTAACTTGTCTCTCAAATATTTCACAACTAACTTAATTTTAATACTGAATCTATATTTTCAGTCATAATTAATAATTCTCGATGTCCTTATATTTTGATTATGTCTAGTTCTCGATAGAACTCGCGTCGAACGTCGCGGGATCTGTTGCCCGTCGATCAATCCGGCGTCGAAATTTAGGGTTCGTGGTTGTGCACTATGAAAAGGAAAAGTTGTGTGAAAATATTTTATTTCTTGAGATGGGAAATAAAATACACACGCAATTATATCTAAGGATCCTAGGGTTGATTCGACCTACGATCCGGGAAAGAATCAACGAAGAAAACTCGGAAAGGAGCTTAACGAGCGCTCAACGAATAAATTAATAAAACTATAATATTCTTAAGCAATTAAAATAATTAAATGACTCAAAATAAATAATATCTTTCACTTAACGTGAAACAAAATCTCCATAACGCGACGGCCTCTTCGACTGCCGCCGCTCCGATCTGTCCCGCCGCGCCGGCTCTGCCCGCTGCTCTTCCGCCGGCACGCTGGTGTCGGCGTCGAGTCCTTCTTCCTGCAACACCTCACGCTCCTTCAGCCTTGCCGACGGAGGGCCCGTTACAAAATGGCTCGTGGAGGATATACAAGATGCAAAACTTCATCTTCCATTGACACTCCACTCGAGGATGTGTTGGACCGATCCAATGCTGACTTTTTAGCGGATGTTGAGGAACAAAACAATATCAAAAGAGAACAAGATATAGTTGGGGGTCATCGACCACCGGTCCACCACCTTCACCACCTCCGCTAGATGAATAGGGCCGGAAGTTTACACACCTTAGGAATGGAGCGTAAGTGATAGGGTGTGAGTTCCCTAGAGTCAGAATTAAGAGCACGCGTGATGGAGTTTGAGAGTTGATGCACTTTTTATTAGCACTATAAATACCTGCAAGTATACAAAGTAGGAATAGTATAGCTAAAGGTCAGTATCGGATTTTGATCATGGGAAAAACAATCACAGACTGACTACCCTCTACTAAAACTCAATTACTATTTAGAAAAATAGAAAGATTTGAAGATTTTTGACAACAAAGAAAAGTTTAAAAGCAATAAACAATTAATTGCAAATAAATCATGGAGATAAAAGTATAGAGATAAGGGAATTCCAGGGATGTGCGTTCACAATTATGATTATAGAAATTCCAACTACAATACCCTAGCACAGTTCTTACTTTGGTAGAACGAGTCACCTAGTTTATGCTCATGCGATGCAAACGTTGGTTACAAACATTAGGGTTGTCAATCCTAAATACGTAACTCCTAAAAGCTCCTAAGACCCTTAAAAAGTCCTCACTCTCAATTAACATGTCGTTTTAAAGGAAGCTAATTGTAGTGTCTATTAAGTGGACCTAACTCGCCAACCTCCTCTCACGATTATGTAGCAAGTTATATTAATTCATCACAGAATGTGTCACTCAAACGTGAAACATTATCTAACAACTTAAGGAAGAAACAAAGTAAGAACAAAACAGATATTAAATAGAAAATGAATTGTATAACCAAAGTTGTTACTAACACATCCCTGGAATCCTATGAATTTAGTTACACATGATAGAATAATCTAAAAACATAGATTGAAGGAAAAACAATTGGAACATAAAACTAAACCAAATAAAACTCAAAGGTTGAATCCTTGAAGGTTTGATGTTCTTGAATCCTTCTCCAACTCCTTGCACAATGAAGCACTCTAACTTTTAATCTCTGAAAAATATGTTGCAAAAAGAGGATCCTAATGATGAAGCTTGAGGGGCTATTTATAGGGGAGAAATTGCCACTTCTCAAATAAGGAAAAGGGTTGCAAAATATGGTAAATCCTGGAGAGAAATTAGGGCAAATCTGCTCGCCGCGTTTTTGTGGCGGACCGCTCCACCTTGGCCAGCGGTCGCCATGCATTGATCCAAGGCTTCTGACACTTGGGTGGCGGTCGCCATGCATTGCCCAGCGGTCGCTGGGCGTGTCTTCAGTTTATGCACAATTTTCCCGGAACGGGCCGCTATAGGTATGGCGGCCGCTGAGTAAAAATAAAAGTAGAGTAAAAATAACTCCACTTTTCTAAAAACTCAAAACACTTCTAACACTTTATTTTTCTCCTTCAACTCACTTTCCAATCCTTTGATTTTTCTTTTCTTTTCACAACCTTTCACAACTTTTCTTTTCTTTTTCTATTCATAAGCAACCTTTCTAGATAAAGCACACATTTTGAATTTTTCTATTTCATAACTTGCACTTTTCTATATTTAGGCACACTACTTTTTATAACTTTCCTCCTTATCACTCCAATTCCTTTACAAAAGATAATAAAAACTATACTAACCCAAGAAATTGTCCCCATTTATTTGGTTTCCAAAGAATAGGTTTAAAAAGGCTCAAAATTGGCTCCAAAGGGAAAATTTTTGAAATGGTCAAAAATTTGGGAATAAAAGTAGCTAAGAAAATATAGCCTAATATCCTCCTAAATCAACTTAAACATTATGTAAATTTAGGCAGACTAGAAGCAAGTTCTAGAAACATATACATGAATGCAGATAAATCACACAATAAAGAAATTAGACTCAAATCTCACAAGGTATAAGCATGATTCAAGACAAATGTGCTCTAGGTTTGATATGTTGGTTTTCATGTAATTCCTCGGAAATTCAAATAAAGCAAATATAAGAAAATTGAGATTTTTATAGTAGGACTAGAGCATCTAGGAAAAAAAATATTGAAATTAAATAGTTTGGGAATTTTGGAAATTGCACAATTTATTCTTTTTTTTGGAAAATAGAGTACGTATTAATAATTAAAAAATAATTATATAATCAGAAAATAATTTTAAATATTTACAATATTATTTTAAGTGGGTTTAATTAATGGAGTGAAAATAGTTTGGATTAAATAATGATGTAAAGCAGTAAGGCCTTAATTGTAGCCCAATTAGAAAACAAAATTAGAATTAAATATTATAATTCACTAAAATTTATCAACGCCGATGTTCACGAGATTAATTAAATTTTTTGGAAGGGTATATTTAGAAGGTAAATACATAATATACCTCTTTTATTTACTTTTCACTAAAAGCATTCGTATTCGTGCATTATTTGTAAATATGAATAATTGTATTTAATAATGAACCTTACGACTTTCAAATTCAACTCTTAGATGTAAATAATGCAAAATGGGGGAGGAAATGGCATTATAATAGTAGTGTATTTCCCATAGCAAATCAAAATAGAAACATAGCAAATTAAAGAAAGAGGTAGCAATGGGTTATAAGCAATCGCAATCCCCGGCCTTGATTGTGATTGTGGCGGCTTTCCTCGTCTCGACTCCTCTTGTCTACGGCCAATTACTGCCGTATAACGCCATTAATGTTACGGGCAGAATCTGCTGCGCATCCAGCGGAAACTGCCTGAGCCTCATCCCCGGGTCAGGAGGAATTCCGGGAGTGAGGGCGACCCTGAACTGCACGACTTTCTTTGACAGTGTGGTGACGGTCGCCCAAGGCGTCACCGACCCCACTGGAGCTTTTAGCATCCCTTTCAATAATATAATAAGCCCCATCGTGATAGACCCTCTCATCTACGGACCCATGCGATGCGCTGTTGTCGTTAGACTTCCTCTCAATTCCACAGTCTGCCCCATCCTCAGCCCCGTCAACGGCGTCCTTGTCGGCATTCCCACACGTCCCGACCCCTTCAGAATTCCGGTGCCCGGTCACGGCAGGAATCTAACTGTTCCGTTCTTCATCAGAGTGGCCGTCTAATTAAATGGTGATCGATGGTACTAAGCAATAAGCATGCTTATATGCATGCATATAATTATAGTTTGTTTTGATGCTTCATTTTGAATGAGCTAAGCCGTTTAATAAATCATGATCAAGACATTTACCGTTATGCATTTTGATTTACCGTTCAACAGCCTAAGCAACTCCACCAATATTGAGCCCATGCATCACGCATTAGTTAAATGAAGTGAACCGACGAGGCTATTGGTTCACGGTTTAACTCTTGGCAGTAACTTCTTTAGTTATTACGTTTGACAAAATGCAGTTAATACAAGTTGAAATGCTAAAAGTAAATGCTAGCTAGCTACTACATGGAGAATTTTACAACGTTCTAATTGAAGCTTATAACTATTTACTGACTGATATAAAGCATGCGTGCATTATTTGTATATATGAATAATTGGTACTTATATATAAAAATAAGACCCACATTTAGCTATATTTTTCATCAATTTTTCTTTGCATTTCTTAAATCTCGTACCGAACTCAATTTTCTTTTGCATTTCTAGTTTCCAATTTTTTGGGCGTTACAAGTTAATGTAGAGTAAAAATTACAAAGATGTTTGACATGTATGTTCAACCCCGAAATACTTCAACTTTGATTAATATTCTCTGCAAAATTATTGCTTGTTTCTAGATACCGATCCTTGAATTTTATATCTTAAAATACGCAACACAATTCTCTTAATATTTCTCTGAATATTAGTAATAAAAAGAAAATTCTCGAAATAATGATGAAATTACAAATCTATCTCTTAATATCATGTGATAGTCAATATTCATTAATTTTACTCTTTATAATATAGCAATCCACGAAAAGTGTACGTCCGTAATATTCTTGCCAGACTCCATGAATGAAAGTTTGTCAATTACTAGGTTATGTCCAATTGTATTTCTTAGGTATTTTATTTTCCTATGCGTATCACTATATGGAACTACAAAAATAGTCCTTGGACTATGCGTTTATCTCACCATTAGTCCATGGACTTTCAAAATATCCCCAAACAACCCTGGACTAAGCGTTTATCTCGAAAATGGTCATTTTTAACTGTTTCGTGACGAAAGTACCCTTTTAGGGGTTTGGGCAATTCCGTCATTTAAAAAATTTGACTTTTTCAGATGTCAGCACATTAATTGATTGTGCAGCTTGTCTGATTATTTAATAACTCTCTCACCTTGTCTCATCTATCTCTCTCCCCTTCTTCTTCCTCCCCTTCCTTCCTTCTGCAAAAGTCAACGCAACATCTCGACTCAAATGGATTGTTGCGAGAAAAAGGGCAAAGGTTTAATTTTGGTGGTGTTATCCGAATTGTGTGGATTTTGACTAGGTTGGGCAGATTCGGCGCGAAGGTGGGGTTGGGGGAGAGGACAAACGAAGTTGATTTGTTTCATTTGGTGGGTTTCCGTTGTTTGTTTCATTTGTAGCCATTATCGTGGGTTTGAGCAAGTAGGTTTGATAGATGGATTGCAGTTAGTGAGTTTTGGGGATATTTATGATTGGCGTGAATTTTATTTGATTATGTGTTTGTAAGGTGTAAGTAGGAATTTTATTAAGTTTGAAGGTTGTGATGTTGTAGTTTGATTGAAAAAATGATTTTGATTCTTTCACTGAATAAAAATGAGAATATGAAAATCACTTTGTCGGAAGTAGAAGTATGAAATGGATCTTTTCACTCGAAATGTCCGACTTCTGGTAATTAATGCTGGAAATCTAGAAATAAAACTAATAAACTTATAGTGGCTACTGTAATGGATCATGTTGGGTATCCTACTTAAATTGATGTTGCTGGACATCTATTCGAACGGATCTTGTTCGACATCTTCCACCCAATGATCCCATTCGATTGCCCATTCGAATGTGTGTTGATTGTTCGACGTCGTTGTAATAGTTGAGGCTGAGACACGTGTGACATCTTCGGCAGTTTCTGAGACCTGTGCTCAGATGCGAAACTCAGTTTTGGATGGTGTCGGCTTCGTTTCGTTTGGATTTTGGGGTCGCTTTAATCTTGCGAAGATACTTCTCAGCTTTTCTTCAGACAATTTTCCACCATTATGTGTGTTTAGATTTCTGTTTTTCTCCATTTTGTTGTGTTTAGGCGTATGTATTGGGTTGTGCAGGTGTTTATATTGGTTGATAGTATATCATCAAATTACACATATCATACAATACTAATATTAGGTTGTGCATGTGTTTATATTGGTTGAAAATGTATCATTAAATGAGTTAGTTGAAAGTTGGAAGTTGGATGATTTGAACGAGTATTAACGGCAATAGGAATTAATATCATATTGGGTAGTATACGTAAATAATATCAAATTGGGTATTGATCGAATTACACATATCATACAATACTAATATTAGTTCAAAACTATTATCATCTTTAGTTCAGAAAATAATATCATCTTTAGTAGAAACAGTCATTGCAATATCAGATTCGTTCACATTTATTTCAGAAAATAATATCATCTTTAGTACTAATATTTGAAGATTGCAAACACTACTACACAAAATAATATCATACTGCATACAAATAGTAATCTGAGCCGTAGTGGATACCACA
Organism: Salvia splendens; assembly: GCF_004379255.2. Lineage (NCBI taxonomy): Eukaryota > Viridiplantae > Streptophyta > Magnoliopsida > Lamiales > Lamiaceae > Salvia > Salvia splendens. Next base: position 31,625,304 of record NC_056043.1, on the reverse strand, counting down.
AAATGATACCAGTTCAAGCAGAAGAAGGTTTAAGTACATAAGTACTCCTAAGTTACTCCTAAGTTATGTATGCAATCCTACATAAATGCATACCAAAATCATCATCAGTCTGCACACCCCTTTACTATTCCATGGGCAAAATCAAACAAAAAGGAGTTGCAACCCAAATAGTAAAGGCTAGAAACACAGACTGTATGTGATTTACACCAACAAAACCTTTAAGTTTCAATATTTGCAATGCCATTCACCAAATACACCATTTGCAAGGCAAATTCAATCATTCATCTTGCGACGACCACATCTCTGAGCTTTCCGAACACGGGTTGACAATGAAGCAGCACGGCTCGACCCAGTTGTCGTCTCCGTAGTAGGGCAAGGAGGTCGGTCCCTCTGCGTGTCTGGCTCCTGACTCCCATGAGAACTTGGTTGAGCACTTGCCTGACTACGTTGGTTGTTGGGTGCTGAAGGGTCGTTCTGGCAACTCCGCCTATTATGCCCAATTTGTCCACACCGGCCGCATGAGAGCATTGCAGTTCGCTATAGCGATTCAACTTCATTCTCATGAAGACGTACTTGTCAGGAAATCAAACTTGCATTTGTAATCAATGTCGAAAAACACATATGTGATACATCTAATCTGAAAAAGATGTGTTACCTGTGGCCTTTCTCTCCTCAGTTTCCTTGGGCGCCCACATTGTCTTTTTGTGTTCGGAGGGTCCAGCTCAAAACCAACGTCCGAAGACCTCGACCAGTTTTCCATACCGTTGATAGGGTACAAGACATGCTCATATAGTGCCGCCATGCTAGACCTCGAGTAAAATGCTGAAACATAATCAATCAGGGGGTGTTTATACTTGAGTATGGATGTTGTAACATGCACGAAAGGGATCCCGCTGATTTGCCAAAGCCTACATGTGCATGTCCTATTGAGCATGTTCACCACAAACTGACCAGCAGGGCCTGATGTCTGGTATTCATTTTCCACATTCCAGAATGCTCTCCAAGAAGTAGAGTTGGATGCCGCCTTATCAAGAAGCTCTTTTATGACAGGTGGTACGGGGTAGTTGTAGTTCTTCACCCACTGACCTCTTATCTGGATGCGCTCCAGTTGGTTTGTTCGAATTTCTTCCAACAACGTCAAAATTGGTTTTTTACATGGCTCGATGATCTTAGCATTAAACGTCTCACACATATTGTTCAGCTGCACAATAATGACAATGGTGAATGCAGATTTAATACCCAAAACAGTGTCATATAAATTAAACGTGTGTTATTGACTTAAAAGTTGTTCACCTACGTATCACATTTTGGATGTCTAGAGAAGTGCGCCTTAACCCACTTTTCTTTTGGAGCCGCACCCAACAAATGCTGATAAGCAGCCTCGTTGTACACCCGAAGTTCATCCATATTCTTCTAAAAAACCTCCGCAGTCGTGCTTTCAGATACTTGCCACATCCTTTTCTTCAACTCTTTACCCGAGAACCGCTTCTTAAAGTTGTTGTACATATGTTGTACACAGAACCTGTGCTCACTGGATACTTTTCAGCAATTATCTTCGACAAACCCTGTCCAGAGAAAAATGAAAGTAGTTACCTAGCAAGTTGTACGGAAATGAAATTATTTTCAATTAGAGTACTTACCTTCTGCTGATCGGACATGAATACATATCGAGGCCAGTTTTCAGATAGCTGCAAGTCCTCGTCCAGATGATCTAGAAACCATTTCCATTGCTCATAGCTTTCAGTTTCACCGACAGACCAAGCAATTGGCCACCAACTATTGTTCTGATCAATCCCGATGGCAATCAATATATGTCCCTTATACGACCCTCGCAAAAAACATGCGTCAAGGAAGATGATAGGTCGACAGAACCGCTTCCATCCGATCTTCAGTGGCCCTAGGCAGATATAAATTCTGAGGAACCTCAGACTAGAGGTTGGTGTGCATCTATGATTCTCATAGTGTATCTGAACAGTGGAACAAGGATGCGTTCGAAGCAGCTCATTCTTGTAGTAAAAGAGCTTCTTGTATTGCTTGTCGATGTTCCCAAATATTCTTTCGAGCGCGTGTCCCTTAGCCCTGTAGGCCTTCATCCGACTAAGTCTGGAACCAAACTGCTCATCAACATATTGTCTGATAGCAACCAATGGAATCTGAGGATTTTCCTTGATCTTCTCAATGAACTATTTCCCCTACCACTTAGACGTTATCCATTTATTTTCTTGAACCTATGAACAAGTGTGAATATGCTTCCTGTTCAAAGTATGCAACACATAGTCCCCATTCTTTTCCTTATGCATGTACGCAAACCAACCACACTCACCATCAGCCCCACGGCACACATCTCTCAACCTTGTATCATCATTTACTTTGATATGAACGGGCCTCTTCGACATCACGCCGTACTGTTGGAGGACCTCTCTAAAGAAGTCTCTGCTGCCGAAGACATCTCCAACACTAAAGTGTGGCAGGTCATCAGTGAGTACGAACGGTCGATTAACCACAAGAGAATACTTATGCCTAGGTCCTTCATCTTCGGAATATACATCCCTCACCTCGGCATTGGCCACGTCCTCTAGCATGTCAGCCTCATCAGCTTGTCGTCGGTCATCATCATTGTGAACATCAACCACCGGGGAGAATTTGCGGCGTTTAGTTGTCTTTGAGGTTGATGTACTGCCGGTCGCGCTCTGATATCTTGCGGCTCGCTGAGCCTGGTGTTGACTTTGCATTTCCTCATAGAAGATCGAAAACAATTATTCATCACGACACATGCTTGCCGGTGAAATGAACTGGTCCAAGTCTTCGCAGTCATCATCACTATGCATATCAAAACCCTCGTTATGCAGAGGGCAGTCTCCTATGTCTACGTTGTCGTCGTCTTCGCCCTCGACCTGGCTGGCTTGCAAGTTTATGTTTCCTCCATTGTTCACATCCTTCTCAGCACCAGCCCCATTATCGGTTTCTCCGGCCTGGTTTGCCTCTGTGCTAAACTCCTCAACCACAGGCGCACAGCTTCTTCCTACGTTGTTCACCTCCTCGGGCCAAGTTGTGGTTGCTCCACCTAGTCCACCCAGGTTGAGATCTGTGTTAATATCCTCAACCTCAGGCCAATGTGCAGTTTCTTCCACATGGTTTTCTAAATCCAACTCATTTAACCGCCCTAGATACTCCTCAAACACAACAGCTGCTTCAACAAAGTCGGGCACAAACTGCCCTTCAGAGTGTGAATGAAATGGCCCGTAATCTTCCAAACCATCCATAATTGGCCTGTAAACATTATCCTCTGTCTGTGCATTACCAATGTCTGTGCATTATCAACTGATTCTTGTTCAACTGCTTCACAAACTACTGTAGTTGGCTGCAAAGTCAATCAAAGTGCATTTGTTAACCACAACAAATCTCCCCTCTCCTCCTCAAAACCAACACAACATAATATCAAAATCAATATGCATGAAAACTAATATCAAAATAAATACAAATCAACACAACATAATATCATAATCAACATGCATGAAAACTAATATCAAAATAAATTCAAAATTAGTGTGAACCTAATCAACATTCCATTTCAAACCTCAAACTCAATATCAATGACAGAGACAAGTAACAGTACCTCATCAACATTATGTTGGGCTTCATCAGATGCATTTTTAATCTCATCTCCAACTGAAAAGTATGCTTGATCTTGTATTCCTCACATTCATCTCCCTCCAAGCACTTTCTCAACCTACAACATTCATACCAATTACTATTCATACATAATATTTTCAAAAACAGCCTGCATTACTAACCATGCAACCATAACAGCACATCATAATGTAATGTATTGCATTCAAACCAAATTGCTATTCATACAAAATAGCAATGGCAGAGACAATACTATTGATATCATCAACTCATATACAATTCAATCCAAATAAATAGCCAAAATAATTTCAAAAACAGTCAGTCTGCATTAGTAACTTTGCAACCATGACATTTATGTGAATGTAATCAATTCAACACCAAAGTCTCAATACCAATGACAGAGACAGTAAATTACCTCATCAACATCAGTTTGGGCTTCATTAGATTCAATTTGAACAGATTGAAAACTCCAACTGTAGGTCCAACTTCATCTTGTAATCCTCCCACTCCAAGCACGGTCTTAAACTACAACACGCATACCAAAACAACATAATAGCCAAATTAGTAACTATGCAACCATAGCATATCATAATGTATTCAATTCAATCCAAAATTTAAATCTCAATATCAATGACAATACCTCATCAACACGAGACACAGCTACATCAGATGCAGTATGAACTTCATCAACTTGTTCAACTGCTTCAGGTTACTGCAAAGTCAAGTTAATTGCATTTGTTAACCACATCAAATCTCCTCTCTTCTCCTCAAAACCAACAAAACATAATATCAAATTCAATATGCATGAAAACTAATATCAATGACAGTACCTCATCAATATGAGACACAACCACATCAGATGCAATATGAACTTCATCAACTTGTTCAACTGCTTCAAGTTCCTGCAAAGTCAAGTTAATTGCATTTGTTAACCACATCATATCTCATCTCTCATCCTCAAAACCAACAAAACATAATATTAAAATAAATATGCATGAAAACTAATATCAATGATAGTACCTCATCAACATGAGATTGTGCTACATCAAATGCAGTTTGAACTTCATCAACTTGTCCAACTGCATGTTCTTGTAATCCTACTACCCCATGGGCTTTGTCAACCTACAACATGCATATAACAATCATTATACAGTTACCTTAATTATATGCATAAATCTCACATTTAAGAACTGTTGTACAACATCAACATCATCTTCCTCAATTGCATCACCAACATTAACATCACCAACATCATCTTACAAGGTAATGTCCACATTTAGATATAGTAGCAGTTAGTATAGTTATAACACAACCAAACATAACATCGAAGTCACTACTTGAACCACAACAAATTCATCCATCAGATTCTTGATAACCCTTTAATTTTCCCTTTCTTTCGCCTTCCTTTCCTCACGTGCTTTCACCAAGCTATCAACGAAGAAGTCCTCAAACTCGATGACACGTTCATACCACCCTAACAAAGGTATTTGTGGATTAACCTTTGATTCTTCTGGAATAACCTTTGCCTTCTTCCTAGCCGGTTTCGGTACAACCAAATGTGGCTCCTCTATTTCTTCAATCACAACACTACTAGGCGATTTCGACTGCATAAATTTTTTAAACAACTCAATTTGGTCCTCCTGCTGTCGTGCCCGAGCATCTGCAGGTGTCATCTCAACCACGTAAACGTGAACGAGCCTCGATTTCGAGCTACTAGCAACCTTCGTAAATTAGGAGACATCGTCTTCTTCGATGAGCAGATCAAGAGGATGCCCAATTTGAGTACCCACGCATCCATCATTGAAACGAGGATGACAATAATAAGACTCACATATAGCATGTCTTGGATATCCAACTCTGACCATCATACTTGCCAATTCGAACAGGTCAAACTGCAATATGATCACGTAGTCGATGTAGTTTAATAATCCCGTAATGTAATCTCCAGCGCAGAACACACCATGGTGGTGAAGGGAAATTGTAAAACAATCTGGCCTATTCTCCGTTCAAAGTCACGCAAAACAACAAAATCCAGTAATTCAAAAATGTCTACCTTTTTCGGGTGCATAAAATCGATAACTTGTCACTAACCCCTAACCTCAACATTACATAAATTACAAATTCTTCATTTTTTCAAGTATATAGTAGAACACTTTTAAAGGAAAAAATGCGTACCATATTCAAGCTCTGGGTGGAAGATGAAGATATGTCCACCACGGAGTACCCATGTCTCCTGCTCAAGGTCTATTATAACCTGAGGACGGCAGCTAGGGCCAGCACCATCATTGTTCCTCATATTTCGACTCAACCCAACACCATTGTCGTTCTTCTTCTTTCGTCCCCTTTTTTCGGCAGCATCACGATCGCGGTTTCGTCCCCTTTGACGATGCGTACGTTAGGTAGCAGGTGAGAGAGCGAGGTGAGAGAGTGGACTGAGAGCGAAAATGAAGGGTTGGTGTGAGGGAAGGAAGATGAAAGGTTGAAAATGGTGGGAAGATGGAAGGGTTTCTCGAAAGTCACTCAAATTTGCCCCTCTCTCCCTCTCTACGTGGCATCACCTCATTACTCCCTTTCAAAAATTATATATGTGTATATTTGATAGTACATGCAAATCCAGGTGAGGCTGATAGATTAAAAAAAGTTTAAATTTTCAAAAGTCTAAAATGTACAGTACGCTACTAGGGACTGCAATTGATATTTCTTTCAAACCCGATATGATATTATTTTTGGGACTACATCTGATATAACTATTAGGTATCAAATATGATATTATTTTATATTTATTTCGCCGTATACTGGATATGTTATTATTTCAGTAACTTTTCCTAGTACTCTTTATGATATTATTTTCTGTTGATTAAGCCTAGTACTACATCCGATATTATTTCAACAAGATTCATTTCAGTAACATCTCCAACCCATTCTTAGTACTCCTTACTACCTAGTGAACTATTTTTTGTCGGATCGTATATGTCATACCCATTTCATACCCATCGAAGAAAACTCATTCACCCATGCCATGGTTAATTTCATGGTCAAATTTAGAAATAAATTAATCAAATCACAATATCTGAAACAAACTTGAAACTTCAAAAAAATAATACTCCGTACTTAGAACACATAAATCAAAATCAAATTACATTGATTTGAACACTACAATTCTTCCCCAAGTTTCACGCACTACTTCACCAATTTTTTTTCCACAAACTGCAATCTACTGGTGAAAACCTACTTCATCAAACTCACCATAATGGCTACAAACGAAACTAACAACGAAAACCCAACAAATAACACCAAAATACAATATTTCACTTTACTTCCACCTTCAACACGATTTGGAGATACTTTAGAATTCGTCTTCTCTTCCAACTTCGTCTTCACGCCCACCGGGCCCAACCAAGTAATTGCCACCTTCAAAATCCACACACTTGGGATGACACCACCGAAATTACTTGCAGCCTCCAACCTTGCCCTTTTGCTCGCAAACGAAATACAACATTCCATTTGATTCCTTTCTTGGGTCGACAACGATTTTGAGAATCGCTCTTTGCCGGCACAAACAATTTTCGTACTCAAATCGGAGCCACCTCCAACCAGTCCCGCCTCCTCCATCACCCGATTTTGTTACAGACAACGAAGACATGAAGGCAAAGAATTGAGTCGAGATGTTGCGTCGACTTTTGGAGAAGGAAAGAAGGGGAGGAAGTAGAAGAGAAGAGAGATGGATGAGAGAATGTGGGAGTGAGAATGAGAGAGTTATTAAATAATCAGACAACTTGCACAATCAATTAATGTGCTGACATATGAAAAAGTCAAAATTTTGAAATGACGGAATTGCCCAAACCCCTAAAAGGGTATTTTCGTCACGAACCAGTGAAAAATGACCATTTCCGAGATAAATGCTTAGTCCAGGGTTGTCTGGGGATATTTTGAAAGTCCAGGGACTAATGACGAGATAAACGTATAGTCCAGGGACTATTTTTGTAGTTCACTCATTATATTTTGGACAAAATAATGTCATTTTTGGTATGCCTCTGAAATTCAAATAAAGCAAATACTTCATCCATTTCTTAAATAGTGAACTACAAAAACAGTCCCTAAACTAAAGGGTTTATTTCACCAGCAGTCCCTCGAGTTTAAAAAGATTCCCAGTAATCTCTGAACTAAGAGTTTATTTCACTGGCACGTTTTGCAATTTTCATGGCAAATTTCACACGAAAATATCCCTAAAAGTGAGATGACATTTTTTTCCATCCACAATTTCACCTTTTCACTTTTTAGACTTGTCACTTTCAAACTCAATCTGATATTATTTCAAATTACTCGATATTATTTTTAATATTGAATCTGTTATGCATTGCATGTACTAAATATAATATTATTTCAAAACTATCTTCTTCTTCCCTCTGCCCTCCTTCGCTTTATTTCTTTTTTTTTTGTTCTTTAGTTTGAGTTTATGATTTTAATGTTGCTTCTTTCGTAACAAAAATAATCCAAAATGTTCAATATTGTGCAAGATTAATTATCAAAGCTGATAAACATTAGTGTAAAGTAAGAGAGAAGAATGAAAAAAATAGATAAAGTAAGAGATGGTGAAGATAAAAAGCAGTGAAATTAATATTAATTAGTAGAGATTGTATTATTTCCTAAAATAGAAACTCCCTTGCTTACGGCCAATTATTGCCGAATAACGGCGACATCAGCATCGTGGCCACCAACTCCACCGGAGTTTTTAGCTTACGTTTGAGTAATATACCATCCTTGTTCGGCCATTTAAAGCAGTCGTTAACCTTCCTCTCAATTCCACCGTCTGCCCCATCCTCAACACCGTCAATGGCACCCTTATTGGTATTCCCGTTCTTCGGTTTGCAGTCGGAAACTCGGTCATCGGTCCCATTTATTATTTTGTTGTGAAGGTGTTTAAGATCGTCAGCATTGGTAAATAAAACTCTTCTTCATTTATGCATGAAAATTGTAAAAGTAGAAAATAAATAGGATTATTATAATTTATAATTCGAAAATGTCATGAATAAGAAAATAAAATACTAGTAGTACAAAATAAAGCGTGAACGTGCCCAATTATTCCTCTTTTGATATGAATCTAAAAACTATATAGAAAAACGGTATCATGGAATTAGCCTCGAATTGAATTTGGGGCATTCAATTTCAATTCCTCCCAATCCACAATTTGAAATCTATAAATTGAAATTCCAAATAGTTATAAGATTTTGAACACATTCACACACACTTTGAGCTCACAAACACAACACACATACAATGCAGACATTACACAAAAAACACTACACACACACTAAAAAATTTATTCACAGTCAATTTTATATCAATTAGCCTATCTAACCGAACAAAGAATTTGGAATTCTTCAGTTCCTTCAAATTTTAAATCTATAGAATCTTATTCCAATTCAATCTCAATTCAATGTACCAAACAAACCTTTAGCTTCTTCAAAAATATAAGTAAGGGTGTCAGCCGTTTATACATGAGATCATCTAACAACATGTAATGGTGAAGGTTATAAAAAAAGTTATGAATAAAATAATCTCTTTGGGATCTTGGACCTTCTTTAAAAAAAATTGAAAGCCATTAGCTACTTCGATCAATGTAACTTCCTCCATCCCGCCATATATATTTACAACACCTGCATAAAATGTACTACTACATGTATGTTGGTCGTCAAATGCTGAATACATTCTTGGTAAAACATACATATAAGAAATACTACTACATATTTGTATTCTATGGAGTAGTAGGACTTTTGAAAGAAGTAAAGGATTCAATTTGTTTTTACTTTTGACAAAATGCACTTGATACAAGTTGAAATGCTAAAATTAAATGTTACTACTGTATAGAGTTTTACTCTCTTTGTTCCTTGTTAATTGAGAGATTTCTTTTCAGTACGGAGATTAAGAATAGTGTTTTAAGTGGACGGTAAATAAAGTAAAAGACAATAAAGTAAGAGAGGGGATTACTTTTTGCTAAAAATAAAAATGACTCAATTATGTTTAAACTTCCCAAAATAGATTAATGATTCTAGTAACATGGAACGGAGTGAGTACAACATTAGGCTCACTTGTAGCTTAGAATTATTTGCATAATGAAGTAAAAGATAACAAGGCATGCATTCATTATTTTTAGATATGATATAATTGCACTATTCAATAATGAACAGACGACTTTCAAATTCAACACTTAGATGAGTTTCAAATTCAATATTTAAAGCACTTTTGTTCATAGAATTTCATCCATAGATGAGTTATAGAAGAGTTATCTAATCTACAAAATATCCACGTAGATGTAAATAATGCAAAAAGGGGGTGGGGGGTGAAATTAAATCAAAATAGAAATGGGTTGTAAGCAATCCCCGGCCTTGAATGGTGGGTCTATTTAACTAAAATGAAAAAAAGTAAATGGACTCGGACATCCAAAAATGGCAAAATGAGACTCTAAATTATGGACGGAGAGCTGTTAAGGCGTGTAATAAATCTTGGAGAATAGTACTTCCTCCATCCCGTCATAGTTGAAGCGCTTCTTTTCGGCACAGAGATTAAGAAAAAAAAATATTTATTGCGTTGAATGGAGGGAGAGAAAAGTGAGAAAGTAAAAAGTAGAGAGAAAAAAGTAAGAAAGAAAATGTAGTAGGTAAGGAAAAGTGAGTTAATTATTGTCATATAATTTCTTCTTTGGTGCCTCGACTCCATTGACGATCGTGCACCGCGCCTCCTTTCAAGACTGCATTCTTCTTCGGCCATATAGCTATCCACTATTATTGGTCCTTTCAGGGCTTTCCTCTTGTCATCGCCAAAGTCCTTAGCCAGGAATTTTGTGTATTCTTCATCTGTCACCCCTTGGATGATGTGAAAGCTATATGGCTGCGTAGTCCAAAGGGTGACTAAATGAAAATTAGTATTAGTGGACTGTACGGTGCATTTTCTAAAATGAAAATTTTCTATTTTTAGTAAACGGACCATAAATGAAAAAAAAAATTTAGAAATAGAAGGAATAGATTCATTGTGAAATGCAAGTATAAGAATTTAACGGAATGTTTGTCCAGTAACAATTGGGACGTTGGGACGTCCCAAAAGTAGCACATTGGGACGGTATTTCATGGCCAGAGTGAGTAACAATTAAATACCACGAAACATGAACACATATGAGGATATACAAGAATGATTTGCATAAATTAAAGTACAAACAACGAACCAGTTGACAATACATAGATTGAATTATTGGATAAAATTTGGCAGTGCCTATTGCCTAAATATAGAAAGCTATCACATAAGCACTAATGTTGCCAATAACTCAGTTTGGTATTACTACGTTTTACAAAATGCATTTGACGAAAAAAATTACAAAGTATGCATCCATTATTTGTAAATATGAATAATTGTACTCGCTCCGTACCACAAGAATATGCACTATTTCCTTTTTAGTCTGTCCCACAAGAATATGTACTTTCTAATTTTGGAACTTTTTTTCTCACCAATGAGGTAGGACTCATTCTCTACTAACAATACTTTATTTATTTTTTCTCTCTACATCTTTCTTACTTTTCCAATTTTATATTAAAACTCGTGCCGAACTTAAAGTGCATATTCTTTGGGGACAGACGGAGTAGTATTTAATAATGAATAAATGAATTTCAAATTCAATGCATACATGTAACTAATAGTACTACTACAAGATTGATCTTATGCAAAAAGTAGAGTAAATCGCACTATAAATAGTAGTGCATTCCCATAGATTGAAACACAGAAAATCAAAACAAAAACACAATTAAAGATTTGGTCGTAGCAAAGCAATGGGTTACAAGCAATCCCCGGCCTTGATTGTGGTGGCTCTCCTCCTCTTGGCTACCGCGACTCCTCTTGCCTATGGCCAATTACTACTGAATCCTACTGGCATCGTTACTGGTGCAATCTGCTGCACATCCAGCGGAACCTGCCCCCCTGGGGCTGTAGGGATCCCAGGAGTGGCGGTGAGGCTGAACTGCACCACTCTCCTGGGAAATGTGGTGACGCTCGCCCAGGGCGTCACCAACTCCACTGGTGTTTTTAACCTCACTTCACCAAATTTACTTGGCCCGTTGGGCAGTGTCATCAACACAGTCCTACCATGTAACGTCGTCGCTAACCTTCCTCTCAATTCCACAGTCTGCCCCATCCTCGGCGCTGTCAATGGCACCCTTACCGGCATTCCCGTTCTTCTAAACACCATCCTTAACGGGTTGTTCGGTTCGATTTTTAATTTTGTTGTACAGGAGTTTAGCATCGTGAGGATTAGTTAAGGGGTGGTATACTAATAGTCTTCTCCATTTATGCACCAACTAATAAAATAAAATGTACGTAGATGAACAAGCACTAAGCATGCTTATATGCATGCATATTATATTATAGCTTGTTTTGATGCTTCATTTTGTATAGGCTCAAGTCCTATGATAAATAAATCACGGAGAAGTTTATTTGTATATGCATTTTGGATTACAAACAACTACAATGATTGCATGCAACACTTATTATTTCGATGTGAAACTGCGAAAGCATTGAAGACCATAATTCAAGAATCGAAATAAAAGTTGAAAGCTTATAGGAATTCCGAAAAATTCGAGGAGGCATTAACAGATTTATAGGTACTGCTATACCACCTAATTACGTGCATCTAAATCTCATAAGAGCACCCACAATGGGGCGCCCGATGGCATGCCCGCGTATGTGGGGTTGGCAAGAGCCTCGATGGCGCGGACGTTGTTGCAGACGCACAAGGCCCTCAAGAAGTGTACGGACCCCGCCAAAGCCGAATACCTCCAGGGGTTGATGTGAAAGTGTGTCCATGCAAACTACTGGAGCTCGGCTTCTGAGCTCGGAAATGAAGCTCGGCTTTGAGTCCGGTTGTGATCGAGTGGTGGAGCCTCGGCAGCTCCGAGAAGAGATCAAGAAATAAAGCTCGGCTTTGAGCTAGCCGAGAAAGGCAGTTCGGTTGATAACCGAGAAAGGCAGTTCGGTTGATAGCCGAGAAATGCAGTTCGGTTGCTAACCAAGAATGGCAGTTCGGTTTTAGCCGAGCAGCGGTTATAACTAACTTTGGGAAATAGAGTTAGTTGGATTTTATTTCTTGATTGCATCTTGTATAAATAGCTCGATAGAGCTCAGTAGTGAGAGACGCAGAACACAGATTACACACACAATAAGAAGAGAATTCTTGCACTAGCTAGCGTTTGCTTAGAGTGATAGATTGTGAGTGTGAAGTTCTTGTATTGAGAGTTCCATCAATAAGATTCCGGTCATCTTCTCCGTGGACGTAGGTGGATTATCACCGAACCACGTTATATCGTTTGCGTGCTTTATTTCCTCGTTCGTGCGTGTGTGAGATCGGCGGTATCACGACCCAACAAGTGGCGCCGTCTGTGGGAAGACTTCCACGATTTGCCGATTGATTGGTTTCTGGGTGAGTTCGTGTCTAGAGGTTCCGTTGTATAAGCTGATCTTGGCGATTGCCCACCGCTCGTTTTGAGAAATGTCTACAGCCAAGTTCGAGGTGGAAAAGTTCACCGGGAGAAACGATTTTGGGCTGTGGAGGCTGAAGATGAAGGCCATCTTGATGCAGCAAGGCCTATGGGATATCTTGAAGAATGAAGGTGACGCTAAAGAAGGCAAACCTGATGCTGATGAAAAGGAGAAGCAAAGGCTTCAAGATATGCAGTATAAGGCTTATAGCACCCTGATCTTGAACCTCACGGACAGGGTGCTAAGGGAAGTTTCCAAGGAGGAGACGGCTGCAGGAGTATGGGGGAAACTTGAGTCATTGTACATGACCAAGTCTCTGGCGAACCGGTTACATTTGAAGCAAAGGCTTCTTGCTTTCAAGTTTTCAGATGGGAAGAGCATTTCTGAACAGCTCGAGGAGTTTGGGAAATGCATAGATGATCTTGAGAATATCGATGAGGTCATTAAAGATGAGGATAAGGCATTGATGTTGCTCAATTCCCTGCCTAAAAGTTATGAGCACTTCAAGGATGCAGTGCTTCTTGGAAGAGAAACCAAGGTCACCTATGAAGAGATTCATTCTGCATTGAAGATGAAGGAATCGCAGAAGGCTAATAACAAACAAACTGATCCAGTAGCTGAGAGTCTGCATGTGAAAAATAATCAGAATAAAAGGGGTTCCAAGAAGAAGTTCCAGAAGAAGGAAGAAGGTGGAGTATGGAAGGAGAAGAGAAGCTGTCACTACTGTAAGAAACCGGGCCATTTAAAGAAGCATTGTTTTGCTTGGAAGAGGAAACAAGAGCAAGAAAAGGCTGGGAACATAGAGACTGCTGATCTGGCTCAGGATGTTGAAGATAATGAAGCTTTGAATATCCACTCAGGGGCCAAGATTGAAGAATGCTGGATCATGGATTCAGGGTGCTCCTTCCACATTTGCTCACACAAATCTTGGTTCCAAGAATTATCAGCTTGGGAAGGATCAGTGATGCTAGGAAATGATCAAGTGTGCAATGTCAAGGGCATTGGGAACATCAGATTGAGGATGAAGGATGGGAGTATGAAGACTCTCACAGAAGTCAGATTCATTCCTCAAATCAAGAGAAATTTAATATCTCTTGGAATGCTAGAGTCAAAAGGGTGCAGATTCAACTCTGGTGATGGGATCCTCACAGTAACAAAAGGCACCAGAATTGTGATGGAGGCCCAGAGAAAGAACAGCCTATACTATTTGCTGGGTGAAACCGTGGTTGATGCTGTGAATCTTGCCCAGACAGAAGACCTGCATCTATGGCATGCCAGGCTTGGACATGTGGGTGAGAAAGGCATAAGAGAGCTGGCTAAACAAGGAGTGATGAAGTTAAGTGCATCAGACAGCCTAAAGAAATGTGAATCTTGCATTCTAGGAAAGGCAAAGAAGCTGCCATTTTCTGGTGGGAAACACACTTCATCAGCCCCATTTGTGTATGCCCACAGTGACTTGTGGGGGCCATCCCAAACTGAATCCATAGGTGGAGGTAAGTATTTCATCTCCATCATAGATGATTACTCAAGAAAAGTGTGGATTTACATTCTAAGAGAGAAGTCCCAAGCTTTTGAAAAATTTAGAGAATGGCATGCTAGATATGAGAATGAAAAGGGCTCAGTGCTTAAATATCTAAGGACTGATAATGGCATGGAGTTTCTGTCTGCGGAGTTTGATAGTTTCTGTAAGGTGAAAGGGATAAGAAGGCATAGGACCGTGCCAAGAAATCCTCAACAGAACGGGCTGGCAGAAAGAATGAATAGGACATTGCTAGAAAGGGTGAGGTGCATGCTATTCTACTCTGGAATGCCAAAGAGATTCTGGGCAGAGGCTGTCTCTACTGCAGCTAATCTGATCAATAAGTGTCCATCATCTGCTATATCCAATGAGACCCCAGATCAAAGATGGTATGGAAGCCTAGGTGATTACTCAGCCTTGAAGGTGTTTGGGTGTGCTGCTTATGCACACATTAAGCAGAGTAAATTGGAGCCAAGGGCAAAGAAATGTGTGTTGTTGGGATACCAAGATGGGGTAAAAGGATACAGATTGTGGAATTTGGATAGAGAAGGCAGAAATATCATTGTGAGCAGAGATGTGACATTCAATGAAGAGGAGATGCCATTTAAAGATGATGGGAAGCCCTCTGGTGGTGGCAGTAGCTCTGAAATGCAAAACCTTGAGTTTGGTGGAGAATCTGCTGGAACAGACACTGATGAGGATGTTGTGATCACAGGAAATCAAGAAGAAGGTGGAGCAACTAGCTCTCAACATACTCAGAACACAGGTGAGCAGGAGTCACCAGTGCAGCAAGCTGCTGCAGCTCAAGGGGCCAGAAGAAATCCAAGAAGAAATGCAGGCCTACCTAGCAGATTCTCAGATTATGACATGAGCTTCTTTGCTCTATGTGTAGCAGAAGTACTCATGTTTTCAGAACCCTCAACCTATGAAGAAGCCATGAGTTGCAAGGAAAGTCAGAAATGGATCAAGGCCATGGAAGAAGAAATAGAGTCCTTGCTGAAAAATGGGACTTGGATTTTGGTGACTGATCCAGGGACTCAGAAGCTGATCAGTTGCAAATGGCTGTTTAAGAAGAAAGTAGAGGTGGGGGAAGTTGAAAGCATACGGTTTAAGGCAAGGCTGGTTGCTAGAGGATTCACACAAGTAGAGGGTATTGACTACACAGAGGTGTTCTCTCCAGTGGTGAAGCACACTTCCATTCGGATCTTATTGGCCATGACTGCTCATTTCAACTGGGAGCTGCATCAACTTGATGTGAAGACAGCATTTTTGCATGGAGATCTAGAGGAAACGATCTATATGATGCAGCCTAAGGGTTTTGAGAAGCCGGGAGAAGAAAAGAAAGTTTGCTTGTTAAAGAAAAGCCTATATGGGCTCAAGCAAAGCAGCCGGCAGTGGAACAAGAAGTTTCATGAGCAGATGGAATTGATGGCATTTGAGAGATCCAGTTTTGATAGCTGCGTGTATGTCAAGAGAAGTGGAAATCTAATACTGGCCTATCTACTGCTGTATGTGGATGATATTCTGCTGGCAGGATCAAGCAAGAGTGAGCTGCTGTCTGTCAAGGAGGAGTTGAAGCAGAGATTTGATATGAAAGATCTTGGGGAAGCCAAGAGAATCTTGGGTATGGATATTGTCAGGAACAGAAAGAAGAAAGAACTGAAATTGGTTCAGGCTGATTATATCAGAAAGGTGGTAGAAAAATACCAGGTAAGGAGTGAAAAGTCAGTATCCACTCCATTGGCTAGCTGCTTCAAACTCAGTAAAGAACAGATGCCAAAGACAGCTGAAGATAGAGAAGAGATGAGCAGGATACCCTATGCAAATATAGTGGGAAGTGTGATGTACTTGATGATATGTACAAGGCCGGATGTGGCTCATGCCATAAGCGTTGCAAGCAGATATATGGCTGATCCAGGTAGGGATCACTGGGCAGCACTAAAGTGGATTCTGAAATACCTGAAAGGGTCTGTCATGGTTGGCTTGAAGTTTGGTGGTGGAGTTTGGTCTGAGGAGAGGGAAGTCCTAGAAGGATTCTGTGACTCGGATTATGCGGCTAACTTAGACAACAGAAAGTCTCAGAGTGGTTACATCTTCACACTATATGGCACAGCAATCAGCTGGAAATCAAATTTGCAGTCTGTGGTTGCACTGTCCACAACCGAAGCTGAGTATATTTCTCTGACTGAGGCTGCAAAGGAAGGAAAATGGTTGCAAGGAATCTTGGAAGATTTAGGAATGAAGCTGGGAGCAGTAAAGATTAACTGTGACAGCAACTCGGCTATATGTTTAGCAAAACATCAAATGTTCCATGAGAGGTCGAAGCATATAGATGTGAGGAGACACTTCATCAGAGATGAGATTCAAAGTGGAAAGATCAATGTGGTGAAAGTTCCTACCGAAGAAAATGCATCAGACATGTTGACAAAATCTCTGCCAACTTCGAAATTCAAACATTGTTTGAAGTTGGTTGAGATTGTGGAGTGTTGAAGCTTGTAACAAGGATTGAGAAGGGAATCCAGATATTGATGGAGTTTTGCAAGGACAAGGTGGAGATTTGTGAAAGTGTGTCCATGCAAACTACTGGAGCTCGGCTTCTGAGCTCGGAAATGAAGCTCGGCTTTGAGTCCGGTTGTGATCGAGTGGTGGAGCCTCGGCAGCTCCGAGAAGAGATCAAGAAATAAAGCTCGGCTTTGAGCTAGCCGAGAAAGGCAGTTCGGTTGATAACCGAGAAAGGCAGTTCGGTTGATAGCCGAGAAATGCAGTTCGGTTGCTAACCAAGAATGGCAGTTCGGTTTTAGCCGAGCAGCGGTTATAACTAACTTTGGGAAATAGAGTTAGTTGGATTTTATTTCTTGATTGCATCTTGTATAAATAGCTCGATAGAGCTCAGTAGTGAGAGACGCAGAACACAGATTACACACACAATAAGAAGAGAATTCTTGCACTAGCTAGCGTTTGCTTAGAGTGATAGATTGTGAGTGTGAAGTTCTTGTATTGAGAGTTCCATCAATAAGATTCCGGTCATCTTCTCCGTGGACGTAGGTGGATTATCACCGAACCACGTTATATCGTTTGCGTGCTTTATTTCCTCGTTCGTGCGTGTGTGAGATCGGCGGTATCACGACCCAACAGTTGATCGATAAGCTGCGCCGGGAGTTGGGAATTGCGTAGATTAGCCAACTTGAATCGTGTAACTTTTGTTAATCAATGCAGTCTTCGCCGGTTTTTAGCTACTCGTTGTGTTTTTAAATTAATTTGCATTATATATTTGAAAACATTTAAATTAATTCACTAAATAACAGTAAAACATATAGGGCGCGCCTTAGGGCGTCCCTTAGGACGCCCCACTGCAGGTGAGAGGGTAAGAGGATAAAAATGATAATGTGGCGGTGCATAGGGCGCGCCTTAGGGCGCCCCATTGCTAATGCTCTAAGACCTCCAAGGTTAAGCATGTATAGCTTGAGGGGATTTTGAGATGTGTGAAACCAAGTAATTTTTTTATGGAGCCTGGAAGTGATGAGACCGCACATTCCAAAGACTTGTGAAATAGTCGTGTGTTGAGTGTTGAAATTAATCTCACATCAAGTACCGTATTGCAAGGACAAGAGTTCTATGAGTATAGAAGGCAGTGTTATACAAACACGATACTTTAAATATAAAAGTATACTTTGGTTATTTTACTCACATAAAGTTTACAACTAAATATAATGGATTTAGTTAAATATAGACTAACGGAATGTTATATTGCTAACTCAATACTTAATTGCTAACTACAATTAAATAATAGTCATTAGATATTCAAATCAAGAGCCTAGATCATCAGCTCTGGAATGTCAATAAGATCAACAAAAAACGTCAATAAGGGTATTAAGGTCAATTTACAAAAATTAGTTGTAACTAACCTTTGAAAAATATCCCAGAACGTTAAAACACATATAACTTTCTCGATTTAAATTATTTTTCTGCACAACATATATCAAATTATAGATAATTTCATAAGGATTCTAACGAGATCTCACTTGCATATGTTCCGATGTCAAAATTTGGAAAAAAAAATAAAAAATTTTCATAAATTTCGTTAACAACTTTATATCAATACACGACACATAATTTGTCAATACAATGCTTGTACAATGTCAATATGAAATTGTATTGACATTTTCATGTCTTTGTGTTGATGTATTTCATACACTGTATTGACATTTTGTTTCTAAACCCTAAAATTTTGTTTCTAAACCCTAAATTTGATAGTTGCTATTATCTTTTTAATATTAAGAAATGAACAACGAAATTACACATGCAAATTGTAGACCACAAGATTTCTAAAATCCTATGATTTTAAATTAGTTGTAGTTAGCAATTAAATGATGAGTTAGTAATTGATCACTCCCCTAGAGTAATATTATTATTCGAATAAAAAATAGCATTTGATCGATTTTAAAAAGTCTCATTGAAATTAATTATAAAGGTCTAAAGTTCTCTTCAAATAATAATACTCTCTCTGTCCCACAATAAGAGTCACATTTTGTCATTTTAGTACGTCCCACAATTATGATGTACAAACTTTGTTTTTATTGTAAACTTTGTAAATGGGATGTGATCAATTGCTAATCAATTATTTAATTGCTAACTACAATTAATTTAAGATCATAAGATTTTAGAAATTTTGTGGTCTATAATTTATCATGTGTAATTTTATTTTTCATTTTTTAATATTAAAAAGATAATAACAACTATCAAATTTAGGGTTTATGAACTCAATGTCAATATAGAGTATAACATATATCAACATGAAGATATGAGAATGTCAACACAATTTCGTATTGACATTGTGTAAGCATTATATTCACATATTATGTAAACTATATTGATATTACATGCTTCATTAAAAATACAAAAATTCATAAAAAAGTTTTTAAATTTTGACATCGAAGCATATGCATGTAGGATCTCGTTGGAATCCTTATAAAGTTATCTTTAATTTGATATAAGTTATGCGAAAAAATAATTTAAATTGAGATGGTTATACGCATTTAAAGTTTTGAGATGTTTTTTAAAAGTTAGTTATAACTAATTTATTGTTAATTGACATTAATATCCTTATTGATATTTTTTTATATTGTATTGATACTCGGGGTAATAATCGTGACCTTTAATTTGAAGATCTAATGTGACTTAGCAATATAACACACTCCCTTTGTAAATAATATTCATCTTATACATATATATATATATATATATATATATATATATATATATATATATTAATTTCAAACGCAAAGGTGCTTTATATTTGATGTGTTGTTTATCAGGTAATTCCTCGGAATTTCAAATAAAGCAAATATAAGAAAATCGAGATTTTTATGATAGGAAAAAATATACTGAAATTAAATAATTTTGGGAATTTCCCAATTTAGTTTTTTTTTTTGGAAAATAAGAGTACGTAACGTCTACTGTTTCAAAATATTGGACCGAATAGCCCGAAAACCCAGTGGGAAACGGCTATGGTTGAAAGTTTATAACCTGAAAAACTTATAACCCGAATAACATGCAGTCAAAAAGCCCGACAATCCGAGTGGTTGACCCGAACCTGAACATATTATTCCAATTGACATCCCTATAATTGTAACGATGAATAATTGTAACAACGAAAATATGACTTTTGAATTCAACGCTTTACATGTAAATAATACTACTACAAATTAATGTAATGAAATGCTGAAAAAAGAAGCAAATAGCACTATAAATAGTAGTAGTGCGTTCCCATGGATTAAAACACACCAAATCAAAATAGAAACATAGTAGCAAATTAACAATGGGTTATAAGCAATCCATTGTGATTGTGGTGGCTTCCTCCTCTTAACTCCTCTTGCCTACTGATGGGGTACGGACTAAACAAGCCCAACAGCAGTGACGGCCCATCAGCCCAAAGCCCAAGGAAGAGTATGAGTTCGGCATTACCAAAGAGTTCGGCCTCAGCCTACAGCTCGGTAAAAGCCAACCAATCAAGCTCTGCTCTCAAGTCGGCACCAAGCTCTCAGATCGGCAACCAAAGCAGTTCGGTCTCAGTAAGAGTTCGGCCTCAGCCTACAGCTCGGCAAAAGCCAACCAATCAAGCTCTGCTCTTAGGTCGGCATCAAGCTCTACTCTCAGATCGGCAACCAAAGCAGTTCGGTCTCAGTTTTCGACCGAACAAGGAGTTAGTGGACCCATACAGGATTTCCACGACTTCCAACACACCCACTACCACGTGGTGTCAACTCAGGCCACGATCGTAGGCCATGACCTACACGACATCCACGACTTAGTGGTGATGCAAGCCACGATCTTAGTTCATGGTATAAATAGAACTTAGATCAGATAGAAAAAGGGGGTTAAGCTCTCTAGAGATAAAACACCATATAGCAAATAGCAAGTTTGTATTTGTAAGCTGTAGAAAACAGATCAAGCAATACAATCTTGCCCTCCCTTCTTCCCGTGGACGTAGATTTACTTCAGTAAATCGAACCACGTAAATCCATTGTGTGTTGATCTACATTTATTTTGTGCATTTACAAACATCAGAAATTCGCGGGGGTCCGATTTCTGATGTTTGTAAATGCACAAAATAAATGTAGATCAACACACAATGGATTTACGTGGTTCGATTTACTGAAGTAAATCTACGTCCACGGGAAGAAGGGAGGGCAAGATTGTATTGCTTGATCTGTTTTCTACAGCTTACAAATACAAACTTGCTATTTGCTATATGGTGTTTTATCTCTAGAGAGCTTAACCCCCTTTTTCTATCTGATCTAAGTTCTATTTATACCATGAACTAAGATCGTGGCTTGCATCACCACTAAGTCGTGGATGTCGTGTAGGTCATGGCCTACGATCGTGGCCTGAGTTGACACCACGTGGTAGTGGGTGTGTTGGAAGTCGTGGAAATCCTGTATGGGTCCACTAACTCCTTGTTCGGTCGAAAACTGAGACCGAACTGCTTTGGTTGCCGATCTGAGAGTAGAGCTTGATGCCGACCTAAGAGCAGAGCTTGATTGGTTGGCTTTTGCCGAGCTGTAGGCTGAGGCCGAACTCTTACTGAGACCGAACTGCTTTGGTTGCCGATCTGAGAGCTTGGTGCCGACTTGAGAGCAGAGCTTGATTGGTTGGCTTTTACCGAGCTGTAGGCTGAGGCCGAACTCTTTGGTAATGCCGAACTCATACTCTTCCTTGGGCTTTGGGCTGATGGGCCGTCACTGCTGTTGGGCTTGTTTAGTCCGTACCCCATCACTACCCCCCCCGAAAAGCGAAGTGAATCACTTCGGCGAAGCGAGTCACTTCGGCATTCCGGATAAGGGTACGGGGGAGGCTGAAGTCAGGGGACGTGCCTTGCGCGTGACTGCATTAAATGCGGCATTAAATGCGACAGTAAAATCCGGCCGTCGAATCCTGAAAAGGTGGGATATGAAACGGTGCGATGATTTGAAATCTTTTCCAAATCTGATAAATACCGCCTTTCTTCATCGTTTGAACACCTTTGCTATTGGCTTCTTCTGCACTCTCTATCTTTTGCGTGAAAGATTTTCTTCCGCTTTCAAAAATTTCCTCAGATTTTGCAAAGAGTAAGGACCATGTCTGCTTCTTCTTCGTCTGAGTCTGGTAGCGGTGGTGAAGGGGGTAAGGGGTCTTCTAGCCGGAAAGAATCCGGGGAGAAGACCGTAGAGTATTTTCACAGTATCTTGAGTAAGGATACTGTGATATCCCTTCACGAAAAATATCTTCTTCCCGGGGGGAAGGCGGTGGTTCCCGACGATGATCATAGGGCTAACGACCCGCCGGAGGGTTATGCCACCGTTTACGAAGCCTGCTTAGAATGCGGGCTTCGTTTCCCTCTTCCCCCACCTTTTGTAGAGCTTCTTGATTTTTTTCAACTCCCTTTAGGTCAGGTGACTCCGAACTCTTGGAGGCACTTATCGGCTTTTGCTGCCGAACTGCGTAGGCTAAATAAGGATCTGTCTCTGAGGGCAATCCTTAATTTTTTCCAGTTTAAAAGGAAGGGATCTTGGTTTTACTTGATCCCCTTACAGCCTTTTAGGGCCTTCTGCAAAACCAAGTGGCCGAAATGGCAAAACCGTTTCTTTTTTTATAATAGGACTTCGGCTCCGGGCTTTCCTTGGAGAAGGCCGAAGTCCGTGATTCCCCGTCCTCGGTTAGAACCGTTGGCCGAGCTCGAGGGCGAGCTCAATAAGATTCCTATGATTAGGAAACAGTATTCGGAAACTGAGCTCGTCAAGGGCGACCTCGTGTTCAATATCTCGTCTTCGGACGAAGAGGCCGAGGGTGAGGATTTCTCTTTTATGCTTTACTGCTTTAGCGGCGAAAACTAACCTTGCTTTCTTGCTTTTTGGCAGTGTACATGCTGAATAAGGCTATCCGAAAGTCCTCCGGGCTTGAGGAGCCGGAGAAAGAGAAGGCTACCAGCTCGGCGCCTGATGCCGAGAAGAATCCGAAGAGGCAAAAGACCTCTTCGGGTCCAAAGAAGCCGGAGTCGACTTCGGCAAGTAGGAAGGGGAAGACCCAGAAGCCCCCGAGAGCGCCAGAGAAAGACGTGGTCTTGGCGCCTCCTTCGGAGCATATCTGTGAGCCATTTTTATGGCCCACGGACTTCGCCGAGGTGAATTGTCTTCTTGATTCTTTGGCTTGGCTTCTGTCCTGTATTTTTGGTGCCCTCTGTTGACTTTTTTCCTTATCCATTTTCAGAGGAACGATATGCTCTCCAAGCTCGTCGCCGTCGAACTCTCCAAAGCGTCCAACGACCATGCTGAGATGCAGAGGAAATTGGCGGCTGCTTGTCACCGGGCCGAGCAGGCCGAGGCAAACTTTGAGAAAGCCAGAGCTGCTAGGATTTCGGCCCAGGATGAAGCTCAGTTTGCCAAAAACCAGCTCGTCATCCAGCGAGAGCAGACGAAACGGAGTGATGCTGCCGCCGTGGTTGCCCAGGGGGAGGCTCTCCGTGTTTACACGGAGAAACTCTTTTTGAGCAGCCAGTTCTCGGCTTTTGTCGGTAGTCTGGTAAGGCTAATTGCCGATAAGGGCGAGCAGGGGGCCGACGTCGTGCTGCCTCTGTACAGCCGAGAGATAGCAGCTCGGCTTCAGAATCTGCCGCTCCTTGAGGAGCTCGCTTCATCCTCGGTCCTGCTTTCTGCAGACCGAGTCCGGAGTTGTCGAGCTGATCGGGACGAGAACCTGGAGGCTATCTTTGCCTCCGTGGGACCCGTTTCACCCGCTTCGACTTACAACGGAGAGGGTGAGGCCGAGCCGCTGGAGCTGGAGGCCGAAGTCGAGCGGGCCGGGCATCCGGAGAAGGAAGCCGATCAGGAGGCGGAGGCGAGGCCGGCAGGATGCGAGGCCGAGGCTGAGGTAGCTCAGGAGAAAGAAGCTGAACCAGACCAAGGAGCCGGAGACGAAGCTGGCGGAGTATGATTTCGTCTCCCTTCTCTTAGTCTAGTTTCTTCCTTGTACGGTGGCCTTGAAGCCCTCTTAGTGTAAAAAATTTTCCTTGTGAATGAAAAATTCTCTACACTTGTCTTCGTATAGCTTTTCGTACTCGCCTTTATTCCTGTTGTTTTTTACTATCTGCTCGGTACAGCTGCCGAACTAATATAGCTGCTTTGTACTCAAGGAGATGGAGATACTTCACTGGAAACGGCTGTACTCTTCGGCTTTAGACGAAGCTGAGAAAAGAGCTATAGCCGATCAGACGAAGAATGACGAGCTTCTGGCTCGTTTAGTGAAGCTGGATGCCGATAATAAGGACTTAGAGTCCGATAAGAATGATCTGGAGGCCGAGCTGAATACGACCATTGCTGAGAGGACTGCGTACGAGGATTACATCCGTGTGCGCGGGGGAATGACCATATCAGATGTTCAGAGTCGAGTTGACGAACTGTGGGAGGAATATAATGTACTCCGGAGGAACAATGCGCTGGAGAGCTCGGCTTGCCAACAAGTCGTGACATCATTGCGGCGCTGGGCCTCTCGGTACGACATAGTTCTTGCCCGGCGTCCCTCAATTGAGAGATTCCTCCGGCATTTCCCGCCAACAGATGCTAGTACTCCAGCTCAAACCTCTGATTCACTTGCTCAAAACCCTACTCCAAGTCAGCAACGAACTCAGGGACAACCGGAGACGTCAAGTCGAGGACGGACTGAAGTTCGCAGAGGAGCTGTGGTTATGAGTGAGCAAGATCGGCAAATGCTTCGTGAAGAGACTCTTCGCCGCCGAGGTGCTAGGGCTTCCCGGGCTCAGAGAAGAGGTGGCAGGTCGATTAGAGCATCTCGCCGACCTGCTTATTCTGCAGCTGCCTGGAACGCCCGAACTCAGCTTCACGAGGATTTTGTGAATAGATGGCTCAACTTTAGCAACCCTGGACAGTAGAATAGTCCTTTGTAATAGCGTAACGCCATCTTGTAGGGTAGCGGAGTTGTGTGCCGAACAAGATTTGAAAATGAAATTTTGTTTTTGTTTTCGCTTCTAACACTGTGTATTTACAGCTTAGCGAAAAAATTTCATCGTACTTGTCCTCGGTCTTGTGAAGTAGACTTCTTTGACCGGACTTGTCTTTGGTCTGATGAAATAAACATCTTTGACCGGACTCGTCTTTGGTCTGATGAAATAAACATCTTTGACCGGACTCGTCTTTGGTCTGATGAAATAAATATCTTTGACCGGACTCGTCTTTGGTCTGATGAAATAAACATCTTTGACCGGACTCGTCTTTGGTCTGATGAAATAAATATCTTTGACCGGACTCGTCTTTGGTCTGATGAAATAAACATCTTTGACCGGACTCGTCTTTGGTCTGATGAAATAAACATCTTTGACCGGACTCGTCTTGTGTTCTAATTTGGCGATTTTTGTCGCCGGGATTGAACTTTCCCTTGTCCTAATTCGGCGAGGTTTATCGCGTGGATCGGACTTTCCCAGTTAACCGAAGTGGTCTTATGCAGTAAACCTCTTTGACTAGACATGGTCGTCCTCGGTCTTATGAGGTAAACTTCTTTGACCGAACTTGGTCGTCCTAATTCGGCGAGGTTTATCGCGTGGATCGGACTTTCCCTTGTCCTAATTCAGGCAAGTTTTATCGCGAGAATCGGACTTTCGTTGCAGTTCGTTTCAGACGAAGTGCTTGATTTTTACGCCGAATTGTGGTCTTGTATCCTCTTTAGAAGCTTGGACTTCACAATCGTTGGCTTATTGCAGCTCGTTTCAGACGAACTGCTTGTTTAAGCTGAATTGTGGTCTTGTATCTTCTGTAGAAGCTTTGACTCACAATCGTTGGCTTGTTGCAGCTCGTTTCAGACGAACTGCTTGTTTAAGCTGAATTGTGGTCTTGTATCTTCTGTAGAAGCTTTGACTCACAATCGTTGGCTTGTTGCAGCTCGTTTCAGACGAACTGCTTGTTTAAGCTGAATTGTGGTCTTGTATCTTCTGTAGAAGCTTTGACTCACAATCGTTGGCTTATATATGTTCTAAGAAGGGGATCAGCCTTCGAAGAACAAGATACCTCAGTAACATTTGTAAGAGACGACACGCACCGAAACAGACAAAACACACAGACAAAACGCACAGAGACAAATAAAGACCAAGCAAACCAAAGAAAGCACATTGACCGGACTGTCTCTTACAAATGGAACTTTTTGAGGTTGGAAACGTACCATGTTCGGGGTACTTGTGCTCTTGACACGTGAGTCAATTTGTAAGACCCTTTGCCGAGGATTTCTGACACCCGATATGGACCTTCCCATGTGGGTTCGAGTTCGCCCAGCTTTTCTGCTCGGC
Organism: Salvia splendens; assembly: GCF_004379255.2. NCBI lineage: Eukaryota > Viridiplantae > Streptophyta > Magnoliopsida > Lamiales > Lamiaceae > Salvia > Salvia splendens. Next base: position 31,598,809 of record NC_056043.1, on the reverse strand, counting down.
TTACTTCGTTGTTTCTCAAGACGAGATCTCCCACTTGAAATTGCAGCTTCTTCACCCTTTGGTTGTAATACCGGGCTACTTGCTCCTTGTACTTGGCTGCTTTTATGCAGGCCAATTCTCTTCTTTCTTCGGCAAGATCTAGTTCGGCTCTCAGTCCGTCACCATTCATTTCTGAGGAGAAATTGAGTTCGGGGACTGGGTATGCCAATCTAAACCGGAATCACGGCTTCAGTGCCGTACACCATCGAGTTCGGCTCCGGTGTGACTTCGGTCATTCCGCCTGCCTCTGACTCCGGCTGCTGTGATTGCTATGCTTGATGGTGCCGAACTGATTGCTCGGCACTTTTAAGCGCAATCTGCGAACACACTTGCTCTTTTTTCGATCACCTCGGATGACCGCTATCTCTCCTTTGGTGGGGAAGGTGTTCGGCGAGGAAGCCTCTGATCGCTATGATCGGGCTTCTTTTTGTCTTCTCTAGATGAGCTGTCTAAAGACCGTTTTCGACGGTCTGCCTCATCGGCACGAGAAAACTTGTCCGCAATGTCCCACATCTCTTGAGCTGTTTGCGGACTGCATTCCACGAGCTTTCTGTAGAGAGCTCCGGGCAGGATTCCATTTTGGAATGCCGAAATGACAAGTAGATCATTGAGATTATCTACTTGTAGGCATTCCTTATGGAATCTCGTCAGGAAGTCGCTGATCTTTTCGTCGCGACCTTGACGTATAGAAAGCAGCTGAGCCGAAGTAATCCGGGCTTCCGCTTTCTGAAAGAACCTCCTGTGGAAAGCATCCATTAGATCTCGGTAGGATCTAATGCTGCCTTGGGGGAGGCTATCGAACCACCTTCTTGCGTTCCCGATAAGCAGTTCGGGAAACAGCTTGCACATGTGGACCTCGTTGAGACCCTGGTTCGCCATGTTATATTGATAGCGTCCCAAGAAATCATGAGGATCCACGAGTCCGTCATAGGTTATCGACGGAGTTCGGTAGTTCTGTGGTAGGGAAGTTCGGGTAATATCGTCCGAGAACGGAGTCCTCAATGCTCCGTACATGGCGAACCCGACATTTCTTCGGTATGGAGGAGATGGAGTTCTCCTGTGATTCCGGTACCGAGGATTCTTTCTTCTGGAAGACATGACACTACTGCGGTAGTGACTGTCTCGTATGGAGGGAGAGGGAGAATCCGCCGTTTTCGCCTCCGGCTGCTTTTGGCTTCTCTGCAGGAAGGTTAAGAATTCCTCCTGCTTTTCAGCCAAAAACAGCTTGACAGCCTCGTTCAAATCGGGCTGCTGGGAAGACTCGGTGTGACGGCTTTTGGAGCGGCTTGTTCCTCCGCCATGAGAACTGGTGGTGGATTTATCCCTAGGCTGTTTTCCAGACCTATGGGGTGGATTGGCTTCCTCCTGGTTCTCACGGGCAGGAATACGGGTACTCTGCGATCTGGTATGCATTTTTTGGGTTGAAAAAATGGTCAAAAATTCGCTTTATCACAAATTTGGTTCTCTGTTTCCCACAGACGGCGCCAGTGATGGGTCCGCGAATTTCTGATGTTTGTAAATGCACAAAATAAATGTAGATCAACACACAATGGATTTACGTGGTTCGATTTACTGAAGTAAATCTACGTCCACGGGAAGAAGGGAGGGCAAGATTGTATTGCTTGATCTGTTTTCTACAGCTTACAAATACAAACTTGCTATTTGCTATATGGTGTTTTATCTCTAGAGAGCTTAACCCCCTTTTTCTATCTGATCTAAGTTCTATTTATACCATGAACTAAGATCGTGGCTTGCATCACCACTAAGTCGTGGATGTCGTGTAGGTCATGGCCTACGATCGTGGCCTGAGTTGACACCACGTGGTAGTGGGTGTGTTGGAAGTCGTGGAAATCCTGTATGGGTCCACTAACTCCTTGTTCGGTCGAAAACTGAGACCGAACTGCTTTGGTTGCCGATCTGAGAGTAGAGCTTGATGCCGACCTAAGAGCAGAGCTTGATTGGTTGGCTTTTGCCGAGCTGTAGGCTGAGGCCGAACTCTTACTGAGACCGAACTGCTTTGGTTGCCGATCTGAGAGCTTGGTGCCGACTTGAGAGCAGAGCTTGATTGGTTGGCTTTTACCGAGCTGTAGGCTGAGGCCGAACTCTTTGGTAATGCCGAACTCATACTCTTCCTTGGGCTTTGGGCTGATGGGCCGTCACTGCTGTTGGGCTTGTTTAGTCCGTACCCCATCACCTACGGCCAATTACTGCCGGATAACGGCGGCATCAGCATCATCAGCGGCAGAATCTGCTGCACATCCACCAGAAACTGCGGCCCTGGGTTAGTAGGGATCCCGCGAGTGAGGGTGAAGCTGAACCTGAACTTCACCACTTTTGAAATCTAAACGCTTTACAAAATTAATAAAATGCTGAAAACAGGAGCAAATAGCACTATAAATAGTAGTAGTGCATTCCCATAGATTGAAACACAGCAAATCAAAATAATAGAAACATAGCAATGGGTTATAAGCATTCCCCGGCCTTGATTGTGATTGTGATTGTGGCGGCTTTCCTTGTCTCAACTCCCTTGCTTACGGCCAATTATTGCCGAATAACGGCGACATCAGCATCGTGGCCACCAACTCCACCGGAGTTTTTAGCTTGCGTTTGAGAAATATACCATCCTTGTTCGGCCATTTAAAGCAGTCGTTAACCTTCCTCTCAATTCCACCGTTTGCCCCATCCTCAACACCGTCAATGGCACCCTTATTGGTATTCCCGTTCTTCAGTTTGCAGTCGGAAACTCGGTCATCGGTCCCATTTATTATTTTGTTGTGAAGGTGTTTAAGAGCATCTCCAATGGCGGACGTCCGGTCGGACATCCGGTCGGACGTCGCGAAGGGCGACTGGGACGTCCGCCATTGTGGCGTTTAGGGTCGGATACGGACGTCCCGTGAGGACGTCGGGTGTCCTCGGACGTCGGCGCGACGGGTGGGTGGACGTCCGCCATTGTGGCGTCCAGTCGGACGTCCGGTCGGACGTCCCGTTTTTAATTTTTTTTTTAAACTCTATATATACGGCTCGTCAAATTTTATTTCCGTAAATGTTAATTGTTTTATTTGTAAATGTATGATTTTTTTTAATTGCGGGATGTCCTGGTGGGAAGGGCGGACATAGGAGGGGATGTCCTAGTGACGTGGCAGTGGGATGGGAAGTCCTAGTGACGTGGCAGGAGGTGTTTTTGGGATGTCCTAGTGGGATGTCCGTCCACTGGAGATGCTCTAAGATAGTGTGCATTGGTAAATAAAACTCTTCTTCATTTATGCATGAAAATTGTAAAAGTAGAAAATAAATAGGATTATTATAATTTAAAATTCGAAAATGTCATGAATAAGTAAATAAAATACTAGTACAAAATAACGCGTGAACGTGCCCAATTATTCCTCTTTTGATATGAATCTAAAAACTATATAGAAAAACGGTATCATGGAATTAGCCTCGAATTGAATTTGGGGCATTCAATTTCAATTCCTCCCAATCCATAATTTGAAATCTATAAACTGAAATTCCAAATAGTTATAAGATTTTGAACACATTCGTGTGTGAGCGCACAAACACACATACAATGAAGACATTACACAAAAAAACACTACACACACTAAATAATTTATTCAAATTCAATTAGGCTATAAAAAAAACACTACACACACTAAATAATTTATTCAAATTCAATTAGGCTATCAAAAAAACACTACACACACTAAATAATTCTATATCAATTAGACTATCTAACCGGACAAAGAATTTGGAATTCTTCAATTCCTTCAATTTTTAAATCTATAGAATCTTATTCTAATTCAATCTCAATTCCGTGTACCAAACAAACCTTTAGTTTCTTCAAAAATATAAATAAGGGTGTCGGTCGTTTATACTTGAGATCATATAACAACATGTAATGGTGAAGGTTATAAAGAAAGTTATGAATAAAATAATCTCTTTGGGATCTTGGACCTTCTTTAAAATAATTGAAAGCCATTAGCTGCTTCGATCAATGCATCCCGCCATATATATTTACAACACCTGCATAAAATGTACTACTACATGTATGTTGGTCGTCGAATGCTGAAAATATTCTTGGTTAAACATACATATAAGAAATACTACTACATATTTGTATTCTAAGGAGTAGTAGGACTTTTGAAAGAAGTTAAGGATTCAATTTGTTTTTACGTTTGACAAAATGCACTTGATACGAGTTGAAATGCTAAAAATAATATTACTACGATTGTATTGAATTTTCCTATCTTTGTTCCTTGTTAATTGAAACATTTCTTTTCGGTACAGATATTAAGAATAGGGTTTTAAGTAGACGGTGAATAAAGTAAAAGACAATAAAGTAAGAGAGATGATTACTTTTTACCAAAATTAAAAATGACTTGATTATGTTGAAACTTCCCAAAATAGATTAATGACTCTAGTAACATGGAATTAACAGAGGGAATACAACATTAGGCTGACTTGTAGCTTAGAATTATTTGCATAATGAAGTAAAAGATAACAAGGCATGCATTCATTATTTTTAGATATGATATAATTGCACTATTCAATAATAAACAGACGACTTTCAAATTCAACACTTCAGATAAGTTTCAAATTCAACAATTAAAGCATTTTTGTTCATAGAATTTCATCCCTAGATGAATTATCTAGTCTACCAAATGTCCGCTTAGATGTAAATAATGCAAAAGGGGGGGATGAAATTAAATCAAAATAGAAATGGGTTGTAAGCAATCCCCGGCCTTGAATGGTGGGTCTACTTAACTAAAATGAAATAAAGTAAATGGACACGGACATCCAAAAATGGCAAAATGAGACTCTAAATTATGGACGGAGAGCTGTTAAGGCGTGTAATAAATCTTGGAGAATAGTACTTCCTTCATCCCGTCATAGTTGAAGGCTAAATTCCACGAAAGGACGTTATGGGAGATGATATCCGCTATTTGTACCCGGAAAAAAAACATTTCCAGTGATGGGAAAGACGCAAGAGGAAATCGCGTGTTTACTTGAAACACGCATGAGGCGCTCGCGTGTCTGCTTTGAAACACGCGTTAGGAGCTCGCGTGTTTGCCGCTGTCTGCATTGCCTCTGTCTACATCTTTTAAGTTTTTTTACAGAAAGAATGAGGGAGGAAGGAGAGAGAACGAAAGGGAAACAAATAGGAATGGGAAGCAGTCGTTGTGAACATTTAATTTACACCTATGTGGGGTCCACATTTAATTACCTTTACATTTTTGTATATTTAAGTTTTTTGAAGAATATGTATATGCTTATTAATCCAATTGATTTGGGAATAAATTACAGATTTACAATACATTGATATAACCAAATTTGCGTCTTATTTACATGTGGAATACTACTTTTTACATTTAAATGATAAAAATTTAGTCAAAATCTAGTTAATTTATTTTAAAATAGAATATTAAATTATGCTTTTAATTTTTTATTAGAATATATTTTTTTCTTTTCTCTTATTTTAATAAAACATACTATCATTTTAAATATCATCAAAAGACAACAGTAAATTAAAAGTTTGTAATTTAATATTCTGAGATTGACCAAAATTTTATTATTTGTATTATGGTAATAGCATACGAAAAGATTTCATTATGTATATGTATTTTCATCCTTTCATAAACATGTAAAATAAATAAACAAGGTAAGAAGAAATAATAATTAAATGTGGACCCCACATGCTGTAAAGGTAATTAAATGTGGACCCCACATAGCTGTCACAATGACTACTTCCCATTCCTATTCGTTTCCCTTTTGTTCCCTCTCCTTCCTCCCTCATTCTTTCTGTAAAAAAAACTTAAAAGATGTAGACAGAGGCAATGCAGACAGCGGCAAACACGCGAGCTCCTAACGCGTGTTTCAAAGCAAACACGCGAACTCCTCATGCGTGTTTCAAGTAAACACGCGATTTCCTCTTGCGTCTTTCCCATCACTGGAAATGTTTTTTTTCCGGGTACAAATGGCGGATATCATCTCCCATAACGTCCTTTCGTGGAATTTAGCCCATAGTTGAAGCGCTTCTTTTCGGCACAGAGATTAAGAAAAAAAATGTTTATTGCGTTGAATGGAGGGAGAGAAAAGTGAAAAAGTAAAAAGTAGAGAGAAAAAAGTAAGAAAGATAATGTAGTAGGCAAGGAAAAGTGAGTTAATTATTGTCATATACTTTCTTCTTTGGTGCCTCGACTCCATTGACGATCGTGCACCGCACCTCCTTTCAAGACTGCATTCTTCTTCGGCCATATAGCTATCCACTATCGTTGGTCCTTTCAAGGCTTTCCTCTTCTCATCGCCAAAGTCCTTAGCCAGGAATTTTGTGTATTCTTCATCTTTCACCCCTTGGATGATGTGAAAGATATATGGCTGCGTAGTCCAAAGGGTGACTAAATGAAAATTAGTATTAGTGGACTGTGTGGTGCATTTCTTAAAATGAAAATTTTCTATTTTTAGTAAACGGATCAAAAACGGTTTTTTTTTATTTTTAGGACCAGAAGTAGCACATTGGGACGTTATTTCATGGCCGGAGTGAGTAACAATTAAATTCCACGAAACATGAACACATATGAGGATATACAAGAATGATTTGCATAAATTAAAGTACAAACAACGAACCAGTTGACAATACATAGATTGAATTATTGAATAAAATTTGGCAGTGCCTATTGCCTAAATATAGAAGGCTATCACATAAGCACTAATGTTGCCAATAACTCATTTGGTATTACTACGTTTTACAAAATGCATTTGATGAAAAAAATTACAATGTATGAATCCATTATTTGTAAATATGAATAATTGTACTCCCGCCGTCCCACTAGAATATGCACTATTTCCTTTTTAGTCCGTTCCACAAGAATATGCACTTTCTAATTTTGGAACGTTTTTCTCTCTAATGAGGTGGGACTCATTCTCTACTAACAATACTTTATTTACTTTTTCTGTCTATCTCGCTCTTACTTTTTCAATTTTGTATTAAAACTAGTGCCGAACTCAAAGTGCATATTCTTTGACGACGGACGGAGTAGTATTTAATAATGAATAAATGAATTTCAAATTCAATGCATACATGTAACTAACAGTACTACTACAAAATTGATTTAATGCAAAAAGTAGAGTAAATCGCACTATAAATAGTAGTGCATTCCCATAGATTGAAACACAGAAAATCAAAACAAAAACACAATTAAAGATTTGGTCGTAGCAAAGCAATGGGTTACAAGCAATCCCCGGCCTTGATTGTGGTGGCTCTCCTCCTCTTGGCCACCGCGACTCCTCTCGCCTATGGCCAATTACTACGGAATCCTACTGGCATCATCACTGGTGCAATCTGCTGCACAATCAGCGGAGCCTGCCCCCCTGGGGCTGTAGGGATCCCAGGAGTGGCGGTGAGGCTGAACTGCACCACTCTCCTGGGAAATGTGGTGACGCTCGCCCAGGGCGTCACCAACTCCACTGGTGTTTTTAGTCTCACTTTACCAAATTTACTTGGCCCGTTGGGCCCTGTCATCAACACAATCCTACCATGTAACGTCGTCGCTGACCTTCCTCTCAATTCCACAGTCTGCCCCATCCTCAGCACCGTCAATGGCACCCTTACCGGCATTCCCATTCTTCTAAACACCGTCCTTAACGGGTTGCTCGGTCTGATTTTTAATTTTGTTGTGCCGGTGTTGAGCATCGTGAGGATTAGTTAGGGGGTTGTATAGTAATAGTCTTCTCCATTTATGCACCAACTAATAAAATAAAATGTACGTAGATAAACAAGCACTAAGCATGCTTATATGCATGCATATAATATTATAGCTTGTTTTGATGCTTCATTTTGTATATGTTTTAAGTCCTATGATAAATAAAGCATGGAGAAGATTATTGTATATGCATTTTGATTTACAAATAACTACAATGATTGCATGCAACACTTATTATTTGGATGTGAAAAATAGCCCGACAATCTGATGATTTGAAATTTGAATGGTTATCGGGTAATGCAGGAATTTTATTTTAAAGAAAAAAATAGAAATGGGGAAATAATTATTTTGCTGGTTTAGAGAATCGATGTTTATGGAGTTGTGTATTGTCTTATTGTTATGTTAGAAGAGGAAGTGTAGGAATGATATCAAAGAAAAGATCTAACTTTATGTCAATAGTAGTGATCGTTGGTTTTCTAGATTACAAGAGATAAACACTAGCAGGACGTAATACAACCTAAAGAAGGAATAAAGAAAAATAAACTGAAATGAAATTACAAAGAATAATTCGAAACAATAAACCGTAAAATAGTGGAAATAAGCCGAGTCAAGGAGACATCTTTCTGCAAGACGAGATACGCTCCGGTAGCGCTCTCGGATTGGCTTGTCGTCCCAAAAATAAAACGACTTACGTCTTTGATGAAGGAGCACCGCTATCAGCAGAGCTTCGATAGAAGAACAATGCAAGAGAGGGAGAGAGCTTTTGCTTTGTATGCTTGTGAATTGATGTAAGGATGCAAGAGTATGCACCGCTATTTATAGGCCAAGTCCAATGCATGTGGAGGTGGAGTCAAATCACCCATTAAGCTTATTGTACTGGTCGACGGTTATAGACATTACAAACGTCAATCATAGAGCATGAACCTGGACGAATGTATCTGACACATCTCACGTAGTTATTCATTCCAGAAATGTATCTGGACGTCGCGATCAATGTGCACGCATTCTACAAAGCTTTCTACGTGTGCTAATTTTCCACATTGTTTTGTCTACGTGTCCAAAATAGGTTAATTAATTAATTAATTTCATATCTCCATATATCATGACATATTTTAATATATTATTTCTCACTAACCGAGAATTGGTTTAGAAAAAAGTGAATATATCACAATCATCTACTCTGAGCGTAGATCGATTATACAATATTTAATTGTTTCAAAATAAAATAATCCGTCACTTGTACGACCGGGTCCAATTGTGTTAACCGGACCACGATTCCATCAGTGATTTTTTCTTGGTCGGCTATGTTAATATTGAGATAAAATTGAGTATAACAAAAGAAGAAACTTTCCTTAAATGGATGATCTGGTCTTGAATTGTGGTCTTGAATTGTGGTCTAGAATTGTGGTTATGGCTGGAGGTATGAGCATAAATAAAGGATTATTCATTTTTTTTACCTGCTTTGCACAACTCTCTTTCTCTCTATCAATTTATGTTTTAATGTTAGTTTATGACTTTTTTGGAAGTTCTGTTTCTGTGCAATTCTCTTGGTCTATTAACATTGCATTCCTAGAATGTATAGTTAAAAAATGGAAACATTTTATTAATTGAGTTCATTCCCGTTCATTGCTTTATGTTAATAATAAATATTTTAGAACAGGCAGTTCATGTTGCTGCTCAGTATGGCCAAACAGCATTCCTCAATTACATTGCACTAAAGTGATAACTAATCATTTCAGTTCACAAAATTGAATGAATCTTGGATAAAATTCACTGTTAATTTCTACTGTCAATTATGCATTCCGTTGTTTATTCTTTATGATAAAATTATGCATTATTTTTAGTATTGAATCTGTTATGCATTGCATTGCATGTACTAAATCTGATATTATTTGAAAACTATCTTCTCTTCCCTCTGACCTTCTCCGCTTTGTTTTTTTTTATTCAGTAGTTTGAATTTATGATTTTAATGTTGCTTCTTTTGTTACAAAAATAATCCAAAATGTTCAATATTGTGCTAAGTTAATTATCAAAGCTGATAAGTATTAGTGTAAAGTAAAACAGAAGAATGGAAAAATAGTTAAAAGTAAGTGAGATGAAGAGAAAAAGTAGTAAAATTAATGTTAGTAGAAATTGTAGTATTTTCTATAATAGAAAGTTTCTAGACCAAAAGGAAAGAGTTTCTATTTTTTAAAAACGGAAAGAGTACAAGAAAATCGAATTATTTTGTAATACAAAAACATCAAAAAAATTACCGAAATAAAATAGTTTTGGGAATTTCCCAATTTAGTATTTTCTTTTTTTTTTGGAAAATAAGTGTACGTAACCTTTAATGTTTCAAAAGTTTGGGTGCCCGAAACCTGGTGGTTAAGGGTTAGGGTTGAAATAGCCTGACAATCCAAGTGGTGGACCCGAACTGGTTATTCCGATTGACATCCATGTAACTGTAACTATGAATAATTGTAACAACGAAAATATGACTTTCAAATTCAACGCTTTACATGTAAATAATACAAAATTAATGAAATGCTGAAAAAAGGAGCAAATAGCAGTAGTGCATTCCCATAGATTGAAACAAAGCAAGTCAAAATAGAAACATAGCAATGGGTTATAAGCAATCCCCGGCCTTGATTGTGATTGTGGCAGCTTTCCTTGTCTTAACTCCTCTTGCTTACGGCCAATTACTGCTGAATAATGGCGGCATCAGCATCGTCAGCGGCAGAATCTGCTGCACATCCACCGGAAACTGCGCCCCTGGGTCGGTAGGGATCCCGGGAGTGAGGGTGAAGCTGAACCTGAACTTCACCACTCTTATCGGCGGCATGGTGACGCTTGGCCAGGGCGTCACAAACTCCACGGGAGTTTTTAGCTTGAGTAATATGCCATTTAAAGTAGTCGTTAACCTTCCTCTCAATTCCACCGTCTGCCCCATCCTCAACACCGTCAATGACACCCTTATTGGCATTCCCGTTCTTCAGTTTGCAATCGGAAACTCGGTCATCGGTCCCGTTTATTATTTTGTTGTGCAGGTGTTTAAGATCGTTAGCATTGGTAATTAATTAAAAGTTTAAAACTCTTCTTCATTTATGCACGAGGTCAAAAGATAAGAATGTAAATAGAAAGGGTGTCAGTCGTTTATACTTGAGATCATCCAACATGTAATGGTGAAGGTTATAAAGAAAGTTATGAATAAAATAATCTCTTTGGGGCCTTGGACCTTCTTTGAAAAAAATAGAAAGCCATTAGCTACTTCGATCAAAGCAACTTCCTCCATCCCGCCATATATATCCACAACACCTGCATTAAATGTACTACTACATGTATGCCTATTGCATAAATATATATTCTTGGTAAAACAGAGTTTCATTATTCACAAATCTAGTCTTAAAGACCGAACTAGAGATCAAATTAGGGCCCTTAGATCGAGATTTTAATGGATGAGATGACATGATGTAGTGAAAATTTTTGCATTCATTAGGTAGCCAAATTACTTCAACCGAGGGTCATTTTTGTCAAATTATATTCATAGATTATTACTTCATTCTAGCAGGTTTATTACTTCATTCCATTACTTAATTACTTCATTATAGTAGTTAATTACTTCATTCCACTTTGAATATGAAATCATTTAAACTTTTTGCAAACTTTAAAGCAAATTGACTGTATGGAGTGTTTTAAAAATGAACTATTTTTTTCTTTATTATGATTTATTCGTATGTCAATGTTGATAAAGTTATAACCCCACTGGTAAAGTTATAACCTCACTTAATAAGAGAGCGAACTGAAGTAATAACGCACTTGAAGTTCAATGAAGTAAAAATCTATTTTGATGAAGTGATATACTTGTTGAATAATGTAAATGCACGTATGAATGAAGTAGTGATCACTCTTCCTCATCTGCTCCACAGTCATTTAGACTAATAACCTAATTGAATGAAGTGATGCAACTATTTGAATGAAGTAGTAACATAAAAAATGAAGTAATTACCTAGTCAAATGAAGTAATAACCTAGTTGAATGAACTAATAATTTAACTGAATGAAATTATAGCCTAGTTGAATGAAGTAAAATCGAAATCTAAATAATGACGATTTTCACACTGCTCTGCAGTTTCTTCCTCTTCTTCGCCACCAATGGCAGCTCGTCCAACATCCTCTCTAGCTTGTTCCCCTATGGCCCCATAACCTCATCAATTATCTCCTTCTGCATCTTCTTATTCACCATTTTCCCTATGTTGAACATCAAGTGCTGCTTCACTCCGCATAGTGCTGCTTCTTCCTAAGAGTGATGCTTCTCCATCTCCACCAGATCGGAGATCCACTCCGCAGAGTGCTGCTTCTTCCTCGACTCTGATGCGGTGGGGCGGGGAAGGCCGCGCGCCGGAGGTAGTTGGCGTGGGGGATGAGTGAGAATTGTAGAGAGAGAGAAAAGTGGGTTGGGTTTGGGAAGATAGGAGGAGATGCATACACAATAACTGCATACTATTTGATCTACCAAAATTACCCTTTTGTTAATAAAAAAAATCAGATATTTTGTAATTATTAATAACCATTACATGTGATTAATGGGTGGATGAGATTTGGTCTCTAGTTCGGTCTTTAAAATTGATTCGACATTGATCACAACTCTATATAACATACATATAAGAAATACTACTACATATTTGTATTCTAAGGAATAGTAGGACTTTTGAAAGAAGTAAAGGATTCAATTTGGCAATGCCTATTGTTGCTATTAACTTCTTTTTTTTTTTGCTTTTACGTTTGACAAAATGCACTTGATACAAATTGAAATGCTAAAATTAAATGTTACAACGATTGTATTGAATTTTCCTATCTTTGTTCCTTGTTAATTGAAACATTTCTTTTCGGTACAGATATTAAGAATATGGTTTTAAGTAGACGGTGAATAAAGTAAAAGAAAATAAAGTAAGAGAGGGGATTACTTTTTACCAAAATTAAAAATGACTTGATTATGTTGAAACTTCCCAAAATAGATTAATGACTCAGGTAACATGGAATTAACAGAGGGAATACAACATTAGGCTGACTTGTAGCTTAGAATTATTTGCATAATGAAGTAAAAGATAACAAGGCATGCATTCATTATTTTTAGATATGATATAATTGTACTATTCAATAATGAACAGACGACTTTCAAATTCAACACTTAAAGATGAGTTTCAAATTCAACATTTAAAGCATTTTTGTTCATAGAATTTCATCCCTGGATGAGTTATCTAGTCTACCAAATGTCCGCTTAGATGTAAATAATGCAAAAAGGGGGGATGAAATTAAATCAAAATAGAAATGGGTTGTAAGCAATCCCCGGCCTTGAATGGTGGGTCTACTTAACTAAAATGAAATAAAGTAAATGGACACGGACATCCAAAAATGGCAAAATGAGACTCTAAATTATGGACGGAGAGCTGTTAAGGCGTGTAATAAATATTGGAGAATAGTACTTCCTCCATCCCGTCATAGTTGAAGCGCTTCTTTTCGGCACAAAGATTAAGAAAATTTTTTTTATTGTGTTGAATGGAGGGAGAGAAAAGTGAGAGAGTAAAAAGTAGAGAGAAAAAAGTAAGAAAGATAATGTAGTAGGCAAGGAAAAGTGAGTTAATTATTGTCATATACTTTCTTCTTTGGTGCCTCGACTCCATTGACGATCGTGCACCGCACCTCCTTTCAAGACTGCATTTTTCTTCGGCCATATAGCTATCCACTATTGTTGGTCCTTTCAGGGCTTTCCTCTTCTCATCGCCAAAGTCCTTAGCCAGGAATTTTGTGTATTCTTCATCTGTCACCCCTTGGATGATGTGAAAGCTATATGGCTGCGTAGTCCAAAGGGTGACTAAATGAAAATTAGTATTAGTGGACTGTGTGGTGCATTTGTTAAAATGAAAATTTTCTGTTTTTAGTAAACGGATCAAAAACGTTTTTTTTTTTAAATTTTAGGACCAGAAGTAGCACATTGGGACGTTATTTCATGGCCGGAGTGAGTAACAATTAAATTCCACGAAACATGAACACATATGAGGATATACAAGAATGATTTGCATAAATTAAAGTACAAACAACGAACCAGTTGACAATACATAGATTGAATTATTGGATAAAATTTGGCAGTGCCTATTGCCTAAATATAGAAGGCTATCACATAAGCACTAATGTTGCCAATAACTCATTTGGTATTACTACGTTTTACAAAATGCATTTGATGAAAAAAATTACAATGTATGAATCCATTATTTGTAAATATGAATAATTGTACTCCCACCGTCCCACTAGAATATGCACTATTTCCTTTTTAGTCCGTTCCACAAGAATATGCACTTTCTAATTTTGGAACGTTTTTCTCTCTAATGAGGTGGGACTCATTCTCTACTAACAATACTTTATTTACTTTTTCTGTCTATCTCGCTCTTACTTTTTCAATTTTGTATTAAAACTAGTGCCGAACTCAAAGTGCATATTCTTTGACGACGGACGGAGTAGTATTTAATAATGAATAAATGAATTTCAAATTCAATGCATACATGTAACTAACAGTACTACTACAAAATTGATTTAATGCAAAAAGTAGAGTAAATCGCACTATAAATAGTAGTGCATTCCCATAGATTGAAACACAGCAAATCAAAACAAAAACACAATTAAAGATTTGGTCGTAGCAAAGCAATGGGTTACAAGCAATCCCCGGCCTTGATTGTGGTGGCTTTCCTCCTCTTGGCCACCGTGACTCCTCTTGCCTATGGCCAATTACTACGGAATCCTACTGGCATCATCACTGGTGCAATCTGCTGCACAATCAGCGGAGCCTGCCCCCCTGGGGCTGTAGGGATCCCAGGAGTGGCGGTGAGGCTGAACTGCACCACTCTCCTGGGAAATGTGGTGACGCTCGCCCAGGGCGTCACCAACTCCACTGGTGTTTTTAGTCTCACTTTACCAAATTTACTTGGCCCGTTGGGCCCTGTCATCAACACAATCCTACCATGTAACGTCGTCGCTGACCTTCCTCTCAATTCCACAGTCTGCCCCATCCTCAGCACCGTCAATGGCACCCTTACCGGCATTCCCATTCTTCTAAACACCGTCCTTAACGGGTTGCTCGGTCTGATTTTTAATTTTGTTGTGCCGGTGTTGAGCATCGTGAGGATTAGTTAGGGGGTTGTATAGTAATAGTCTTCTCCATTTATGCACCAACTAATAAAATAAAATGTACGTAGATAAACAAGCACTAAGCATGCTTATATGCATGCATATAATATTATAGCTTGTTTTGATGCTTCATTTTGTATATGTTTTAAGTCCTATGATAAATAAAGCATGGAGAAGATTATTGTATATGCATTTTGATTTACAAATAACTACAATGATTGCATGCAACACTTGTTATTTGGATGTGAAAAATAGCCCGACAATCTGATGATTTGAAATTTGAATGGTTATCGGGTAATGCCGGAATTTTATTTTTAAGAAAAAAATAGACATGGGGAAATAATTATTTTGCTGATTTAGAGAATCGATGTTTATGGAGTTGTGTATTGTCTTATTGTTATGTTAGAAGAGGAAGTGTAGGAATGATATCGAAGAAAAGACATAACTTTATGTCAATAGTAGTGATCGTTGGTTAATACTGATGTAAAAAATGACTTAATTATATTAAAACTTTCCAAAATAGATTAATGATTCTAGTAACATGGAATTAACAGAGGGAATATGACATTAGGCTGACTTGTAGCTTAGAAGTATTTGCATAATACTGAAGTAAAAGATAACAAGGCATGCATTCATTATTTTTAGATATGATATAATTGCACTATTCAATAATGAACAGACGACTTTCAAATTCAACACTTAGATGAGTTTCAAATTCAACATTTAAAGCATTTTTTTCATAGAATTTCATCCCTAGATGAGTTATCTAGTCTACCAAATATCCGCTTAGATGTAAATAATGCAAAAAGGGGGGAGGAAATTAAATCAAAATTGAAATGGGTTGAAAGCAATCACCCGCCTTGAATGGTGGGTCTACTTACCTAAAATGGAATAAAGTAAATGGACTTTATATCACGAACATCCAAAAATAGCAAAATGAGACTCAAATCATGGACGGAGAGCTGTTAAGGCGTGTAATAAATATTGGAGAGAAAAAATATTTATTGTGTTGAATTGAGGGAGAGAAAAGTGAGAGAGTAAAAAGTAGAGAGAAAAAAGTAAGAAAGATAATGTAGTAAGGAAAATTTAGTTTATTATTGTCATATACTTTCTTCTCTGGTGCCTCGACTCCATTGACGATCGTGCACCGCGCCTCCTTTCACGACTGCTTTCTTCTTCGGCCATATAGCTATCCACTATTGTTGGTCCTTTCAAGGCTTTCCTCTTCTCATCGCCAAAGTCCTTAGCAAGGAATTTTGTGTATCCTTCATCCGTCACCCCTTGGATGATGTGAAAGTTATATATGGCTGCGGAATCCAAGGGGTGGCTGAATCACACTCAGGTGAATCACACACACTCAGGTGAATCACACACACACTCACACTCACAGTTGTATGATCACTCACAATGCAGAAGAACACACACTCACACTTAGAGTATCGAAGATGGTAATCTTGGAGAGAAAACTTGAAAACTCTTTATTGATTTTCACTACTAACTACGTACATGGTTTTGAGCTATTTAAAGCTCTACAATCAAGTAGCAACTGCTACTAACTAACTACAAGAAGAATCAAGAAAGCAAGAAGAATAACTGCTACATCTCGGCTAACTAACTGCTGCACCAACGGCTAGTTTCTCTAGGCCGAACTTCCTTCTCGGTTCAAGCCCGAACTGTTGCTTCTTCTTTTCCCGGCTCAAGACGAACTCTATTCTTGACTCAAGACCGAACTTTCTTTTCGGCTCACAACCGAGCACTCTCTTCGGCTCACAACCGAGCTCCCTTCTCGGTTCATAAACCGAACTCCTTTCTCGGTACACAAACCGAACTCCTTTGCTTCTCGGCTCAAGACCAACTGTCTTCTCGGCTCAAAGCCGAACTCAAAGCCGCGCTCAAAGCCGAGCTTCCTTCTTCTTCTGCTAGTTCCAAGCTAGTTCCAGCTCGGTAAGCCGAGCTTACCGAACTCCTTTCTGGCCGAGCTTCTTCCAACTGAAATGAGCACTCCATTATTACAATTCTCCACCTGAGGGCTCATCTCAGTTCTTGCACAAACATTGATCAACTTCTTGCAATGATCAAACTTGTCTCTACTTAGAGATTTAGTTAGCATATCTGCCGGATTGTGCAAGGTGTTAATCTTAACCACCTTCACCCTTCCCCTTTCAATCTCATCTCTAATAAAGTGCAACTTTATGTCTATATGCTTGCTCCTCTCATGGAAACCCGGATGTTTAGCCAAGCATATAGCTGAGCTGCTGTCACAATGAATCACCATTGTTTCTTGGTCAAAACCAAAATCAGAAATTACTCCCTGGATCCAAAAGCTTTCCTGTACAGCTGCAGTGAGAGCTATATACTCTGATTCTGTAGTTGAGAGAGCAACTACACTCTGCAGACCTGATTTCCAACTGATCACAGTTCCAAACATGGTGAACACATAACCTGTTTGAGACTTTCTGGTGTCCAGATTTGCAGCATAGTCTGCATCACAATACCCCTGCACAACCTCCTCAGATCCACCTTCCCAGCCACTGAACACAATCCCCCAGTCCTTAGTTGACTTCATGTACCTCAATATCCATTTAAGAGCATTCCAATGCTCCTTCCCCGGGTCTGCCATGTATCTGCTAGTCACTGAGATAGCATGAGCAAGATCTGGTCTTGTACAAATCATAGTGTACATGATACTCCCAACAACACTAGCATAAGGGATAGCCTCCATCTCATCAGCCTCTTGCTTAGTTTTAGGAGCTTGTTCCTTTGATAATCTGAAACTCTGGGACAAGGGTGTTGAGGCAGGTTTAGCATTCTCCATTCTGAATCTCTGCATAACTTTGTCAATATAATCAGTTTGCAGCATCCACAGCTTCTTGCAGCCTCTATCTCTCTGAATATGTATGCCTAGGATCTTCCTTGACTCTCCTAGATCCTTCATTTCAAAGCTCGACTTCAGATCTTGTTTAACTTTCTGAATTTCTGTCATAGAAGGGCCTGCAAGTAGCATATCATCCACATAGAGTAATAGGTAGGCAATGGGAGTCCTGCCTGCCTTCTTGATGTAAATACAATCATCATATTCTGACTTGGAGAAGCCAATCTTCTTCATCTGTGCATCAAACTTCTTATTCCACTGTCTAGGACTTTGCTTAAGTCCATAAAGACTTTTCTGTAGCAGGCACACCTTACCTTCTTCTCCAGTCTTCACAAAGCCCTCTGGCTGTTCCATAAAGATAGTCTCCTCTAGATCCCCATTGAGGAAGGCTGTCTTCACATCAAGCTGTTGTAGCTCCCAGTCTAGCTGGTTCACAACTGCCAACAAGATCCTAATAGAAGTGTGCTTAACAACTGGAGCAAATACTTCATTGAAATCAATTCCTTCTTGCTGTGTGAAGCCCCTAGCCACCAGCCTTGCCTTGAATCTGATTCTATCTTTATCAGTGGTCTCAATCTTTTTCTTAAACAACCACTTACAACTGATCAGCCTCCTTTCTTTTCCATCTGTAGTCAGTCTGGATTTATCCACCAAGATCCATGTTTTGTTCTTGAGTAAAGATTCCATTTCCTCATTCATGGCTTCAATCCACCTTTCTCTGTCTTTACTCTTCATGGCTTCTTTATATGTGAGAGGATCTGCAATATCAATGCCCTCAGCAGCACAAAGTGCATAGTAGACCACATCAGAGAACCTTTCAGGTGGTCTTGTATTTCTTCTGCCTCTATCTCTTGCTATCTGGTACTCTCTGGCAGAGTCTGCTGTAGGCTCATCAATTTTTCTACCTCGAGCTAGAGCACCATCATCCTCTGGTTCAGACTCACTTTCTGAGTCAGAGGCTCCACCTGCTCCTTGGCAAAGTCCCACTGGCTCCACCTTGAGGAAATCACTCTCAATTTCATTGGAGTCCAGCTTCCTTTTTAAGTATGGCATCTGATCCTCCAAGAACACAACATCCCTACTCACCACCACCTTCTGCCTACCAGGCTCAATGCACCAGAGCCTATACCCCTTAACACCCCTCTGATACCCCAGCAATATGCATTTTAGAGCCCTAGCCTCAAGCTTACTTTGCCTAGCATGAGCATAGGCTGCACACCCAAACACCTTGTATTTTGAGTAGTCACTATGGGCTCCATACCACATGTAATCAGGAGTCTCAGACTTAAGGGCAGTAGATGGACACTTATTTATGAGATAGGCTGCTGTATACACAGCCTCTCCCCAAAATCTGTTGCTCAGACCAGAACTGAGTAACAAGCACCTTACTCTCTCTAGGATAGTCCTATTCATCCTCTCCACAACACCATTTTGCTGGGGGTTACCAGGAACAGTGCGGTGCCTCTTCATCCCCTTCTCTTTGCAAAACAGATCAAACTCAGTAGACAAGAATTCCAAGCCATTGTCAGTTCTTAGGCATTTAACACTCCTTCCCTTCTCTAGCTCCACCTCTTTACACCATATCTTGAATTTTGTGAATGTCTCTGATTTTTCTTTCAGTATATACACCCACAGTTTCCTAGTGTAGTCATCAATAATAGCAAGGTAGTATTTCCCACCACCAATTGAGCTTACAGGTGAAGGGCCCCAAAGATCACTATGTATGTAGTCTAATGGGGCTGTAGAAGAGTGAATACCTGTAGGATAGGGTGCCTTCTTTGCTTTTCCAAGTATACACTGCTCACAGGGGTCCATCTTGTTGAAATCTCCAGAGATCAGGCCCTTCTTGATGAGTTCTTTCAAGCTTCCTTCTGCTGGATGGCCCAATCTCTTGTGCCATAGCATTATGGAATCATCTGACACTGCATTGCTTTCTCCATCAACAGCCTTAGCCTTCAGATAATAGAGAATGTGCTCTCTGTCAGCCTCCATCATCACTGCATTCCCAGATTTCACAAGCATCTTTCCCTGACTCATCAATATGGTGAACCCTTTCTCCTCCAGCATTCCTAATGAGATGAGATTTCTTTTCACTTCCGGAATATACCTCACCCCAGTTAGGATCTTTATAGAGCCATCTTGCAAACTTAGCTTCACTTTCCCTATCCCTTTGATCTGACACACATGGTTATTTCCAAGAACTACAGTCCCTGATGCTTCCTGAAGATCATGAAACCAAGATTTGTTGGGGCACATATGGAAGCTGCACCCTGAGTCCATTATCCACCTGTGACTGATCCCATTATCACTTACATTCATGAGTTGAGCAGGGGGATCAGTACTCTCTACACAATCAGAAGTGTTGTGGCCCTCAGAGGCTAGTTTTCTCTTCCAGGCATGGCAGTCCTTCTTCAAGTGCCCTGGTTTCTTGCACCAAAAACATGCTCTGGTTTCCTTCTGAGCATCAGAACTTGAGGGTTTAGAGCCCTCAAACTTTTTCTTGAAGTTCTGCTTTTTGAACTTCTTCACATTCAAGGCCTCTGCAGTTTGAACATTGGAGCTTGCAGAGCTTCTGCTGGTAGTCTTCTGGAGTTCCTTAGCCATCAAGGCCGAGTAGACTTCTGCATAGGTGATAGCCTTATCTCTGCCATAGATAATTGCATCACTCAACTGGTCATACGAGCTAGGCAAGGCATTCAATGTAAGAATGGCCTTGTCTTCATCTGAAATTTTAACATCCACAGAGCCCAGATCATCAATGATCTTATTGAACTCCTCCAACTGCTCTATGATAGATTTTTCACCAGAAAAACTATAGGCATAGAGCCTCTTCTTGAGATACAGCCGGTTAGCCAAAGATTTTGCCAGGTACACTTCATCTAACCTGTTCAAGATCTCCACCGCAGTCTTGGCTTCTTGAACTTCCCTCAAGACCTTATCTCCAAGGCACAGAATCACTGCAGAATGTGCCTTGAGCTGCATCTCCTCCATCTTTGCCTGAGCTTTATCATCAAGCATTGGAGCCTTTCCTTTCTCTTCTGTATTTGCAAGAACTGCGGCCAAGCCTTGTTGAATCAAGACCGCCTTCATCTTCATCTTCCACAGGCTATAATCATTCTTGCCTGTGAACTTTTCTGCATCAAGCCTTGCTGCCATCTTCCCACAGACGGCGCCACTTGTTGGGATTCAATACGCACAAGACTTTCACACACTCAGGTGAATCACACACACACTCACAGTTGTATGATCACTCACAATGCAGAAGAACACACACTCACACTTAGAGTATCGAAGATGGTAATCTTGGAGAGAAAACTTGAAAACTCTTTATTGATTTTCACTACTAACTACGTACATGGTTTTGAGCTATTTAAAGCTCTACAATCAAGTAGCAACTGCTACTAACTAACTACAAGAAGAATCAAGAAAGCAAGAAGAATAACTGCTACATCTCGGCTAACTAACTGCTGCACCAACGGCTAGTTTCTCTAGGCCGAACTTCCTTCTCGGTTCAAGCCCGAACTGTTGCTTCTTCTTTTCCCGGCTCAAGACGAACTCTATTCTTGACTCAAGACCGAACTTTCTTTTCGGCTCACAACCGAGCACTCTCTTCGGCTCACAACCGAGCTCCCTTCTCGGTTCATAAACCGAACTCCTTTCTCGGTACACAAACCGAACTCCTTTGCTTCTCGGCTCAAGACCAACTGTCTTCTCGGCTCAAAGCCGAACTCAAAGCCGCGCTCAAAGCCGAGCTTCCTTCTTCTTCTGCTAGTTCCAAGCTAGTTCCAGCTCGGTAAGCCGAGCTTACCGAACTCCTTTCTGGCCGAGCTTCTTCCAACTGAAATGAGCACTCCATTATTACAGGTGCCTCGACTCCATTGACGATCGTGCACCGCGCCTCCTTTCACGACTGCTTTCTTCTTCGGCCATATAGCTATCCACTATTGTTGGTCCTTTCAAGGCTTTCCTCTTCTCATCGCCAAAGTCCTTAGCAAGGAATTTTGTGTATCCTTCATCCGTCACCCCTTGGATGATGTGAAAGTTATATATGGCTGCGGAATCCAAGGGGTGGCTGAATGAAAATTAGTGTTAGTGGACTGTGTGATGCATTTCTTAAAATTAAAATTTTCTATTTTTAGTAAACGGACCAAAAATGAAAGAATTTTTATTTTTAGTAACAGAAGGAATATTAGATTCATTGTGAAATGCGAGTATAAAAATTTAACGGAATGTTGGTCCAGTTTCTAAAAAGGGATAAAAAAAAGCAAGTATGATTAAAATTGTGGACGTCCCAAAAGTAGCACATTGGGACGGTATTTCATGGGTGGAATGAGTAACAATTAAATACCACGAAACATGAACACATATGAGGATATACAAGAATGATTTGCATAAATTAAAGTACAAACAACGAACCAGTTGACAATACATAGATTGAATTATTGGATACAATTTGGCAGTGCCTATTGCCTAAATATAGAAAGCTATCACATAAGCACTAATGTTGCCAATAACTCAGTTTGGTATTACTACGTTTTACAAAATGCATTTGATAAAAAAAATTACAAAGTATGCATCCATTATTTGTAAATATGAATAATTGTAGTATTCAATAATGAATAAATGAATTTCAAATTCAACGCATTACAAGATTGATTTAACGCAAAAAGGAGAGTAAATCGCACTATAATTAGTAGTGCGTTCCCATAGATTGAAACAAGCACTAAGTATGCTTATATGACGCCCCGCTGGGTCGGTAGGGATCCCGGGAGTGGCGGTGAGGCTTAACTGTTAGGGAGTTTAAACAAAAACGTGAACAATTTGGATATCCTGAAAGGCGTGAAATACTTTCAGATCAAATCAATTTGGCGGTTCTACCAATATTTGATCGGATACAATTCAGGTTTCGAAGATATTCGTACGTTGATTCTGTATGTCTTCTTTGAACCGAAAATTGATCAATAAGAAGAGGTTAAAACGAAACTTTGCGTCTCTTCACGAAGAGTTGCGTCTCTTCGTTTTGGGTAACCGAATTTAACCAATTTTCAAAGGGTTTCTAAAATTGCAAATTAGTCCTTCGACCCCAGCCAGGGGCTCTGCCCCTTGGACTTCGCTACTCGGGGGCGCTGCCCCCGAACCCTCGTCTAGTCATAACGAATTCAAATAAGTGTACACTCCGCACTTCCAACTTATTTGATGTCTCATTATGATCACGTTGATCAATCAAGTTAATCCAATTACACTCAAATAACCAACATTAACTGCACCACTCTCCTGGGAAGCGTGGTGACGCTCGCTCAGGGCGTCACCAACTCCACTGGTGTTTTTAACCTCGCTTTGCCAAATTTACTTGGCACGTTGGGCCTGTCATCGGCACAATCCTACCATGTAACGCCGTCACTAACCTTCCTCTCAATTCCACAGTCTGCCCAATCCTCAACACTGTAAACGGCACCCTTACCGGCGTTCCCGCTTTTGTGAACACCCAGCTCCTTACCTCGTTGTTCGGTTCGGTTTTTAATTTTGCTGTGGGGTCGCTTCGCATCGTCACGATTGATTAAGGGGTGGTATATTACATATCATCATTAATAGTCTTATCTTCTCCATTTATGCACCAACTAATAAAATAAAATGTACCTAGATTTAAACAAGCACTAAGTATGCTTATATGCATGCATATATAATTATATCTTGTTTTCCTGCCTCATTTTGTATCCGTAAGTCTTATGATAAATAAATCATGGAGAAGATTATTTGTATATGCATTTTGATTTACAAACAACTACAATCATTGCATGCAACACTTATTTTTTGATGTGAAACTGCGAAAGCGTTGAAGACCATAATTCAAGAATCGAAATAAAAGTTGAAAGCTTAGGATTCAACGATTTTGTACAGTAATTTTCAATTATAAATTTGACTACGTTTTACCGGATTATAAACAATATACAAACCAAAGATGAAGTATCATTTTTAACACACACTATATAATCACAGCGATTATTGTAAATGATATTTTATAACATTGGCGCAAGAGCAAATCGTCGGTGCAGAGGCATGGGCAAGGATCGACTCCTACTTTGAAAGCAGGGAGGATATGAATGAATCGAAACACGTCTGAAAAAGAGGAATTCCAAAAACATGCAAATACATATCGAGGAGGCATTAACAGATTTATAGGTGCTACTAGTACTATACCACCTAATTACGTGCATCTAAATCAGTGTTATTTAACAGTACTATACAAATTACCACCATGAGTATAGAAAGCAGTGTTAAACAAACACGATACTTAATTGCATCAAGTTTGGTGTTCAATTTGCTTATTTTACTCACATAAAATTCACAACTAGAATATGATGAATTTTGTTAAATACTACTACTAGTAAATAGCGTTAGATCGATTTTAAAAAGGTCTCATTGAAATTAATTATAAAGGTTTAAAGTTTTATTCAAATAATAATAATAAAAATAAAATAAAAATAATCTTTAGATACTCCCTCCGTCTCACAATAAGAGTCATATTTTGTCATTTCGGTCTGTCCCACAATAAGAGTCTTATTTTACTTTTATCACAAATGGTAAGTAGGTCTCACGTTCCACCAACTTATTTCAGTCACATTTTCTTATAAAATTAATATATATAAGCGGTACTCATATTCCACTAACTTATTCAACTCACTTTTCTTTACATTTATTAAAACTCGTGTCATAACTAAATAGGACTCCTATTGCGGGATGGAGGGAGTATTTTACTAAAAATATACTCATACTACTAAGTATGTAGAGTACTGATTAATATTAAAGTCAAAATAAGTTTTAAAAAATGTAGCTGATGCTCGTCAACTACAGTAGAATCAGATGCACTTAAACTCTCAAACCTCAAACCCTAAACCTCCATAAAAAATTTCAATTTACATCCATTTTGATGTGAAGAGAACACAGGAATTGAAGTAAAAATTCGTTGATTCTCCAATGGCGTCGTCTGAAATTGAAATTGAAATTGAAATTGAAATTGAAATTGTAATGTGTATGTGTGCAGTTGGTGTGTGTGTGTGTATTCAGACGTGCGGTGTGTAGTGTGTGTTTATGTGTGTAGCGTGTGAAGGTGCTCAATTTGATAATTATATGGAATTTCAATTTTTAAATTTTGATATGTAATTCAAATTGTAGAATTGAGATGATTGAAATCCATATTCAATTCCAAATTCAAAAATTTTGCAGTATCAAACATTGAATTTGGAATTAAAGTCTCTTTAATTCCAATTCCGCATGGTCAATTTCATGATTACTGAACGGAGCTTTATGATAATTAGCTATATTGATTTAATCAAAAGATTGAGATAATGGTGTTAACTTTAATCAAAAGATTAAAAAATCAATAATTAGGACTTGTTCACTTAGTCATTTAGGAAAACTCATATTTATAATTAGGACAGAATTGAATATGGATTGCCCACCAATTAATGGATCAAATATGTCCATTCGGTATATGAGATTTGGGTGAGTTATCATGTGGGCCCCACCAATCACGTACTTTGGAAGTTTTAAAACTGGAGAATGTTTAGATGAATAGTGCGGGCCGTGTTTTATATATTGGGCTTCACAGTTTCATAACTTAAAAGTTGAACACCCATATTTCACCAGTTTTGAGCCCAAAACTGGTCAAAACCGACAAAGTGAACGGGCTCAAACTAGTCAAAACCGACAAAGTGAACGAGTCCTTAACTTATCAGAATTTGTGAGAAAACCAGATATACATACATATCATTTCATATTAAATTTTGGCTCACGGTTTGGGTAATATATTACAAACGCAAAGGTGCATTAGATATGAAGTGTTGGTTATCATATAACTACTCATGGGCGGACCCAAAGTGAAAGGGGAGGGCTTAAGCCCTATGAAATAAATTTTTTTTTTTACATTTTTCTATTAAACTTTTTTGAAATTTAGTCAAATTTAGTGTAAGTTATAACGTGGAAGCCCCGACAAATTATCTAAATTACTCAAGAATATACATCAAAATAAAATTTAGGAATCTCAGCCCCTATCGATAATTCCGCCCTTGAACTACTCTAAAATCTAAATAAAGCAAATACAAGGAAATCGAGATTATTTATGACAGGATAAGTGGAGAACGTCTAGGAAAATGTTAAAATTGAAAATAAAATGTAATTAGTTAGGTTGATTAGTTGAATTTTTGTTCTTTTTACTTAGCCTATATATAAGGCTCCTTATTGTAATTTGCTAGAATAACTTTCCAAAATGTAATCCATTAATGAAAATTCTCCTTTTCTCTTCTTTCTCTCCAGCGACGGTTTCTTCAGTTTCTTCTTCCAGGTTTCTCTAATTCTCCATTTTTCACAGAAAACAAATACTTAAATTAAATAGTTTTGGGAATTTTGGAAATTGGCCCAATATTAGTTTTTGTTGGAAAACAAAGTCCGTATTAGTTTCTAAATAAACTAACTAATTAGAAAATAATTAGAAATAGGTAAAATATTAATTTAAGGGAGTTTGATTAATGGACTGATAACGTTGGTCATAACTCGTAACTAGCTGGCGTTGGTTGAATTTATTTTGGGGAAGAAAAAATCATGTAAATAAATAAGGCCTAAATTGTAGCCCAATTAGAAAACAAAATTGTACTTAGAATTTGTCATTAGGCTAAATAGATATTTTTCGAGATGGAATAATAAATTAATGATTCAATGCACGTTGTATCATATGGCCCATCTCTATTTGTTTAAGCTTATATGTAATGTGTGTGTGTTTTAGGTTGGGCTGCCTTCTTTTGTTAGGCCTGATGAAATTTGCAAATGGAAATTAGGGTATTACTCTCTCCGTTCTTTGTTAATAGATGCATTTCTTTTCGGCACGGGGTTTAAGAATATTGTTTTAAATTGATGGTGAAAAAAGTAAGAGAGGGTAAAGTAAGATAGATGAAGAGATAATAAAGTAAAAAGGAGAATTACTTTTTACCAAAAATAGAAATGACTCAATTAACTTGGAACTTCCCACAATAGAAAAATGACTATTAACATGGAACATAGGGAGTATTTCCTTCTTAAACCTAATAATTTTACACATACTATAAGATTATATAGATAACGATTTATTAAAATAATTAATTTCAAATTAACACATATACAATTAAACCTATGAACTTTTATTTTTTGTAAACATCTTATTTTGTTCGGTTTTTGTTTCTAAATTTTCTTTTATTTATATCTATTATCTGAAAAAATTTATTGATCCGTGCATAGCACGAGTGTTAAAACTAGTGTCGTGAAAACATGGACATTCCATTATTTACTCCATAATAAAAAATACTCCGACTGTGTTTAAAGGCGGTTTGGCAGTACCTATTGCCTATATACAAGGCTAAGTTGGCTCAGTCAATGTAAATGTTTAACATATATTGGTACCAAAACAATATATCATGGACCAAAAGGTCACAAACTTAATGTATGAGACAAAAAAAATTAGGGCAAATGTAAAGGATCAAAATTGAACTTTAGTAGACTAAAAATCTACATTATAAGACTAAAATGCTACATTATTATCCGAGCTACATTTTTAGGCTAAAAATCTAAATTATTGGATAACACATGTCATTAATCTAACTGTTAGATCATAAGATCCAATGGACGACAAATGTTTTGTGTTTTCCTAATATTTAGTATAAGGATATGAACACATCCCCACAATGATATGAATATTTCAATTTACGTACACGTAAACTTCAACACAGTTTTATAGATATTTTACATGCATTGTATTAAAACTTTTTGATGTATTTATTGAAATAAAATATGTTTATCAACATATACGAAAATTGAAATAAATAAAATTTCATCATCAAATTGTCGTCGGAACATACGCAATTGAGATCTCGTTAGAATCCTTATAAAATTACCTTTAATTTGATATATATTTAATGAAAAAATAATTTAAATCGGGAGTGTTATTTAAATTTAAAATTTTAAGATAATTTTGAGAAGAGAAAGTGGTCAGATTTAACTATCATAAGTACTATAAGATTTGACAATAATATATTGTAATTTTTAAATTAAAAATATAATCCACTTGACATTATTTCAAATCTCCTAATCTAATAATTAAAAATTAATTTTAATTTAAGATTATTAATTAATTAATCATTGGTCATACTTCTAATAAAACATTCATAAACTTATTATGATTTTAGCGCTACTGTTGCCATAAATTTATTAGGCTTTTAGCGCTAATGTTGCCAATAACTTCTTTAGGTATTACTTTTGACAAAATGTACTTGATACAAGTTGAAATGCTAAAAATATATTGAGAATTGTACAATGTTAGGCTACTTTAGGATATAAGTTGAAATGCTAAAATTAAATTGAGAATTGTACAATATTAGAGCATCCGTAATGGCGCCCGTTCCAGCGGACGTCCGACCTGCGTGCCGGACGTCCGGGCGGGACGTCCGCCGTTGTGCAAAGGTGACGTGGATACGGACGTCCGCTGCAGACACCGGAGTTCCGCGGCGTTCCCGGGACGTCCGTCGCGACGTCCTTGCGGACGTCCATCATTGCGTTGAACTTCATTTTATTCGCACCACTTGTATTAACGAGTATCTCTCTCTATCAGAAATTATATTTCCGGATGAATTTTCTACACAGCAACTTTAATGGAAATACAGCTTGTTTTTGGCGCATGTCGAGTAGCTCGACCCCAGCCAGGGGTTGCCGCCCCTTGGACCTCGCAACTCGGGGGCGCTGCCCCTGAACCCCTGTCTAATCATAATAAATTCAAACAAGCATGCACTCCGCACTTCCAAACTTATATGATGTCTCATTATGACAATATTGATCAATCAAGTTAATCCAATTACACTAAAATAACCAACACGACATGCGCAAAAAACAAGCTCATATTCGACTCCAGAACGATATAATTGAAGAAGTATGGCAGCGGAGGGGTCGTCGTTGATTGAATTTGTATTTATTGAAGTGTACTTTTTTTTAGTTTTTTTTGTTGAAATGTACCTTTCTTTTTTTTATTTAATGAAATTTTTATTCCGTAATCGTGGTGAAATTTTTATTCCGTAAATTGTTTAATTTGATGAATTTGTGAATTTTTATTATTGTGGGAAGTCCGTCGGGATGTCCTTGTGGATGCCCGCCACTGTGCAGTGGGAAGTCCTTATGACGTGGCAGGAGGTGTTTTTGGGATGTCCGCCGGGACATCCGCACCACTGTGGATACCCTTAGGCTACATGAGGATATAAGTTGAAATGCTAAAATTAAACTGAGAATTATACAATATTAGGCTACTTGAGGCTTAGAACTATTTTAATGAGGCTTAGAACTATTTGCATTAAAAATATATATCAAAGCATGCTTGCATTATTTGTAAATATGAACAATGAGTCCCGTTAAAAATACTAACTAATCTGTCCATTGTGTTGACATTTTTAATACAATATGTTGATTAGTTAGTACTCCCTCCATCCTACGTTACTTGAGTCACTTCTTTTTTTGCACTGGTTTTGAAAAAAATATAATAAATAGTTAAAGTGGAAAAAGAGTATAGTAAGAGAGAAAATACAAAGGGGAAAACTCTTCTCTACATTATTCTCTCACTTACTTTATTTTTTTCTACTTTAACTATTTATTACCCCTTTGTCCCGCTTTAGGAGTCCCGGTTGATCAATTTCGGGTGTCCCAATTTAGGAGTCTCGGTTGGAATAAACTAGTAAAAAATTGTTAAAAGTGGGTCCCAACATCCACTACAATATTTATTTATTATACACTCAATTAAAAGTAGATCACAACATCCACTACAACATTTATTTATTATACACTCAAACACTTTTTAAAAACATGTGCCCGACTCAACCGGGACTTTTAAAGCGGGAAGGAATGGGTATCATTTTCTCAAAACGGGTGCTGAAAAGGAATGACTCAAATAATGTGGGATAACTCAAATAATGTGGGAAGAGGGAGTAGGGCTAGGTTTGATTACACTACTATGAATAATTGTAGTACTAGCATTTAATACGACTTTCAAATTCAACTCTAAATAATGCAAAAAAAGGGTAGCAAATACCACTATAAATAAATAGGTGCATTCGCATAGATTGAAACACACCAAATCAAAATAGAGACATAGCAAACTAACAATGGGTTACAATCAAATTGTGGTGGTGGCTCTCCTCCTCTTAACTCCTCTTGCCTACGGCCAATTACTGCCGTATACTGGCTTGGACATCATTGGCAGAATCTGCTGCACATCCAACGGAAACTGCTCCCCTGGGGCCGAAGGGATCGCAGGAGTGGCGGTGAGGCTTAACTGCACCAATATCTTGTCCGCGGTGGGGCCGGTCGTCACGAACGTCACCGGCCTCAATGGAATTTTTAGCCTCACTTTGCCAATTTTAAGTACCTCGTTAGGCCCGGTCATGAACGGAATTTCACCATGTAGCGTTCTCGTTAACCTTCCTCTTAATTCCACGGTCTGCCCCATCCTCAGCACCACCACCGGCACGCTTACCAGCACTGTCTCTCTCGTGAGAACCTTCATTTCCGCGCTGCTCGGTCTCGTTGGGGTCTTTGTCGCGGACGGGTTTCAAATCGGGACCAATAATGTTTAAGGCCGGGGTAATATACTACATAGCATACTAAAAATGTTACATCAAAACAAGCACTAACCATGGTTATATGCATGCATATTATTGTACTTTGTTTTGATGCTTCGTTTTGTAATAAATCAGTGAGAATATTTAGTACTACTATTTGTATATGCGTTTTTATTTACGTACCATTCAACAACCTAATAAGCAACTTCACCCATATAAAGATATAAATACATACAAAGCTTATCTAAAAGATTTCTACTAAATTAATTCTTGAGAGGCATAAAAGATTTCTCCTAAACCTAATTCTTAAGAAAGGCTTGTTTAGTGTTTTAAGTAAATAGATAAAAAGTTAAGAAATGGAAAAAAAAAATAGAGAGAATAGAGTAGAAATTGAATAAAATAAGAGAGAGAGTAAGGTAAGAATGGGAAAATGTGTTAACATGGAAATGAATCAATTATGAGGGAACAGATGGAGTAAGAGTAAAATGAGACAATAAAGAGATCGGACGAAAATAGCAAAATGAGACAATTAATAAGGACCGTCATTGTGTAATTATTTCTTTTTCGCTAAATTGGAAATATGTTAGTTGTCTAGAAAAACTTAATGAGTCACCTAAATTGATTTATGGACAGAAGATTGTCTCATCTTTCTCTCATCTTATTCCCCCGCAAGAGAAAAAAAGCCAATCCCTCTTTCCACAATTACAAGATTTGGCTGAGTTTAACATGAGTTTTAAGAAATATAAAAGAAAGTGGGTGGAAAAAGTTCGTAGAATGTGAGTCACATTTTTGTATATTAGTGGGTGGAATAAACGTGAGGTTTACTTGCTATTTATAGTCAAAATGCACTGAACGAATGGAGTATCTTTGAATAAAATTAATAAATTTCTAATTTTTTGCTTTGTACTTTTGCACGTGCGTTAATTAGAATGAATAAATTAAACTATATCAACGAATTTCGACTTATCCAATAGTACAAGAACTAGGGGGCTCGACGTCTTCGTTATACTCCCTCTATCCCAACTTGGGTGAGTTAGTATTTCATTTCGGGCTATCACAAGTTAGTTTAAGTCGTTTAATTTTATAG
This sequence comes from Salvia splendens, assembly GCF_004379255.2. Classification (NCBI taxonomy): domain Eukaryota; kingdom Viridiplantae; phylum Streptophyta; class Magnoliopsida; order Lamiales; family Lamiaceae; genus Salvia; species Salvia splendens. The sequence goes on along the minus strand of NC_056043.1, from coordinate 31,567,331 downwards.
CAAAAACTTTATTCTTTTTTTAGTTTACTCTCTCTCTCATTGTAACACCCCGACTTTTCTACCTTTTTATTTGTTCTTGAAAGGACATCGTTTGTGCATCTGTAAAAAAAATTCGTCTTTATTTATTTGACGAGAGAAGTATTTCACTCTTTGGGCCTGATATGTTATTTATTCTTCCTATAGCCCGATTAGTATTATTTCAATGGAACTACTTTTATTCTAGCTAATTATTTCCAACCCCTATTTAGTCAAATCCGGTCAAATAGTTTTCGTCCCAATTTTTCTATCCTACACTTTTTTTTTCAATATCTCCATCTTCCCTAAAATCTCTCAAACAATCAAATCCATCAATACCTATCAGTTTTGTATATATATATATATCCCACGTTCACATAATCATACACAGTTTTTACCCACTTTCTTTCAAAACCCTAGCAACAATCACACATCCAATTTTGGAGAGAAGAGATGAGAGGAGAAAAAGAGTGAGGCAGCGGTGGATGAGAAAGAGAATTGGCGACGTTAGGAGCGTGAGGGCTCCGGTTCAATCGAACGCAGCAGCGGCTGACCGGCCACGACGGTGCTGAGACGGAGACAGCGGCAGCGCAGTATCGACTCCGGCGACGATGAGCAATGGAGACGGCGAGCATCGAATATGATGGTGCCGCAGAGCGATTAACGGCGACGGCTCTGTGTGGGCAGCAGCGACTGTGGCGATTAAAACAGCCTCGACACGACAGCGGTGGCGGTGATTCGGAAATATAAGCAGAGGCGGCAGTGGTGACGGCGGAGCGGAACGACAGCGATGGCACTGCTCGGCTGCTCGACAAATTCCGAACAGCAGCAGCAGCGCAGGGCGACGTTGCCTGCGCCGTTGGCCTGGACGTGAAGCAACGGCGGACAGCAACTGATCCTCGGCGGCAATCGATTAAAGGCCGTGCTGGTCCATGGCAGTCCAGTGAGGAAATTCCAGCGGCGGCTATGGAAAGACAATGTGCCCCTGAAACGAACAGCAAGAGAGATGGACGGAGCTGAATAGAGACGGCAGTGGCGTGAATTAAAGGAGAGGAAAAATAAATAGAGAGAGGAAGAGATGGCAGATTTGAGAAAGAGTAGGTTTTGTGAATTCGGGAATTTTCAATTGGGAAGAAAGGAGAAAGAGATAGGTGATGCTGCCGATTTGATTAGCGTGAAGAGAGAAGATGCGTCTGCCTCTTGTATCAAAATGGGTGTGACAAGTTTTGGGTCAATTAATTAATTTTAAGAGGCTTGGGCCTTGGTAAAGAATAAAGGGGGCTGCCCAATTTGAATAACTACAAAGTGGGCTGGGATTTTATTTCATGTTAAGCTGCTATCATTCTTGGTTTGGGCTCAGGAATTAAATAAGTGTTTTGGCTGATTTTAAATGGGAAAGTGTTAAGTTTTGAATGGAAGAGGAGGATGGCTGGCCGACGTCGCCCGCAACGCCTCGGGCGGCCATGAAAAATCCAAAAGAGAAAAAGGACGATCTCTGCGAGTTAAGGGCCAAGTGAGATATTTCGAGTTAAAGAATTTTAAACAAACGAGATGGGCTTTCTATCATACATTAATGTGTAGGCTTACTTTTAAATTTACGCAATATTTTTCAAGTATGAGTTATGTGCTTAAATTCTAAATATGTTGTGTCATGCCGTATTTTGTTTTTAAGGATGTGCCTATCTGATCACCTAGTGGGGAGTGAGTCCCTACTAGAAGTTGAGTTTAATCGAATTCGGGTTTGTCTAGGGAGTGAGTCCCTATTCAAGCTAGTGTACACAGAGGGTATCGTGCGCTATCTTTCGAGTTGGCCGGTCCAGTGATCGAGAATGTGGTCATGTTCTCGTTTCACATATGAGGTTCAGATATGGTACGAGGAGAGAGAAAAATGGGTTGCAGCTATACTTTTGAGCGAGAAAATGTTTTGGTGACTTGGTCTTTTGTAAAACCCCGAGTTCACTTTAAAATGCTGAGACAAATGTGTTCACTGGGTGCATCAAGTACTCAGCCCTGCATTTCTTTTTAAAAATATGCAGTTTGAGCGTGACGGGTGCGGTGGGTGTTGAGCAAGACCGTTAAAGAAATTTAAGTGTCTAGAATGTGTCATGTCTTCACACGTGGCATATTCTTTCTCTCAAATGCTTCCGCTGAGTAGTTGTCCTTCTTTTGAGTTTTTGGCTCGCTGAGATAATATTCATTTTTTAGTTGTTAATTGTTGAGATACTCTGATTTTATTGGAGCTATTCTCATTTGTTTCGAGCTATGGTCGAGTTGTGTTGTTTTCCCCTTTCTTCCCCGCTTCTTAAATCCTCCCCTAGTCGTGATCAACGGTGTTTTCTATCCTTAGAAAATGTGGGCGTGACACTCATATTTTATTCCCACTTAACATTTAAACATCACATTCTTAAATTTATTGTCCAAAATAACAGTCTCAATTTATTTGGAACATAGGAAAGTATATACAATAGGCATGAAAAATTCCAGAATAACATACAAAGATTAAAACACCAGCATAAAATGTACATGTATATGAGAGATATTCATATTCTAAGGAGTAACAAGAATTATAAAAGAATTATTGAATTCAATTGGGCAGTATTTATCGCATAAATAGAGTAGGGTTTAGCACCACTTTTTACATTAACATCTTTTATTATAACGTTTGACAAAATGCAGTTCATGCAAGTTGAATGCTACCACTGCCTCCATCCCGGCTAAGGTGACATATTTCTTAGTCGGCTCGGGATTTTAGGAGTTATTGGTTAATGTGGTTAATTGGAGAGAGAAATATCGGGTGTAAGTAATAAATGGAGAGAAGAAGAGAGTTGAATATATAATTGGAAGGAGGAAATAGTGGTTTGGTGTATTAATTGGAGAGAGAAAGTTACCAAAAATAGAAATGTGTCATCTTGGTTCGAAGAAACTAAAAAGGAAAATGAATCATCTTAGCTGAGACCGAGGGAGTACTATATTAAATAGACAATTTTTCAACACTTATATATTGCTTCCAATTTCCTATCATTCTCCGATATGGTACTTGATATACTTATTCATTTCTTTTTAAATTTAGGCCTCACGGTCTATGTTACTCCCTCCGTCCCACAATAAAAGTCACATTTTGTCATTTCGGTCCGTCCCACAATAAGAGTCATATTTCATTTTTACCATAAATGGTAAGTAGGTCTCACATTCCATTAACTCACTTCACTCACATTTTACTATAAAACCAATATAAAAAAGTGAACCACATATTCCACTAATTTTTCCAACCCAATATTCTTTATATTTCTTAAAACTCGTGCTCACACCAAATGTAACTCCTATTGTGGGACGGATAGGGGTGAGTATGTATGGTAAACCTTTACCGTACCTACCATACCGTATACCTTATCGTAAATTCGATAATGCGAAAAAAATCATACACAATTTTATTCCCACTTAACATTTAAACATCACATCCTTAAATTTATTGCCCAAAAGAAGAGTCTCAGTTAATTTGGAATGGAGGAAATTATATACAATAGGCATGAAAAATTCCTCAATACGTAACATACAAAGATCAAAACAACAGCATAAAATGGAGTACATGTATATGAGAGATATTCATATTCTAAGGAGTAGAAAGAATTATAAAAGAATAATTGAATTCAATTGGGCAGTGTTTATTGCATAAATAGAGTAGGGTTTTAGCACCACTCTTTACATTAACATCTTTTGTTATAACGTTTGACAAAATGCAAGTTGAATGCTACTACTGTATTAAATAGAGAATTTTTGTTTTAGCACCACTCTTTACATTAACATCTTTTGTTATAACGTTTGACAAAATGCAAGTTGAATGCTATTACTGTATTAAATAGAGAATTTTTGTATTAGCACCACTCTTTACATTAACATCTTTTGTTATAATGTTTGACAAAATGCAAGTTGAATGCTACTACTAAATTAAATAGAGAATTTTTGTTTTAGCACCACTCTTTACATTAACATCTTTTGTTATAACGTTTGACAAAATGCAAGTTGAATGCTACTACTGTATTAAATAGAGAATTTTTGTTTTAGCACCACTCTTTACATTAACATCTTTTGTTATAACGTTTGACAAAATGCAAGTTGAATGCTACTACTGAATTAAATAGAGAATTTTTGTTTTAGCACCACTATTTACATTAACATCTTTTGTTATAACGTTTGGCAAAATGCAAGTTGAATGCTACTACTATATTAAATAGAGAATTTTTGTTTTAGCATCACTCTTTACATTAACATCTTTTGTTATAACGTTTGACAAAATGCAAGTTGAATGCTACTACTGTATTAAATAGAGAATTTTTATTTTAACACCACTCTTTACATTAACATCTTTTGTTATACGTTTGACAAAATGCAAGTTGAATGCTACTACTGTATTAAATACACGTGTATATTGTTTCCAATTTCCTTTCATTTTCCGATACGGTATTTGATATACTTATTCATTTCTTTTTAAATTTAGGCCTAACGCTCTGTGTTATTTTGGTCCGTCCCACAATAAGAGTCGCATTTCACTTTTACCATGAATGGCAAGTAAGTCTCACATTCCATTAACTCACTTCACTCACATTCTATTGTAAAATCAATATAAAAAAGTGGACTTCATATTCCAATAACTTTTCGAACCCAATATTCTTTACATTTCTTAAAACTCGTGCTCACACCAATGAACCCTATTGTCGGACGGTCGGAGGGAATAATTTGTTAAAAAACTGTGTTGTGTAGCAAATTTTGGACTCCCTCTGTCCTATTGAAGATGGCTTACTTTCCTTTTTAGTTTGCCCAACCAAAATGACTCATTACTTAAATGGAAACACATTTATCTCTACATTATTCCCTCTCTTTTACTTTTCTCTCTCAACTTAATACACAAAATAAAGTTGCATAAAATTCGATGCCACCCAAGAAAGGGCAGAGGTGCTTTAGATTTGATTGGTTATCATGTAATTCCTCGGAAATTCAAATAAAGCAAATATAAGAAATTAAAATCGAGATTTTTATAGTAGGACAACATCTAGTAAAAAAAAACACTGATATTAAATAGTTTTGGGAATGATAGAGATTTCTTGGCCTCCCCTGCAGCAGGTGGCCAGATAGCATATGCGAATGATAGAGAAGCCCCATGTTGTCACATAATAATAGACTAATGTATTTGATTGTTAATATCCTCTTGTATAATGCAACATTACTGATTAAAAAAAACAAGTTGATGAGAATAAAAATATGTTTCAAATAATTATAATGATGGAAAGTTGATGAGAATAAAAATATGTTTCAAATAATTATGATGATGGATTGTTATATGAATTACATACTATAATTTTATATTAATTTTTTTTCTGTTTGAATTACATCAAAATCTAAATCAATACTACTCACTCCACCCCATTAAATACTAGTATGAAATATTTACTTTTCGGCACATGATTTTATATAGTGTTATTTTATAAGTTAACGAAGAGGAAGAGAGAATAAAGTAAGAGAGTGGAAAAAGTAGAAATAAAGTTATTTTCATTTTAGGAATTTCATTTTAAATGGAATAACTCAAAAAAGAAAACGTTTCATATCTAATGGAACAGAGAGAGTATTGAATAGCAAATGAGAAAACAACGGCAGATTTAGTTAATTAATCGGGCTGATTTGTAGAAATAATGAAGTTGACTTGGGCTAAAAAAACAAGTGAAAGAATAAATGTAATAAGCCCAAATGTGTATATTATTTTCCTTCTATCGACTAAATGAAACGAAGGCTAAAATTGACTTAAATATTTGACATTATTTTGGGAACAACTAAAAAGGATTGGAAAAAGTGGGCGTGTTACAAGAATAGACAAATAAAATGGAAAGGATCAACTCTGCTGAATGCCAATGTTTGTTTTGCATAGGCTTCAGAATTTCTTCAATCTCTAGTAATAGTAATTCATTTATCAAGAAAATGAAGCATATGTATTGTAAAACAGTTGAATTCATTAACAAAATGTTTAACAAACAAGAACTAGCTCGCTATACAGTCAATATACCAACTAAAACAAGACCAGCAACAACTAGTAATATATCTGAAACTAAAAAATTATACTTTTTTATTTGTGATAAAGAGAAAAAGAAGCAAAACACTATGCTTCACAGAAGATTGTGATAAAGGTACTAAGTCAGGATTTACCAATTACCACGCTTTACAGAAGATTGCAAAAAAGTACTAAAGTTTTACATAGTCTATGTATTAATGTATATATATACACACACATATATATCATACATAAATATATATAACTATGATCACATAATCGTTTTAGTAGCTAAGTGTGGCATCATTCAACTGTAGGGAGAGCTTTTAAGCGAGCTTTTTTCTTACCTAGTCCAAGCTTCAAATGAGCTTTGTGGTGCAACTTGGATTGTTGATGGTGTTGCAGCACCTTCCACCACTGAGACTTCTTCACTGTCCTCTTCTGCCCAAACTCACTCGTACCTTTCTCTCGTTCCGGCTTCTTTGAATGTCGTACATGCCTCACCAGACCTCCCATCAGCCCACCAAAATGATTCTTCTGCCTTTTCTCACCAGTCTTGGATTTTCCAATCTTTTCAACAGCCTTTGCTCCTCCATGCATGTCATCATGTATTTTAGGACTTGTGGCTTTCCCTTTGTGCTTGTCGAAGGAGGAGCTACGGCTCATATTTGTGTCATCTTTAGTATGAGCACCGCGATTATGGTGGTGGTGGTGGTGGTGGTGATGATGGTGGTGGTGGTGGTGGTGGAAGACTAGCGCCAGCTTATCTTTCAGCCTCTTCAGTATCCCAGTTTGCTTTTTAAGGGTCGCGCCAGCCTTCCCGGCCTTGCTGGGGCCTGGTTTTGCATTGCTTCGGATTGGCTGTTCAGACGATGAGTACTCGTTTCTACTGCTGCTACTGGCAGTAGATTCACGAGCTCCCTTTCCGCTAGATGAGGAGTAAACATCTTCCTCACTGGCACTTCCATGTGACAGAGGGGAATCCCAACTTTCACTGCTTTTACTCGAAGTAATATACTGAGGCTCTCTACTTCCATCTGTCACCGAATAATCTTCACTATCGCTATCACGACTGCTTGTTTGCTGAGTGCTCAAGCTGGAGTACGAGTCAGTAGCTGTATCGTCCGATTCTTTATTCTGCAAAGAAGTCCTTCCTCCAGCTGTGTAGTGCCTGTTCTTTCCAACACCAGCCTTGTCCCGTGCATCCGACTGATTTCCATGGAAACCTGAGCTCGGTAAAAGGCGAGTCACTTTCTTATTCATGACAAGTGGGTGGTTTTTTGGATTCGCGAAGCTGACTGATGGCTTGCTTTCTCTGTCCTCCACGACAGTTCGGCTTTGACAAATACTCTCAATGTTAGAAGCAGAAGAAGCGGGCCAACAAGGGGTAACATAGGATGTCTGATTCGGAATTAGTGTAACACCACCAGGCACGTAACCATTCGAACTCACTATCCAGTTCCCTGGCTCGATTGTCTCCACAAAGGCATTCAGATTCTGAACATAAATCTTGTTTACTTTCTCTGTCGGAAACCTGAATCTGTCGGTAGACTCTTCTGATAGGTCTAAGACTTCAGTGTACGGAACTGGTTCATTCTGGATGATTTTGTTTTTTGATTGCTTCAGCACAGCCTTAGTAGGCCGAGCCGTCTTGTACCTTTGACTCGAGGAGAAATGTGGCTGGTTTCCCTCTACTGCTGACATTCTAGGCAGTTGATGCATTGGATAAACGAAATCGTCCATATCCCTTTGGCCTGAAATTTCAGACACGGTCATTAGATTCTCAAGTAAGAAATTTCTGACAACAGATTATTTCTGGTCATCAGATTCTCACCTAAACTCGTTCCAATGTTTGGAACTGCATCGTATTTTGTCATCTGCAGTTGAGAAGAAGAAGTCTTCTCATACAAGTCCAAGTGATCTGCTCCCACACGCAATGCTGACATACATGATTCAATCTGCTTGATTGCATTGGAAGCTTCTTGAGATAAGCAGTCAGGTACATCAGCTTTACTTATGGTTTGCATATCAGAATGACTCATTTTTGAGATGTCAGTTTCCATTCTATTAGATGAATCTGCATCCCCAACCACGTTCAAATCGGACGGCCTCTGCTTCCGCTTCTCATATTTTGAATCATCCGACACGTGACTTGATAACCATCCAACTTCTTTCTCTCGGTTCTCAACACTATCCTGCCGATGCTGATGATCAGCGTATGTGTTTGAGTTCTGAGCCAGTTCATGAAAATGAGTATCCCCTGTGGATCCAAGTTGTTTGACAGTGTTCCTTTGACAAACCCTGCAACGTTTCTGTCCAATTGAAGGCACTCTACGAATTGAGGGTTCCGTAGCACCTGCTTGACTCCAGTCAGGAGTGAATCGGCCATTGAAACTTTGATCACGTTCTGCGGCTAATGACAATCTTGAACGTGGAGCAGGTCGTTCCTCAGAGGATGTCTCATCTAGTTGCTGAAGCCGAACAGGTGAAAACGCCCCTGATGTTTCTGCTTGACCTGCAATGACCTGTAGCACTTGATCAGAGAACTAGTTTGATACGTTTACAGGGCTAAACTGAACAGATCCTTTCATTTGGACCTTAACAAAAAAAGGAAAAAGTGAGCATACATACTTCTGAATGTGTCTTGAGGACTCTCTTAGTCGCCAAATCCAAAAGATTCTTTAAGAAAACCCGCGAATGCGAATCAAGCTGTCCAAATGACAAAAGATAGTCAAGCCTCCATACACATGGAAACATTATCCTGAATGAATGAATGAAGAGAAAAACTCGCGAAACATACAAAACTCAGCAGATATACATAAAGTGATAAAACTAACAGCGTTTTGGCAATATAAGGTAGATCACCACCTCTATTTAGTGACAGAAAAGACTTGAGAGTTTGTAATGAACTAAAATCGTGCTTTGCATATGAACGTGTGAAGTCAAAAACTGATAAGTTAACAAACTGCAAGGCAAGACATAACAAGAAAACAACTTAACTAGTTTCTGTAGAGAATGCGTACAGTCAAATCTACAACCATCGAGTAAGAGATGAACCCTTGACAATGTGCAGAGTCAAAAATATGCTTTGGATGCTTACATCCAAGGCTCTCAGTCCACAAGAGAAACACTTTATTTGTAAGATTTAGTTCAAACTTCAAATAGGTTACACATGTTATTCTTATGGATGATGGATCTCAATTATGATAGAGAAAATAACTGGTGATTATCATTGTATTTACCACATTGAGTTTGTAACAAGAACCTGGACATGGAAAATTATAGGAGGACCATATTGTTATAAGACTCTTGTTTTCTTCACTTATATGCAAGCAGCTGCATTTTTTTACCAGGTACACAAACACTATGAAAATAAGTGCAAAAAACTAAACTATTTTTAACAGCCTTGAAAGTAAATGAGTAGCACGTCCAGTAGTTTCAAGTTCACTTCAAGCTGGCCTATTATTACCGGAAAACCAAAAGGATATAGAACAAAAAGTACCTACAAAGAAAGAATGTAAACATATGTATACACATTTTGATTCGGCAAAAGCAGTCATAATCTGAAATTAGAGATAACATGAGCAGGATAATCTCAATAAGCATAACACCATACCGAATCAGAGCCAGGGTCTGATGCTTCGCCTTCATCTTTTTGGAGAAGGCCGTAGAGTCTTTTAAGGGCATGGAGATCTGATTGGATGTCCTTCCCATCCATTACCTTCTAAAAATCTTTGCCTAATATCACCACGTACAGCACTAAACACTTAGTTAATGCAACATATTATATTTCTGATAAACACAACAGAATGCGAGTATTCGCTCAAACTACGTACTAAAGCATGCGTCTAGCCACAAAAAAAGGGGGAAATGAACTACATATCTAAAGATAATCCCCACGAAAAATGTTGGCACTGTAATTCAGTAAGTATTTCACCATATTCATGCCGAAAAATTACTAAATAAATGTATCAGTGCTCAAACCCACACAAGTATTGGATAGCCTCAATGCCTGCATCAGTTTAACAATCAAAGCATCATTTTTAGCAGCGCGCCAATCATCGATCAAAACCATGATTTGGAGATGCGCAAAGGCAAATCAAATTGTGAATGAAACTTCGAAATTAAGACGACATCAAGGTCTCAAACAAATCCTCACTCAATTTAAAATGAAATTACCTATCAAAATCGCATATAATCGCAAAGGCACATAAAATCAGTGGCGGCCGAGAAGGTTGAATTGTACTAAGGTTTTACCAGAAAAGGCCTTGGTCGCCTCCTCCTCAGAAAAAAATTGAGAGAGAAGAAGACTTGTTAATCGAGCAGAAGTGGAGAACGATCCAATATCAGAAGATGATTTGAGATAACAAAGTTATTGGAATATGAAGATTATGGTGTTATTGCCGGAAATGGAGATTTTAAGGGTATGCGGATACCTCCAAGTACACTGATACTATTGCGTTCGCCAGTACGAGATGGATCTACGGAAGCGCAGTACGAGAGGAGCGATGGAAGCGCGGCGGCGGCGGCAAGTATTAGAGGCGGAGACGGCGACCGGTGACGTCGATCAGAGTGAGAGGGTGGCAGGTATCGGATTCAAAATAGGGAGGGAGAGAACATTTAAAATATTATTTATTATTTATATTTCAGAAAATATTATTTAAAATATTATTTATATTAGTAGTACTATTTAAAAATTCATTATATGAAACAAAATAACCAATGTGAACTATTTATTATATGAAGATATACACGACCATTATTGATGTCTGTTCTTTTTTAAAGTATATATGATGACAATATTATATTTGACTGCCTACAATGAGATTGTATTTTCTACGGTCACATACGTATACATGTAAAATAACAAATATATCACTATATAATCTCTATAGAAAACTACAAAACAATGATGCAGAGTGGTAAATATACAAAATTATCTAATCAACCGATTATTTCCCAATAATTAAAATTTTCATCATAAATAGATACGTCGTCGTAGCATCTTCTCGAACATGAATTATGCTAGTAGTATATTTTAATTTAAAAAATCGTCATAGTGACTTCAAGTGTGCGTTACAGTGTAAGGCTAAACTATATATAATAACATTTCTCCAAATTTTACTAAACACATCGTAATTAAAATCATTACAAAGCACATTTTTTTCATTACAAAAGTTTATTTACTAGTTTTCTTTAATGTCTTCAACGTTTGACTATATGCTATGGCCGCATTTCGACTCACATTCACACATATTAATTAATATTCAACTAAATAAAAATTTGTTTAACTTGATTTTCAAATCAAGTAATCGTGCTTTAATAAATACATGGACAGTGATATCTCAACATAATAATTGTATTACGAATTAAAAAATTCACAATTCTTTAATTTATTACATCAAGATCTGTAAGCAATTTGAATTCGTCGAGTCAATTTCTTGGGATTAAGACATAGTTAAAATATAGGAGTCATTATTAATTAATTATCTATCTATTTGGATTTTGAAAACGACAAAGCTTTGTCTTTATTCATAGCTTAAGACATTTGATTAGCATAATTCACGAGATATTGCAAAATAATAGGGACTTTTATTACTCTTTTTTGTAAGTTTTATAATAGAGCGTTGGATTTTGAAAACGACAAGACTCTGCTCTTTATAGATAGCCAAAGACATTTGATTAGCATAATTCACAAGATAATTGCAAAATAATAGGGATCGACTTCTAATATTCATTTTTAAATAAAATTAAAAATTATTATTAGATTATGCAGTAAAGAAGACATTCTGTTGTCTACTGATGGAACATTTATTTGTCTGCACATATATGGTAGTTCAGTAGCATATTAATTACTATATTCAGTTTATTTATTATTCGATATATGTTTTCAAGTCTATTATTACACTTTTTTTTCTTTTTATAGGATCTTTAAATTTATCAAAATTATATGTAAATTCTTATACAGTACAAAAGTTCTTAGTCGTGAAATGATAATTCACCTAAAAATTATATTTTTGAATAACTTTTAGTTTAGTTCCGGCCACTAGTGCCTTGTGATTTAATTTAAATGTAAAATTAGGTGATGACTATTTCTTATTAATAATTCAGTCACATAATTTGCAAATTGTAGAATTAAAGTATTAAACTGTCGCAAGAAACACATAACGTTGGATATGACGTCTTAACCCCAAAGGGAGACCTTCAAGATTTGGTAAGTAATCAATACTGATAATCTAATTAACTTTTGTTTAAGAAAAAAAATCTAATTAATTAACTTTTTTACTAAATACAGTATATAAATAAATTGTAGAAAAAGAAGAAGAAGTCATTATTTATTAACCTTTTCTATACTAATGTTAGATAAAAAAAAATACTGCAATATATGTCATGCTAATTAATCAATCACACCATGTTCATTATCTTTGTTAATTAATTTGTTTATTTTTGCGTGCATGCTTGTTGATTGTGATTGTGCTGGTCTCTTTAAAGGTATATGCAACTACCTCTTGTAAATTAATCTGTATTAGTATTAATTAAGTGGCATAAGCTTTCACACTATACATCTATAAGTAGGAGGCAGTGTATTTTTTCTAATTAATCCAACAATTTTATAATCTACCAATTGACAATGCCTAGACCAATCAACGTGAACTATAGAATAAGTCTATTGGTCGAGTAATTTGGACGATCAACATGCATCTATTTTAATTATGGGTTAGTTAGGTGATGGGGTACGAACTAAACAACTAAACCCTAGTTGCGAGCCCAATAACAGCGACGGCCCGTCAGCCCAAAACCCAAGAAAGAGTATCAGTTCGGCACAACCAAAGAGTTCGGTCACAGCCTATAGCTCGGTAAAAGCCGACCAATCGAGCTCAACTCTCAGATCGGCACAACCAAAGAGTTCGGTCACAGCCCATAGCTCGGTAAAAGCCGACCAATCGAGCTCAACTCTCAGATCGGCAAAAGCTGATCGGCAAAGTTCAGCAGTTCGGTCTCAGCAGTTCGGTCTCAGTATTCGACCGAACAAGGAGATAGTGGACCCATGCAGGATCTCCACGACCTCCACTACACCCACGATCTATTTAATGGTATTAAGCAGTTATCAACCCCACTACCAGGGCTGCAAACCACGATCTTAGTTCGAATGTATAAATAGAACATAGATCAGATAGACGAGGGTTAAGCTCTCTAGATCCTGAATCTTATAGCAAATCAGTATTGTAATCTGTAAGCGAGACCAAGCAATTCAAATTTGCCCTCTTTTCTTCCCGTGGACGTAGATTTACCTCAGTAAATCGAACCACGTAATTTTCCGTGTTGTGATCATTTATTACTTGCATTTATTGCCGAACCGAAAAGCCCTACCAATGATGAACCAACACAGCCCCAGGAACCCGAAGTAGAGCCGCCGGACTGTTGGATTGGATTCGTAGATGGAGCTTCGAATAAGACGGGAAGTGGAGCTGGTATTCTATTTATCGCTCCCGACGGACACGAGGTAACTTATTCACTTCGGTTCTTATTCCCAACCACTAATAACGAAGCCGAATACGAAGCCCTTCTTGCCGGACTTCGGTTAGCGCAAAGTCTATTTATCAAATCTCTCAAAATCCATTGTGATTCACAAGTCATAGTGAATCACATGTTGGGTACAAGTAAAGCCCGAGATGAAAGGATGAAAAAATACTTGGACAAAGCGCAAAGCATTAGCCGAAGTTTCTCTTATTTTCGGATAATCCGCATTCCCAGAGCGGAAAATGGCCGAGCAGATACTTTAAGCAAGTTAGCCTCATATCCGAGCTCAAAAGTGGAGGAATTACCGCACAGAAGCATTGATGATGCTGAGGTACTTTCAGTAACCAGCTCGCCGAACTGGATGACGCCAATATCAAAGTATCTAGATCAAGGACAACTGCCCGAGGATAAGAGAGAAGCTCGAAAAATCAAATGCCGAGCACTTCGGTATGAACTTCATGAAGGAGTCCTATATAGAAAGTCCTACCTTCAACCGTTATTGCGATGTGTAGGACCAGAAGAGACGGACTACATCCTTAGAGAAGTTCATGAAGGATCGTGCGGCAGCCACATCGGAGCTAGAGCTTTAGCTAAAAAAGTTCTGAGATGGGGATATTATTGGCCAACTTTGGTACAAGAAGCAGTACAGCTCGTTAAGAAATGTACGAAGTGCCAAATCCATGCAAATATCCCAAGGATGCCGCAGACCGATCTATGTGCTATGCAAAGCCCTTGGCCTTTTATGCAATGGGGCATAGACATAGTAGGACCACTACCACAAGCTCCTCGGCAAATGAAATTCTTGATCGTTGCCGTGGACTACTTCACAAAGTGGGTGGAGGCTGAACCATTAGCTACGATAACGAGCTCGAAGGCATTGGATTTTGTTTAGAAGAACATAGTTTGCCGATTTGGCATACCCCATATCCTCATTTCGGATAATGGAACTCAGTTCACCGACAAGACATTCAAGAATTGGTGCCAAGAGTTGAATATTCAACAGCGGTTCACTTCGGTCTCTCAGCCACAAGCAAACGGACAAACGGAAGTAACAAACCGTATTTTGGTGAAAGGATTAAAAGCTCGGTTAGAACAAGCCAAAGGACAATGGGTAGAAAATCTTCCTCAAGTCCTATGGTCTTACCGAACTACACCAAAAACCTCCAACGGTGAAACTCCGTACAGTCTAGTGTACGGCACTGAAGCCGTAATTCCGGTTGAGATCGGCATACCCAGCCCCCGAACACTCAATTTCTCAACAGAACTGAATGATGACGGACTGAGAGCCGAACTAGATCTTGCCGAAGAAAGAAGAGAACTGGCCTGCATAAAAGCAGCCAAGTACAAGGAGCAAGTAACCCGGTATTATAACCAAAGGGTGAAAAAGCTGCAGTTTCAAGTGGGAGATCTCGTATTGAGAAACAATGAAGTAAGCCGAGCAGAAAAGCTGGGCAAACTTGAACCCACATGGGAAGGTCCGTATCGGGTGTCAGAAGTCCTGGGAAAAGGGTCTTATAAATTGACTCACATGTCAGGAGAACAAGTACCCCGAACATGGCATATTTCCAACCTCAAGAAGTTCCATTTGTAAGAGACAAGGTCCGGTCAGTCTTGTATCTAGTTCGGTCCTAGGGATATGTGCTTTCATGTTTCTATTTGTCCTTTATGCTGGTCGTTTTATAAAAGTTTAAAATCTTTTTCGTCTTTTTTATTTGTCTTTATGTGCGTTTAGTCTCTATGTGCGTTTTGTCTCTTATAAATATTACTGAGGTATATTGATCTTTAAAGGCTGATCCCCTTTTTAGATCATGTATTAAAGACAATTGTGAGTCCAAGCTTCTAAGGAAGATACAAGACCACAATTCAGCTTAAGAAACAAGCAGTTCGTCTGAAACGGACTGCAATAAGCCGAAAACCACTTCGGTCAACCAGGGAAAGTCCAATCCAAGCGATAAAACTCACCAAATTAGGACACAAAGGGAAAGTCCAATCCAAGCGATAAAACTCGCCAAATTAGGACACAAAAGGAAAGTCCAATCCAAGCGATAAAACTCGCCAAATTAGGACACAAAGGGAAAGTCCAATCCAAGCGATAAAACTCGCCAAATTAGGACACAAAAGGAAAGTCCAATCCAAGCGATAAAACTCGCCAAATTAGGACACAAAGGGAAAGTCCAATCCAAGCGATAAAACTCGCCAAATAAGGACACAAACTCAGTCCGGTCAAAGAAGAGTTTTCTTCATAAGACTGAGGACGAGTCCGGTCAAAGAAGAGTTTTCTTCATAAGACCGAGGACGAGTCCGGTCAAAGAAGAGTTTACTTCATAAGACCAAGGACGAGTCCGGTCAAAGAAGAGTTTACTTCATAAGACCAAGGACGAGTCCGGTCAAAGAAGAATTTACTTCATAAGACCGAAGACGAGTCCGGTCAAAGAAGAGTTTTCTTCATAAGACCGCGGACGAGTACAATAAATGAAATAAAAAATCGCTGAACTGTAAATACGCAGTGATAGAAGCGAAATGAAAAAATTTCATTTATTAAGTCTTGTTTGGCATACAATTTCGCTGCCCTACGAGAAGGCGTTACACCATTACAAAGGACTATTCTACTGTCCACGGTTGCCAAAGTTGAGCCACCTATCCAAAAAATCCCCACGATGCTGAGTTCGGGTGTTCCGAACAGTTGAAGAATAAGTAGGTCGACGAGATGCTCTGATCGACCTACCGCCCCTTCCCTGAGTCCGGGAAGTTCTAGCACCTCGGCGGCGAAGAGTCTCTTCACGAAGCATCCGCTGATCTTGCTCACTCATAATCACAACTCCTCTACGAACTTCAGGGCGTTCTCGTCTTGACATTTCCGGTTGCTCCGGAGTCCGTTGCTGACTTGGAGTACGTTCTCGTCTTGACTTTCCGGTTCATCCTGAGTCCGTTGTTGGTTTGGAGCAGAATCTTGAGCAAGTGGATTAGAGGTTTGAGTTGGAGTGTGAGCATCTGTTGGCGGGAAACGCCTAAGGAATCTCTCGATTGAGGGACGCCGGGAAAGAATGATGTCGTACCGAGAAGCCAAGCGCCGCAATGACTTCACAACTTGTTGGCAAGCCGAGCTCTCCAGCGCATTGTTCTTCCGGAGTACATGAAGCTCCTCCCACAGTTCATCAACTTGATTCTGAACTTCAGATATGGTCATTCCCCCGCGCCCGCAGATGAAATCCTCATATGCAGTCCTCTCAGCGATGACAGTGTTCAGCTCGGCATCCAGATCTTTCTTTATGGACTTTAAGTCCTTATTGTTGGACTCCAGCTCCACTAACCGAGCCAAGAGTTCGTCATACTTCACCTGGTCATCTATGGCTTTTTTCTCAGCTTCGTTTAAAGCCGAAGAGTATAGCCGCTTCCAGTGAAGTACCTCCAGCTCCTTAGAGTTAAGAATACAAAGCAGCTATGTCAGTTCGGCATTTCAGTTTACCGAGCAGGCAGTAAACCACAACATGAGTAAAAGAGATTACGAAAAGCTATAAAGAAGACACGAGTGTAGAAAGAAGAATTTTTTCATTCACAAGAAAAATTTTTTACACAAGGAGGGCTTCAAGGCCATTTTACAAGGAGAGAAAGAAACTAAACTAAGAGAAGGGAGACGAAATCATACTCCGCCAGTTTCGTCTCCGGCTCCTCTGTGGGTTTCAGCCTCCTTCTCCTTGTCTACTTCGGCTTCAGCCTCGGCCTCCCTACCCCCTCCAGCCTGCTCGGTGCCCCCATCGCCGATCTGCTGCACCTCCTGCTCGGCATGCCCGTCGCCGGCCTGCTGATCCGTCTGCTCGGTCTCCTTGCCGGCCTCGTTTTCCTGCCACACTCTTCGTTAAAGATTGAAGCGGGTGAAACAGGTCCCAAGGAGGCAAAGATGGCCTCCATGTTCTCGTCCCGGTCAGCGCGGCAGTTACGGACTCTTTCAGCAGAGAGCAGGACCGAGGAAGAAGCAAGCTCCTCAAGGAGCGGCAGACTCTGGAGACGAGCTGAAATCTCTCGGCCATACAGCGGCAGGACGACTTCGGGTCCCTGCTCAGCGTTATCGGTCATCAATTTCAGCAGATCACCGATAAAGGCCGAAAATTGATTGCTCAAAAAGAGTTTCTCCGTGAAAACACGGAGAGCCTCCCCCTGAGCAACCACGGCGGCAGCCTCCCTCTGTTTAGATTGCTCTCTCTGGATGATGAGCTGGTTTTTGGCACGCTGAGCTTCATCCTGAGCCGAGATCCTAGCGGCCCTTGCCTTCTCAAAGTCTGCCCGAGCCTGTTCGGCCTGGTGACGAGCAGCATTCAACTTCCTCTGCATCTCAGCATAATCGTTGGACGCTTTGGAGAGTTCAACGGCGACGAGCTTGGAGAGCATATTGTTCCTCTGAAAATGGAAAAAGGAAAAAGTCAACAGAGGGGCCACAAAAAATACAGGAAAAAAGCAAGGCCAGAAAATCAAGAAGAGAATTCACCTCTACAAAGTCCGTTGGCCATGCAAAAGGCTCACAGACATGTTCCGAAGGGGCCGCCAAGACAATGTCTTTCTCCGGCGCTCTTGGGGGTTTCTGAATCTTCCCCTTCCCCTTTGCCGAAGTCGACTCCGGCTTTTTTGGATCCGAAGAAGAGGTCTTCTGCCTTTTCGGATTCTTCTCGGCATCAGACGCCGAGCCGGTGGCTTTCTGTCTCTCCGGCTCATTAGATTCGGAGGATTTGCGACCGAGCTTGTTTAGCATGTTCACTGCCAAAAAGCAAGAAAACAAGGTTAGTCTTCGTCGTTAAAGCAGTAAAGCATAAAAAAGAAATCCTCACCCTCAGTCTCTTCGTCCGAAGACGAGGAATCGAACACGAAGTCACCCTTGACGAGCTCAGATTCCGAATACTGTTTCCTAATCATGGGAATCTTATTGAGCTCGCCCTCGAGCTCGTCCAACGGTTCTACCCGAGGATGAGGAATTACGGACTTCGGCCCTCTCCAGGAAAAGTCCGGAGCCGCTGTCCTATTGTAAAAAAAGAAACGATTTTGCCACTTCGGCCATTTGGTTTTACAGAATGCTCTGAAGGGCTGTAAAGGGATCAAGTAAAACCAAGATCCCTTTCTCTTAAACTGAAAGAAATTAAGGATTGCCCTCAGAGACAGATCCTTTTCTAGTCTACGCAGCTCGGCAGCAAAGGCCGATAAGTGCCTCCAAGAATTTGGAGTCACCTGACCTAAAGGAAGTTGAAAAAAATCAAGAAGCTCTACAAAGGCAGGGGGAAGAGGGAAACGAAGCCCGCATTCTAAGCAGGCTTCGTAAACGGTGGCATAACCCTCCGGCGGCGAGTTAGCCCTATGAATGTCGTCGGGAATCACCACTAACCCCCCAGGAAGAAAATATTTTCCGTGTAAGGATATCACAGTATCCTTACTCAAAATGCTGTGAAAATATTCTACCGTCTTCTCCCCGGACCTTTTCCGGCCAGAAGACCCCTCACCCCCCTTCCTACCACTACCTGATTCAGAAACAGATTCAGAAGAAGAAGACATGATTCTTACTCTCTGATGGTCGAAAGTCTGAAGAAAGTCTTGAAGAAGCGGAAGAAAATTTTTCGAAAAAGGGAGAGAATACAGAAGAAATAATCGCAAAAGTGTTTCCAATGATGAAGAAAGGAAATATTTATCGGATTCGCAAAGGCATTTCAAATCCGTCGCGCCGTTTCAAATCCCACTTTTTCTGGATTCAACGGCCGGATTTACTGTCACATTTAATGCAGACACGCGCATGGCACGTCCCCTGACGTCAGCCTCCCCCTTACATTTATCCAAAATGCCGAAGTGATTCACTTCGCTTTTCGGGGGGGTGGTGATGGGGTACGAACTAAACAACTAAACACTAGTTGCGAGCCCAATAACAGTGACGGCCCATCAGCCCAAAACCCAAGAAAGAGTATCAGTTCGGCACAACCAAAGAGTTCGGTCACAGCCTATAGCTCGGTAAAAGCCGACCAATCGAGCTCAACTCTCAGATCGGCACAACCAAAGAGTTCGGTCACAGCCCATAGCTCGGTAAAAGCCGACCAATCGAGCTCAACTCTCAGATCGGCAAAAGCTGATCGGCAAAGTTCAGCAGTTCGGTCTCAGCAGTTCGGTCTCAGTATTCGACCGAACAAGGAGATAGTGGACCCATGCAGGATCTCCACGACCTCCACTACACCCACGATCTATTTAGTGGTATTAAGCAGTTATCAACCCCACTACCAGGGCTGCAAACCACGATCTTAGTTCGAATGTATAAATAGAACATAGATCAGATAGACGAGGGTTAAGCTCTCTAGATCCTGAATCTTATAGCAAATCAGTATTGTAATCTGTAAGCGAGACCAAGCAATTCAAATTTGCCCTCTTTTCTTCCCGTGGACGTAGATTTACCTCAGTAAATCGAACCACGTAATTTTCCGTGTTGTGATCATTTATTACTTGCATTTATTCCCATCAAAAATTCGCCACATCATCATTAGGGTTTTAAATAAATTTTATAATTGCTAATTAAAATTAATTAGTACAAATGTGCCATGCATTCGAATGCATAGTGACTCTTAGTTCCCCAACATTGTTTGAGTTCTTAATATATAACAACATCATATCTAACATACGAGTTTCTATAAAACTATCTAATTAATCCAATTTTATAGCTTCCAGTTTCTCGCATTTCATATTTTGAATTAATTGTAAGTGAATAAATAGTATGTTACCAATTTCCAGTTCGGGTCCCCGTCTCATTTTTTTGGTGTCCAATCAATCATATGCCACTAAATTTCACTATTATCAAATGTATAAAAAAGTTTTATGAATAAAAATATTATACAGTATATAGGATTGAGAGAGATCAAGTGAAATGATACATATTTGTGAGAACTGAGGATGACAATTGACACATAAATACGAATTATGAGTTCATATATAGGCAGCTAAGGCATGTTAATTCAATATTGCATAAGAAATCAACGAAAAAGTGCACATTTTCAAATCTTATGAGTGGATAATTATTTACGAATTTCTTATGCGAGAAATTTATAGTGTTATGCATATGCAATTTGTAGTTATGGGTTTTCAATTAACACACTATGTATAATTCTGACTGCTATCATTTGGCAGTGAACAAAATATTGTTTGGTTTCATGCATTTTAAATCTAAGTTTCAACTTTTATTATTTTCATTAAAGTTTGCAGGATGCATTAGTTTTTGCGTGGCAATTAAAAGTTTATTAGAAGTATATCTAAACAACTACTCAAGGGGGACGTTTACATTGAGAAACTAATGGTCTAGATTGATAGAAACAGTGTAATTAAGTTAAATTTATTAGTACTATTTACTTATTTAGTTGGATTAATTGAAATTTTGTGATATTCAAAGACATTTGATAATTTCTATCATTTGAGCTAATTTTACTTTATTCTTATCCCTTTGAATTAGTAGAATTATTAGAAATAAATCCCAGTGATAGAGTTAAATTTTAACACTCAGTCATCTATAGTGTCAATCATAAAAAGTAAATATGTTCATTCAATAAAGATATACTCCCTCCGTTCCGCGGTAGTGGATGCGTTTCTTTTCGGCACGCGATTCAAGAAAAACTGTGTTAAGTGAGTTAAGTAAAATGAATAATACAGTAGGAAATGAAAAAGGTAGAGAGATGAAGAGAATAAAGTAAGAGATGGTAAAGTAAGTGAGAAGAAATGTGTCGAGTTTTACTAAAAAGATAAATGACTCAATTACTATGGAACGTACCAAAATAGCAAAACCTACTACTATGGAATGGAAAGAATAGTAATTTTTTTTGTGTGTAAACATGCATATTTAATATTTTGCATTTGATTACAAAAAATATATTCCACGAATTGGTTATGATTGTTATTGAAATGCAGATTATTAATTAAAATGTAACATGTTTCTAACTATGAAACAACACTGAACTATCAAACACATATAGCTAGATATCAATTACTGAACAAAACAACTGGCGATCACATTTTAAATAGCATAAAGAGACCAAATCAAGAACAAAAATTCTCAAAAGTCTCAAAAATCACAACAACCTTAACTTCCTGTCTCTCACCATCCACCAAAATGAAAACCCTAGCTAACTAGGCTATGAGGTAGTTACAACAGAAGGGTATGTATCTATAGAAACATGGCCAAAACTATTTTTGAACCATGAAAAAAACCAACTCATGAGAGAGTTGGGAAAAAAATAAAACCCTTCTTCAAAATAAACCCCATAACAAAACTCTAGAGGTGATGATCGATGCCATCAAAAATGGTGGATAGCTACTCAACACGAAAATCAAGTAAAAAGACTATATATATAGATATAGATATATCGTCGCCGTATCATCAACAACTTGCATTCCTTCATACGATAGCACTGCGTAAACTCTTCACCAGTTCCTTCATGTTCACACCGGACTCGCCATCCTTCTGCAAATAAACCAGCATATCAGTATAAAGAGAGAACTGAAACTATTTCACTATTAGTCTCCTAAACTATTTAGACTGATTAATTGAGCCAACAGTATATCTAAGAGAGTGGTTTTAAAATGGATTTCTAACATAGTAACAGACTGGATCGTCGACTGTGTGTTGAAACCTTAATTAAGTCAACAATATATCTGAAAAGGTTCGAAGGGTTTGAGGGAGGGTGTACTGACTAATAAAAAAAGCGAACAATATCCGACATCGGTGTATACCTGTGCGATTATTGTTATGCTAAGGGAAGAATCTCCGAAAGTCATGGCGCTGCTGTTGACAACCGACAAATGGAGCTTCTCAATCTCTGCAACGATTTTCTCCAAAACCCCTTTCCTCTTCTCGCAGTGGATGCTAATCAGCACATCCTTGTCGCAGAATCTCGCTTCAATCTCCGGGAGCGGTTCGCAGACGGCAGCCTCGTTGGAGGAATCCCGATCGCCGGTGCCATCTCCACCGCTCACTTCGTATTTCTTGATGAACAACACGGATTCCACGGTCGCCTTCTTCGCCTTCTCCTCTAGCGCCTTCACCTTTTCCTGGAGCTGCTTCATGTACTTGATTGCGTCTCCGAGAACCGAGGCCTTATCCATCTGCACGAGCGGACGCAGAAAAAAAAATAGTTAAAGCTATATATTCTCAATTTCAAGTGGCAAGACAGTAATTTTCTCAAACTTCTTTTTTTTTGTTATGGAAAGAGCTTCTGCACAATTATTAAAAAAGAAAAACCTAAAATTCGACGATATTATATAAATAAATAAAACTAATTGTATGTGAAATTTAGCATACGAATTTCTGATCAAATTCTGATTTTGCATACCAACTTAATTAAGAATCTACTTGAGAATCTTATGAATTGGGCATAAATCCAACTCGTGAGCAAAAACAGATGAAATCGAAACCTCGTATTTACCTTTTTGAGGCCGGGGACGAGGGCCGACAATGCGATGAACCTTTGGCTAAGCTTCTCCCTCCTCTTTCTCTCAGCCAAGATGTGATCTTGTGCTTGAGCAAGCTTGGTGTTGGATGAGTTGATCCTCTTGATCCCATGGCATGGCTTGATCACATTATTCGAGGTTTGGTCAATGGTTTGAGGGAACCATGTCTCCTCTTTAGGCCTCACAACTCCCACAATAGGGCTATGTGCAAAGCTTGTCAATGGAGGGGGTGAATTGGACATCCTCTCTTGCTTCAGCTGCTTCGACGGCCGGGTTTCCCCGCCCGGGCCCGCCTCTGCCGCCCTCTTGAGGTCCGGCAGAGGCGGATTCGGGATGTAGGAGTGATGAAACCCTTCCGAAAAGGCACAAGAAATTGAGTTGAAATCATCCATTATTGGCCATTGCTGGAAAAAGAGAGAATCATCCATAGTTCCCTGCAATTAATTATACAAAAAAATTAAATACTTTACTTGATGATTTTTTGTGTAAATTGGAATTAATCAAAAGTGAATTCTTACGAAATCAGCTATGTTTCTGAAGGTGGAAATCTCCATTTCTTCACGAGAAAATTTATAATTAAGCTAACCGGCTGCATAAAAATCAAATAAAAATCAGTTTGTGTGACTTTTTTTCCCTTTCAAAATTGTCAATATTCTCTCAAGGCGTAAAGTCTCAAGCTTTGAAAAAAATGAACAACTCACCTCCAAATTCTATGGACAAAACTGCACTTTTTTCTGTCTTTTTTTGTTATTTTCCACTCAAGAATTAATCTCTTCCAATTGATAAGAACTTGTGCTGGTTTTATATATAGGTCTAACTAATGTGATTTGGTAATCTTTGTAGCATTATTTTATTGCAAAGTCTGCTGATGTGAACTGGCGTTTTTGGACATTTAATTTATTTCAACGTATCTTTCATCAATTATATGTGAACTTGTTGTAATAAAGTAATAATTCCGTTTTATTGGGATCTAAAAATGGGATAATCCAAAACTTTAAGGCAGGTGTAAAGCAGCGATTAAGTAGAGCTGTCTTATTAAGAATTTTTGAAGACTTTTTAGAAGTTGGATTTGAAATTGCTAGTGGAAAAGCTTTACCAATAATCATACCTGTTTTTGTTTCTTGATTTCAACATTTTATTTCGGTCACACCAATAATTAGAGGTGGCAATAAAATATCCATTGATATGAGGCCACCCGCGTGACGATATCCATTGATATGAGGCCACCCGCAACGCGTCACGCGGGTGGCCCGTATCCCGTCACTCAGGGACGGGACGGCGGCGTGGCGCGTTGCCGCGCCCCATCTCGTCCCCAGCCCGTCACCCATCTCGTTCCGCCGTGACGAAACGCGAGACGGCTCGCCACGCTCTGAGGCGATGTGGCGCGCTCTCAGGCCATGCGTGACGCTCACTCGCCGTCCCGCGAGTGAGCATCGTAACGCTGACGCAATAATTCATTTTTAAAAAATTGAATTAAATAAAAATAAAAAATGTGAAATGGTAATATTACCGTTAATAGCCATTTTTCCTTTTTTTATTATTTTTATTTTTTTACTCTTTAAATACTCCTAATTCATCCTCATTTCACACACAACTACACATCTATTCTTCCCAAATCATCTCCATTTCCTCTCCAATTTTCATTTAACATCTCATCACAAAATGTCCGGCGACGGAAACTCCGGCGGTGACTAGGGGAGCATGTACAACACATTGGGTGGTTCCGGTTTGTCGACGCTGGGGGGTTACCAACCACCCAATTTTTATGTTGATGCATACGCCCGTCCCTCTTCCCCGCGGTATTCGCAGGGATTATCCCAGATTCAGGAGGATTATCCGGTTCTTTATCCGGTTCAACCCACTGCGGAAGAAGGCCGAGGCGGGGGAATCTCCAGGGCAGAGGCCGAGGCGGACGAGGAGAAGGAGGGGGATATAGGCCGGCATCCGTACAGTCCCAAAGAAACGCTGGCGGTGTACAACGCATGAATCAGCGTCTCGTACGATCCCATCGTCGGGAATCAACAACCCCGGAAGTGCTTCTGGGAAAAGGTCACCGAGGCCTACCACGAGATTAAGCCGAAAAAGACCCGCCGCTGCACGTATAAGATGTTCCGCGCTCACTTTGACCGAGTCGACAGAGAGGTCAAACGATTCTGCGCCATCCACAAGGATGAAGCGGCTCATTACCAAAGCGTAGCCACGGGAGTCGACATTCTGAGATCGGATTTACGGGTCTACTACGACTACACCGGCAAACAATTCAAATATGTCGATGTTTGGAAGGTCGTCAAGGACGAGGAAAGGTGGGCCGGCGGTGTGCGGTCCAGCACGGGCTCGACGTCGAAGCGCACGAAGCACACGGCGAGTGGCCAATACTCGTCTGGTGACGGTTCGGGCAGCGGGTCACAAGAGTTTGCCTCGCAGGAGGTTGAGACCCCGGCAGACGATGCCGGGGGATCTTCCCGTGGGCGCCGTCGGCCGCAAGGGAGAAATGCGGCGAAGGCGGCTAGAGGGAGGAGGGGCAGAGCCGAATCAAGCCAGGCGGGCTCGGGGGGACCCCCCAACTCCCTTATGGCCATGTACATGACCGCCACAATGGCGGACACTTCCCGCTTTACGCCCGCCCAATACCAAGCCTAGCTTAACGGAGTTTGGTTTATGGCGGCACAACTTGGCATTCCGCCTCCTCACGACTTCAGTGCACCTCCAGCGCCTCCGGGGGATGATTCGCCGGCGGAGTAGTTTTTTTTTATTTTCTGTAAAATTGTATTTTAAATTATTTCATTTTTTATTTTTTTAGGATTTTAATTATGTCTTTTTTTATTTTTTTTAATTTTAAGTTGTATTTTTTTTATGTTGTAATTTTATTTTATTTTTAATGAAGTGTGTTTTTTTTAATTGAATTTGGTTGGAAATAAAAATAAAAAATGAAATTGAATGAATAGTAATTTAAGGGACGGAGGGTTGCAGGTTCCGACACTTAGTTAAGGGATGGAGTAAAAAAGTACAGTGGGGCCAGCAAATAGTAATTTAAGGGACTGTTAAGGAACGGTATAGTGACAGCATTGTGGATGGCCTGAAAATCCAAAAATCTAAAAATTAATAATTTACATATAAACATATATATGAAAATTCAATTTATGATTAATTCGATTTTTATGCACCCAAATCGAATTGATTTGAAAATTTCAAAATGTACCAAAAATTTAAAATCAAATTGAATAAAATTCAAAAAATTAATCAAATCTTAAATTAGACATAGTTCGGATTAGATATTTGATTTTCAAAAAATTTGATTTGGAGTAACCAAATAATTATGATTAGTATTTCCAATCAAATTTCATTAACTCCACATTTCTCGGGGGCTTCCTATCCACATCGTGATGACTCACATATTGATTAAATATACCAAATTGAGCACATGATCAAATATGCTTATCTTGATTAAAATAACAATTAGAGTGTAATTATTAAATTTTGAATGTTCTTTTCATAATAGTCAACTAATGGATTTGACTCTCCGGCCAAATGATTTCATTCTCATTGCCATTAATTCCGTGTGTCAAGGTTTGTGTGCGGTAAATGGGTCGGGTTGAGTCCGGAACATCATCATCCACACTTAGATATATATTTAATTATTACAGTATTTTTTTTACTATATAGCATATTTATTAATTTTTACTTTGAGTAGTGTGGAATATTTTCTTCCACCTTAGTTGGGGGAAAAATTGTCACGATGGATTCTGTGAGTATTAAGAGCATTCTTAACGCTAGGAGCCGGGCCGCACCTGGGTCCCGGCCCGCGTCTCGCAGCGTTGGAGGAGAGGGAGTTGTGGCCCAAGCCGGGCCTGAGGACTTGTAATTCTTCAACATTCTTCCACATATTTCTTCATTTCTATCCTCTAAATTATTTCAATATTTTTTCTAGAACTTGTAATTTTTTACTTTCTAGGGCTTAATAATTTTTTTTCTAGGATTTGTAATTTTTTTTCTAGGATTTGTAATTTTCTTTTTTCGACTGAACAATGAATTTTTTCGGTTTTAATTGTTCGGCGTATTGCATTTACAAGTAAAATAGGTTGAAATTGTGAATAGTGCAATTTAATAGTTGTGGCCCGGGATGGGGCCTGCAGGATTAGAGCATTTGTGGCCTAGGACTCAAATTTAGGGGAATGATGACGTGGAGAGGACTTGGAGCCTGAATCCGGGCCAGGGTTAAGGATGCTCTAAAGGGATTTTCAATCTTTTCTAACAAAGAGCGAGAATATATTCTACATTAAATTTGTCGCACCATATATTCGTGTCTTACTAGCTAGTAAGTCTCATTCATATAAGATTTATAGCTATGAAAAAATATTCTAAATCAGAAATGGGACGCCAGAGAAGAGTAGTTTATATAAGTAATAAGTTAAAAGGAGAAATTCTAAGATCATTCATAACACACGTTTCTTAACTGTTTGTTTCTAATTTATCACTTCTCATACTTGAATCCGAGACCATTGGGTTCGGCTTCTTTAGAGATCCCTAGAGAAGCACACCATTTTTATGACCATCGTTTAGGAAAAATTGTGTTAAGTGATACCCATATAAAAATGTCTCAACAATTAATTCAGTTGCAATTAACAAGCTATAATGAAAGATTATACAACATCATTTAGTTGGCAATCAATTATCCCAATAATCTATTTGGGGGGAAAAACATAATGCATAGGATCATGATCCATGAAAAGTTGGAATCATCTTGATATATCATATTTAGGATTTGGATCCTCCCACAGCCTGCATCTTGTCTGGCATCAACATTTACAACTCAAAATTCCTAGCTATAAATGTATTTATTTATTTTTTATATGCACTAGGCGACAATGAGCCGTGGTTATATATAGGTGATATATGTGCGCACGTAACAATAATTATTTAAGAAGACCAAATTAATGCAAACAGACAAATTAAATTAAATTAACACCAATTATTAATTACAATAAGCCAAATAATTAATTTATACACGCATTTACTATTTAGGGAGTATCGTGCACAGGATACGATGTGATTGTGTTACCATTATTTAGTGGTTTAGCAAGTGGATTTGGTGGATAATTAAGCCTGCTTAATATATGTGCTAAAATCAAGTAGGCCGTGCCCATATCTTGTAAGACATGTAAATAATTCAAGAAGATTAATTTTATAGAAAATTGGTGGAGCAATTGATTAATTGGATGATTTTTTAATGCTTTCTGTAATTTCCTAATTACAATTACTTTTGGATGTATTCACAGTACGTACAACTAAGATACAAGAAGAATGAGAATTAAGGTGATCTTAAGTCGAGATATATTGTTAAAATAAATTTGGATTGATCAATGTGATTATTAATTATCATAAATTGAGGGGGGTTTTTTTAATTTCTTTCTCTTTAAATGAAGAAATTTGCTGTCGGTGAACCAGTGGTCAGATTTATTTGGCTAGAAAAAGTTATACATTGAAGAATAATGATTTAGACTTTTGAAAATCACAGGAAATTTCTTGAAAGCTGGCATCAAAAAGGCATATATAGTAAAAGTAAGATTAGTAAAAAGATTGAGAGTTGAAAAGTTGATTCTTAGCTAGTATTCTATTCTTGAAATTTAAAATTAAATATTCTTTTTGTGATGAATATATAAAATCTTGAATGGGGTGCTTTTCCAATTTTTCAATTTTCTTCATGATTTTTAAAATTTCCAATCGAAAATGAGGTGCCTTCTTTCTCATCATTTTCAACCTTAATTTTTGTTTTGATGTTCAAATTTTCTCTAAGACCTTTTCTTTTATGTAATAAGGATTTGTATTTGAATTATTTTCTAAATGTATTACATTATACTCCTCCGTCCTATAAAAATGTATACTTTCCATTTTCATCTGTCCCATAAAAATATGGTCATTTCCATTATGAAAGGTTGTCTCAAACTTATTACTCATATACATCAATTTATTTGCAACTTGTACTACTATAGCCCACCATTACATCCCAGTAAATACTAATAATAATATGAGTTTCAATATCTAACACTACTATAACCAATGTTTTAAAAATCAGACCGGACCGGACCGGCCGGTTCGACCGGTTCGGCCGCGAACCGGTAAGTGGTCCGTTCCGGTTAGTCCTATAAAACCAGTGACATGTTTAACCGCCATGAATCGCCAAATCGGCCGGCCGGACCGGTCTGACCGGGAATCGGAAACCGGTTCAAATGCTTTTCAAATTTTTTTTAAAAATTTCGGCATTGATAGGAATAGAACTAAAGACCTCCCGGTGAACTTACTAACAATTCTACCACTACACCACAAGGGCTTCTTGGTAATAACATGAACATAAGTTATTTTTATATGTTAAACACGAGATATTTTATCTATATAAACTAATCATTCGTGTTTAATAGCAAAGTAATTAGTAATACTAATTATGATATTTAATTATCATCCACTTTATTTATGTATCGCTTACTACTGCTAGTTTTATTATTATTTGTATAATACGTATATATGTATATTATGAATATGTGATTAATTATACTTAAAGTTTACTACTATTTGATTATATACTAGGAGTATTTACTAAATTTATGTTTTTAATTTATGTTTATTCATATATCTTTGTGAATAATATTATTTTGCCACATTACTTTTTGAAAATAATACTATGAAATTATTTATTTTTATACATAAATATTAAATTTTTTATTTACAATAACTTACTACTAGTATAATTTATATATTTAATCATATTTATTGATAAAAAATTAATAAAATTCAATCATTCACTAAACTTTTATAGGTGGAGGTGTAATGTTTTTGGGATATACTATTAATATATTATATATTCTATCATTCACTTAATTAAAAATACTTGGTATATTATTTAATTATATATATACACATTTGTAGCAGTATAACGGTTCGACCAGTGATTAAACCGGTTGGACCGGTTGAACCATGAACCAGTGGCTTTGCCGGTTCACTCACCGGTCCGGTTTTTAAAACATTGAGTATAACTATCTTTCTCTTCGTCTCTCTTACTTTACTAATTAGTATGTATTAATTTCTATATCATTTTAAATGCACATAAAAATGATAACATGAGTATTAAAGAGATACCACCCATAGTCCAAAAAGAAATCATAATAGAACACGACATATAAGACAACTTATAAGTGTGTAATACTCCTTAATTTCATTTAACCAATAGATTAAAACTTGGAATAACAGCGACCAGCTCTTATATTTAAAGCACAAGGGACAAATGTATAATAAAACTTCTTGTTAATTTTGTTAATTTATAAATCTCATTGTTCAAGAAACTTCCGACAATTAAGATTATTAATTAGGTGTGGTTAGTATAAGGAATATACATGGAGGTTCGAATTGCAAATCCGATCAATGGATATATAACCCATCATTATTTTTTGGACCGGATAATTTTTTCGGGATTATGATGATGGAACAAATCTAAATTTAAAATAATCAATAGTATAATTATAGTCACAATACTAACCTAACAGATTTTGGCAATCAATATATAGTTTCTTTTGAACCCCAACATGCAACTAATTAATTTATCGTTATTACTTCTCAATATATAATAATTTATCATATATTGCATAGTATACGCTAGTTGGAGTGAAGACTAAAACAAAAAAGTTGTGCGAGCTTTCCTTCACTTTCTGCTTTAAAATAGTTAATATTTCTGTTGTATAAAAATATCTTGACAAAATTTTTGCTCTTATAATTAAAAATAATTGTGTCTAAAGTAACAATTAATATGTAAAAGTGAATGTTTCTATGAATAAAAATTACAATTTACATTATTATTTTCAGTTTACAGTCACTTTTATTAATTAGAAAAAGATGAATATCAGAGTCGATAAATTAAAAAAAAGGGTACAATTTAAACTTTATATATATATTAGAAAAATACTACTAGTATGAATTAGGATTATTATATTTTTAACAAATTCTTTTTTTATAATAGAAAAATATTAAAATAGTTAATTTAGCGGTGAGATATTGTAAATGATAAAAAGAGGGATAATGATTCTCATATGCATGACATATGCAACACTAATTAAACGTATAAAGTCATTGTATATACAATGAAATTAATCGCATAAAAAATGAATTTATATCTCTGCACGAAGTTCGTTCCCAAATGCTTTATTTATCCAGTAAGAAGATACATCAACCATTGATCTTCATGATTAAATGACCTTTAATAATTAGTTATGAGTAATGACCATATTTAAGAGTTCTCTATTCTATACTCTCTCACGAAATTAACACACTCATATATACAATTTTTTATGAGGAAATGAATTTAAATTTAAAGGCCGCATTACGGAGGACTCAAACCTGAGTCCTTTGGGCACGTATGAACACTGCACCAGACATGTAAAGTTTATTGCATTTATTATAAAATTAATTGCATTGAAAACAACAAATTTTCCTATAAGAAGAGTTTTTTGGGCACGCATTACCATAGTTCTTCACAATCCAAGAGTTGAAATGGCTTATGCGT
This sequence comes from Salvia splendens, assembly GCF_004379255.2. NCBI lineage: Eukaryota > Viridiplantae > Streptophyta > Magnoliopsida > Lamiales > Lamiaceae > Salvia > Salvia splendens. The sequence goes on along the minus strand of NC_056043.1, from coordinate 31,535,757 downwards.
TCTCACAATAAGAAGAGTTCCACATATAGTTATTTCAATATTGTATTACTCCATTAAGTTTCTAGATGAATCATACTTCCCCAGTATATATGTCTGACTATAATTAATAATATCCCGATCATCAAATTTTCATGATAAAGCATGACTTAATTGTAAATTTGTAATCAATAATATTGCTTGACTTCATTAGGGTGTCCACTAACACGCCCAACAGCCCCACCCCAGTTTTTATTTATAGCCCCAATTTTGTTGTCCACAGCCTCAAAATTCTATTTCCGCCACTATAGTGGACACCTCCAATAGCCCCCAAATTTTATAATCAATTTTCATTTTAAAATATTTTTAGTTTCAATCAAATGTAATTTAAATAATCACGGTATAAATAACTAGAAAACGAGGTAATTAGGGCCAAATATTCGTTGTATTGCAAACCGGTAAAATTATACAACGAATAATTAAAATAAAATACAACTACAAAACTCTGCCACCGTCTACTCGGTGTCGGAGTCGGCTTCCTCGTCTTCCTCTTCTTCTTCTTCTTCTTCTTCTCCTCCTCCTCTCTCGCTGCTGCCGGCCGCGGTATCCCCAGGCGCATTATCAACCAACCTCAGTCGACTCTCAATCAGAGTGATGAGCCTCTTGTAGACGTTCCTGATGTACGGGTCAGTTTCCCATGCGTATGACCTGCATACGTCTTGCAGTTGTTGCATCAACTGCACATCTATGGTATTGGCCAATACCTCGTGGGGTTGCACCGTGAGCTGTGGGATTGGGGCGGGTTGGTGGATGCGCGATCCGGACGCGCCGGCCGATAGGCGGGAGGCACTTCTACCTCCTCTGGCGCTGCGGATAGAGGCCTGTTGTCCCATGGGCCGTCGTCGCCTAGTGTGAGTATCGGCTGGCTCTTCGACTTGTTCGTCGGACTGCTCGAACTCTTGCGAGTCGCTTCCACTGCTGTAGTCGCCGGCAAGGTTGTGCCTTGTGCGCTTTGGCCCAGGAGCTGTTCCCACCTCGTGCGCCACGATCGACCTGAATTTCGGACAATCCGCGAGGACAAGATACTCTTCCCACAAGGTGAACTTCAGCCAGCCCTCCGTGTGGTATTGGCCCTCAGACAGGTTCTTAACATCTGCTGCGCTGCGGCCACTCTCAGCGTGGCGAAGGTTGTTCTCGTATATGGACGCGAACCGCTTGGTCGCATGGAGAATCCTACCCCACTTTTTCCGGAGCTGTTCTGGGTCGCGCCTCTCGGCGCCGTCGGGTTTGAACTCCTTGTATGCAAACATGACGCGCCTCCAAAAGCTCCCCTCGGCCTGATCTGTGCCCACCACGGGGTCCGAAGTGATAGCATCCCAAGCCTTCGCCACGGCAATGCTCTCGTCTTTGGTGTATGGCTTGCCCCGGTTGGACCCAGAACCAGAGCCACCGCTACCGCCAGTGCCACTGCCCTTGCCACTCGGAATGCCGGCCCCGCTGCCCTTGCGCCCACCGACGTGTCCGGTGCCACGACTGCCGCCTCCGCCCCTACCGCCTCCGCCCCGACTGCCGCTACCTCCTCGGGTCGGAACGGGCGTTTCCACCCGTGCTGCCGGCGTATCTGGGATGCCAGAACTGAGCAGACCCATCATAGTATCAATTACGTCTTGATCTGCTTCGGTGAACGAAGATTGGCTGGCTTGGAAAGGGGAACCCGGACGCGGCTGGTGAAGCGCGTCTAGGTTGGGTCTATAATCTCCAAATGCGGAACGACTCAGATTCCGCTGTAAAGGTGGCGGAGTTGGAGAAGACCTCCATGACTGAGATGGAGGAAGGGGTGGACTCGATGCCCACGGTGGGGGAGATTGATTCCAACTCCAATGCTGGGACGGAGGCGCATATCCGCCAAAGCCCGACGGCTGAGAAGCATATCCGTCTGGACCAGATGGCTGCGAAGGATAGGCCAAGGGGTTTGATGGATTGCTGCCATATCCCGATTCCTGAGAGTCGGGTGATTCATCGTCTCCTCGGTGCATTTTGTAGAGAGTGGTTGTGTAGATAGTGAGTAGATGGATTTTGTGAAAATGGTGAAAAATAGGTGGTGGGAAGTGGTATTTATAGAGGAAAAAAAAATTAAAATCGCGACTGCATGCGCTGCGGCGGATGTCCGCACTATAGTCGCCGCGCCTATAGGCGTGGCTATGTCCCCCCGCCGCGTCCTCGCCCTGCACCCGGCGATCGCCCGTCCGCCCACCCTCGCCACGTCCGCCGCGTCCGCCCCCGGGGCGGACAACCTCGCCACTATAGTACGCCCGCCGACCGCCCACCCTCGCGGCTATAGCCGTGTCCACTCCATAGTGGACACTCTTATAAAGCTCCAGCCGCAATTATGCCGTTTCATATTCTCTCGAGGATTTGAAACTACATAAATACTCTGTTTACATTCTAGGACAGATATTATATTACTTCAAGGTTAATTAATTAATTGTGTTTTAAAAAAAATAGGAAGAAAAAGTTTTTTTTTTATTTACGATTTGATTGAATCGTATACTTAACATAATATATTTTAAGAAAATACGTGTACAAGAACTTTCACTAACCTCTTCTTTAACTACAAATCGAGGCATCAAACTGATTATAGCTACATTGATCCATGAAGCCCAACAACAAAGGATGTCTATCAGTATCTATCTATATTGGCTATTTGTCTACTTTCAATTGGATATATTTAAGTGATTCATATGATAAAGATATATATTTTTTCGATCAAGGACAAGACACAAATAGTAGTATAATACAATTTAAAATAAATGAGGGAACTTTAGAGTTACAAATATATTGTTGACGTACACGTGGTATAATCTAACGAATATCACTTATATTATTCTGATTCATTCAATTCAAAAGCAAGATAGAATTACCCCACGGCCCACATCTTAATTAAATCTACTTATTAGACCTAAAGTTAAAGCATTAGTAGTTAATTTTGTTGTTCACTTAATAGTCGAATCAGATGGATGGAGTAATAATGGCTAACTCATCATTTAATTGCTAATTACAATTAATTTAAGACCTAAAAAACTTTTAGTCTACAATTTGCCACGTATAATTTTCATTTTTATTAATTAAATTGAAAAAGATAAAAAAAACTATCAAATTAGGGTTTTGGATGAAAATGTCAATACAGTGTTTCGAAAATATCAACACAATGCTTTGAGAAATGTCAACACGATGCTTTGAGAATGTTAACACATTGTTTATATTGAAATTCTTCATGTATTATATTGACATATTTTATATATCATGTTGACATTTGTTGTTGTACGAAAAATTATAATTTTTCAGAAAAAAAATTCAAATTTTGATTGCATTGGAAGCTTCTTGAGATAAGCAGTCAGGTACATCAGCTTTACTTATGGTTTGCATATCAGAATGACTCATTTTTGAGATGTCAGTTTCCATTCTATTAGATGAATCTGCATCCCCAACCACGTTCAAATCGGACGGCCTCTGCTTCCGCTTCTCATATTTTGAATCATCCGACACGTGACTTGATAACCATCCAACTTCTTTCTCGCGGTTCTCAACACTATCCTGCCGATGCTGATGATCAGCGTATGTGTTTGAGTTCTGAGCCAGTTCATGAAAATGAGTATCCCCTGTGGATCCAAGTTGTTTGACAGTGTTCCTTTGACAAACCCTGCAACGTTTCTGTCCAATTGAAGGCACTCTACGAATTGAGGGTTCCGTAGCACCTGCTTGACTCCAGTCAGGAGTGAATCGGCCATTGAAACTTTGATGATCACCTTCTGCGGCTAATGACAATCTTGAACGTGGAGCAGGTCGTTCCTCAGAGGATGTCTCATCTAGTTGCTGAAGCCGAACAGGTGAAAACGCCCCTGATGTTTCGGCTTGACCTGCAATGACCTGTAGCACTTGATCAGAGAACTAGTTTGATACGTTTACAGGGCTAAACTGAACAGATCCTTTCATTTGGACCTTAACAAAAAAAGGAAAAAGTGAGCATACATACTTCTGAATGTGTCTTGAGGACTCTCTTAGTCGCCAAATCCAAAAGATTCTTTAAGAAAACCCGCGAATGCGAATCAAGCTGTCCAAATGACAAAAGATAGTCAAGCCTCCATACACATGGAAACATTATCCTGAATGAATGAATGAATGAATGAAGAGAAAAACTCACGAAACATACAAAACTCAGCAGATATACATAAAGTGATAAAACTAACAGCGTTTTGGCAATATAAGGTAGATCACCACCTCTATTTAGTGACAGAAAAGACTTGAGAGTTTGTAATGAACTAAAATCGTGCTTTGCATATGAATGTGTGAAGTCAAAAACTGATAAGTTAACAAACTGCAAGGCAAGACATAACAAGAAAACAACTTAACTAGTTTCTGTAGAGAATGCGTACAGTCTAATCTACAACCATCGAGTAAGAGATGAACCCTTGACAATGTGCAGAGTCAAAAATATGCTTTGGATGCTTACATCCAAGGCTCTCAGTCCACAAGAGAAACACTTTATTTATAAGATTTAGTTCAAACTTCAAATAGGTTACACATGTTATTCTTATGGATGATGGATCTCAATTATGATAGAGAAAATAACTGGTGATTATCATTGTATTTACCACATTGAGTTTGTAACAAGAACCTGGACATGGAAAATTATAGGAGGACCATATTGTTATAAGACTCTTGTTTTCTTCACTTATATGCAAGCAGCTGCATTTTTTTACCAGGTACACAGAAACACTATGAAAATAAGTGCAAAAAACTAAACTATTTTTAACAGCCTTGAAAGTAAATGAGTAGCACGTCCAGTAGTTTCAAGTTCACTTCAAGCTGGCCTATTATTATCGGAAAAACAAAAGGATATAGAACAAAAAGTACCTACAAAGAAAGAATGTAAACATACTTATACACATTTTGATTCGGCAAAAGCAGTCATAATCTGAAATTAGAGATAACATGAGCAGGATAATCTCAATAAGCATAACACCATACCGAATCAGAGCCAGGGTCTGATGCTTCGCCTTCATCTTTTTGGAGAAGGCCGTAGAGTCTTTTAAGGGCATGGAGATCTGATTGGATGTCCTTCCCATCCATTACCTTCTAAAAATCTTTGCCTAATATCACCACGTACAGCACTAAACACTTAGTTAATGCAGCATATTATATTTCTGATAAACACAACAGAATGCGAGTATTCGCTCAAATTACGTACTAAAGCATGCGTCTAGCCACAAAAAAGGGGGGAAATGAACTACATATCTAAAGATAATCCCCACGAAAAATGTTGGCACTGTAATTCAGTAAGTATTTCACCATATTCATGCCGAAAAATACTAAATAAATGTATCAGTGCTCAAACCCACACAAGTATTGGATAGCCTCAATGCCTGCATCAGTTTAACAATCAAAGCATCATTTTTAGCAGCGCGCCAATCATCGATCAAAACCATGATTTGGAGATGCGCAAAGGCAAATCAAATTGTGAATGAAACTTCGAAATTAAGACGACATCAAGGTTTCAAACAAATCCTCACTCAATTTAAAATGAAATTACCTATCAAAATCGCACATAATCGCAAAGGCACATAAAATCAGTGGCGGCCGAGAAGGCTGAATTGTACTAAGGTTTTACCAGAAAAGGCCTTGGTCGCCTCCTCCTCAGAAAAAAATTGAGAGAGAAGAAGACTTGTTAATCGAGCGGAAGTGGAGAACGATCCAATATCAGAAGATGATTTGAGATAACAAAGTTATTGGAATATGAAGATTATGGTGTTATTGCCGGAAATGGAGATTTTAAGGGTATGCGGATACCTCCAAGTACACTGATACTATTGCGTTCGCCAGTACGAGATCGATCGACGGAAGCGCAGTACGAGAGGAAGCGATGGAAGCGCGGCGGCAAGTATTAGAGGCGGAGACGGCGACCGGCGACGTCGATCAGAGTGAGAGGGTGGCAGGTATCGGATTCAAAATAGGGAGGGAGAGAACATTTAAAATATTATTTATTATTTATATTTCAGAAAATATAATTTAAAATATTATTTATATTAGTAGTACTATTTAAAATATTATCTATATAACTCTCTACCAAAGGCCCATTATAGTCCAAATCCAGTATTCAATAATTTTCTTTTGAGTTTTGATAATAACACCCAACAATAAGTATAATTCTCGATATTAACTAATCAATATAGTAAAGGATCCACGATGTTCAAAATATTAATTTATATGATTAAATCTGACGTGACTAAAAATTAACGTTATTATATTTTCACAACGCAAGTTTAGCCATAACTACGTAGTTATATTGGGACAATGATTTTGCGTCGTTAGTTTTGATTTGGACCATTAAACACAATCGCGAAAAGTTATGGAATCAACTTAAACTCAATGAAAATTTATAATTAAATGCCAATTATCCCATAAAACATTAAAATGGGGGTTATTTATTCGCTAACAAAATACACCACCTACTTTTATTAAAACTCGTACACTATATTTTGGATCAATAAAATTCACTATATGAAATAAAAATTCATTATATGAAACAAAATAACCAATGTGAACTATTATATGAAGATATGCACGACCATTATTGATGTCTGTTCTTTTTTAAAGTATATATGATGACAATATTATATTTGACTGCCTACAATGAGATTGTATTTTCTACGGTCACATACGTATACATGTAAAATAACAATTATATCACTATATAATCTCTATAGAAAACTACAAAACAATGATGCAGAGTGGTAAATATACAAAATTATCTAATCAACCGATTATTTCCCAATAATTAAAACTTTCATCATAAATAGATACGTCGTTGTAGCATCTTCTCGAACATGAATAGGGTTGGAACGGTACGGTATACCTTGCTGAAATTGTCATATCGCATACCGTACCGAAAAGTGCGGTATGACCAAAAATCTTACCTTTACCGTACCGCTTGTTTCGGTATACGGCATACCGGTATACCGAAAAGTCGGTATACCAAAATTTAGATATTGTTACCTTATCGACATTTCGGTATACCGTACCATGATTACCGCAATTATGTTTAATAAAATTATATAATAATATATTTTATAAATAATAAATATGTTAAATATGGTATATTTGCGGTATATACCGCCAATTCCGGTATATACCGTATTTGCGGTATACCGTAATTGCGGTATAACGCGGTATAACGCGGTATATACAAAATGCATATCTTTACCGTACCTAAAACTGACGGTACGGTATGATACCGTACCGAAAAGTACGGTATACCAAAAATTCGGTATTTTCGGTATTTTTCAGTGCGGTAAGTGCGGTATTTCGGTATATTTTCCCGGCCCTAAACATGAATTATGCTAGTAGTATATTTTAATTAAAAAAATCGTCATAGTGACTTCAAGTGTGCGTTACAGTGTAAGGCTAAACTATATATAATAACATTTCTCCAAATTTTACTAAACACATCGTAATTAAAATCATTACAAAGCACATTTTTTTCATTACAAAAGTTTATTTACTAGTTTTCTTTAATGTCTTCAACGTTTGACTATATGCTATGGCCGCATTTCGACTCACATTCACACATATTAATTAATATTCAACTAAATAAAAAATTGTTTAACTTGATTTTCAAATCAAGTAATCGTGCTTTAATAAATACATAGACAGTGATATCTCAACATAATAATTGTATTACGAATTAAAAAGTTCACAATTCTTTAATTTATTACATCAAGATCTGTAAGCAATTTGAATTCGTCGAGTCAATTTCTTGGGATTAAGACATAGTTAAAATATAGGAGTCATTATTAATTAATTATCTATCTATTTGGATTTTGAAAACGACAAAGCTTTGTCTTTATTCATAGCTTAAGACATTTGATTAGCATAATTCACGAGATATTGCAAAATAATAGGGACTTTTATTACTCTTTTTTGTAAGTTTTATAATAGAGCGTTGGATTTTGAAAACGACAAGACTCTGTCTCTTTATAGATAGCCAAAGACACTTGATTAGCATAATTCACAACATAATTGCAAAATAATAGGGATCGACTTCTAATATTCATTTTTAAATAAAATTAAAAATTATTATTAGATTATGCAGTAAAGAAGACATTCTGTTGTCTACTGATGGAACATTTATTTGTCTGCACATATATGGTAGTTCAGTAGCATATTAATTACTATATTCAGTTTATTTATTATTCGATATATGTTTTTCAAGTCTATTATTACACTTTTTTTCTTTTTATAGGATCTTTAAATTTATCAAAATTATATGTAAATTCTTATACAGTACAAAAGTTCTTAGTCGTGAAATGATAATTTACCTAAAAATTATATTTTTGAATAACTTTTAGTTTAGTTCCGGCCACTAGTGCCTTGTGATTTAATTTAAATGTAAAATTAGGTGATGACTATTTCTTATCAATAATTCAGTCACATAATTTGCAAATTGTAGAATTAAAGTATTAAACTGTCGCAAGAAACACATAACGTTGGATATGACGTCTTAACCCCAAAGGGAGACCTTCAAGATTTGGTAATTAATCAATACTGATAATCTAATTAACTTTTGTTTAAGAAAAAAAATCTAATTAATTAACTTTTTTACTAAATACAGTATATAAATAAATTGTAGAAAAAGAAGAAGAAGTCATTATTTATTAACATTTTCTATACTAATGTTAGATAAAAAAAAAATACTGCAATATATGTCATGCTAATTAATCAATCACACCATGTTCATATCTTTGTTAATTAATTTGTTTATTTTTGCGTGTATGCTTGTTGATTGTGATTGTGCTGGTCTCTTTAAAGGTATATGCAACTACCTCTTGTAAATTAATCTGTATTAGTATTAATTAAGTGGCATAAGCTTTCACACTATACATCTATAATTAGGAGCCAGTGTATTTTTTTCTAATTAATCCAACAATTTTATAATCTACCAATTGACAATGCCTAGACCAATCAACGTGAACTATAGAATAAGTCTATTGGTCGAGTAATTTGGACGATCAACATGCATCTATTTTAATTATGGGTTAGTTAGGGTTTTAATTAAAATTTTATAATTGCTAATTAAAATCAATTAGTACAAATGTGCCATGCATTCGAATGCATAGTGACTCTTAGTTCCCCAACATTGTTTGAGTTCTTAATATATAACAACATCATATCTAACATACGAGTTTCTATAAAACTATCTAATTAATCCAATTTTATAGCTTCCAGTTTCTCGCATTTCATATTTTGAATTAATTGTAAGTGAATAAATAGTATGTTCCCAATTTCCAGTTCGGGTCCCCGTCTCATTTTTTTGGTGTCCAATCAATCATATGCCACTAAATTTCACTATTATCAAATGTATAAAAAAGTTTTATGAATAAAAATATTATACAGTATATAGGATTGAGAGAGATCAAGTGAAATGATACATATTTGTGAGAACTGAGGATGACAATTGACACATAAATACGAATTATGAGTTCATATATAGGCAGCTAAGGCATGTTAATTCAATATTGCATAAGAAATCAACGAAAAAGTGCACATTTTCAAATCTTATGAGTGGATAATTATTTACGAATTTCTTATGCGTGAAATTTATAGTGTTATGCATATGCAATTTGTAGGTATGGGTTTTCAATTAACACATTATGTATAATTCTGACTGCTATCATTTGGCAATGAACAAAATATTGTTTGGTTTCATGCATTTTAAATCTAAGTTTCAACTTTTATTATTTTCATTATAGTTTGCAGGATGCATTAGTTTTTGCGTGGCAATTAAAAGTTTATTAGAAGTATATCTAAACAACTACTCAAGGGGGACGTTTACATTGAGAAACTAATAGTCTAGATTGATAAAGACAGTCTAATTAAGTTAAATCTATTAGTACTATTTACTTATTTAGTTGGATTAATTGAAATTTTGTGATATTCAAAGACATTTGATAATTTCTATCATTTGAGCTAATTTTACTTTATTCTTATCCCTTTGAATTAGTAGAATTATTAGAAATAAATCCCAGTGATAGAGTTAAATTTTAACACTCAGTCATCTATAGTGTCAATCATAAAAAGTAAATATGTTCGTTCAGTAAAGATATACTCCCTCCGTTCCGCGGTAGTGGAGGCGTTTCTTTTTTGCACGCGATTCAAGAAAAACTGTGTTAAGTGAGTTAAGTAAAGGAATAATACAGTAGGAAATGAAAAAGGTAGAGAGATGAAGAGAATAAAGTAAGAAATGGTAAAGTAAGTGAGAAGAAATGTGTTGAGTTTTACTAAAAAGAGAAATGACTACATTACTATGAAACGTACCAAAATGGCAAAACCTACTACTATAGAATGGAGGGAGTAGTAATTTTTTTAGTGTGTAAACATGCATATTTAATATTTTGCATTTGATTACAAAAAATATATTCCACGAATTGGTTATGATTGTTATTGAAATGCAGATTATTAATTAAAATGTAACATGTTTCTAACTATGAAACAACACTGAACTATTAAACACATATAGCTAGATATCAATTACTGAACAAAACAACGTGGTGATCACATTTTACATAGCATAAAGAGACCAAATCAAGAACAAAGATTCTCAAAAGTCTCAAAAAACACAACCACCTTAACTTCCTGTCTCTCACCATCCACCAAAATGAAAACCCTAGCTAACTAGGCTATGAGGTAGTTACAACAGAAGGGTATGTATCTATAGAAACATGGCCAAAACTATTTTTGAACCATGAAAAAAACCAGCTCATGAGAGACTTGGGAAAAAAAGAAAACCCTTCTTCAAAATAAACCCCATAACAAAACTCTAGAGGTGATGATCGATGCCATCAAAAATGGTGGATAGCTACTCAACACGAAAATGAAGTAAAAAGACTATATATATAGATATATAGATATAGATATATCGTCGCCGTATCATCAACAACTTGCATTCCTTCATACGATAGCACTGCGTAAACTCTTCACCAGTTCCTTCATGTTTACACCGGACTCGCCATCCTTCTGCAAATAAACCAGCATATCAGTATAAAGAGAGAACTGAAACTATTTCACTATTAGTCTCCTAAACTATTTAGAGTGATTAACTAAGCCAACAGTACATCTAAAAGAGTGGTTTTAAAATGGATTTCTAACATAGTAACAGACTGGATCGTCGACTGTGTGCTGAAACTTTAATTAAGTCAACAATATATCTGAAAAGGTTCGAAGGATTTGAGGGAGGGTGCAATGACTAATAAAAAAACCGAACAATATCCGACACCGGTGTATACCTGTGCGATTATTGTTATGCTAAGGGAAGAATCTCCGAAAGTCATGGCGCTGCTGTTGACAACTGACAAATGGAGCTTCTCAATCTCTGCAACGATTTTCTCCAAAACCCCTTTCCTCTTCTCGCAGTGGATGCTAATCAGCACATCCTTGTCGCAGAATCTCGCTTCAATCTCCGGGAGCGGTTCGCAGACGGCAGCCTCGTTGGAGGAATCCCGATCGCCGGTGCCATCTCCACCGCTCACTTCGTATTTCTTGACGAACACCACGGATTCCACAGTCGCCTTCTTTGCCTTCTCCTCCAGCGCCTTCACCTTTTCCTGGAGCTGCTTCATGTACTTGATTGCGTCTCCGAGAACCGAGGCCTTATCCATCTGCACGAGCGGACGCAGAAAAAAAAATAGTTAAAGCTATATATTCTCAATTTCAAGTGGCAAGACAGTAATTTTCTCAAACTTCTTTTTTTTGTTATGGAAAGAGCTTCTGCACAATTATTAAAAAAGAAAAACCTAAAATTCGACGATATTATATAAATAAATAAAAAAAACTAATTGTATGTGAAATTTAGCATACGAATTTCTGATCAAATTCTGATTTTGCATACCAACTTAATTAAGAATCTACTTGAGAATCTTACGAATTGGGCATAAATCCAACTCGTGAGCAAAAACAGATGAAATCGAAACCTCGTATTTACCTTTTTGAGGCCGGGGACGAGGGCCGACAATGCGATGAACCTTTGGCTAAGCTTCTCCCTCCTCTTTCTCTCAGCCAAGATGTGATCTTGTGCTTGAGCAAGCTTGGTGTTGGATGGGTTGATCCTCTTGATCCCATGGCATGGCTTGATCACATTATTCGAGGTTTGGTCAATGGTTTGAGGGAACCATGTCTCCTCTTTAGGCCTCACAACTTCCACAATAGGGCTATGTGCAAAGCTTGTCAATGGAGGGGGTGAATTGGACATCCTCTCTTGCTTCAGCTGCTTTGACGGCCGGGTTTCCCCGCCCGGGCCCGCCTCTGCCGCCCTCTTGAGGTCCGGCAGTGGCGGATTCGGGATGTAGGAGTGATGAAACCCTTCCGAAAAGGCACAAGAAATTGAGTTGAAATCATCCATTATTGGCCATTGCTGGAAAAAGAGAGAATCATCCATAATTCCCTGCAATTAATTATACAAAAATAAATAAATAATTTACTTGATGATTTTTTGTGTAAATTGGAATAAATCAAAAGTGAATTCTTACGAAATCAGCTATGTTTCTGAAGGTGGAAATCTCCATTTCTTCACGAGAAAATTTATAATTAAGCTAACCGGCTGCATAAAAATCAAATAAAATCAGTTTGTGTGACTTTTTTTCCCTTTCAAAATTGTCAATATTCTCTCAAGGCATAAAGTCTCAAGCTTTGAAAAAAATGAACAACTCACCTCCAAATTCTATGGACAAAACTGCACTTTTTTCTGTCTTTTTTGTTATTTTCCACTCAAGAATTAATCTCTTCCAATTGATAAGAACTTGTGCTGGTTTTATATATAGGTCTAACTAATGTGATTTGGTAATCTTTGTAGCATTATTTTATTGCAAAGTCTGCTGATGTGAACTGGCGTTTTTGGACATTTAATTTATTTCAACGTATCTTTCATCAATTATATGTGAACTTGTTGTAATAAAGTAATAATTCCGTTTTATTGGGATCTAAAAATGGGATAATCCAAAACTTTAAGGCAGGTGTAAAGCAGCGATTAAGTAGAGCTGTCTTATTAAGAATTTTTGAAGACTTTTTAGAAGTTGGATTTGAAATTGCTAGTGGAAAAGCTTTACCAATAATCATACCTGTTTTTGTTTCTTGATTTCAACATTTTATTTCGGCCACACCAATAATTAGAGGTGGCAATAAAATATCCATTGATATGAGGCCACGGGCAGCGCGTCACGCGGGTGGCCAGTATCCCGTCACTCAGGGACGGGACGGCGGCGTGACGCGTTGCCGCGCCCCATCTCGTCCCCTGCCCGTCACCCATCCCGTTCCGCCGTGACGAAACGCGAGACGGCTCGCCACGCGCCGAGGCGACGTGGCGCGCTCCCAGGCCATGCGTGACGCCCACTCCCCGTCCCGCGAGTGGGATCGTAACGCTGACGCAATAATTCATTTTTTTTTAAAAAATCAAATTAAATAAAAATAAATAAATAAATAATGTGAAACGGTAATATTACCGTTAATAGCCGTTTTTCCTTTTATTTTTTTATTTTTTTACTCTATAAATACTCATAATTCATCCTCATTTCACACACAACTACACATCTATTCTTCCCAAATCATCTTCATTTCCTCTCTAATTTTCATCTAACATCTCATCACAAAATGTCCGGCGACGAAAACTCCGGCGGTGGCGGTGGCAGCTCCGGCGGGTGGGATGTCAACGCGTTCGGCGGACTAGGGGAGCATGTACAACACATTGGGTGGTTCCGGTTCATCGACGCCGGGCACCCAGGGTTCGTCGATGCCGGGGGGTTACCAACTACCCAATTTTGATGTTGATGCATACGCCCGTCCCTCCACCCCGCGGTATTCGCAGGGATTATCCTAGATTCGGGAGGATTATCCGGTTCTTTATCCGGTTCAACCCACTCCGGAAGAAGGCCGAGGCGGGGGAGGAGGCCGAGGCGGGGGAATCTCCAAGCCTGAGGCCGAGGCGGACGAGGAGGAGGAGGAGGATCGAGGCCGGCATCCGTACGGCCCCAAAGAAACGCTGGCGGTGTACAACGCCTGGATCAGCGTCTCGTACGATCCCATCGTCGGGAATCAACAACCCCGGAAGTGCTTCTGGGAAAAGGTCACCTAGGCCTACCATGAGATTAAGCCGAAAAAGACCCGCCGCCGCACATATAAGGTGCTCCGCGCTCACTTTGACCGAGTCGACAGAGAGGTCAAACGATTCTGCGCCATCCACAAGAATGAAGCGGCTCATTACCAAAGTGGAGCCACGGGAGTCTACATTCTGAGGTCGGCTTTGCGGGTCTACTACTAGGACACCGGCAAATAATTCAAATATGTCGATGTTTGGAAGGTCGTCAAGGACGAGGAAAGGTGGGCCGGTGTGCGGTCCAGCACGGGCTCGGCGTCGAAGCGCACGAAGCACACGGCGAGTGCCCAATACTCGTCTGGTGACGGTTCGGGCAGCGGGCCATAAGAGTTTGCCTCGCAGGAGGTTGAGACCCCGGCAGACAATGCCGGGGGATCCTCCTGTGGGCACCGTCGGCCGCAAGGGAGAAATGCGGCGAAGGCAGCAAGAGGGAGGAGGGGCAGAGCCGAATCAAGCTAGGCGGGCTCGGGGGGACCCCCCAACTCCCTTATGGCCATGTACATGACCGCCACAATGGCGAACACTTCCCGCTTTACGCCCGCCCAATACCAAGCCTGGCTTAACGGAGTTGCGTTTATGGCGGCACAACTTGGCATTCCGCCACCTTACGACTTCAGTGCACCTCCACCGCCTCCGGGGGATGATTCGCCAGCGGAGTAGTTTTTTTTCTATAAAATTGTATTTTAAATTATGTCATTTTTTATTTTTTTTAGGATTTTAATTATGTCTTTTTTTAAAAAAAATTTAAGTTGTATTTTTTTTATGTTGTAATTTTATTTTATTTTTAATGAAGTGTGTTTTTTTAATTGAATTTGGTTGGAAATAAAAATAACAAATGAAATTGAATGAATAGTAATTTAAGGGACGGAGGGTTGCAGGTTCCGTCCCTTAGTTAAGGGATGGAGTAAAAAAGTACAGTGGAGCCCGCAAATAGTAATTTAAGGTACTGTTAAGGAACGGTATAGTGACAGCGTTGTGGATGGCTTGAAAATCTAAAAATCTAAAAATTAAGAATTTACATATAAACATATATATGAAAATTCAATTTATGATTAATTCGATTTTTATGCACCCAAATCGAATTGATTTGAAAATTTCAAAATGTACCAAAAATTTAAAATCAAATTGAATAAAATTCTAAAAATTAATCAAATCTTAAATTAGACATAGTTCGGATTAGATATTTGATTTTCAAAAAATTTGATTTGGAGTAACCAAATAATTATGATTAGTATTTCCAATCAAATTTCATTAACTCCACATTTCTCGGGGGCTTCCTATCCACATCGTGATGACTCACATATTGATTAAATATACCAAATTGAGCACATGATCAAATATGCTTATCTTGATTAAAATAACAATTAGAGTGTAATTATTAAATTTTGAATGTTCTTTTCATAATAGTCAACTAATGGATTTGACTCTCCGGCCAAATGATTTCATTGCCATTAATTTCGTGTGTCAAGGTTTGTGTGCGGTAAATGGGTCGGGTTGAGTCCGGAACATCATCATCCACACTTAGATATATATTTAATTATTACAGTATTTTTTTTTACTATATAGCATATTTATTAATTTTTACTTTGAGTAGTGTGGAATATTTTCTTCCACCTTAGTTGGGGGAAAAATTGTCACGATTGATTCTGTGAGTATTAAGAGCATCCTTAACGCTAGGGGCTGGGCTGCACCTGGGTCCTGGCCCGCGTCACGCAGCGTTAGAGGAGAGGGAGTTGCGGCCCAAGCCGGTCCCGGGGCCACAGTTGCGGCCCGAGGACGCGCCCGGAGTCCGGTCCGTCTCTGAGTTGGAGCCTCCTGGGCCGGGCCCCAAACCCCCAAATTTTTTTTTTTATTTTTTTTGCCTATTTATACCTATTTCTTCAACATTCTTCCACCAATTTCTCCATTTCTATCCTCTAAATTATTTCAATATTTTTTCTAGGACTTGTAATTTTTTACTTTCTAGGGCTTAGTAATTTTTTTTTCTAGGATTTGTAATTTTCTTTTTTCGACTGAACAATGAATTTTTTCGGTTTTAATTGTTCGGCGTATTGCATTTACGAGTAAAATAGGTTGAAGTTGTGAATAGTGCAATTTAATAGTTGTGGCCCGGGATGGTGCCTGCAGGGTTAGAGCATTTGTGACTTGGGACTCAAATTTAGGGGAATGATGACGTGGAGGAGACTTGGGGCCTGAATCCGGGCCGGGGTTAAGGATGCTCTAAAGGGATTTTCAAGCTTTTCTAACAAAGAGCGAGAATATATTCTACATTAAATTTGTCGCACCTTATAGTCGTGTCTTACTAGCTAGTAAGTCTCATTCATATAAGATTTAAAGCTACGAAAAAATATTCTAAATCAGAAATGGGACACCAGAGAATAGTAGTTTATATAAGTTAAAAGGAGAAATTCTAAGATCATTCATAACACACGTTTCTTAAGGGCACCCGCAACGCTGTGCCGTTGCGGTTCCTATGCCGTTCCGGCGGAACGGTTCCGCGGCGGCACGCGTTGCAGGATTCGTTCCGTCGCCATTCCGTGCCCATGCCGTGCCGCGTTCCGTTCCGGAGGAACGCGGAACGAAACGTTCCGCCACGCGCCGAGGCGACGTGGCGACCTCCCATTCGACGCGTGAAGCCCACTCGCTGCCCCGCCAGTGGGCTTCGTCCCGGTGACGCAATAATTCAATTTTTTTAAAAAAAAATCGAATTTAATAAAAAAAAAAAAAATTTGCAACGGTAATGTGACCGTTTTTTTATATCCGTTTTGTATTTTTTTATTTATTTATTTACTCTATAAATACTCCTATTTCATACTCATTTCAATCACAAACACACATCTATTCCTCTCTATTTCCACCCCAATTTTTATTTTTCTAAAAGTTTAAATTTTTTTTAATGTTGTGTGTTTTTTAATAAAGTGTGTTTGTTTTTTAATAAAGTGTGTTTATTTAAATTGAATTGGGTTGGAAATAAAAAAAAATGAAATTGAATGAATAGTAATTTAAGGAACGGTTAAGGAACAGAGGGTTGCAGGTTCTGTTCCTTAGTTAAGGAATGGAGTAAAAAAGTACAGTGGGGCCCTCAAATAGTGGTTTAAGGAACGGTATAGGAACAGCGTTGTGGATGGCCTAACTGTTTGTTTCTAATTTATCACTTCTCATACTTGAATCCGAGACCATTGGTTCGGCTTCTTTAGACATCCCTAGAGAAGCAGGCCATTTTTATGTCAATCGTTTAGTGAAAATTGTGTTAAGTGATACCCATATAAAAATGTCTCAACAATTAATTCAGTTGCAATTAACAAGCTATAATGAAAGATTATACAACATCATTTAGTTGGCAATCAATTATCCCAATAATCTATTTGGGGGGAAAAACATAATGCATAGGATCATGATCCATGAAAAGTTGGAATCATCTTGATATATCATATTTAGGATTTGGATCCTCCCACAGCCTGCATCTTGTCTGGCATCAACATTTACAACTCAAAATTATTAGCTATAAATGTATATATTTATTTTTTATATGCACTAGGCGACAATGAGCCGTGGTTGTAGAGGTGATATATGTGCGCACGTAACAATAATTATTTAAGAAGACCAAATTAATGCAAACAGACAAATTAAATTAAATTAACACCAATTATTAATTACAATAAGCCAAATAATTAATTTATACACGCATTTACTATTTAGGGAGTATCGTGCACAGGATACGATGTGATTGTGTTACCATTATTTAGTGGTTTAGCAAGTGGATTTGGTGGATAATTAAGCCTGCTTAATATATGTGCTAAAATCAAGTAGGCCGTGCCCATATCTTGTAAGACATGTAAATAATTCAAGAAGATTAATTTTATAGAAAATTTGGTGGAGCAATTGATTAATTGGATGATTTTTTTAATGCTTTCTGTAATTTCCTAATTACAATTACTTTTGGATGTATTCATAGTACGTACAACTAAGGTACAAGAAGAATGAGAATTAAGGTGATCTTAAGTCGAGATATATTGTTAAAATAAATTTGGATTGATCAATGTGATTATTAATTATCATAAATTGAGGGGTTTTTTTTAATTTCTTTCTCTTTAAATGAAGAAATTTGCTGTCGGTGAACCAGTGGTCAGATTTATTTGGCTAGAAAAAGTTATACATTGAAGAATAATGATTTAGACTTTTGAAAATCACAGGAAATTTCTTGAAAGCTGGCATCAAAAAGGCATATATAGTAAAAGTAAGATTAGTAAAAAGATTGAGAGTTGAAAAGTTGATTCTTAGCTAGTATTCTATTCTTGAAATTTAAAATTAAATATTCTTTTTGTGATGAATATATAAAATCTTGAATGGGGTGCTTTTCCAATTTTTCAATTTTCTTCATGATTTTTAAAATTTCCAATCGAAAATGATGTGCCTTCTTTCTCATCATTTTCAACCTTAATTTTTGTTTTGATGTTCAAATTTTCTCTAAGACCTTTTCTTTTATGTAATAAGGATTTGTATTTGAATTATTTTCTAAATTTATTACATTATACTCCACCGTCCTATAAAAATATATACTTTCCATTTTCATCTGTCCCATAAAAATATGGTCATTTCCATTATGAAAAGTTGTCTCAAACTTATTACTTATATACATCAATTTATTTACAACTTGTATCACTATAGCCCACCATTACAGCCCAGTAAATACTAATAATAATATGAGTTTCAATATCTAAGAGCATTAGCAGTGGGGCGCCATAAGGGACGCCCTAAAGCCCGCCCTATGCACCGCCACGTCAGCATTTTATCCTCATACCCTTCCACCTGCAGTGGGGTGCCCTATAAGCCGCCCTAAAGGTCGCCCTATAGGTTTCACTATTGTTTTGTTAATTAATTTAAATGTTTTCAAATAGGTCAATGCAAAATAATTAAAAAATATCACGATTAATTAAAAACGGCAAATCCTACATTGATTAAAAAAAAGTTTTACACGAGTTAGAAATGAAAAAAAGTTGACTACTCTACAAAAGTCCCAACTTGCGGCGCAGCTCATCGATCATCCCCTGGAGGTATTCGTCAGGGTCTGTACCCGGCCAACGTGCACCACCCCCAAACATCGGACTATTCGGACTTGGGTATTCACCGGAATCCATTTTATAGTGTAATTTGAGTGTGGAAAAGTGAATGGAAATGTTACAAATGAAGGTGGGTAGGGGGTATTTATATAAATAAATTTTTCGGAATTAAAAAAAAAACAAAAACGTGTTGCATCGTCCGCGCCATCGTCCGCGTCGCCCACAGTGGGCGGACGCTGGCGCGGACGATGCCCTATCATCCGCGTATCGTCCGCGGACGATGCATCGGGCATCGTTGATGTGTAATTTTCAAGCTATTATATTAATGGATTATTAACACAAAAGTTTAATAAAATAGCTCTAATATTACAATCTATCTGCAAGAGTACAGAGTCGACTGTAGTACTTCGAGTGTCGAACCACAGGGAGGTGTAGGTTATTTAACAAGAATTGACAAAATTAATAAACTAAATTTACAAACTAAGGTACGAAAATGGAGAAAGATGTCACTCCAAGTTGCTCACGAGGCTTGTATTATTCTACACCTTTAACAATGAAACATACGAAGGGATTAAAACATCAACCTAATCGCGTGCACTGAACATGTTTGCGACGTATAATTCACAGTCAGCTGAACACTTGTTCCATGAATTAATTTTCAATGATATTAAATTCATGCGGAAGCGCGGGAATAAAAGATCATCTACTATAGTCACCTACTTAATCCACTATCAAATTATCCTCTGAACAATTCTAATTCGATAGCAATCCAACAATCAATCATTCCTAAACTATGTTAAAGAGACAATAGCAGAGGAATTAACATCACTACGTTATTAGCCAAAAACATAGTGAATAAATATTGAGCACATTGTTGGACACAAACATATGATATCAATGGTGTGAAAACATCCATACAAGCCTAGATTACAACTTGGAGCAACAAAGGAAGCTTAGCCTATACACATGGTGAATTTTGCAATTAAAACCGTAGGATTCAAGCTCTCGTGAGTGGAGTTGGGATTTGGAGTCGGATCGTCGGAAAGTTGGCCGGAACTTCCTCTTCTCTTCTTCCCTTTTCTCTCTTTTTTCCTCCGTCCAAATTCGTCAACTGTCCCCCAAAAAACGTCTGACCCCACTCCTTTTTCTAATCAATTTCTCTCTCTTCCTCCTTTTTCCAAAACCGTCCCATCCACTATCTCTCTCCCCCCTTTTCTTCTGCCACAAAACTGCAATATATTCTAATGAACTACCCAGCCGGGTAGAATTTTACAACTAAAAAGTCACCCGGCCGGGTGGCCAATTTCTAGGACTTGCTGGAATTTTTGCACAACCTTTTCACCATCCGAGCTTCATTCTTTGTTTCACCATTTATTCCTCTTCCTACACCACAAAACATACTTTTGCGAGCATCAAACTATATAAATCATGTAAAGTTAGGAGAATAAAAATGTACAATTTGATTCACATCAATCGTCCATTCACCCACAGTGGGCGACGATGTTGCTCCTGAGGCATCGGGCGGCCTATCGTCCGCCCCATTACGGATGCTCTAACACTACTATAACTATCATTCTCTTCGTCTCTCTTACTTTACTAATTAGTATGTATTAATTTTTGTATATAAAATACATATATTTTTATGGGATAAAATGAGTATTAAAGAGATACCACCCATAGTCCAAAAAGAAATCATAATAGAACACGATATATAAGCCAACTTATAAGTGTATAATACTCCTTAATTTCCTTTAACCAATAGATTAAAACTTAGAATCACAGCGACCAGCTCTTATATTTAAAGCACAAGGGACAAATGTATAATAAAACTTCTTGTTAATTTTGTTAATTTATAAATCTCATTGTTCAAGAAACTTCCGACAATTAAGATTATTAATTAGGTGTGGTTAGTATAAGGAATATACATGGAGGTTCGAATTGCAAATCCGATCAATGGATATATAACCCATCATTATTTTTTGGACCGGATAATTTTTTCGGGATTATGATGATGGAACAAATCTAAATTTAAAATAATCAATAGTATAATTATAGTCACAATACTAACCTAACAGATTTTGGCAATCAATATATAGTTTCTTTTGAACCCCAACATGCAACTAATTAATTTATCGTTATTACTTCTCAATATATAATAATTTATCATATATTGCATAGTATACGCTAGTTGGAGTGAAGACTAAAACAAAAAAAGTTGTGCGAGCTTTCCTTCACTTTCAGCTTTAAAATAGTTAATATTTCTGTTGTATAAAAATATCTTGACAAAATTATTGTTCTTATAATTAAAAATAATTGTGTCTAAAGTAACAATTAATATGTAAAAGTGAATGTTTCTATGAATAAAAATTACAATTTACATTATTATTTTCAGTTTACAGTCACTTTTATTAATTAGAAAAAGATGAATATCAGAGTCGATAAATTAAAAAAAAAGGGTACAATTTAAACTTTATATATATATTAGAAAAATACTACTAGTATGAATTAGGATTATTATATTTTTAACAAATTCTTTTTTTATAATAGAAAAATATTAAAATAGTTAATTTAGCGGTGAGATATTGTAAATGATAAAAAGGGATAATGATTCTCATATGCATGACATATGCAACACTAATTAAACGTATAAAGTCAATTGTATATACAATGAAATTAATCGCATAAAAAATGAATTTATATCTCTGCACGAAGTTCGTTCCCAAATGCTTTATTTATCCAGTAAGAAGATACATCAACCATTGATCTTCATGATTAAATGACCTTTAATAATTAGTTATGAGTAATGACCATATTTAAGAGTTCTCTATTCTATACTCTCTCACGAAATTAACACACATATATACAATTTTTTATGAGGAAATGAATTTAAATTTAAAGGCCACATTACGGAGGACTCAAACCTGAGTCATTTGGGCATGTATGAACACTGCACCAGACATGTAAAGTTTATTGCATTTATTATAAAATTAATTGCATTGAAAACAACAAATTTTCCTATAAGAAGAGTTTTTTGGGCACGCATTACCATAGTTCTTCACAATCCAAGAGTTGAAATGGCTTATGCGTTCTCACAATAAGAAGAGTTCCACATATAGTTATTTCAATATTGTATTACTCCATTAAGTTTCTAGATGAATCATACTTCCCCAGTATATATGTCTGACTATAATTAATAATATCCCGATCATCAAATTTTCATGATAAAGCATGACTTAATTGTAAATTTGTAATCAATAATATTGCTTGACTTCATTAGGGTGTCCACTATAAGCGGACACGCCCAACAGCCCCACCCCAGTTTTTATTCATAGCCCCAATTTTGTTGTCCACAGCCTCAAAATTCTATAATCAATTTTCATTTTAAAATATTTTTAGTTTCAATCAAATGTAATTTAAATAATCGCGGTGTAAATAACTAGAAAACGAGGTAATTAGGGCCAAATATTCGTTGTATTGCAAACCGGTAAAATTATACAGCGAATAATTAAAATAAAATACAACTACAAAACTCCGCCACCGTCTACTCGGTGTCGGAGTCGGCTTCCTCGTCTTCCTCTTCTTCTTCTTCTCCTCCTCCTCTCTCGCTGCTGCCGGCCGCGGTATCCCCAGGCGCATTATCAACCAACCTCAGTCGACTCTCAATCAGAGTGATGAGCCTCTTGTAGACGTTCCTGACGTACGGGTCAGTTTCCCCTGCGTATGACCTGCATACGTCTTGCAGTTGTTGCATCAACTGCACATCTATGGTATTGGCCAATACCTCGTGGGGTTGCACCGTGAGCTGTGGGATTGGGGCGGGTTGGTGGATGCGCGATCCGGACGCGCCGGCCGATAGGCGGGAGGCACTTCTACCTCCTCTGGCGCTGCGGATAGAGGCCTGTTGTCCCATGGGCCGTCGTCGCCTAGTGTGAGTATCGGCTGGCTCTTCGACTTGTTCGTCGGACTGCTCGAACTCTTGCGAGTCGCTTCCACTGTTGTAGTCGCCGGCAAGGTTGTGCCTTGTGCGCTTTGGCCCAGGAGCCGTTCCCACCTCGTGCGCCACGATCGACCTGAATTTCGGACAATCCGTGAGGACAAGATACTCTTCCCACAAGGTGAACTTCAGCCAGCCCTCCGTGTGGTATTGGCCCTCAGACAGGTTCTTAACATCTGCTGCGCTGCGGCCACTCTCAGCGTGGCGAAGGTTGTTCTCGTATATGGACGCGAACCGCTTGGTCGCATGGAGAATCCTACCCCACTTTTTCCGGAGTTGTTCTGGGTCGCGCCTCTCGGCGCCGTCGGGTTTGAACTCCTTGTATGCAAACATGACGCGCCTCCAAAAGCTCCCCTCGGCCTGATCTGTGCCCACCACGGGGTCCGAAGTGATAGCATCCCAAGCCTTCGCCACGGCAATGCTCTCGTCTTTGGTGTATGGCTTGCCCCGGTTGGACCCAGAACCAGAGCCACCGCTACCGCCAGTGCCACTGCCCTTGCCACTCGGAATGCCGACCCCGCTGCCCTTGCGCCCACCGACGTGGCCGGTGCCACGACTGCCGCCTCCGCCCCTACCGCCTCCGCCCCGACTGCCGCTACCTCCTCAGGTCGGAACAGGCGTTTCCACCCGTGCTGCCGGCGTATCTGGGATGCCAGAACTGAGCAGACCCATCATAGTATCAATTACGTCTTGATCTGCTTCGGTGAACGGAGATTGGCTGGCTTGGAAAGAGGAACCCGGACGCGGCTGGTGAAGCGCGTCTAGGTTGGGTCTATAATCTCCAAATGCGGAACGACTCAGATTCCGCTGTAAAGGTGGCGGAGTTGGAGAAGACCTCCATGACTGAGATGGAGGAAGGGGTGGACTCGATGCCCACGGTGGGGGAGATTGATTCTAACTCCAATGCTGGGACGGAGGCGCATATCCGCCAAAGCCCGACGGCTGAGAAGCATATCCGTCTGGACCAGATGGCTGCGAAGGATAGGCCAAGGGGTTTGATGGATTGTTGCCATATCCCGATTCCTGAGAGTCGGGTGATTCATCGTCTCATCGGTGCATTTTGTAGAGAGTGGTTGTGTAGATAGTGAGTAGATGGATTTTGTGAAAATGGTGAAAAATAGGTGGTGGGAAGTGGTATTTATAGAGGAAAAAAAAATTAAAATAGCGACCGCATGCGCCGCGGCGGATGTCCGCACTATAGTCGCCGCGCCTATAGGCGTGGCTATGTCCCCCCGCCGCGTCCTCGCCCCGCACCCGGCGATCGCCCGTCCGCCCACCCTCGCCATGTCAGCCGCGTCCGCCCCCGGGGCGGACAACCTCGCCACTATAGTACGCCCGCCGACCGCCCACCCTCGCGGCTATAGCCGTGTCCACTCCATAGTGGACACTCTTATAAAGCTCCAGCCACAATTATGCCGTTTCATATTCTCTCAAGGATTTGAAACTACATAAATACTCTGTTTACATTCTAGGACAGATTATATTACTTCAAGGATAATTAATTAATTGTGTTTTAAAAAAGTAGGAAGAAAAAGTTTTTTTTTATTTACGATTTGATTGAATCGTATACTTAACATAAAATATTTTAAGAAAATACGTGTACAAGAACTTTCACTAACCTCTTCTTTAACTACAAATCGAGGCATCAAACTGATTATAGCTACATTGATCCATGAAGCCCAACAACAAAGGATGTCTATCAGTATCTATCTATATTGGCTATTTGTCTACTTTCAATTGGATATATTTAAGTGATTCATATGATAAAGATATATATTTTTTCGATCAAGGACAAGACACAAATAGTAGTATAATACAATTTAAAATAAATGAAGGAACTTTAGAGTTACAAATATATTGTTGACGTACACGTGGTATAATCTAGCGAATATCACTTATATTATTCTGATTCATTCAATTCAAAAGCAAGATAGAATTACTCCACGGCCCACATCTTAATTAAATCTACTTATTAGACCTAAAGTTAAAGCATTAGTAGTTAATTTTGTTGTTCACTTAATAGTCGAATCAGATGGATGGAGTAATACTGGTTAACTCATCATTTAATTGCTAATTACAATTAATTTAAGACCTAAAAAACTTTTAGTCTACAATTTGCCACGTATAATTTTTATTTTTATTAATTAAATTGAAAAAGATAAAAAAAACTATCAAATTAGGGTTTTGGATGAAAATGTCAATACAGTGTTTCGAAAATATCAACACAATGCTTTGAGAAATGTCAACACAATGCTTTGAGAATGTTAACACATTGTTTATATTGAAATTCTTCATGTATTATATTGACATATTTTATATATCATGTTGACATTTGTTGTTGGACGAAAAATTATAATTTTTCAGAAAAAAATTCAAATTTTGATATCGGAACATATGCAAGTGAGATCTCGTTAGAATCATTATGAAATTATCTTTAATTTGATATATGTTGTGCGAAAAAATAATTTAAATCGAGATAGTTATATGCGTTTTAAAGTTATGAGATAGTTTTCAAAAGTTAGATGCAACTAATTTGTTGTAAATTGACCTTAATACCCATTGACGTTTTTTATTGATAGTATTAACATTCCGGGACTAATAATCTAGGTCCTTAATTTGAATATCTAATGTCTATTATTTAATTGTAGTTAGCAATTAAATATTAAATTAGCAATATAATCCTCCTCATAATCACAATATAATTGTCGAGTAATTTAGATGTTTTTTAGAACTAGAAAAGTTGTTTATGTTGATTGAGGGATATTAATATATTATTAGTTTATATATGTTTCTTGCATAACATCTTTAAATCATTATACAAATTTTCTGTAAAATTTATTTTATCAAGTGTTGACAGTTATTTTATTAATTTGTTAATTGAAAATAAGTTTGTGGTAATTGGATATAGCTTAGTATCATCATTATTATTATCGTATTTACTATTGGAGATTTAAGATAGCATAAATGAAAATTCGGGGTAAAGAAACCATTAAAAATGTCCCTTGTATATTTTCATTTGATAAAATCTCATATAAATTGATTAATGTTGTATTATAGAATTAATAAAATAAAAATCATATAAAACCAAACTTTGTTAATTTAATTTTTAACACATGGACTCACATTAGTTGAAAATTTCAACTATAAGCCAAAGCAAAGATTATGAGCTGTACATCAATGAGATGTACATCATTGTTTGTAGATACAAAAGCAAAGCAAAGATTATGAAGGGATCTACTATTACTATATATTTATGCAATATGTTGCTTGGTCTTTGAAAAGGAAAAAAAAGGATATTATGAATTCAAGGAATGCATTAATATTTCACAAGATCATTTTGAGAAGACCTCGTAAATTCTCCACAAGCTTCTCAATGTTCATGTTGTCTTTTTCGTCCTCCTTCTGTAAGAAAACAAGAATTAATCCATAAACATCGTACTAAAACACACACACACACACACACACACACTTAAGATTAAATAAGACCTATTTGTTTCTTACTTTCATAACGGCACTCTTGCATTAAAGCTACAAAATAATTGCATCGAACAAGCATGTAATGATATTTGCTCAGTGTATAATTGTTGACAATTGAAATAAAAAATAAAAATATAACTATCCACATCGGTGTAAAGAGAGAACTGAAACCATTTTATAAGTTTAATGGGCCTCTCAACCTAAAACCAGTTGGTGATAGGAGGAAAGACCTATTAAACTCATAAAATGGCTAGTGCAGTTTAATTTATAAACCTCACATCTGTTGTGTTATGCCAATTCACAAAAGATGTATATATGGACAAGTTTCAATGCATGGATCTCAATCGACCTGTCTTAGGGGCCAACACCTCGTTGGTCACGGTTGATTCATTTCCGATGCCACCACTCCGAATTGGCTCCTGAAGTCCGTTTTCGACCCACCTTAGGGGAAACATCTCATTGGTCATAGTTCGTAACAATCGATTCCAAAGGGTCAATGTCTTCACTAGTCAAGGTTGGCTCCTCCCCCGGAGCACCACTCTGAATTGACTCTTCGTCCTCGTTGATCACGACCAACTCATTCCTAAATGACCACTTAATGAGCCACTACACCCAATCGCCAGGCCTCTCAACGAAAGCACCAGTATTACACAAATGAAACATGAGTACTCATCCTAAAAGACTATTTTGTCAAGGATAGAGAGCTTATTTAACCTATAAACCCCACATTTATGTTGTCTTACACAACCCATATTAGACAAGTTTCCCTACACTAGAATCCATAACCTACTTTATTTGATCAATGCAACACTTTGTAACTTTGACCAAAGATTAGGTTTTTACCATAACCCAAACACTATAACATTAGAGCATTACCTCAGCAATAAGCGTTATACTCAGACAAGAATCCCCATAACTCATAAGGCTGCTGTTAACAACACAAAACTGCATATTCTCAACTTCACCAACAATTTTCTCAAACACACCTCTCCCTCTCCGGCAGTGAACACTAACCAGCAGCTCTTTATCACAAAACCTTGCCCTAATCAGTGGAAAATCGTCGTCGTCGCCGCCTTCCTCTTTCTTGATATTAAACACCACTGGTTCAATGCTTCTCTTCCTAGCTCTCTCCTCCAACCCCTTCACTCTCTCCTCCAAACCCTTCATATGCACAATCGCATCTCCCAAAATAGAAGTCTTGTCCATCTAAACAAATCATTACACAATAGCATTAATTAGGTTATGTTGAAATAAAATAAAATAAATTTAATTAATTATTCACCTTCTTCAGTCCAGGGATCAGAGCAGACAAGGCTACAAACCTCTGGCTGAGCTTCTCTCTCCTCTTCCTCTCCGCTAAAGAATGGTGCGTAGATGACAAACGAGCTACTGGCTCAGACACGACGAACTCTTCTTCCTCTTTAGGCTTCATCATGCTGACCAGTTTGTGGTCATAATAAGTTGGGATAGCGTCAAACTGAAGAGCACTTGGGACGTGGTAGCTCGTTCTGAGCTGCTTCAGTGGCCGATCATCATCGTATACAAATGGTTGCTCGAAAGATTCGTAATGAAATGAAGACCCCATCTCCTTCATAAAATCATGACTCAATAATAGAGAATAGTGTAAGAATTATTGCTAAATTTTGAGGAGTTTTCTTACCAAATCAGCTAAGTTTCTGAAGGCTGAATTATCCATGATCTATGCCTGCATCAAATCATATTGTACATAAAGATTTTAAATAAAATTCAATTTAGATTTAGGGTATTAGCTAAATGTTTGAGAATAGAAGGATTAATTGCCCTTCAAATTTTTTTGGACAAAGCATTTGGCTAAACTACTTTATCATATTCTAGCAATATTAATAAAAAAAAAAGTTAAAGTTTGACAGAAATGATCATCAATTGGTCCAAGAAATCGTGATGGTATCTCTTTAACTATTTTATTGCAAAGTCTATCCATGGAACTTGCTCATGATGTGTGACTGCACCTAAACGTGTATATTTATTTTAATTAATTAATCTTTATATTAATAATATATAGTGGGTAGCTATAGCTTTATGATCAGGGTGTAAAAGCAACAGAAAAATTAAAAATTTCTTTACGAATAATTAAAGAATGATTTTAATTTTTAGATGCTTTGAAATTTGAAAGGGTGCAGCTGGAAAACTGATCTTCCACCAAAAGTGGATACACAAATCTTGATGGTGTTGAGAAAACCGGGTAATTTTCTCTCAAATAGTGAAATGAACCGATTCAGTAATTTCAGAGTTAACCCAATGGGGTCTACTCGATAAAATTACTTCTCCAAATAAATTCTTTGGAAAGACTGGCGAGGACACTGTCCCTCTTAAATACCAGATTCCTAACAGAATTTATCAGTCGGTGTATTTATCACAATATAAAAACACCCAAAAGAACCGTACAAAACACTACTACCAAACCCGCAAATAATATTGAATACAATATCCCAACAGAAAATAAAGCCAGAAATAAATGCGGAACAAAATAAATAATAAAGAAAGAACACACCCGAAACTTTGATAACGAAGTTCGGCCAAATTGCCTACGTCTCCGAGCACCCTCTGCAGAGCCCGCTTATATATAGACGGAGAAGAGAATACAAATTTGGGATGTATTACAAATGAGGGGGGAGTTCCTTTTATAAGGCAACTTACCCCCCAACTATTAACTCCCACCGATGTGGGAATTGAAATTTGTCAAATTTCAACAAATCTCCACCTTGACAAAATTTCAAATTCCACCGAACACAAATCTTCGCCACCAAAACAAACGACTCGCGGTGCTTTCATATTGGCGCAGTTAAGCGCTAGCTCCAAATCGCAGAATATTAACCAAGTCTAAACAATGTTCAAACTTGGCTCTTGTCACCACCTTGGTCAACATATCTGCAAGATTCTCCAAAGTCGGAACCTTTCTGATGACAATTTCCTCTTCTTCGAGAATTTCCCGCACAAAATGATAGCGAACATCAATGTGCTTCGTCCTTGCATGAAAGACCTGATTCTTTGCTAAATGAATAGCACTCTGGCTGTCAGAATGTACTTCAAGTTGTTTCTGACCAACACCTAATTCTTTCAGCAACCCATGAAGCCAAATTGCCTCCTTCACAGCTTCAGTAATGGCCATGTACTCTGCCTCTGTCGTAGACAAAGCTACCGTTGACTGCAAGGTAGACTTCCAACTAACTGGCGCATTCGCTAAAGTGAACAAATAGCCAGTAGTAGATCTTCGCTTATCCAAATCACCAGCATAGTCGGAATCACAATATCCAACTGCAAAATGACCAAGTGACTTATCCTGCTCAAACAACAAACCAATATCTACAGTATCTTTGATATACCGCAGAATCCATTTCACAGCTTGCCAATGACCATTTCCTGGATCATGCATGTATCTGCTTACAATACCAACGGCCTGTGAAATGTCTGGTCTTGTACACACCATTGCATACATCAAGCTTCCAACTGCGTTAGCATAGGGAACTTTCGCCATATATTCTCGTTCGTCTTCCGTTTTTGGAGATAACTGAGAACTAAGTTTCAAATGAGGAGCAAGCGGGGTACTTACAGGTTTGGAATTATCATTTATACCAAAACGCTGTAGTACTTTGGTCAAATACTGCTTCTGTGTCAGCCAAAGCTTGTCTCCCTCTCTATCCATTGTAATCTCCATACCGAGAATCTTCTTGGCTTTCCCCAAATCCTTCATCTCGAACTCTTTACTCAACTAAGCCTTCAATCTGTCAATTTCAACTTGGCTCTTTGATGCTATCAGCATATCATCAACGTATAAGAGTAGGTAGATGTAGGAACCATCTTGAAGTATGCGCAAATACACACAGTGGTCGTATTTGCTTCTTGTGTACATATGATCCTTCATAAACTTGTCAAACCGTTTGTACCACTGTCTTGAAGACTGCTTCAATCCGTACAACGATTTGTTCAACTTGCAAACCCAATTTTCTTTACCAGCAACCTTGAATCCCTCCGGTTGGGTCATATAGATTTCCTCCTTTAGATCACCGTGTAAAAACGCGGTCTTCACATCAAGTTGAGCTAGCTCCAAATTCAACTGCGCTACCAAAGCCAACAAAATTCTAATGGAGGAATGTTTAACAACAGGAGAAAATACCTCATTGTAATCAATTCCCTCCTTCTGGGCGTAGCCTTTAGCTACCAATCTTGCTTTGTAGCGAACATCATCTTTGTTAGAAAATCCCTCTTTCTTTGCAAAAACCCATTTACATCCAATTGCCTTCCTGCCTTTCGGCAATGGCATCAGCTTCCACGTCTTGTTCTTCTGAAGAGATTGCATTTCTTCTTCCAAAGCACCTTTCCAACCATCGCTTTCTGAACTTTCAATAGCTTTCGAAAAGATACATGGAATATCATCAACAACTGGAAGCGCATATGCTACCATATCCGCAAATCGAGCAGGTTTCTTATTTTCCCGCCTCGTTCGCCTAACTGCAATTGGCTCTGATTGCTGCGAAGGTTCTTGGGGTGGAACCTCTTCATCATCTGACTCTTCTTCTTCTTCCGTAGGAGAGTCATTTGTGATGTTCGTAGTTGGGATCACAACTGCTTCTTCGAACTCCACCTGCTTCGGTGTATACTCCACCTGCTGCGAAGTATCACTACTATTTGGATTTACCTTATTCAACATGGAAGATTCATCAAAGGTAACATCCCTACTTACAATCGTCTTCTTAGACTCCAAACACCATAACCGATATCCTTTAACACCAGCACTGAAACCCATAAACAAAGCCTTCTTTGCACGTGGATCCAACTTTGATTCAGTCACATGATAATATGCAATAGAACCAAAAATATGCAAAGAATCATAATCAGTTGCAGGTTTACCGGACCATACCTCTAAAGGAGTCTTGCCATCAATGGCAGAACATGGCAAACGATTGACAATGTGTTGAGCGTATGTGATGGCCTCAGCCCAAAATTTTCTGTCTAGCCCAGCATTAGACAGCATACAACGAACTTTCTCCACTAGTGTTCGATTCATACGCTCTGACACTCCATTCTGTTGTGGTGTATTTCTCACTGTGAAGTGCCGAACTATGCCACACTCCTGGCATACATCTTGGAAAGGATCACTCTTGTATTCTCCACCGTTGTCTGATCGGAGAACCTTGATCTTCCTCCCCATCTGATTTTCAACTTGAGCTTTCCATTTCAGAAAAATCCCAAGGACTTCATTTTTGCTCTTCATAGTGTACACCCAAACTCTCCTGGAAAAATCATCAACAAAAGTGACAAAATAGTGTCTACCTCCAAGTGACGGAGTCTTGGCAGGTCCCCACACATCTGAGTGCACGTAATCCAGAATTCCCTTTGTATTATGGATTGCAGTGCCAAATTTCACTCTTCGATGTTTTCCCAGAACGCAATGCTCGCAAAACTCTAATTTGCAAGACTTCGTACCTTTCAATAATCCTTGCTTGGCGAGAATTTGCAATGATCTCTCACCAGCATGTCCCAATCGCATATGCCAAAGCTTCGTCGCCTCTGCATCCTTCTTCTTACTCGAAGTTGCAGTTGCTACTGTCCCAACAACTGTACTACCTTGGTAGTAATACAAATTGTTCTTCCTCACACCTTTCAGCATCACCAATGCTCCTGAAGTTGCTTTAAGAATTCCATCTAACATCATCACAACTAGGCCTTTAGATTCTAGGGCCCCCAATGAGATGAGATTCTTCTTCAACTGGGGCACGTACCGCACATCCTTCAAAATTCTGGTGGATCCATCCTGATTCCGTAGCTTGATTGAGCCTATCCCGGCTGTCTTACATGGACTGTCATTCCCCATGTAAACAAGTCCGCCATTGAGTTCTTCGAAATCAAAGAACCACTCCCTGATGGGACACATATGATAGGTGCAACCTGAATCCAATATCCACTCGTCTGGATGCGATGTTGAAGGTGAAACTGTCAAAGAACAATCTGACTCCGCATCATTTTTGCATTCAGCAACATTTGCATCTTGCGAAGCCTTTTCTTTCTTCTTCAACTTTGGGCAGTCTTTCTTCCAATGTTCTTTCTCATAACAGAAAGCACACTCATCTTTGGCAACTCGCCTTTTCGATTTGGACCTTCCTCTTCTCTCCTTTGATCGGCCTTGTTGACGACCTCTTGCCACTAATGCTTCATCTGTAACTGCTTTGTCTTTCATTTTATCTGTCTTTCGCAATTCATGACTATACAAAGCAGAACATACAGTATCTAAAGACACATTCTCTTTACCGTGGAGTAATGTGGTCTCCAGATGTTCAAATTCATCAGGTAGAGACGACAACAACATCAATGCCAGATCCTCATCCTCAAATTTCACATCTAAATTTAGCAGGTCTGCTACTAATTGGTTAAACAAAGTAATGTGTTCATTCATAGTGGTACCTGGTCGGTATTCAAATCGGAACAACCTTTTCTTCATAAGGAGCTTATTCTGACCACTCTTCTTCAGAAATTTGTCCTCCAGTGTCTTCCACAATCTATGTGCAGAAGTCTCATTCTTGACAACATACTTTTGCTCCCTGGACAGACACGACCGAATTGTTCCACAAGTTAACCGATTTATGGTACTCCAATCTTTATCATCTATATCTTCTGGTTTCTTTTCTTCAATGGCAATGTCAAGACGTTGCTGGAAAAGAGAGTCTAGAACCTCCCCCTACCACATACCAAAATGGCCAGTACCGTCAAATATCTCCACCGTCAATTTCATATTTGACAGTGGAAACCTCGACCACGATGACGAAGAACTACCCTTGTTTTCTTGATCATTACCCGTCATTACAGACTCAAAATAAAGTATTCAATATTACAAACAAATAGAACCAAGGATGAACCTTTGGCTCTGATACCACTTGTTGAGAAAACTGGGTAATTTTCTCTCAAATAGTGAAATGAACTGATTCAGTAATTTCAGAGTTAACCCAATGGGGTCTACTCGATAAAATTACTTCTCCAAATAAATTCTTTGGAAAGACTGGCGAGGACACTGTCCCTCTTAAATACCAGATTCCTAACAGAATTTATCAGTTGGTGTATTTATCACAATATAAAAACACCCAAAAGAACCGTACAAAACACTACTACCAAACCCGCAAATAATATTGAATACAATATCCCAACAGAAAATAAAGCCAGAAATAAATGCGGAACAAAATAAATAATAAAGAAAGAACACACCCGAAACTTTGATAACGGAGTTCGGCCAAATTGCCTACGTCTCCGAGCACCCTCTGCAGAGCCCGCTTATATATAGACGGAGAAGAGAATACAAATTTGGGATGTATTACAAATGAGGGGGAGAGTTCCTTTTATAAGGCAACTTACCCCCAACTATTAACTTCCACCGATGTGGGAATTGAAATTTGTCAAATTTCAACAGATGGGTCATGTGGTGTGATTTCATTTTATTAAAGTAAATATAATTAAAGATATTAAATGTGTATAAAATGTCTTTTAGATGCCAAGTGGGCTGATTTTCCAAGCCAGCCGAACTTAAACAGTTTTTGCATTTAATACTACTATTTGACAGATGTTAAAATAAGATGCAAGATCAAAATTTGGATATTGTTAATACTATATGTTTGAGGAGCCAGTGAGTTATATATATATACAAATTTTCAGTCATTCCGGAATTTTATCCACAAAAATTCTATACATATATAAAAGGCGGGTTTGGGCCTTATTTTGAATATTAAAGAATTTTGGGTAAATTTTTTAATATTTAAAAGTTTTAAGTTCATATAATTAAATTATGATTTTGATTTGTAACTTCCAATCATGCATTAATTACAAATCATTAGACATAACTAAAAAATTAGGCACTTTTTAAATTAAATTTGATTAAATGAGGCAGTTACAGTTTTTGACTCCATGGCCAAAAGATAAAGAAAGCGTGTCATTCAAATTTGGAGACTCATGCCCAAATTAGAATTAAATGTGAAACGGTTAAGCCATTAAAAAATGATTACTACTTTAATATTATTATTCAATTTTGAAGATTTCATGGTCAAATAAAATTTAATTTGAAACGGTTCTCCATTAATAATAAAATATATGTCATGGCTATAAATACATGTATTAGGCTAGCTGGGGGAATCATACAATTCTTGTGTTTCGAAGCTAAGGTACTCTCAAGTTGAGAGTATGCACATTCTATGTCATTCGTAGAGAATTCTTTCGAAATTGATTATGTATAATGATGATATGAAGAAATCGGATGAGAAGATGAGTGGTGTTGGTGGCGTCGTCGGTGAATTTTTCTGGCAGTTATGATGAATCTGATTCTTCTTTAAGGTTTATTTGGATTGAGAATGGAGGATTGACTATTTAGTTTATTTTTGTTGTACAGTATAATTGTATTGATTTAATCATTACATGTTTTAGTAGGTTTATAATTTATGGTATAAATTATACTATATGTGTACAATATCTGCCCATTTTCTATAAGTTTGTTATTTTGTGGTGGACTTTTTGTATAAATGTATTGATGATAGGTCTAATAGTTCATTTTATTCTACCCTAATTATGTATATTTTTTTACTGTAGTAAGTTGAGTTTGTTTTTTACTCGTGATCTAAGTCACAATTAGATATAAAATATTTGTTCAATAGTATATGAAATTTAGTAGTAAATTTTTTCACACAATTTTTATTTATAGTATAACAATATTTATTAATCAGTAATTATAAACAATATTATGTTGTTTTTCTTGATTTGATGACTTATAATTTTTCACCTCTATAACCTATATTGTATAATTTAAGAAGAAAAGAATATTTGTTGACAATATTAAGTGTAACAAAAAATAAAATAAGAAATCTTATTTAAAAATTGTATTTGAATAAATATATAGTGGCATGATAATTATGGTGATAAAGGTTAATAATTTTAGAAAATTCGTTCTATTTATAAATACACTATGCTTATAAATATTTAATTATAATAGATTTACTATAAACTACTACATTTAATAGAGTATTTTGAATTTAAATGAATTAATATTTATCTACAAATATTTATAGTGTAGTTATTATTTATGATTACATACAATTTTTACATATACTAATATTTATCTGCCAATTCTTGAGCGTTTGATTCTTCTTATTTTATGTAATATTACTACAATTTCTACTGATTTTATGATATTTTTGGAACTTTTATGAGATGTTTAATTTATTTTGTAATGCATAGAGAAACATTATTATAATATATCAACAAACCTTTCAGTATGTGTAAATAAGTGTTTGACTATTCCTACAAATTTCTACAGATTTCATGATGTTTTTTGGAACTTTTACTATATTTAGTTTATTTTGTAATATATAGAAAAATATTATTACAATATACAAATATATATTCTATTAAATAAATTTTAAATTTTCTACTTTTGATGCATAATAATTTAATATTATATCATTTACACAAAAAAGTTATCGTGCATAGCACGGTTTGCAGTTTAACGACACAATATAATTAATTTTTTTATATTTATTTGTTCATAAATTAGTAGAAAGAAATCTTTTTTGTTAGAATTGATTTTTATAACTAAAAATTTTCTTTACTTTTAAATTAATCATTATGTATAATTAACTATTATGTTTTATTTTTTTAATTTTGTTTTCGAATTAATACATACAATAAAAGAAATATTAGAAAAATGTGTTTGCTTAATTTTTAAATTTTTATGTATATAATAATAAATTAAAGATCCGTGTGACACTAGTTAGTATTATAACCGACATTGTATCTTTCAAATTACTAAGATTTTATGATATTATAACCGACATTATATCGTTGATTGTGCATACATGGAGTAATATACAAAATAAAATTCTGGAAAAATAGCAAAGATATAGTGTATTGAATAAACGTATGGAAAATCGCATACTATAATTAGGATTAATTAAATCAAATAGACAGACGGAATCATCAACAATCGCGACTTTTGGCTATATTATAAATTTATACTAATAATCATATATATAATGGGCATGTTTCTTTTATGTTATTTATAACAAGAGGATTATCTGATCTGATATGATTTGCTCTGATATGATATTATCTATGATATGATATGGTAGGAGGGTTGCGTTAGTGTGCTAACTAATTTACAGTAATAACTAATACTTCCTCCGTCTCAAGATAAGTGAGCACAAACTTTTCGGCACGAGATTTAAGTAAATGGGGTTTTGTTAATAAAGTGGAAAGCGAATAAAGTAAGAGAGTTAATAAAATAGAGAGAAAAGGTAAGAGAGAGAATACCAAAAAAGGAAATGACTCACTTATCTTGGGACGTCCCAAAAAGGAATGTGAGTAGCTTATCTTGGGACGGAGGGAGTAACTTTCAATTCTGTGTATTGAAATTATCAAGACCAAGACATAAGTTTTATCAATACAAGAAGATTGATAATTTCAATACACAGAATTGAAAGTTACTCCCTCCGTCCCAATACAAGAAGATTGATAAATGTCACGACCGCACTTTGCTATGGATAGCAAACGCGGTTTATCGCGGCTAGGGGTGGATTAAAGAAGCAGGGAAGAAAGGGAGGACCTTGGCACAACTAAAATGAACGAAATCAAATTGGAATAATTGGTAAAATATATCAGAGTGCATGATACAAAAGAACATAAGCTCAACTTTTACATTGCAGCGGAAGAGTCAAGAGAGAATGACATCGTGTATGGAGACACGATGCATCCAAACATTATCACATTCGCCATCTGTGTTCAACACTGCCCTTCGTCGTCGTCGCTTAACCTGCACATTTTTAAAATATATGCAGGGCCGAGTACTTGATGTACTCAGTGGACACAATGCTGAAATATATTTTTCATAAAAACTGGTTTTGTCAAGCCATCACTGAGTGAACTCATGGTTTTATTGAAAATGCCCGAGAACACTAAAAACAATTTTCTCTTTAAAACTATGTTCGGCCGATCCATTTTCCAGGAACATATACCATATCTGAACTTCTTTCTGGTGCCGGGAATGTGGCCACATTCCACTGACACAACGACCGGCCAACTCGAAGGATGGCTCACGGTCCCTGGTGTACACTAGCCTGAGCAGGGAATCTCTCTCACACTTAGACCCAAATTCGATTCACAACATAACTGGTCAAGTAGGGTCGCTCCCCTTTCTAGACAAACAGATAGGTAATGCTCAAAACAAAAACATGGCAAGATGAATCATTTTGTGAATTTAAATAACTGAAAGCATACTTGAACTGTATAGTAAACAGAAAGCCCACCTCGTTCGTTTAATTTTCCTTAACTTGAATTTCTTGCTCCGACCTTAATTTGCTGAGATAACCTTTTTCAAAACATCACAATATAATATAATACACTAATCAGACTTCAAGAAAATTTTAAACTTTAATAGGAATGTATGCTTCCTAATTAATCCCTTTTATTTTCGCTATTCTTTAAGAATTTTCTGTATACTATTTAATGCTTCTTTCACTATTCTCGGCTTTGATAGAATTGCAACTTTATGCTTAACTTTGAAATTTGGCTCTCACACCGATTACTATAAAGAAACTTTGATCCATATATTAGACTTCATTCAAGAAGTGAATTACCTACTAAGCTTCGGAGGTTCAACTAAATTATTATGGTCTCAATTCCACCATTAGAAAGACATAAAGATCAATTTAATAAAAATATTAAAAGAACCTTAATTTAAATCTTAGGCTACAATTTAATATTAAAATTCCTCCCAATAAATTCTATTTTCGAAACTGGACTACTTTAAATAAATTTACTGCAGTTTCATCTATTAAAGGGAGTTGGGCCCGGATTCATTCTTTTCACTAGTTCAACCCAAATGAATTATCATTAGCCCAATAGCAAATAAAAGAAAAATAAACCCCATATATAAACACTCAATTCATCTTCATTCTCAATTTTTCATAACCTAAAATGAGAAAAGCTCCCATTTCTCACGGTGTCCACTATGGGGTGCCCGCGGCTATAGCCGCGTAGGGCTGTCAATTTTTGACACGACACGATAATCTGACACGAATCTGCACGAAATTATTGGGTTGGGGTCAAGTCTTATTGGATCCGTGTCCTTATCGGGTTGACCCATTAAGAACCCGATAATTTCGGGTCGGGTTCGGGTCGGATACGGGTAACCCATTAAGAAATAATGTTATTATTTTTAATATTATTTAAAAATATATATATTAATTTAATTTTTTAATTTCTTATAAATTATGTTTAAATAGTATAAAATGAATTTTAATTGTGTAATTTAGGTTAAAATTAAGGTTTAATCGTGTAATATTAGGTTTTAATCGTGTAATATCGGGTTCGGGTTGTTATCGTGTCGTGTCAACCCATATTATATCGTGTCGATAACGGGTTCGTGTCGGGTGCGGGTCGTGTTCGGATTTGAAGGTAGCAGGTCGGGTTCGTGTTCGGATTTACAGTTTCCTTAACAGGTCGGGTTCAGGTTAGGCCTTATTGGGTTGGGTCATTATCAGGTTGACCCGATAACGACCCAATCCGCACGATTTGCCAGCCCTATAGCCGCGGGTTGGGGCGGAGGGCGGGCGGGCTATAGTGGAGAGGCGCGGGCGGACACCGAAATGGGGGTGGTAGGGGCGGACGGGCTTCAGCCGACTCCGGGGCGAGGACGCGGCGAAATGGGGGCGGAAGCGGCTATAGGCGCGGCGCCTATAGTGGCGGCACCGACCGCCGCGGCTATAGCCGATTTTAATTTTTTTTCATTTCAATTCACCTATAAATACACCCCACTCCATTCATTATTTTTACACCATTCCAACTCTACATCTATAAAAATTTCTCCCACTACAATTTGGGACGAGTTTGGCACGAAGATGATGTCGCGAATATTATGTTAGCTTGTATCGTATTGCATAATATGATAATAGAAGATGAAGGCTTTGCGGCAGAGCGATGGGCGCCGGAAGAGGGCGCAAGTACAAGTCACGGTGTTGCCTCCGCGCCGATCCAGATGGGCGTACCACGGAGCAATGAATATTTGATCCAGCGCTTCGCTGATATGCGCAGGACCACATCACATAACACACTGCAGGCCGATTTGATTGAAGAAGTCTGGGCACGTAGGGGAGGTGGTGGCGCAGTGTAAACATGTTAGTGATTTGTACTAGATTAAATGTAGCGGGTAATTTTAATTTTAATTTAGTGTGTAATTTTAATTTTAATTTTAATTTTAATTTTAATTCTACTTCGTATAGTCATGTTCTTCTAATTACGTATAGCCCGATAAATTTGTTCATAATTACTTGAAACATTATAAAATGAAAGTTGATTATAGAATTTGGAGGCTATTGGAGGTGTCCACTATAGTGGCGGACACAAAATTTTGGGGCTATGGACAACAAAACTGGGGCTATGGACAAAACTGGGGCGGGGCTATTGGACGTGTCCGCCTTATAGTGGACACTCTCACCACCTGCTACTGCGGCCGCCACCCTGCCCGAGCCGTCGTTCTCTCTCTCTCCCTCATCTCTCTCTTTCTTCTCTCACTCCCTCTTCCTCTCTTGGATTTGCCGCCGCCACTGTGCATGCACAGGTGGCGGCTTCGGCCTCCTCCGTGCCTCGTGCTGTCGGAGCAGCTTCCCGGCGCCACTCCAGTCCCGGCCGCTGCGTCTTCGCCGAACTCCTGGAAGGTAATGTTAATATTTAAATTTCTTTCTCTTTTATTTCATTTTCTAAGAATTTAAAATCTTAGATCTAAGGTTTTTGGAATTTAATAGGTGAAGGTTTGTGAAATTAGTGAAGAATTGGGGTGTGGGGCTGTCACCGTTAGCTACGGCGTGCCGAAACTCAGTCGCCGGAATTCCGGCATAATCCTATTTTGGAGATAAGTTTCTTGACTTGTTTTTACTATGGTTGTAGGACTTGGGTTGGCTATTCTATGGATTTGGTGACTCTTGAATAATGTGGTTCTACTTGGAAGACTCATGGTGTAACTCACTGTGTTGTTAACATTGGGCAGATTCTTATTGCCAATTAATATATGCATGCTTCGCATCAATGTAAAGGAAAAGAAGGGTTTGGGATTCACCTTTTGATGTGGAAACAAAGTGTTGGTGGATTGAGGATTTGATTCTCCCTCCTCGTACTCCTTCATTCAATGTGGGTGTGAAGAGAATGTTTGATTGTGATGGGTGGCTATATTTGGAAATGTTGGGGTTTATATACTTGTTATTTTTGGGCAAGTTGCTATCCAACTGGGGAGGTTTAACTGCCTGAAAATCTAATTTGGATCTTATTTCTTGGTCTTACGGCTAAAAACATGGTTTGAGAATTGAGGGCGCATATGAAGCTTTGATCTCTCTGCACTTGCATTTAATGCCCACTTGGTTTGAAATCCCGAAAAGATCTTGATTGGACATGAGAATGAATCTCCTCCGTCGATCAATCCTACTCAAATCCTACTATTGGATTTCATTTGATTTTCCAAAATTTATATATATATTTCACTAATACCTTAATTTGATGTTGTAAAATCTACGTACTATCTTTTTATAATACCTTAATTTGATGTTGTAAAAGATTTCTTTTGAGTCTTGGTATAAATTACTAATTTATTAATTGTACCTCATTTTTGTAACTATCTTCTTCTATAGGAAAGAACTCATTTGGAGAAAACATTGGCTATTCCCATGATGTATTGTACTTCCTCGAAGTGTGAGCATGGACATTCAACGGCCTGTCCGAGACTTGCACGTCTCTCTCTAATTATAATAGATTATGATCTGATAATTTTGTATAATAGGATTTTTTCGAACTTTCGATGGATGTGTCGGACACTACGAGCTTTTGTTTTGGATTTAAACTTTTAGTATTACTTGAAATGTTCGTTAGGGAACGAAGCAACTATTATTTATAATTCCAAGATCGATTATTCTAAACATAAAGGGTCTTTTTTTATATACTACAACGATCACTTATGTATAATTATTTGACGTTAAGCTAATAATAATAATAACAACAAGGTTCGAAAGTTCAGGATGTTATAATGAATTTATGTCTTTGTGTTGATATTTTTTTAACATACAAAATTGATATTAGTTATTAGTCACTCCATCCGTCTGTGAATAGGAGTCTCGTTTTTCCATTTTAGTCTGTCTGCGAATATGAGTCCTGATTCACTTTTACCATAAACAGTAATAGGGTCCCACCTTTCATTAACTTATTTCATTCACATTTCATTTAAAACTATTATATACAAGTGGGACCCCTATTCCACTAACTTTTTTCCACCGACTTTTATTAACATTTTTTAAAACCCGTGCAGTTAAAAAATGGGACTCCTAATGGCGGACGGAGGGAGTATTACCGTAACTTAGTTAGTATTTGATCACACATATGGTATGATCTCATTATCATTTATATATATGAAATAAATTCAGTTAAAGAAATGAAAGGACTAATTGAAGATTAATTTAGAGATTAGAATTATCACTAATTCCATGTACAACAATGAGTTTTGAATATATGTATATGCCAAGTTGGTAGGGTTGATAACTCATCTAGTGATGGAATTCTATGAGAAAAATGTCATTTTTTTATAGAATTCCATCGTTATCAACCCTACCAAATATGGCCTTAAGATACAGTAGTAAATTAGTAATTACAAACTCGACGAATGCACCAAAACATGCCTCCTAGTTAATTTACAAACAGAATACTTCGAAAAATACTAGACATATCATTAATTTTCATTATTCTTGAATTGCATTTGACGCACGACCACTGGTTCACCCGCGTGATACGTTAACAACTATTACCAAAATGACATTTGACGAAGAGACCATAGATGAGCCCGTGAATGTGGGGTGCCCGAATGTGTGATCTACCCTATTTTGGCCTATTTACACTATTTTTGCATGTAATTGACTTGTATATCACTCGAACACCTTCTACATATATAAATACCACATGATATAAGAAAATGGAAATAATCAAGAGGGTGTCAATGTATCTTTTAAGCCCAAAATACTTGAGGTCGATATATGGGCCCAAAAGTTTTAAAATTAAAAATGAAATATGCAAATGTCCATACCATTAGGCCCATTAAAAGAACATTGAATATTTTAGGGGAATTTCTTGGCCCATGTTAATTTTAATAAAGATTGCCAGATACTATGTTAAATCGTCTCACCGATGTGGAAACACATATCATGCTCGATTAAATTTCATAAAAATTGAAGCTTGAGTTGATATTTTATTTATTTACTTAAAATTATAGAGAAATGGATACTATACCAAACTTTAATTTTAAATAATTTGTAGAATTAATGACGTCAACATCAACTTCTGAGGTATTACAACAAAAATATACTAGTAAATAATGAACAAAACAAATAATACTAATACCGATTAACATGCATGATTTCCTATCTTGATGTTAATTAACTTAAATCTTGAGAGCAATATGTAATCTATTCACTACTTCCTTGATGCTCATACCACACTCATCCCCCATCTGCAACAAAATCAATTTTTACACAAAATCAGCTCACAAATTGATACAAATGAAGCCAATATGTCATGACATGTATATATGCATACCTCTGCAATAATTGTGATATTGTTGAGATCAGAATCTCCAAAATTGACAACACTACATCTATCAACTGATAAATGGAGCTTCTCAATTATGCCAACAATTTTTTCCAACACCCCTTTGTTACTCACATAGTGATGATCAACACTGATTAGCACCTCAGAATCATAGCTTTTTGCCTTGATTAGAGGGAGTGAAGGCTGAGTATTTGCACATAATAACCTCTCATTTGAACAAGATCTTATGTTGCCGCCGCCGCCGTGGCGGCAGCTCTTGGTGGTCATTTTCTTCTCAAGAGTGTCCACTTTTTTTTGGAGGTGTATAATGTGGTTGATAGCCTCTTCTAGAATAGAAGCCTTGTCCCTCTGAAATTCATTAGTAATTGTAAGTACTAATTTATTACTATTAACATTAAATGTTGTGAAAAATTCAAGTATTGAGCTTAACACATGCCAAATTAAATGTGTATGACTATTTTTAGGTGGCTCAGTTAAAATTAAAATGTTCGATTAAAATTAAGGATATAAAAAAAACACGAGTTTAAAATGTAGATATCGTGTAGTGTATGTTTCTGCATTTAAGATTACCGCATTGCATCTCTCGGATTATCATCGTACGTAGAGGGTGTCTTGTTGTGATAATTAGAAAATTCTAAAACTAATCTCATATACTTCTTTCGTCTGCCATTAAATGTCACGTATTGTCATTTTGTGATGCTCACTATTGAATGTGTTAGTATTTTATATTTACTATTATTGGTAAAACGAACTATACACATTGTAATAATTCATTTCACTCACATTATAAATGTAGAAATCTCGTTTCACTAACTTCTTCCACTCATTCTTTTTACATTTCTTAAAATCAGTGTCGTATCAAAGTGAGACATTATATCCTGGCCAGAGGGGTATAAGGTTTTGAATCAAGATATTAATAAATCAGTTGAAGAACTGTATCTGTTGGTATGAATGCTAAATGTGTGATGATTTGAGTGAGCCAGATCAGTGGAGTGAAGACAAGCAGCTCATCCGCTTGATGAGCTTTAGGAACCGTTAGTTTTG
This sequence comes from Salvia splendens, assembly GCF_004379255.2. Classification (NCBI taxonomy): domain Eukaryota; kingdom Viridiplantae; phylum Streptophyta; class Magnoliopsida; order Lamiales; family Lamiaceae; genus Salvia; species Salvia splendens. Next base: position 31,491,368 of record NC_056043.1, on the reverse strand, counting down.
TTTTAGTTGAGATGATTAGATCTCAGCCGTCGGATGAAAAATTAGTTAGAATCTTTTCTTTTTTAGCCATTGATTCAACTAAGTGTTGAAATCTGTTTAGGGATTTAATACCCATTGTTGTTTCTGTGTTTTAGCAGAGAGAAGCTACGAAAATCGCAATTGCAATTCCTTGAATAAAATTCCCTTTTGTGCTCATCATCTTCTTCGTCTCTAACTTCTTGTTTCAATTGGATTCTCAATTGTTATCAAGTTGTGTCGTCTGTGGGAAGGGGAAGAATCATTGGAAGAAGTCATAGATTTGTTCGAGAATGGCGTTACGTTTGGAGTCAGACAAATTCAATGGGAAGAATGACTACACCCTATGGAAGATGAAGATTAAAGCAATTTTGATCGAGAAGGGATGCGCAGCGGTCTTGGATAAGCCCGCTCCCGAGAGCAAAGGGATGGCACCTGTTCTGGATGAGAAGGAACAAGCGAAGCTGGCTGAGATGCAGCTCAAGGCCTATGGTGCAGTGATCTTGAACCTTGGTGATAAGGTTTTGAGAGAAATTCAGGAACAAAAGACCGCGACTGAGATTCTTGAGAGGTTGGATGAGATATATTGTAGTAAGTCTCTGGCCAATCGACTGTACATGAAAAGAAGGGTATATTCATTCCTATGGTTTTTCTGGTGATAGATCAATTCTGGAGCAGCTGGAGGATTTTAATAAGACTGTAGATGATCTGGTGGCATGTTATGTCAAGGTTAGTGATGAGGACAAGGCTATTTTGGCCCTCAATGCACTGCCTAATTCATATGACCAGCTGAGGGATGCGATTTTGTATGGCCGTGACAAGGAGATTACCTTCTCTGGGGTTCATTCGGATCTTGTGGCAAAGGAGTTACAAAAGGGCGTTGTGAGAAATCAGGATTCACAGGCAGAGAGCCTGAATATCAAGAAATATAAGGGGAAAAAGAACTTCAAGAAAGAAGATGATAGATTCAAGAGTGGATTCACGGAGCAGAGGGAAACACGGTCTTGCCATTGGTGCAAGAAGCCGGGCCATTTGAAGAAGGATTGCTACGCTTGGAAGAAAAACAAGCGCAGGAAGCGACGCAGGGGACTAGCAGCTCTGATTATGTGGAAGAGAATGAAGTCCCTCAGGTGCTGAATGTGATGATGAAAGGTGAGTCTGTCTCTTGGATTCTTGACTCCGGATGTAGTTTTCATGTGTGTCCGAACATAGATTGGTTTGAGGCATTTGCTGAAACTATGAGTGGTGAATATGTGGTTCTTGGAAACAATCAAGTTTGTTCGGTTAAAGGAGTTGGGAGTGTGAGATTGCAGCTGGCTGATGGCTCCATTAAAATCTTGAGTGATGTGAGGCTGATTCCTGAAGTTAAGAGGAACCTCATATCACTTGGGTTGCTTGAACGCAAGGGATGCTCATTTGAGTCCTTTGAGGGGAAGATGACCATCAGGAAAGATGGGGAATTGGTTATGCAGGGAGAAAGGAGAGGAAATCTCTACTATCTGTGTGCCACAGTGATGAAGTCTGCAGAGGTAGGAATGGAAGTGAACAATGCGACATCAGAAACTGTAAGACTGTGGCATCAGAGGCTGGGCCATCCAGCTGAAGGGAGTGTGAAGGAGTTGGTCAAGAACTCAGTGATATCTGTAGTTGATGAAAGGAGCCCGACACCATGTGAAGATTGCATCCTAAGAAAATCAAAGAAACTCCCATTTCCCAGAGCTGCTATAGCTGTTAAGGAGTATAATAATTGTCCATCATCAAGCTTGGATGGAGATACCCTTGATCACAAGTGGTATGGTGATCATGGTGACTATTCTAGACTGAGAGTGTCTGAATGCAAGGTTTTTGCACATTTAAAGCAGGGAAAGCTTGATGCTATGGCTTTGAGATGTGTTTTGCTTGGTTACCAAGATGTTGTGAAGGAGTATAGACTCTCGTGTATAAAGCCTGGGAAAGCTAAAGTTGTGATCAGTAGGGATCTTGTATTTACTGAGTCAGAAATGCCATTCAAGAAACCATCTGATGAAGCTGAAAGTTCTGAATCAACACAGCGGTCTACTTCTGATTTTGAGGTGGAGGAAAATGTTGCTGAAAAGGAAGATTTGATTGATACAGGAAGTAAAGTGGCTGGTGAAATTGAGGCCCTAACTGATGACTTGAGAGGATGTCAGATGGCTAGAAATAGAGTTAGGAGACAAAATGTGAAGCCTACTGCCAGATATAGTGATGGCAGAAAAAATTTCAAGAAAAGGGGTGGAGTTCCAGTGGCCTACCTACTCCTATATGCTAATGATATGCTTGTTGCTGGAGGATGCAAGCAGGAGATTCAATTGGTGAAAGATGACCTGAGGTCAGTTGTTGAAGTGAAGGATTTGGGATGTGCCAAGAGGATTCTAGGCATGAATACAATCAGGAACAGAGCAATGAAAGAACTCTGGCTAAGTCAAACTGACTACATCTCTAGATTGCTTAAGAGGTTCAGGATGCAGGAGTGCAAGCCAACTTCCACACCATTGGCTCAGCGCTTCAAGCTCATGGTGGAGCAGAAGCCAAAAGGTGAGGTAGATTGGCAGGAGATGAGGCTGATTCCCTGTGGCAATGTTATAGGTAGTACAACGTATGGAATGATTGGGACAAGGCCGGACATACCTCAAGCTGTGAGTGTCACAAGCCATTTCATGGCTGATCATGGCAGTGGACATTGGCCAGCTCTAAAATGGGACCTGAGGTACTTAAAGGGAGCTGGAAAGTATGGCATTCTGTACAAGGGAGATATTGGTTATGAAGGTGATGCTGTAAGGGAGAGTTTTTGGTTAAAGGGAACAGCAAGTGATTTAGGTGTTGTGCAAATGGCTGTTGAGATTAGTTGCGACAACAACACTGTAATTTGTTTGGCGAGACATCAGGTTTATCACGATGACAACCAGCACATAGATGCAGGCTGATTGGTGTGTGTAGAAAGCTGGACTAACACCATTTAGTATTCAAGGTGGAGATTGTTGGTATGAATGCTAAATGTGTGATGATTTGAGTGAGCCAGATCAGTGGAGTGAAGACAAGCAGCTCATCCGCTTGATGAGCTTTAGGAACCGTTAGTTTTGTTTTAGTTGAGATGATTAGATCTCAGCCGTCGGATGAAAAATTAGTTAGAATCTTTTCTTTTTTAGCCATTGATTCAACTAAGTGTTGAAATCTGTTTAGGGATTTAATACCCATTGTTGTTTCTGTGTTTTAGCAGAGAGAAGCTACGAAAATCGCAATTGCAATTCCTTGAATAAAATTCCCTTTTGTGCTCATCATCTTCTTCGTCTCTAACTTCTTGTTTCAATTCGATTCTCCATTATCAACTGTATCTATATACATAACACTGATGAATGTGTAATTAAGACAAGAGTGAAGTTATGGCATATACCTTTTTGGATGGAGGGAGAAGAGAAGACAATGCTGTGAATCTTAGACTCATCTTCTCTCTCCTGTTTCTCTCAGCTAAGTTACGATCTTTTAATGAACAATTTGTGTTTCCAAATGATGAACACTCTGAACTTCTTCTCAACTGCTTCATCGGCCTAATTTCTTCATCGGAAAACATACAAGCCATCATCTCATCCACTCCCCAATTCCAATATTGCTGCACAATTACGATTGATTGTAGAGAGAGTTAAGTTTTGAATCCATTAATGCTTATTTGTTGTATAATATAGTAGTAGTAATTACCAAATCATTTGAGCTATTGAAGGCTGAGATCTCCATCAAACAATAATATATAAGTATGTGATTAACCTGCATTCATAAAATCAGAAAATATGAGATTGGAGTTGAAATTAGTTAACTATTTATGTATATGTAAATATAACTACCTAATTTATCCGGATTCAAGAATTGGATAGGATGAAGAGTTCCAAATTCGTTGGGATGCATTTATAGTACCAACAAAGTCATTTATTGCAGAAGTCTACTTCAATTGCGGCTAAGGTAAATTAAAAATATTAATATTAGTTGGCACACATGTTCTAGAAAAACATTAAATTAAGATTAAATAGAATGAAATGGATTGATTTCTAGATACGAAATATTGTTTCTAGGTTGACACCGCGTCTTGGATAACGACGTTGACATGGTATATGTTTTTCAACTTTTGTCTTTGTATATTATACAAATAGATGTTACCAACAAATATGCAAACTTTCAACTAAAAAGGCTTTCAATTTGTTAACATAACTCTAAAATCTTCAAATTTGAGATGTCGGAATTGGATCTCTAATCTATGTGCATATGACACTCATACTCATTTTAATTATATTAGAACTGAATTATAAATTTATAATAATATTTTATTGTTAATAAAAAGTACTACTACATCATTATGTTGTAGAAACTATACTGTATGCGCATTTTTTTTCTATATAACAAATGATAATGCTTTTATAGTACTTCTTCATTCCTTATAATTTGTCACTATTTGATTTGGCACAGATTTTAAGAAAACATAATAGAAAATTGGTTGAAAAAGTTAGGGATACGTTGGTTCTACTTTTATAAATTAGTTTTATAATAAAATGTGTGTGATAATGAGTTAGTGGAATGTGGGGTTCACTGCAAAAAATGATAAAAGTGAAAGATGACAAATTTTTAAGGACGAACGAAAAGAGAAATAAATGATAAATTTTATGGAGTAAAATGTTTATAACTAATTACTAATTAGCTGGATGTCAATATACCGACATTTTGATCTTATGTACTTCATCATTTCATGATTTAATGTTTACTTTAAAATTATATTGAAGATTTCGGTTTTGTTCTCTCCGATTCAATTTTATTTATATCATTTCTAAATAAATCTTGAAAGGCGACATTTTTACCGATTTAAATTTATTAGTAATTCATAATTATAACAAGAGTATGACGTCATTTTGAGGTTTTATCCAATTGGAAGCCACGTCATGCGCTACTCTTTGACTGAGTCACATGAACAATATATATATTCGATGAGGGATTTACTAAACTTTATATTATTATATAGCGAATGATATTAACCAATAACCATAATACAAGGGCTTAAAAAATATCAAAACGACGTCGTTATTCCGCCATAATAATTAATATTGCTGCATCAAATTGAATTTTTTTGGAGAAATTCAACTTGACATGAAATTACAAATATATCATCCTAAATTGCAATCCAATTTTTTGTTTTTTTTTCTACTTAATATTTTTAAAACGTAATTATTAGTATATCATATATGACGCGCTTATTTACTAGTTTCGACTATGGTCAAAAGACTTAAGAAAAACACAAGAAACTTCAATGAAGATCATAGGAAATTTCATTTGTACCAACCTAAGCTACCTAACTATTACTATTATTTCTTTCACTTTAGAGCTTTGACTAATTAATAGTATATTTTATTTAGCATTTATCATAAAGTTGATGTTAGCGTGGCGAGTGTCCAGGGGCGGACGCACGTGGAGACAGGGTAGGGCTTAGGCCCTTTGGCCATCCGCAATGAGCGGACGATGGCGCGCATCGTCTGCGCCATTCATTGTCCGCCCCCACTGTGGGTGTGTGGCATAGGCCGCGAACGATAGTCGCGGCCTATGCTTCGGGCGCGACTTAAACCGCGGACGATGGCCATCGTCCGCGCCATCGTCCGCTCCATTGCGGACGTCGCGGACGATGGCCATCGTCCGCAACATCGTCCGCCCCATTGTGAAGGCCGCGGACGATGGCACGCGGTTTCGTTTTTTTATAAATAGCGTTCATTTGTAACATTTCATTTCACACGATTTCATCTTCGAAACTTACATTTACATAATTACTACGAAATGGATTCAAGCCCCAATAGCCCTACGTTTAGCGGAGAGGCGCATTGGCCGGGTACAGAACCCGGCGATTATCGTTCGTTCGGCGACAACACCCATTACGATCCCGATTTCAGTACGGAATCGTATGGGTTGTCTGATATAGAGCCGTTGCCGCACCGCCCAACCGCATCGGCCGATCCCGCCCCCGCAGCGACCGGTGCCGCCAAGGGGAAAGCGAAGCGGAACCGGCAGCGGGCGCAGAAGTTGCCGCCTCCCGGTGATTGCGATGAGTACGCCCCCGGCCGTACGAACTACACCGACGACGAAACTCTCACTTTGGCCCGGTGTTGGGTAGATATATCGGAAGATCCGATATTCGCCAACAACCAGAGACAGACCGCGTACTGGGAGCGCATCGCGGACCTCTACAATTCGGTCAAGCCGCCGACTGCGTACAAGCGCAAGAGTGAGCAACTCCGCAAGCACTGGGATCAAATCAAGAAGCAAGTGAACTTGTACTCGGCGGAGTTCGAGAAGTGCGCGCGGTCACAGGGGAGCGGCGAGAGCGTGCACGACGTGCGCTCTAAAGCGATGTTGTCGTACCGGTCGATGTTCGGCGAGTTCAAGCATGAGGCCATTTGGGCGCTCTTGAGGGAGAAGCAGAAGTTCCAAGGTGGAATTCTGCACACTGGTGCGCCGAAGAGGACGAAGGTCACCGAAGCTGGTGACTACACGAGCAGCGGCAGCGGCACTAGCCTGGTTGACCTCAACCGGACGTACGTGGATGAAGGGAGTTCCGGCACACCGGTGTCCTCCCGGCGTCCTCCCGGCATCAAGGCTGCGAAGGCCAAGGGGAAGGCGACCGCGACGTCATCGTCGACCACTGCAACCCCTGTTTCGGACCCGGATGAGCTCCCGACGCAGACGGCCACCGCGTTTGCGTCGTTAGCTACAGCATCGATGGCAATGACGATGTTGCAGACGTACAAGGCCCTCAAGAAGTGCACCGACCCCGAACAAGCCGAGTATCTCCGTGCATTACTCGATGAGTTGCGTAGGAAGTTGAGAATTGGCCAGACTTAGTTTTTTTCTTTTTTTAGTTGAATGGTGTAATTTTTTTTATTATTAAAACTTCGCCGCTTGTTATTTAGTCTTTTTTTTTACTCGTTACGTGTTATTTGAAAACAGTTAAATTAATTAAACAAAACAACAAAATGATGATGTGGCGCGTCATAGGGCGCGCCTTAGGGCGCCCCACTTCAGGTGAAGAAGGAGGAGGATAAAAATGCTGACATGGCGCGCCTTAGGGCGCGGCTTAGGGCGCCCCACTACTGATGGTCTTACCCAATTTTTTTTTTCTACTTCAATTTTTTTAAAAATTTGAAATATCATGTTTAAGCCCTTACCAAACAATGCTACTGAAGAACAAATTATCTTGTAATGAATAATTATAAGGGGCTGAAATTAAAGAGGGGGAAATAAAAATCTGCAGAAAGAAAGTGTGGCAATGGCGTTTGGCAGCCTGAAGAAGAAGAAGTGTAATTTTATAAATGAATTAATTAATTATAAAAGCAAAAGTCAAACTTACCCCACCTACTCGACTTTGAATGTTGGACTCATTGCATACTCCACTTTGAATGTTGGACTCGTTGCATTCTTTAATTTTATAAACTGCTATCACTTTTTTAAATGGGTACACGTTTTTATTAGTAAAATTTAAGAAGAAGGGAGTTTAAAATTGTAAGTGGGTACACGGTTTTAAGAGTTTTGGGAGTTTTTGGGAGTTTTGGGACTTTTAAGCAGCTGCGGCAAGGAGGGTTTGAGTCTTTGAGACTTTATAGAAATTAACATTCAAATTCTACATAAATTATGAGGTAGGGAGTTTATTAAAGTTGTTAATTTTATATTCTATCTTTTGACTTTAAGATTTGGATAGAATAGTTGGAAGTTAAAAAAGTTATAATAACGATTAGTTGCAAGCTAATATTTGTGAATTGTGATTGTCTAGTATACAGAATATAGTATGTGGGTGTTGATAGTATCTTATTCATATAAACTAATGTGAGATGAGTGGATGAATGGCAATTTAATTTTGTATATTGATATATTGAGAATGACTTATTTTCAACTATTGATAACGAACGAATCTTACAACGTTTTCAATCAAAAAACCACAGCTTTGACATGTTCTTTTTATTAGATACTCCCTCCGTCCCATAAAAATATGACAATGGATATAGCACGAGAATTAAGATAAAATTGGTAAACTAAGAGAGATGAGGAGAATGGTATAGTAAAGTAAGAAAGAAGATGAGAATGGTAAGTCGTTAAAATAGTGTTAGCGGATAGTGGGACCTACATCATGAAATTCATATAACTTTCCAAAAATGGAATGCACATATTTTTATGGGATGGACGAAAATGGAAAGTGCACATATTTTTATAAGATGGAATGAGTATATTTTGGACTAGTTCATATTAAATATATAATGAAGCTCAGCCCCTATAGCCAATTTTTTCTACGTCCGCCCCTGCGAGTGTCAATAGGTCGTGTTGTTATTTTTTTTGATTAGTCATTAAGTTTAAGAGATATCCTTTTCGTACTTTTTTTCTTTTTGATAGTCTAAAACTCTTGAACCATTAAGGAGTGATGAGGTAAGAGTGTACAATAGCAAAATACTAAATAAACAAATAAAAAAGACAGTACATCAAAGCTGGTCAAAAAAAAGAACAAAAGAAAAACAAACCAAAAGTTTTAATTAATCGTTGATGATAATACGATAAAAATACATTATTTTTAAATTTAATATTTAATAAAAATGAAGTATTATATTTTGAAATTTTTAAAGTGTCATAAACATGAAGAACAAAACTTGTTATTTATATGATTAGGGCTCGTTTGCTAAGAAAGATGGGATATAAGAAGATTTGCAATTGTCATATACTATAAATCTTATGTAAGCACATGAATCTATGATCATTTAGTCAACGCTAATATTAGTTTATTTTTATTTTATCCATTTATTTGGATTGTAATACACTAAAAATTATTAATAATGTTATTAATTTTATGAAATACATTAAAAAATCAAAACTCTGATACGTCCAATTTCTTTGTAACTTCAAAAAAATTGCTGTAAAAGAACAAACCAAATTTTGATTTTTAGGTAATGTTTAAAATTAATGACATCAATACAATTCTTAAGGTTTTAGAATCAAACCAAATAGATAAAATAAAAGGTTTAATGATAATATGGTTTAATCGAGTACGAAGCTCATAAATCATGTCCACATAATATATGTAGAATAAAATTTCTTCATATATATTCTTGTATCAAATCAAACCATATAATAGTAAAAAAAAGATCCAATTCGTCGAAAAACATCAATATTAGTTCTGAAAAGCGGTATTGACGCTTAATAGCACAAAACTTTCAAAAAGTTTGATTTTTGAATTTTAAACTTGGCATATATCACGAACTTAAATATCCTATTCCTATCACAATTTCCATTACGACGTCGTATCTATGAACACACCAGACACCACCCCAGATTTCCCGCGCAACCACGTCACTCTCAACCAATCATATTATTTGTTTTACGCCTCTCTCAATTCCTATTGGCTGCCCATATCCACGTCATCCATTTTAACCAATGGCCGCGCTTTAACAGCAAGTCTCCGATTCAAATTTCCTTCTCAACAAATCAAAGAAGAAATTTTTAATCATCATCAGCATCAGCAGCACCTTGATTTTCTGCTCAGAATCTCGATTATTTCCTCATCTATCAATGAACTCAGAGCGGCCATCTACGGTCATTGCTGCCGCCTTCTGTTTTGTTCTGATCGGAGCTCAATTATCTAAATCGTCGGCTTTGGTTGCCGCCGCCCCAGATTTCAATCCTCCCTATCCGAAAGCCATTTCCGTGAGTTTTGATTCCGTTTACTTTGGTTTGTATAGGTGTGGTTTTGTGTTTCTGTGAGCTGTCTTAGGATGCCTTTGATTGATGAATCGAGGTTCTTATTCAATCTAGGGTTCTTTTAAAAAAATCAAATTGCTCAAATTCATATGGTTTTATGTTATAGGATTTGAAAGAAGCGATTGTGAAGGGATTAGGGCTCCAAGCTGACGATTTCAAGGTATCCGGCTTCGATTTGAGGGATGCTCTTGTGGGGAGATCAGTAGCATACGAATTCGACGTGGAGATTGAAAACAATGTTCTTCCCTTAAAGCTTCTGGAGGATGTGAACCGATGGGAATATGTGGATTTGCCCCTTTTCCAAATGGAAAATCCGGCTAGGCCGGGCGAGGAAAATGTGTTGTCTGAGAGACAGAAAGTAGATGATCAGATGCCCGTGCTCGCTCCGTTCCAGTTGGCCGGGCCGATGGAACTGTGGATTCAGGATGCCAAAAACATGAGGATATCCTTGCCTGTAATAGAAACTGACCATTGTTGATATTTCCCCTTATTGATATCTTAGTTGGTTGCTGATTTTGCTCGATTTTCGTTCAGCACGATGTGGATGCTGGTGTGCTAAAGAAGGTGATCATAGCGGATGGCGCTGTTGTCACTGTTAAAGGGGCTAGATCAGTTAGCCTGCGCCATCCGGTTGAGCTTCCACTTCCTCTCAATGTCACAGACAATGGCTTTGCCTGGGGCCTCTTATCTCTGGCTCAGCGTCTCCAAGATGTTGCTCGCTCCCAAGATGCTCCTGTCCTTTCCCTTCGTATAGTTGGCCCAACATCACTCACATCCCCTGCCCCGTCACCTTCCTCCTCCAGCAACCGCCTCAAGCTCAAGCGCCTTGCGCCTGGCCTAGTGGAGCTGTCCTCTGCTTCCAAGAACCAGGCCAGGGGAAGTGATGCTATATCTCCCGTTGATCTCCAAGGAGGAGAAGCCACAGCCCTTCTTGCAGCGGACCATTTTAGCACGCTGTGGCCCGTTGTGTCCCTCAATGGCTCAAACCCGAACTTGCTTGGCTTTGAGGCACTGCTGTCCTCTGTGTTGGGTCCTAGAGGGGACAAGGAGGGGTCTTTCAAGGTGTTGAAGGCAGATGTGTCAGCTCAGACTTTCGTGAAGATTGGTTTTGGGGTCGAGAAGAGGCTGAGAGAGGGCGATGTGGTTGGCATGCCTGAATGGAGGACGAAGCCCTCAACTATGAGGATGCATTTTGAAGTGCTGGGTAAGGTTGATGGGGACAGGATTGTCCCGGAGAGGGTGGCACAGGTCAATCCGGTGATAGCAGAGGATTCCGTGACGCGGAGCGCGCTCTTGGGCAATGTTACTATGTCGAAGATGCCTGTTGTTCATCACCCTCCAAATCCATTTATGTTGTGATCTGTTGTGGAGGATGAGGAAATTGTAAATATTGTAAAGATTCTTGTTTGTTCCTTTTTACAAATAGTTTAGGTATATAGTGTTTATTTTTCATGGGTCTGCCTTGCCATCCTGTTCGTGTTCATACTTGTTGTATTGAATAATCCCGACCATTGCTGGTATGGCTTTGTACGAATTAGCAGTCTTTGATCCTTCATGAATTTTATAAGCATGTATAGTCGTCTCTTTCACTTCTATTGTATGACACAGAATACAACTAAAAAATGATTCTTGATGCTATCTCCATTTTCATTTCTTGATGAAGGAAACTCCCTTTTGAATGCTTACTGCAAGTCCTTTTGCTTTCTCCAATCCAATCCTGTCCATATCCATCCACCAACCAGTGAATTGAGGTTTTCACCAAGCAAGTTTTCATGTCACAAACATTCTATACCTCTCATACCCATTCAAGGGCCCTAGATGGTAAACCTTCTCAGCTCCTCCGCGCCCAAGCCTCACCTTGGTTGCGATGAACAGGAGGTCCGTTGCCTGCAAACCAATCATTCAGAGAGACACGAAGGTGGGATTTCATGAAGCTCAGGTAGAGGGACCTGTGAAGCCACAAAAGCACACTCAACGCCAGCATCCCCTCTTAGGCCGCGAAAGCATGCGTCTGCGAATTTCACTGCTGCATATGCCTACAGATTCAACTCAACCTTCTTCTCTTAACCTTCTTCTCTTACAACACTGAACCAAAATCATTGTTACCATTGATAGAGTTGCTGAGCCTGCACCAGCTTTTGCCTGAACCACTTCAGTCCCACCATCTTGAATTTGCTTGGTTAAGAATTTTGTCTCCTCCGGTGTCAACGAGCAAGGAGGCTTCACCTACAAGACAACTTCGCTCAGTAACATGAAGATGGCAACAGCAAAATTCAATCTTTACTACCTGTGAGAGAAGGGGCAGAATTGTGACTCCAGCATGCCCACCAACAACAGGAACACTAACCTCTCTAGGATCAAGTCCCAAAACTTGAGCCTAAAATTCATTTTAGTACAAGAACATAGATCAGCTCAGTTGAAACTATATCCTAACCATGAAGCTAAACTCGTGAACTGAGTCTCGAAAGGAATGATTTAAGGCTTAAAGCACAGCACCATGATTTAGCTCTCTCTCTCTCTTTCCTACTCCGATTTAAACACAAAATACAAGTTTTTAAGGGGGAAACAACAAATTTACTAGGATAAGGCATGCAAAATTAAACATTAAATTTATACAGATGACCGATGTGAAATCACTAACAACAGGAGAAACTAAACTGATATAAACTTACATCAACCAGTTCTGGGGTTGTTCTTCCCTTCAGAGCTGAAACCAGACAGGAGATTCAACAGGAAACTGCCTCCATCTTTCTTAGTGGAATGGCTCAAGTTGCGTATCAGAGACCAATGTGTGTCAAAGTCTGGCTCATAACCCTTCTGCTGCATCACTTTCAAGAGCTCCGACGTCTTGCTAATGTTCTTCTCTGACCGGTATCTATAAATCACGCAGTTGAACGCCTCACGCTGTGGAGTTTCACCAAACTGGATCATGGATTTAAGCAGATCTTCTGCTTCCACCACTCGACCACCTGCACTCAATGCACGAATAAGAGTGTCCCAAGTAGTCATACTCGGTTTTAAGTCCCTACACAGCATCTCCTTATGAAAATCCAGAGCTACATCCAACTTCTGGCCATTGCAGAAACCTTGAATGAGGCAGTCGTAGCTGGTGGCCTCCGGATGGCTTCCTTTCTGCAGCATGGCGTTCAAAAGGTTGACTGCTTTATCCACACGGCCATGCTGGGAAAATTGTTTGATTAAACTATCATACTTGATGTGGTTCGGTATCAGACCTTTCAACGCCATTCTGTCAAGAAATCCTACTGCTTCATGGAGTCAACCCTTACTGAGAAGTGCCCCAACAATGTCGTTCTGAATGGCCGAACCATGGATCCAACCTCTCAGTTCCATTTCTCGACTCAAATTCAAGGCTGGCTCAAGCTCTCCTTCATGGCAGAGAGAACTGATAACTCCTCGTAGCGTACGATTAGTTGGCTTCAGATCTTTCCTAATCATAGTTGTCAGGTAGTGAAGAGCATGTGATACATCCTTATGCAACAGGAGTCCTCGAATGACAAAATTGAAAGTAACATCATCAAAATGTAGTCCTTTGTTTTGAAGAGCACCAATCACTGTATCCAATGTCTTCTGCCTCGATGAAATGTGAAATATCAGAATATTATACAGCACGAGCTCGGGATGCAAGTTACTCGAAGTCAAGCTCAGTGCAAGAGAGAACTTTCCGTCTCTGCATATGAGGCGTACTATGCTACTGTAACTAGAAGGGGAGATACTTAAATCCTTTCGTATCATTACCCCGAGGGTCTCTCGAATTTTCTTCAAGTTATTTCGTTGACAGTAGCCTGTAATGAAAAGTGACACATCTCAGCATCCAGAACTAAGCCCTTCACTTCCATGAATATACGAGCTGCTTCTTCAAACCTTCCCCACTTGCAGAGCCCATTCACGAAAGCAGAGTGGAAAGGGAGCTGTGCACAAGACTGATTCCTCAAGCACATATTTCTCAGTTCAATGGCGTTCTCATAATTAGTCCTGCACAAGTGAGACATTAAGCGAGTTAATGCCTCCATAGGCGGAGGCAGGCCCTTAGGGATCATAGTTTCAAGAACCTTGTAGGCTTCTGCGAACCTTTTCTCCTGACAAAACCCACTCACAATACGGCTATAAGGTATGTGGTAATAAGACAAGGCGGCTCGCTTTGAAAACTCGTCTATCAAAACACAAGCAGTACCGGTGAATTCTTGCCGACAAAGCCCTTCAAGTAATGAGTCAAAAATATCCAAAATACCACAACAGCTGACAAAGAGCATGGCCTCAAATAACTCTAGTGCCTCATTTAACAACTTGTTCTTGCAGAGATGACGCAGAATGGCCTTTCCATCTTTCACTTCAGGTGACCAATTAGATTTGCGTGCAAGATTCAAGTAGAAGTGAAGGCTCGCCAAGTCACCTTTTTTGCATGCATCAACCAACAACGCAGAGTATGTACCAATATCAATTTTGTAACCCCTTCGTGTCATACCATCAAAAAGTGTCCTTGCCCTAAAAGTGTATCCCATTTTGCAGTTAGTCCGAACAAGCAAATTTAAAGTGCTTTCATCTAGTTGATAAGTTGATTTGGAGATGGTCTCGAAATGATGGTTAATGACCTTGGCATTGAAGGGAGCTCGACAGAGGCAACAAAATAACGAAGACAAGGCGGGTAAAGATATTTCTGGGCCCCACCGTGTCATTTCACCCTCCATTATGAGAATATTTTCTGTGTCTAAACTGTGTAATTTTTCCATTATATAGGAGTTGAAATCCGGTATCATGGCATCATCGAGAACTTGAGTAATTGCTCTCTCATACCCATCCAGATCCGTGTGTAAATAGAGTCCATTACCAAGTTTGTCAAAAAACTCTGCTTTAGTAAATCCTTTATCATTGTCCCTTCTAATCTTCACACTCAATGGACTCAGCCCCAAGAGCTCAAATCCTTTAGCTAGTGGATCGTCCGTTGCTGAGAGTTTTACTAAGCTATGATCCAGCATCTCACAAACTATTGCCTTTACTTCGTCAAATTGTATAGCTTCACAAAATCCAGCCACGAGTACTTTATAGGTAGAGAAATCGGGAGCCACTCCCATATCTTTCATTTCAACAAGCATGCCGCGAGCAAATATCCACATACCCTCCTTAAACAAACCACTCAACAGAGCATTATAAGAATATAGATGCGGCTTGAGACCTCTTGACACAATATCTGACATATAAAAGAAAGCATTCTTCAGTCTCCTCTCACGACAACTGGACCCGATCAAGATACCTATCGATATTTCATCAGGGTGAAAACCAAGTTCTTCCAAATCCCGCAAGAACACGCTTGCTTCCTCAACACCAAAGTTTCTGCACACTGAAGACAGAATCTTGTTCCCATGTATAGCATCCGGTACAACTTTAAAGTCAGCAAAAAAACTTAATAGATCATCGTAGTCCTTCTTATCACAATACCCACTAACGATTGCACTTATGATTAAACTACTTGGTTTCATTCCAAAACTCATGACCTTCCTAAACAGATCTCTAGCTTCCTGCACTTTCCCATCCACACAAAGCCTTCGAATTACGTTTTCATGAATCCATTTTTCCTCCAAACTCCCTCCTATCCCCACATTGATCATATCCTCGTGAACATGATACATCAACTGTGCTGCATCAACCTCAATCAAATACCTAAGCAGGGCTCGATAGCTCGCCCCAGACGGCACTAAACCTAGGCCCCTCATTCTCTCATAAACCAACACAGCCCTATCCAATTCAAATTCCCCCACATACCCTTCAATCAAACCACTGAAAACTTCCTCATAAGCCAACAGAAATCCTTGGCATTCCCTCCTTGACAACAAGTTCTCCACCTCCCGACCCGGCCTGCACGAGCATCGAAGCCATAATATTACACGAACGAGGTAAATGTTCGAACTCTCTTGATTGATTGCAGGCCCACTTGAAAATTCCCCACAAAGATTCGACCTTTCTAACCTCAATCTCAGATTTCTCAAGAACACCTTGAGGTCTTAACACAGAAACTCTCCAAAATCGACGCACTATCTTAGGGGATATGTGAGTGAGTCTAAAAATGTAATCTTTGAGTAAGAGAGTGGTAGATTTATCACCTTTGTTTGAAGCCCTGATGTCTGAACACTTTGATATCGCATATTTTGCGATTCCAGAGAGACTTTGTGGAGACAAGTCTTTGTGGGCGAGATCAATTTCAGTGGGAAAATGGGTTTTACGAAGATGAGTGAGAAGTGGTGGAATCCTGCGAGAAGGCTGTCTGGAAAGGTTTCGTGAAAAAACAACATACGTTGATGGAAATTTAGCAGCTGCAATAGAAGTTGCAACATTTGAGAAGAGGTTATTTAATGCAGAAATATTATCACGTGAAATTTATCTTACATTTAAAATGATTTTTAATTGATAATGAAAATTTTCATATTAATTGAATAGAGAATTTCGATATGTATAATTCATTCATCATTAATTATGAGAAAAGATAGTAATAGATGATGAGTATGATAAATATGATAAAATAAGATTAAAAAATTTAGTATCATAAATTTCATCGAAGTTCGTGGCTTTTTTTAATTGGTGAATATAATGGCTAATTTCCCAATTGAAATTGATCGGATTGAGCGATGAACATTGGTGTTGCAGTTGTACCTCCCAATACTCCTCTTCGCTTCTCTCTCTCTCATATTTCTTCAACTCACGCTCTTTCTCCGATCAATAATCCTACCACTCAAGGTCACTCTCTCTCTCTCTCGCTCACTGATTTTTCCTTGTGATCATCGTAACATTGAAGAAAGAAAAACAAATAGATAGGTTTCCTTTTGTAATCAAATGGGTAATGATTATTGGGGGCGAAAGGGATCAAGATTTGACCGTCCCAGAATTAGATAACCACAAAGATTGAATTTTAATTTCTCCAATCAATGGTGGTAATCAGTGCCTTATCCTGCGTTAGATAGAGCATATGCACACACATACTGAAACAAGTGAATGATTGTCAGATTGATTATTTCTGTGGTATTAGATTTTGCATTCTGTTAATCTTGGTTTACTAGAGAAATTGGTTGATTAGAGAATCTTTATTTTCAGATTATTTACTGTGAAAATGGTTATCTTTTGTCTGTCGTCATGTGTGCAGGAAGGAGAAGAAATCTAGCTGTGCTCAGTCGAAACAGTAATCTTGATTACCATAACAGTGATATGCTAGTGACCTCAGAGACTATGGCATCCAAGGGAGTGTCTCCTGAAGTGAATACGAGCCTTTATGCGGATATAGAGCCGTACAACACTGACTTTCTAAAGGTTTCGGACATTCACACAGTATATTATGAGGAGTCTGGGAATCCAGATGGGCATGTGAGTTTTTGTTACCTCTCTACATCATGTGTACCTGTCTTGTGTTGTAGCTGCTATAAGAACTGTGTTAGTATCGAATGCACGTGGATGTCTTATGTGTAAATTCCTAACTTGGGTCATGGCAAGGGTGCAACTGTTTTAATTATTGGGAGAGTTCTTAATTTGGCCCAATTTTGTTAG
This sequence comes from Salvia splendens, assembly GCF_004379255.2. Taxonomy (NCBI): domain Eukaryota; kingdom Viridiplantae; phylum Streptophyta; class Magnoliopsida; order Lamiales; family Lamiaceae; genus Salvia; species Salvia splendens. The sequence continues at coordinate 31,474,025 of NC_056043.1, read as the reverse complement.
ATGAGCACTAATTTGATGCTTGAAAAATGAAAAAGAACATATGATCAATTTCCGCATTTAAGATCATGCTTGGTGGAACAGAATTGGTGTCAGAAGGATGATGCATTCCCAATCAGTCTTGATGAGAAGGAATGTGTATGAGCCGCAACCTGCTTCTCTAGATTTTTCTTTGAGTCTTTTTCCACTAAGCTTGTGAAAAAAGATGCTATCTATATAAGGCAGAGTGTCAACAGTCACTTTTTCTCTCTAACTTAACTGCCTGGGACATTTCTACCGTTATAATTTATTCTCAGTAGTATTACATTATATAGGGTGTTGTGCAATAATGAATTTCTCACAGTTTTGCTTTGGCATCTTATGGATTAAGATCAACTATGTGCTGTCTTTTTTATGATCTTTTATTCGTGCAGCCAGTGATTTTCCTGCATGGAGGTCCAGGGGGTGGTACTTCATCTAAGAACCGGAAATTCTTTGATCCCCAGTTTTATAGGATCATTTTGTTTGATCAGGTTTGTGCTTTGAATTATTTGGTTTGTGAGGAAGCTAAGGAACACAATGGGTGATGTTTTCATTTAAAATTACTCTCTTCCAGAGAGGCGCTGGTAAAAGTACACCTCATGCATGCTTGGAGGAGAATACAACTTGGAAACTCATTGAAGACATTGAAAAACTAAGAACACACTTAAAAGTTTCAGAATGGCTGGTAACTACTACTTCTTAGTGCTTTGGTGGATGCCGCTTTATGTGCTTCATATCAATATAAATTTACAGGTTTTCGGTGGTTCATGGGGAAGCACACTCTCTCTAGCGTATAGTGAATCTCATCCTGACAAGGTTTCTTGTTTATCCTTTTTCATACTTCCCAAAAGAGATTATAGTTTTTTTGCATATTATAATGACAAATAATCATCTCGTTATATTGAACTGACTGTTGATTGCCTTTAACTTGCATTATGTTCAAGGTGACTGGCCTTGTATTGAGAGGCATTTTTCTGTTGCGCAAGAAAGAAATTGATTGGTTTTATGAGGGTGGAGCTGCTTCCATATATCCTGATGGTATGCTACTCATTTTCTTAATAGTTCACCTAGAAGTTGTAATCTCTATAATGGTATGTCCGACATGGCAACTAGACTAGTGTGGCTTCTGCCTTGTATGTACAGAGCTCTTGATGATTGAAAAAATGGGAACATAGTATTAGGTAGAAAGTGTAATGCATATTCTCTATTGTGCTGTTTGGTTTATCTGGACTTCTAAAATTAATTCAAAATCATCTTTTTTGTAGCATGGGAACCATTTAGAGATCTTATTCCAGAAAGTGAAAGAGGATGTTTCGTTGATGCCTACCACAAGAGGTTAGACTCCAGCGACAAGGAGACACAAGTAAGTATTGACGTTCTTGTTTTGCTTTCTACGCAGTTGTTTTGTTGATTGCTTCTTGTTACTGAATATTTCCACGAAGCCATAAGTTTTGTCAGAAAAGCCTTTGGAAAAAAAGTGTTCTTATGAGATCCTAGTACCTTTTTTACTGAAGTTGGTCATGCGAAGTTGTTGTTCTTTTTCTTATTCCATTCTTTTTTTGTGTGTTTTTTCAATCCTTGTCTTTAACATTATGCGTCCCCTGAAGTCATGGGTTTTGGAGAGCCTACAGTTACACATCTTAATTGTATTTGGAGCACATTTCTTAAAAGTATACTTAGAAGCATTTTTATGGTCTGCCTTAAAGTTGTTTATCTCTATCTCTTGATAATGTAGTATGCAGCTGCTAGGGCATGGACCAAATGGGAAATGATGACAGCTCATCTTCTGCCCAATGAAGCTACCGCTGGACGAGGAGAGGATGATAAGTTTTGCTTGGTTAGTTGACTAGTTCAGACGCTTGTAATTAGCATTTTTTTTTCTCATTCTTTTATGAAAGACTTGAATTTTATAAAGCTGCAGCTATTTGTGTAAACTTAAAAATCAAATGTGGAAAAAAAAAGTTTGGGAGGGCTAAGGCAAAGGGGTGTGCATAAAACACTCCAAAGAAAATTATATCCATATTCCCTGCATTTTCTACAGGAAAAATATCATTAGAAGTTGTCGAGGCTTTGCCATTTTTCCACTTGAGTTCTTATACTACATAGTTCTGTGCCTGTAATTCATGTTGCTAAACTTTGGTACTGGCAATCGTGTTAGGTTATTGTGATGTTGTTGGCAGGTAAGTAACCGAGATACAAAAATCTCTCCTGTTGTCACCTTGGGTCGTTGTTTTTTAGTCTAGGACATCAGTGTTTTAACTATTGAAGAAGTGTTGGTATTTTCCCCAATGAATATCAATGCTACCAGATCTATCAGAAATATGTAATCCTCGAGAAAATAAATATTTTCTTTTCAGTTTGTTGGAGTCATTTGAACACAGTAGTGATGTAGTCCAAATTTCATGAAATTCCCAGGTTTCTGCAAATGGTTTCTGTTCCTTCAGTTTCTGCAACATAAATTTGGCTGAGAGCTTCCTGCTTTGGAATTTTGTTTCTGTCTAATTGTTTTTGTGATTTTTCCATTAGATTAATTTTTTCCTCTTTCTCCAGGCTTTTGCAAGGATTGAGAATCACTACTTTGTCAACAAAGGTTTTTTTCCTTCAGACTCCTACCTGTTGGACAATCTTGACAAAATAAAGCATATCAACACTGTAATTGTGCAGGTTTGTTTACTACCTTTTTAATGGTAAATATAAAATCTTTAGATATAATTCTTGAATGTGGAGAATAATATTTGCTGTCCAGAGACTTCGATATGGCTATGCAGAATGTTGAATTATTTTGAGGAACTATATATCTATATTTTGTAGCATGTGTGTTTGCGTGCCAGATAGTTTTTCTTACATTGTCTTGTCATAATTGGGAGCGTTTGAGTTTACGCCAGAAGAAAAAACATACTGAGTTTGAGACGCATGATATTGAAGTCTCTGATTCGTCGTGCAGGGGAGATATGATGTCTGCTGCCCCATGATGTCAGCATGGGATCTTCATAAGGCTTGGCCTGAGGCTGATTTTAGGGTGAGAATGCATTTCCACTTTTTTTGACATCTTTGGCAATATAAAAAAAATGATTTCCGTATGATAGGAATTTTTTGGCATTGTTCTATCCGATGCTGAAAATATCAAAGGGATATGACTTGCAATGACTGATGAAGCTAACATTTAGGCAAATATGACTAGAACAACAGAAATACCAAATTTTCCAATTAACCAGTCTAAAAAAAGAAATTAGGACTGAAGAGAGTTATTTTGGAGAAAGGAAAATACATTTGAATACAAGAAGCTTTTTTTGTATGAGAATTTAAAGGATGTAAAAGAATACATTTGATTTATATGAGTGAATTTGTTGGATTGCACAGGTGGTTCCTGATGCTGGGCATTCGGCTAACGAACCAGGAATATCGAGAGAACTTGTTGCTGCAACTGAGAAGATGAAGGTTATCATCAAGGGGGGTGCTCCCTAGACCTATTCTTATAACCGGTGTTACCTTTTCTAGTTCTGGTGATAATGTCGAATCAAACCGATTCTGTTTATTAGACAATGTTTGAATTTCTTGGGAATTATTGTATTTCTGGTTCCGAATATTTCAACTTTGGAAGGATTATAAGTATGATTTTGATATACAACTGAAATTGTGAATTTCATCTTCTAAAGTTAAACTGAGTGAGCAGCATTTTGTATAACACTTCTTAATACATAATAAAACAGAATTAACCAATATGCCGGTAGTTTGGTTTTTACACTTTACAATAACAGAAATGAAAAATGGCAACAACCAAATAATAATTCAATAAATAATTGAACAAACAGGAACAATCGTCGCCACAAACAGGAACAATCGTCGCCACAAAACTGTGTTGCTGTGTGTTATATCAACTTAGGTTCAGCGCCAACCGTTCCTCCTCACAGTTGCACCTGCCTTTCCAGTGCTCTGTGGTTCCGAAACTTGGGGCGAAGTTTCGTGTATCACGTCCAGTTTTTGACCGGGAATCAGCAATGAAATCAATTCCTGCTTTCTTGATTCAACCCTGAAAATATCAAAATATCAATTTTTATCTATCAACCATGTTTGATTGCGAAAGAGAGAGACTTACCCCTGAGGCCTCACGCGTTGGGGAACAGAAGATGATGTGAGTTTCCTGAATTTCTCCAACCTTTGCATAGCACTACTCTTCACCTTTTGCTCTTTAGATTTAATACTTTCTGGTGTCATAGAAGCTGCTGATTTCAACCTCTCCTGCCGTTTTGGAGTCTTTGAAACCACTGCCGGGCTCCCTTTCTGCAAAAGTTCAAATTCATGTCAGCTAAATCCACTACTACTACACTTGAAGGAAGTATCAAATACTCCACATGAATGAAAAATGCTTACTTGAATATCACTCTTGTTTTTCTTCTGTAACTTCCCACCTGGGGTGCTCACATTTGTATTTTCACATTGGCTAGCTGGGGAGTCGACGGCAACTCTTCTATCCAAGGTGGCTTCTTTAAGAACTCCTCTCTCCTGAAATTACAATGTGATTAGATCTCTGTTTGCTTTAATTTTCAAAATTTCAGCTGCTATGTGGAGATGGTCCTCACATCAGTTCGTAGTCTAAATGGTTTAGGATTTGTGGCCTTTGGTTTCTTCAGCTTCGTCACCGGACCACTCAAACCCTCTTTCAGAATATCATGTGCTTGAGTAACCTGTGCAATCAATAATTTATTGCAATCGGTAACATGTTGCACGAAAAAATGTAAACAACAACAAAGTCCGAAATAAGAAACCTTCTTTCTAACTTGGTCACATTTCTGGTGCACTCCGAAGATTTTTGTTCCATTTTGCTTCAGAATGTTGCTTGGCATTCTGCATAAAATTTGATACTGATTATTATCACTTCAAAAAGAGCTTAAAATATTTTTTCAACATGTTTATAGAGTTTCGAACCTGTTCTCATCAGAAGCTGCAGCGTTTTCTTTGTCATATCCATCCTCAAAGTCAAGTCCGTTTTGTTCCCCTTCAGAAGAATTGTTTCCATGGTGGTCTACACAACTTTCGGAAGTAATGTTTTCATTCCCATTACACTCCTCAGCTTTTGCAACTTCTCCTTTTGAATAATCTGCTGAGGCAGAATCCAAGCATTGTGTCGCTGGTCGCACTGTCGAATGTGCTTCTTCATGACTAGATTCTTGAAGTCCAGACTCTTCACTGACATTTGTGTCCAACTGTTTTCCAATAGCACAACTTTCTTCCTTCTTCAAGCTATGTGTCTCATCCCTTCCCAGAAATTTCTTACATTCCTGCTTCTGAGATAACTGTCCTTTGCTCTTTGTTCTAATCGATCTTCCCAATTTATCTTCTTGGCCTTTGCAAGTTTGAAGTGGTTTTCTTCTCTGACTCGAAATCTCAAGCCTATTCATCCCTTGGCATAACTTAGAGACGGGTGTACGCAGCTCAACAGATGTCTTTACCTTGATGGCTTTCTTTGGAGAGCGAAAGACCAACGCCTTAGCCACCGTTCCACTCTTTGGCACTTCAACATTGATACGCTTTGGATGCTGAACACTTCTAAACGAACTTTGATCAGATATGCTCTTCTTATTCCTTGGAGTGGTGAGATACTTTGCAGCAACCGGTTTCGTCTTTGTCACTGGTGTAGATACAGGCTTCAAAAGGGGACGAACGACCTTTTTCTTTCCATCATCCATCTTCTTAGACATCGATGAAATGACAGCCATCCTTGACAGTCTTGGCTTGGATGATTTCGGAGGAGCTGAAAGTGGGCATTTTGTAGGTGTTCTGCAAAAGATATCATTCAATAAACAAGATGACAGTGTAGAATGGCTACCAAAAAAAACCTGCACGATGAGACTAGAACATACCTCGAAGCATTTCTATCGAGTGCTTTTCGAAGCCTTACATTGGGACTCCTGGCTGCCATCACCTGTTTGAGCAGAACAAAAGAAGATTTAGCAATCCACACGGGAAGAGGCAATGCAGTGGTGAAATCAATGATTTGATTACTAACCCTAAGGACAAAATTGTTGTAGATTGCTTCAGAATCCATTTCTTCCTCATGCTTTTGGTCACATCCTGAAACAAAAATCAACATTCTTCTTCTTAAATACTACTGATATACAAAGATTTTTAGGATGTTATCCTTAAAATTGAAGATCAATTTCAACAGAGAGTTAAAAAGTGATGCAGAACCAAATATCTAATACATAAATCTGCTTTGCTAACCGCAGCAATTCCGTCAACAATACAATGAATAAGCTCATAATTCCACAAAATTTGCAGTTAACTGAGGAAACTTATCTCTCATAGCAAAATTATCACCAACAAAAACAAATCTCGTCCATCTAAAGCGAATCTATGTAAACAATGCAACCTATTACGGAGAAATCAACGAAGCCAGCTGCAAAACCTAGATTCAGAAAAATCAAAATTCGGAAAGTAGAGAAGAGAGCCGAGATCTGGAATTTGGGAACTAACCGACTCGGAGGCAAAACCAGTAATGGTCGTCGGGGCTGTAGTGATCCGGAACAGTGAAGTCCACAAACTTCGGCGCCTCAATTTTATCGTAAAATTCATCGTCCTCTCCGCCGTTCAATGACCCGATCGAGTCTCGGTTTTCCGATGATGAAACTGATGAGAATTTAGTCGGAATTTCATTATACTCCTCCATTTTTAGTGAGATTAATCCTTCACCGCTATAAACCTCTCTCTCTCTGTTTGAATTATTAACGGAGCAAAAAGGGGTGGAGATGGAGCTGTGCACTTGTGTGAAGCGACAGCAGAAGAAGAAATGAGAAAATTCAAATAGGAGGCCAGTCTGAAAGTAGCCGTTGGGATCTATCCTACGTGGCTGCTGGTTGTAGGAGAAATGCAATTCATTGGGCTTTCAGCTTATTGGGCCAGAATGTAGTGACCCAACCACAATTTATTGGCCCAATCCGCAAAATTGATTATGCTATTATTTTTCATTTTTTGCTTTCTTTTTTCTACATTTTTCGAAGTCTTAATTAGTTAATTTTACCATGCAAACTTTTTCGGGATAAATTTGAAACTAAATTGGCGCATACTTGTAAAATTTTATGTCAATACATAGTAACATAATTTGTATTAGTATGACGATATGGATAGCTAGACAACGTAGCTTTGTGCCTACAAAATTAAAAATATAAAAAATACTAAAATAAGTTAGTAAGATGAAACGATTGAGATTTTTTTTAAATTATATTTAAAAATTGTAGAACAAACTATTAATAAATGTGATTTTATAGATATTAAAATGTAACTATTATAAAAGTGATCATCATTCATTATAAAATAAAATTGAATGGGTCCAAAATTGATGTTGAGAAAAAATAGAAAATTCCAAAATCTAAAAGTTAGAAAAGAACATGAAAATGTCGAAAGCTAAAATCTTGACCTCTCCCTCTCCTCCTTCTCCTTCTCCTTCTCCTTCTCCTTCAGCCCTATTCCTTTCTTTTCAACCCCAATCCCACCTCACTCTCTCTCATCGATCACTCCCCACTGTAACTCTCAGGTCAGTATCATACTCCAATTCATTCCCTCTTCGTCTTTTTAGCTCTATGTTGATTGTCACGAATAATCATGTTCCTGTTTCTCTTTAGTTTCATACAATTTCCTGTTTTCTGGGGTTTCTCTATTAATTTCCATGAAAAGCTCCTCTCAATTTGATTGCAGCAATTCGCTTTCTCTTCGAGTAGTCCGAGCTGTTTACACTCTAATTAGTCTTTGTGATGAACAACAGTAATATTAGTATTATTGTTTTTGGATTTTTTTTAAGAACACAAAATATGAGGTTATTGAATCTTCGGTGTGTTTGGTTAAAATTATCATATTATGTGTGAATGTTGCTGATTTCACCATTCTACCATTGGAATGCAGAATAACACTCTGTTTATTTGTTTGTGATTTTGTAGACTTTAGAGTGTTTGTAAAGTTGCTGAGGAAATCATTGAATCGAATAAGCGGATTGGTTAATGGTTGTGTTGAAGAAGCAGAAACTTTCCGTTTATACTCTGTTGTATGGAAGATCGCGATTTTGTTGTTGGCCAGGAGTTTCCAGACGTTAAGGCCTTCCGGAGTGCAATCAAAGAGGCCGCCATTGCACAGCACTTTGAGCTTCGGATTGTTAAGAGTGATCTCATCCGTTACATAGCTAAATGTGCTGCTGAGGGCTGCCCATGGCGCATACGTGCGGTGAAGCTTCCAAATGCTCCGACTTTCACGATAAGAAGCCTAGATGGAGCACACACTTGTGGGAAGAACGCGTATGCTGGGCATCATCAGGCTTCTGTGGACTGGATCGTCAGCTTTATAGAGGAACGGTTGCGTGACAACATAAACTACAAGCCAAAGGATATCTTGCACGATGTGTATGAGCAATACGGGATCACTATACCCTACAAGCAAGCCTGGCGTGCCAAGGAGCGCGGACTGCAAGCCATATACGGCTCTTCTGAAGAAGGGTATTACCTCCTTCCGGTGTACTGTGAGCAGATCAGGAAGAACAACCCGGGAAGTGTTGCTGAGGTGTTTACCGCTGGCTCTGACAACCGGTTCCAGCGTGTGTTTATTTCGTTTTATGCTTCTTTGAAGGGGTTCTTTGAGGGTTGCCTCCCTATCGTTGGGCTTGGTGGCTTTCCACTAAAAAGTAAATATCTTGGCACGTTGCTTTCTGCAACTTCCTTTGATGCGGATGGTGGATTGTTTCCGCTTGCCTTTGGTGTTGTTGATGTGGAGAACGATGAGAGTTGGATGTGGTTCTTGTCGGAGCTACGCAAGGCCTTTGAGATGCATACGGAGATCATACCCCATCTCACCTTCTTATCCAAATGGCAGAAGGGTGTCGGGGATGCTGTGAAAAGGAAGTTCCCGGCTTGCTGTCACGCCATTTGTATGAAACACTTGAGCGAAAGCATTGTAAGAGAATTCAAGAACCCCCGGCTTGTTCAGCTGCTGTGGAAAGCAGCATACGCCACTACTGCTTCTGCGTTCAAGGAGAAAATGGCTGAACTCGAGGAGGTCTCAGCAGAAGCATCGAAATGGCTACAACAATACCCACCTTCTCGTTGGGCGTTGTTGTATTTTGAGGGAACTCGCTATGGCCATCTCTCATCCAACGTCAAGGAGTTCAACCAATGGATACTTGAATCCCGGGAGCTGCCAGTGACTCAGGTGATCGAACAGATCCACTGTAAGCTGATATTGGAGTTTGAGGAGAGGCGCGCGAGGTGCAAGTCGTGGTTCTCCATTCTCGCCCCATCAGCGGAGAAGCACATGATCGAGGCCATGAATCGCGCTTCCACCTATCAAGTTCTTCGATCAGATGAGGTGGAGTTTGAGGTCCTCTCAGCTGAGCGTTCTGACATCGTCAACATCAGAACGCATTTGTGTTCTTGTCGCGACTGGCAGCTCTACGGGCTGCCATGCTCGCACGCCGTTGCAGCCCTCATCTCCTCCAAGAACCATATACATGCTTTCACAGCAAAGCACTTTACTGTGGCTAGCTACGCTGCTGCATATGCCGAAGAGATCAATCCCATACCGGGTAAGATCGGCTTGAAGAAGGAAGGCGAGTGCGAGACCACCATGGACGATGAAACAAGGACTGTACGGCCTCCTAAGGTTAGGCGGCCTCCCGGACGCCCCGAGAAGAAGCGAATGTGCGTGGAGGATCTCAACCGGGAGAAGCATACCGTCCATTGTAGTCGATGCAATCGAACCGGGCATTATAAGTCCACTTGCAAATCGGAGGATTGTAAGAGCATACAACAGATGTAGGTTTCTCAGTTTTGTAATTTAGGTTGAAGCTGTTCTCTTCTCTCCTGTCTCTTTCCAAAATAGGGAGTAGTAAATGTTTTGTATAATAGAATTCTTAATTATTCAAGTGTGCCTAGATTATAAAAAGAAGTGTTGTTTGTATGTATGTAAATATATGAACTTTCAATATCTTTCTTTCAACATTTTTTGGCGTTTTTGCTTCCACATTTTCTAGTTTTTCCCGGAATTTTATATTTTTTAATCTAAATACATGGAGGAAAATAAAATTAGTAAAAAGGTTGTGTCTTTACATGCAAAGCATTTCCACTATTTGAAAACATGGTTTCCACTGTAAAATGGAGTTGATACATTTTATTCAAAGAAAAGTGAGGATTAAACAGTCTGTTTGTTACACAGGCTTTTTACTAGTGATGGAGAAAACGAACAAAGCATGTAGATTCAAGATTCAATTCAAGTATTACAGCCAATCCTGATTGGGTTTTACTTGTACAGCTCCTTGAATCTTCTACAGGCTTCGAGAACATTCTCCCTGTGCCCGAAAGCGCTGACCCTTACGAAACCTTCGCCACCAGGCCCGAAGCCACTTCCGGGGGTGGTGACGACATGGGTCTTCTCCAGAATTTCACTGAACACATCCCACGAGCTTCGGCCGGGAAAGTGGACCCAAACATATGGTGCATTTTTTCCTCCATAAACCTTAAACCCGAGCGAATCGAACGTGTCAACGATGATAGCTGTGTTTTCCTTGTAGAAACCAACCACCTCATGCATTGCCTGCACACAAAAGAGTCATGCTCATCATTCCAAGCATCATTTTTTTTGTTCATTTTCTTCTAATCATCTTTAAGCTTTCTTGAATGTGATGTTCTTGAAGAAATTGCTAAAGATTGAAAATGGGGAAGAAAATGAAAAGATTTGGACAAGGAATCGACCTTAATGCCTTCAGGTGAAACGCAGGCGAGACCACCAGCTTGAGCAATGTTAGATGCACCGTTGAAACAGGTACACACTATGCGGTTGAAGTCCTTTGCCACTGGAAAACCATCGGAATAATGGAGCTCTTTCGGAATGGCTGTCCAGCCAAGACGAACCCCAGTGAACCCAGCATACTTGGAGAAAGAAGAAACTTCAAGTGCAACCTGCAACCAATAGAAATGACCAACTTAGAAGATTATTAAGGGGAACTCTATCTTCATGAACATGTTCTCATCTTCAAACATTTTTCATGCTTTCTCTTGAAAAATGTGAGAGACTACAAATTTATGACAAAAGTACCATTATTGCAGTGAATGTAGCGTAGAAAGTAAAAGAAATGATGGATCTGAAGAACATCATATAAATACAAGGCACAAGCATACAAATAATAATTCTGTTGGATTGGGAAATTTGGATATAGCACAAACCTCTTTAGCTCCAGGAATCTCAAAAATGGATCTCGGACTATCATCTGAGACGTACATAGCATAAGCAGAATCATAGACTATGATAGAACCATTTTCTTTGGCGAATTGTACAAGCTTGGTTAGTTGCTCTCTTGATGCAGCAGAACCGGTAGGGTTATTTGGAGAACAAAAGAAGATGATGTCTGTCCGGCCAACAGTGGACAAATCAGGAAAAAACCCATTTTCTGGCGTGCACCTCATGTACTCAATATTGGCATACTTCTCCACGTCCTTCTGAAACAGTCCAGTCTGGCCCAGAATAACGCTAGAATCCACATAAGCCTACAGAGAGGCAATATTTCATAAAATTCCGAGGACGATAAAAGGTAAATTTTCTATGTGGACAGCCAATAGATCCTCATGCTGCTAACAGTTACTCTGTATAACAGTTCATTAGCAGCAGACAATAAGGAGGCAAGCAAGAATAAAATAAAGCATAATATATTTACTGGGTAAGATGGGTCTTGAACAGCCATTGTAACATTAGATCCAAAAAGGACCTGCCAAACAAGAATCAAATAAAAACTCAACTCTAAGCAAGCAACAAGCTATATCCAGTAAGGCAGTAACAAATGCCCTTGTACATTGCAGACCTTTACCCAAAATAGAAGTGAAAAAGGCTAACCTGGAGGCGAGATATGTCACTTTTCGCACCATCAGATACAAATATATCATTCTCTTCGATGCCAAGGCCAGAGTAATAGGTTGAAGCAATGGCGGCTCTCAATTTCTATTAAGAATTAAATTAGAAAAATGTGTGTATTTGTTTCTCCATATCTATGGCCACCATACCCCTCACTCAGATTGGAAAAAGAAGAAAATGGGATACTGGTGGAGGGAAAGGGGGCAAAAGAAAAGGAGCATAAAACAGAAGAGATATGAAGATTACTACCTGTTCACCTTGTTCGGCACCATAACCGCTGTAACCAGAGACTGTCGACAGCACTTCTGATCTCTGATAATAAGAACAATGGTCATCATAATATGTGGAAGAGCATCAATATTCAATAAGAAATAAGAGCACAAAAACATAGTTATATATAGAAACAATAATTTCCCAATCTACCAAACCCTATTGTTTTCTGACTATTTTGATTATACTAGTTACACAAATGGGACCAGGACCATGATTTCCACTGATGCAAACACATAAGGAGAAGATACAAGAAGAGATAAAATTTTCCTTAAATTTACTTCTCATGGGAGTGGGTCCATATGCACACCCATATAAGAGTAAGCTCCAATCGACATATCAAGTTTACGCTCGTAAAACAATAAACCTATAAAGATTTATTCATGATGCTCAGAAAGCAATACCTTTGACATGGCAGAAGTAATGACTTCTGGAATTGGCTCAGTTGTGTCACCAATTCCAAGGCTGATAACTTTAGCATCTGGATTTTTAGCAATGTGCGCATTTCTCCGTCTTGCTATCTAAATAGCACATGCATAATGAGATTCTAATCAACTACAATTGCATTCAATAAAACAAGAATCATAAAACACAATTAGAAATAACAGTCCCGAAACAGACCTCGGGAAAGAGATAGCCAGCTTGAAGCTTAGCTAGGTTTTCGTTGCGCGCCACATTTGTATTGTAAGCTTCATCAAAAGCAGCACCAACAGTCAGAATACTAAACTAAAATGAATGTCTTGAACAATCTCTAATGGAAGAAACCAATCAGAGCACATTCAAGAATAACATTCTCATCCTCATGAGCAAAACTCTCTCTTTAAGGTCAACTCCAATATTCGTCTTATCAATCTGTTGCATTCGTCACAACGCATCCATAGCTTCCATATCTCCTTATTGTTTTTGCTAATTCAAGAAAAAGTTCCAAATTGTTCTTAAAATTCAGCTCTCTCGTCTTTCCAAGCTTCCTTACTCAGATATAACAGAAAGACCAAGTTTTTAAAGGGGAAACAAACATAATTCGTAATTCCAGATAAAAATATAAAAAAATTGACACTTGATTGATAATTGATAACAGAAGGATTGAAAAAAGAGAGGACATGATTGAATAATGAGAGAAATGAGGCACCAGTTTTCTCAGCTGACGGCGTCGCAACACATTTGACAACCGCACTCAGTCTCCCCGCCACCGAAACATGAGAAGGCTTGAGGGACTTGAGATTGTTGTGAGCGAGGAAAGTGGAGGTGGATGCGGAGAGAGAAGTGGAAACATTTTGGTGAATCGCCGACATTTTGAGCTCAAAGTGTGGAGGATGAGAGGTTGAGGCTGGGCTGTGTTGCAGAGTTGTACAGTGTTCAAAGCCGCCAATTGTGATGATTTGCAATTTTTTAAGGTTTAATTGAAACCCTAGACTCTATTTATCTCTGTTTTTAGAGCATCTCCAGTGGGCGGACATCCCACTCGGACATCCACTAGGACATCCCAAAAACACCTCCTGCCACGTCACTAGGACATCCCACCCCACTGCCACATCACTAGGACATCCCCTGCATATCCGCCCTTCCCATCGCCCTTCCCACTAGGACATCCCGCAATTAAAAAAATCACAATAATTTAATTTGTAGAAATGAAATTTGTAGTAAAAGAAGAGAGAAACTTGTTAACACAAGTGGTGCAAATGAAATGAAGTTCAACGAGCCGTATATATAGAATTTAAAAAAAAAAATCAAATATCGGACGTCCGACCGGGACGTCCGACCTTCGCCACAGTGGCGCCCGTCCACCCGCCCGTCCCCGGGACGTCCGAGGACACCCGACGTCCTCACGGGACGTCCGTATCCGACCTCCGACCTCCCAACGGCGGACGTCCCGTCGCCCTTCCCGGTGTCCGACCGGACGTCCTACCGGAGGGGCGCCATAGGAGATGCTCTTAGCTTTTCATTATCAGATAGTATTTCTGTTTTTTTATGCTTCTTTAACAAATTTGTTTGATCAGAATACTGATTAGAGTTTGTCTAAAAATTAGAGGTTACAGTATTTTGGTAATAAATTTGCAGCTTAATTGATAAAAAAACTCTTTTTTATTTAATACTCTAAGTAAAATAATTTTCTACTAGTATTCCATTAAAACTCATTCATCTCTCCATATTAAAATATTCAATTACTTTTTTCTATTTTTTTACATAATAATTCCTCCTAAAATCATGTACCTCTCAAGATTAAGATAAGACAGAGATAGTAAAAGATTTGAGAGTTTGAATAATCATGGAATAAATTAGAAATCATTATTAAGAGACACTATGATAATAGGAGTATCTATTTTGAAATTTCAGTGAGTGTAGCTAAATTGAGTTACCCTTTCTTACGTCCATAGTTAAGTATCTCAAGTTTTCTTTTTCGCTTATCCATAATTAAGTGTCTCATTTATTTTTCTATTTAGTAGTACATTTTTTTAAAACTCGTGTTAAGTCAACTTAGAACACTTAATCGTGGATGGAGGAAGTATTTTAATTCCATGTAGTTGAGAATTTATTTATTTATTTATTTATGATATTTCGTATGAAAGCACCAAACCTTTTAAATATAGATAAAAATAAAACACAGAAGGAAATAATTTCAATATTAAATAAAGTAAATCAAATTCAACGAATAAAAATAAAATTATAGTCGTACAAGCTAATAATCGAAAGAGAAAAGAGCCCTAGAATCGTACTAGGACTCTTTCCTCTCTAGATTTCTCGAAGCTCAGCCCTTTTATTCGTCGCGAGGTTTTTCGTCAGCTTCTTCTTCTCCATCACGGTAATTCTCTTCCACTCTCTGTTGTTTTGATTCACAAAGATGCAATGTTTCTCTTCTTCTTTTTATTTTTCTTATCTGCAAAATTTGGGAAATGAATGAATGATTGCACCCGTGACTACAGAGATTTGAAATTGGGTAACCTAATACACTCCAAATCTCGCGATCGATATTTGTAATTGGATAGAGAGGGAGAGATTGAATTTACAGAACTCAAATTGTTTCAAATTTTGCTTGTAAAAATTGAAAACGACTTCTATTTAAAATTGTTGAATTCGTTTATGGGGCAGAGGAAATTCTGGGTTTAATGAAAATTTAAGTTATTAGGGTGGATGAAAAGTTACTTATTTTAGGATGAAAAATTGAAATTCATTGAAAGGAGCTTTTTGCTGAAGTTAGAATAAAGGGGAATTGTGGATTAGATGTCATGGCAGAAAAATTGGGGGAAAATACTTTGTTATAACATACTCCATTAAATATAGATTTGTATTTTTCTGGATTTTGCATTATCACCACCGATTTTAGTTTGCAGCTTCTATCATCTGAGATACAGAGATAAATTGTCTATAGAGAGGAAGAGATGTATGTATTTCTCAATCTCTGATATGAATTAGACTTAAAAATCTGGTCTTTCAGCTGAAAGTAGTTGGCAATATATTGTGAATACAGTTTTTATACCTTACACCATCAAATCTCCTTTTAACTGTAAAGAAGTTTTTTTTAAGTCATTTTCTTGCTTCTGCCTGCCGCTGGGTCATGGTTGATTTGTAGTTGCAAGTTGCAACATCCAAGATTCGCAAGATTGTCTCCAGATGTGGAGAGGAATTTTTGTAGATGCATCAGTTTGAATTATGGGCTTCTCTTTATTTTCTTTTACCTAATCAAAGTACACCCATCTGTGAAGTGCAAGTCGTGGGCATGTTGATTTTGTATTCACCTGCCATATTTGATAAGTGAGAATGCTCAAAATCTGCTTGTGCTATATGCAGGAATATCCTCTTTAGCTGCCTTAGTGAACATCCTTGTTGAGGTTCAATATGGATTTGGAGACAGAAAACAGAATAGCTGCCATTCTCTTAAAGCAGGCTGCAGAATTGCGCCGCGAGGCTCAGAAGGAAGGTGCACTTGCTTATCTTCGTGAGCCCACAGTTAGGTGCAGGCCAAATTCTCGTTTCTTGACTGCAACTGTTCGTGGAGTACAACAAGGTGAGTTTTGCTGCCTATTTTCTTGTTTGGTGTTGGAATGGGCTATAAATTATATGTGTGGGGGCTTCTCTTTCTTACTGTCTATAGTGGTTGTTGTTCTTTAGGTTTGTGCTTATATAGGTACTAAACCTTAGAATATGGTGATAACCTCAATTCACAATACTACTGAACAATAGCATTTTCTTTAGCTAGGCTGGAAAGTTGGGGATTTCTGTTGTCTTTTAAACATAAATCTTTTTCTTGTTTTGTGTTAGATAACTATGAAGCATGAGTCATAAATCTTTTTTAAGATTATTTACTGAATTGAAGTTACACAGACAATATTTATTTAGATGCATTCAGAATTGATTTTCTGCTTTATATTTTACTCTGAATCAAGATCTGAGTACTGATTCAGCAAATATCACATACTAATGGAGACGATAAATCTTGTTCATTGGCCATTCAACTAAAGAATTCAAAATCACTTTTTCATGCTTAAGAAGTTTGTTTCATCTCCTGATGTTAGTTGCAGGATAGTAAATTGAACTTTCTCCTTTTCTCTTTCTTCTTTTTCTGGTTGTTGTGGGGAAAAAGCTGAGTTGTGCTACTGTTGATGTATTGAGACTGCAAGTAGCTTTTTTTGAAAGTATGGGAATCTTCACAGAAACATAGTTGTCATTTTTGGCCTGTTCTTTTATCTCGTGTATCTCAATAATATCCTAACTCCCGTTCGATATTTGGTGCTGCAGCTAATCGTGTAGTTGAAGTTAATGAGATGTGGCGACTAAGAGATAAGCAGCTCGAACTGGACAATAAGCTTAGAGTAATCAGAAGGGAGAGCAATAGTGGAAGGAGTCACAAGGACATCCGTGAGTCTCGCACTAGTACAAGTAGAGCCAGCGATGAAGTGGATAACAGTGCAAATTCTTCTCGCTCTTCAAAGAAAAGAGACCATTTGGACCCATTGGAGGATGAAGAGATTGACCAATTTTTACACTCCAGGTTGGTTTGCTCATTCTCAGCTATATTCTGCTTACAATTTGGTCGTTTTGGCAGCTTTCGTTGTAGATGGTAATTATTATCCGTGCTAATTGCATTATCTTTCCTATTATAGAATCAAGCGAGGCAGGGGTTCTGTTGGATCGAGGATGGATGAAACTGGCCCTTACCTCCCCCTTAGCCCAGATTCTAAAAACAAGTTCGACAACGATAATGAGACGATTCTGAATAAAGCAAGAGTCGTGCTTGGCCCAGAGAAACCTTATTCCCTGAAATCCTATGAACTGTCTTCGGATGATGAGCCACGTCCACACAAGAACAAGAAAGCCTCGAGCAAGCGCCATTCAAGGAAAAACAAATCAAAGGAGGTGTCGAAAGACAAGAAGAAAAAGAAGAGGAAGGAAAAGAGAAGTAAACATCACAAGTGATCATGTAACAGTTCTCAAATGGAAATCAGATTATTCATCTGTTTATCTATCTTTATATGGTTGCTATTTGTTGTATGTACATTAATTTTAATCTTTGATAATCTGTCTATTGTCATTGATGAAATCTCTTGATTTGTCTTATGTTGGATTGCAACTAACAAGGATTAAATATGAATGGACTTTGATATCCATAAAAATAGATTAGATTTTTAAGTTGAAATGAATCAAAATAACAAATTGAAAATTTAAAGCTAAACCCAAACAAATCAAACTCAATAAAGGATCATATCCATCTTCATATTGATTCATACTTCTGTTGAATTTTGATTGAAATAACCAGGATAGCTATGAATGAAATGAAATAGCAATGATTTCAAATAACATTGATATATTTATACGAGATCAAACGGCAGAACAAAGATGAAATCAACTTGTTCTTAACATACATTCAACCATAGATTCAGCAGCAATAAGATCAAAACAAACTACCTAACCCTGATTAACACTTAAGCACGGCAACAGCACGATTAAAATGATTAGGCCCTCTCGCCCCTAATCCTCCTAGCCAACTGGATATCCTTGGGCATAATCGTCACCCTCTTAGCGTGAATAGCGCACAGATTGGTATCCTCAAAGAGTCCAACAAGGTACGCCTCGGCCGCCTCCTGCAGCGCCGCGACGGCGGAGCTCTGGAACCTCAGATCCGTCTTGAAATCCTGCGCGATCTCACGCACGAGCCTCTGGAACGGGAGCTTGCGGATGAGCAGCTCCGTGGACTTCTGATACTTGCGAATCTCACGGAGAGCGACGGTGCCGGGGCGGAAACGGTGGGGCTTCTTCACTCCGCCGGTGGCCGGAGCGGATTTCCTGGCGGCCTTGGTGGCCAGCTGCTTGCGCGGCGCCTTGCCGCCAGTGGATTTGCGGGCGGTCTGCTTGGTGCGAGCCATTTCTAGGGTTTGTGAGAGGGGGAAATGGAGAGGATTCGAGATTTGAGATTGGGGATTTGGGAATGAAGAGGGAATGGATTTTCAGTGCTGATTTATAGTGAAGTTTGTGTGAAATTTGAAGTGGCGGGAGGGAGGGAGAATTGGAGCGGTTGGATTTTGAAATTTTTGGTGGACGGCTGAGATTGTTTGTTGAGATGGAAGGATGAGAAATGTGGATTGTCGGATGGGAGTTTATCAACGGTTGAGATTTTGAGATTGAGAAAGGGGCGGATCGCGGATTGATGATGTGGGCAACCTGGATGTATTAGAAGAATTTAATTCTATTGATTTCAACCAACTCAAAATATAATTTCACAATCTCTTTTGGTGTTCACTAACTTTATTTATTTTATCTTATGTGAAAATTATCAATATTTAATAATTATATCAATCACATTCTAATTTTTAACTTATCAATTTTGTGAACTCCTATAAATTTATTGAAACTTTACTACACCACTAGAATTGCGACATATCAGATGATGATCTATTATATTTTTCCAAAAATAAAATGTATACGCAGATCAATGTGTTGTTTTAATTTTTTAATAATTCGCTAAAAAAGATTGCTTGAAGTGATACAAATTGAAATGATTTGGATAGAATTGTTGACCGAAAAACACGAAATGGAATAATGCAATTGCTAAAAATGTATTGTAGACAAATTTTAAAGTTGGGATATAAATTAGGGATGGATTCGATCTACACTATAATATAGCATTGGTTATGGAGTGGAGTACTAAATTTTACTACTTACTTTCACTTAAAACTAACTTTTCATTATGTAGTAAAAAGTTAATAGTACTTTACAGTTTACATTTGTAATGACTAGTTTATTAAGGGGGGGAAAATATGTAACATGGGTTTATGGTTAATGGGCTTTCTGGAGTGGGCGGATAGAATTGTATGGTGTTTAGTTCAGCCCATCCAGAATGATAAGCCTATTTGTTAGAAAAAGAAAGGTATAAGCTTGTAGGATAAGCTTTGTATTAGCTTGGAGGCTAAGAAATACATGAGCTTGGAGGCTAAGAAATACATGAGCTTGGTGCCCAAGAATATATTAGCTTGGTGCCCAAGAATACTTGTAGCACAAGCTTTGTAATGCCCTATATAAGGGTGTCATATTGTTGAAGAAAATAATCAAGCCTTTTACCAAAATCCTTCTTCTTCTTAGCCATTTAACATGGCATCAGAGCCAGCAACGATTCTTGGAGCTCAAAATCAATCTCATCATCGCTCTTAAACCTCTCCCAACCTCTTGGCCAAGAACCTGTAAAAGGCAGAAATGTCAGAAACTGAAAAGGTGATCACCGGCGACCCGAACTCATCCGAAGCGGATGAGTTTGCACGTCTCTTTTCAAATTTCATGCGAAAAAAGCCTCATGCAAAACCAACCACCAGAAAATCCCGACAAACCAGAAAAACCAATATACAAGACCGATTCTCAACCCTTGACAGTAGGGTTTAAACTCAACGGAGAGTCACTACTAGGACTTGTGTCACCTGCCGCTTCAGTCTACACCACGTCAGAGACTTGTCCAGCGGAGTTGCGTACTGCTTCCTCTGGTAGGTACACTCTAGTAGGCCGGTCTCTGCTAAGATGTCCAAGATGTACTTCTTCTGTCTCAAGAATATCCCCCTTGGTGAGCGAAGGACTTCAATTCCCAAGAAGTACTTGAGATCACCTAAATCCTTCATCTCAAATTCTTTGAAAAGCTTCTCCTTCAAATTCTCAATTTCCTTTGCATCATCGCCTGTAATAATCATGTCATCAACGTACACAATTAAACAGGTAGTCTTTCCCTCGTGCCTTTTCAAGAACAGTGTATGATCTGAATTGCTTTGCCTGTATCCATAGCTCTTCATTGCGTCTGCAAATCTACCAAACCAGACTCTCGGTGACTGCTTTAGCCCATACAGAGTCTTCCTCAATCGGCATCCTTCACCTGCCTTGAACTCATCAGAGAAGCCTGGTGGCGCCTCCATATATATTTCCTTTTTCAACTCCCCATGAAGAAAGGCGTTAGTGACGTCGAACTGGTACAGTGGCCAATCTCGATTGGCGGCAATGGAAAGTAGTACTCGGACTGTATCCATCTTAGCTACAGGAGAGAACGTTTCTGAGTAGTCTATTCCATAAGTCTGAGTGTACCCTTTAGCCACCAGTCGAGCTTTATACCGCTCGATACTTCCATCCGGTCTCCGCTTAATGGTGAACACCCATCTGCACCCAACTGGTTTCTTTTCTTCGGGGAGTATACACTTGTCCCAGGTGTGGTTACGCATTAAAGCATCTATCTCATTTTTCATAGCTTCTCTCCAATGCTTGTTCCTCATCGCTTCATCGGCTGACTATGGGATTTCCTCCTCGTCGTAGAGTGCTTCCTCGAACGCCTGAGCCATCTCAGTCAGGTGCCCTTTTGCCAAGTTAGCAATAGAGTATCTTGTCTTTCTGTTGATTCTTTCTGGACTGTACCTCTTTGGTGGTACTCCCCTGTTTGCCCTTGGAGGTAGTATATATCTCCCAGTGTCAGGATCGACTCCCTCAACTTCATCCATTTCAACTTCTTTAGGTTGATCACTATTCTCCCCCTGAGTCTCATCCACAACACTAGTTCCAGTAATCTCATTTACAGGGGCAAGAGTACTTACATTCGATATCAGGAGCGGAGAGTCACTACTAGGACTTGTGTCACCTGCCGCTTCAGTCTGCACCATGTCAGAGACTTGTCCAGCGGAGTTGCGTACTGCTTCCTCTGGTAGGTCCACTTCTGGTACACTTGGCATTGACACCCAGCTTAGTGGGTCACTATTAGGTGTCCTAATATCATCCTCCCCTGACCGCTAAGGTGGGTATAGAAGTACTCTGATTCAAGAAAGTCACAATTCATGGTCGTGTACATACGATTAGATTTAGGATCAAAGCATCTATAACCCTTTTGGTTCACCCCGTAACCCACAAATACACATTTAATAACGCATGGGGATAATTTTGTTTGTTCATGTTTTGGTATATGGACAAAGACGGAGCAGCCAAAGATCCGAGGTTTTAGGGAAAGATGTTGAGGAATGGTCGTGTATAGGGCTAAAGCAGTCACCGAGAGTCTGGTTTGGTAGATTTGCAGACGCAATGAAGAGCTATGGATACAGGCAAAGCAATTCAGATCATACACTGTTCCTGAAAAGGCACGAGGGAAAGACTACATGTTTAATTGTGTACGTTGATGACATGATTATTACAGGCGATGATGCAAAGGAAATTGAGAGTTTGAAGGAGAAGCTTTTCAAAGAATTTGAGATGAAGGATTTAGGTGATCTCAAGTACTTCTTGGGAATTGAAGTCCTTCGCTCACCACGGGGGATATTCTCGAGACAGAAGAAGTACATCTTGGACATCTTAGCAGAGACCGGCCTACTAGAGTGTAAGCCAGCCGAGACCCCAATTGTACAAAACCATGGCTTGAAGATACAAGATGGAGCTGAGGCCGCAGATCGAGGGCAATATCAGCGACTAGTTGGGAGACTCATCTATTTATCTCACACTAGACCTGACATCGCTTATGCTGTAGGGGTTGTAAGTCAATTTATGCATCAACCCCAGGCCGAACACTTAGAAGCTGCACTAAGAATAGTTCGATATTTGAAGGGAACCGTCGGACACGGAATAGTGTTTAAGAAAAATGGAGACTTAGACATCCATGGGTATACTGATGCAGATTGGGCAGGTAATCCAGTGGATAGAAGGTCGACTTCAGGCTACTTTACATTCGTTGGAGGACTTGGTAACGTGGAAGAGTAAGAAGCAGAAGGTGGTAGCCCTGTCTAGTGCAGAGGCAGAATTCAGAGGAATTAAGAGTGGTCTGACCGAGATCATGTGGTTGAGGAAATTGATGACAGAGATTGATTATATTCCAAGTAAGAGTCAGTTATACTGCGACAACAAAGCCGCCATAAGCATTTCAGAGAATCCAGTCCAACATGACCGAACAAAGCATGTTGAGGTGGATAGACACTTCATCAAGGAAAAAATTGAAGAAGGAGTGGTCGAATTCCCTTTTGTACGTTCTGAAGATCAACTAGCAGATATACTGACCAAGACAGTTAGCTCAAGGAGTCTTGAAGGAGTTCTTGACAAATTGAGTATCGGGGATCCCACTACTCAATTTGAGGGGGAGTGTTAGAAAAAGAAAGGTATAAGCTTGTAGGATAAGCTTTGTATTAGCTTGGAGGCTAAGAAATACATTAGCTTGGAGGCTAAGAAATACATGAGCTTGGTGCCCAAGAATATATTAGCTTGGTGCCCAAGAATACTTGTAGCACAAGCTTTGTAATGCCCTATATAAGGGTGTCATATTGTTGAAGAAAATAATCAAGCCTTTTACCAAAATCCTTCTTCTTCTTAGCCATTTAACACTATTTCCATTGTTTGGTTGAAATTGAAATGGGGAATGGCTGAAACCGAGCCCAATAATCAGCGCTCGCAACTCCTTCTGCACCAATTGCATGGTTGATTTGAGTTATAACAGCCTGCAATTGTAGGACATCCACAACAGATTCTTAAGGCCATCGAAAGAACATAATACAGCAGAAAGCAAAATCAAATTCCACCTATCTTTTCGATATTATAGTGATGAAAAACACTTACAGTTGGACCAGTACACAAGGATGTCCCAGAGTCCACAATAGCAGCACAACCACCATCACATAAACCTGGTGCCATTTCACAAGAGTGTCCACGATTTAATGATCTGAAATACAATCTCTTTATGTAATAAACTTCTGCACTAGTTCAGCAGTGTTGCAGAACTTACCAGTTGACTGGTTGCCAACAAGGAAGTCGCCCACTTCAATCTGCAAAAGGAAAGATTTGAGCATGACTACTGCGGCCTCGACCTCCTTACGCCTTTTTTGCCTGGCATCTTCCATACTGAAAATTGGACAGATCATATATGAAGCATTACAATACAAGGGACAACATCATGCAATGAGGAGCAGAGTTAACTACAAACTACAGCAAAAAATGAGAGCTCGAACACAGACGGAGTATTTTGATACAGCGAGGGAAGGGAGTGTATCTGCAAAATGTGAAAAAGGAATACGGACCACTATATGAATTCAGTCCATTCACAATTGAAAATCAAATGGGTAAAATTTAAGTTTCAGAGAAGCAGAGCAAAGAAAATATTCACTGCACTCAAATGGGTCAAATTACATATAATCACGACGTTCCATTATTATTCGTGGCACGAATCACCTTGATTTTTTTAATCGAATTTCATGAATCAATAACTCTCTCAATTTCTTACATATATCCAACCAAAACTAACACTCCATATGATAAAATTTACGAAAAAAGTCACAACAACATCTTCAACGTGGTATCATTGTTGTATATCTAGCTCTCGCATACAATTACGCTATGTATATATATGGTCACGACTCATCGACATGGTGATCCGTTTCATCGAATATCTCTTCCTGCAAGAGGCAACCCACCAAATAATGTAAGAGAATATGAAAATTAAGGGTTTAGAGAAGAACACTACAATGTACTATTAACTTCACCTGCAGAAGCTCTTCTATCACATCTTCCATGGTGATAATCCCTACTGCCTCTTCTTCTTCGGGGAGCTTTGGGAGCGGACTTCCATCCATTTGCAGAATGTCCGCATACATGTTTTTAGTCCATTTCTTGCTCCTAGATGGGTTTTTGAAAGAACCATTTCCATTGTTTGGGAAACTCTTCCATTTCTGCAGTGGTCTCTTCGTCTTCGCAGTTTTTTCACCGTCCACATCTATCCTCACATCCTTGGTTGGATCTACGGGGTGTAATAGTAAGTGGTTATGATATTTGTAGCTGCAGAGACATTTATCTTACGACTAGAAACCAACACGGATTGCATGCGACTTACTATCTAGTGGCGCCTGGCTAGCAGGCTTGTCGGTTGTATTGGTATACTGCTTTACAACTACAGCCATGTGACTGTGACCCTTCTGGAATTCATTCAAGATGTCATATAGTGGCAATGTTTCTGCAACCCTTAAGAGGAAGTAGAGGTATTAGCACATTTTCCATATGTCAAAACTAAACGGGAGGCGTTCACTTTTGGTGCAAATTTAAGTTCAAATCCAGCAAAGTATGGGGTAGATTCTATCGATTCGAGCTACACCTCATCAAATGATAAATGTGCAACTATCAAGACTTGGATTGTTTAGTTCACTCTACATATTAGGCCACATATATGTTCACCAGCAATTAAACAACAATAGAAGAATGCCTAAGGCTCGAGCTGGAGCGTTAAACAGAAATAGCTAGGTAAAGTAAGTGCATGAGTAAGAATAGCTGCACATGTATCCAGTTGCTAGCTCATATGACTAACAACGAGCAATATTCTGAAGATAATCGTCTTAATGAAGCATAGAAATAACTAATTTCTGGTAACACATTCAAGGCCTCATTTCTGGATAAAAGTTTTGGAGTTTCAGTGTTTCAAACGTACCTTGGAATTCTGCGAATTGTGACACTTTTTACTGGTACTGTATCTTCTGAATGAATGGTTAACAAGTTTTTCACCTGGAAGGACATAGGTTAACAAGAAAAGTTGGAGGTATTGCATATTAAGCTAAGAGTTATGGAAATCGCATTAAATATAAGTTCATGGTTCTCTAGTAAAAATTAAAAAACAGTGTAGATAAAACTATAAATGCAGATTCCATTTGAAAAAGAATGTGATAGCTGAGGTAATCTGATGAGAATTCTCATAAAAGTAGGTGAATATGTGAAATACTATAAAAGTCCCCTTACTAGTTTACATTCGTTACTACTTCGTGTTTTATGACTTGCTCATTTACTGATTCTCCTCTCATATCTATAATATTGACTGAGGATCACTAAATATTGGGATCCCACTAACTAAGAAAAAGCTTATCTAAAGAATTTAAAATTACAGATCCTAGTCAATGCCCCAATTGCTTAGGTTTTGGAATATTAACATAATAGTGCATCCAAATTCATAAGAACTTATAATCTGAAACCAAAATACAAAACATGTACCAGAACGAGCCCAATGATATTTGTAGGTTGCTCGTAATAGACAGGCACTCTACTATGCCCTTTCTCCAAAATGAGATTCATCATAGTCCTACAACAGGGGAAGAATAACACTAGTATTTCACAACACATACAATGATCAAAGGAACTAAGTTGTTGAGTCCCAAATCATCCATATACCTATCAAGCTTGGCATTTATGTCGATTGAAAAGATGTCCGATATCGGGGTCATGGCATCACTAGCAGTTTTGTCACTGAGCTCGAGCGCCCCAGCAATAATCGTTGTCTCATCATGCGTGAGCTCTCCACCTTTACCAGCCTACACACCACCAATTAGGGCTACATTTGATCGAAATTACACAGCCAAAGCATCAACTCAAATGTCCTTACCTCATTGCCATGAAAATTAACAAGCGTTTTCAGCTCAGCGCGTCGAAACAAAGTTCTATGGCCATCACCAAGCAAGAGGTCCAACAACTTCATGACAAAAAATGCAGAAAATATTAAAGCCTATAAACTTATCAAATCAAATACTCCATATAATAGAGTGAAGAAGAGGGAAATGCTACCTTGCTTATGGGATATGCAAGAGGAAAACAAATCCAAACAAGAACATGAACGGCTGGGGCAACAGTTGCTCCAATAGCAAGCCCATGCCTAGTGCAAACGGATTGTGGTATGATCTGAAATTAATTAGGTATCAATCATTAGATTACCAGACTCTTACATAATTTAATCGCAAAAGGTAAAGTAATTAGCAATCACACGAGCTTCTTCAATAGTTTAATCGAAAAAGCCCTACCTCACCGAACAGAAGAATCAGAGTGACGGATACGAGAATCGCAACCCAAGCAGAAACGATGCCGTCGAGGAAAATAGGAAGCGTCTGAGAACACAAACACCTAACAGCATCAATCTCAAATTATTGAATTCCGCATCATAATAAACAGAGAAGAGAAATTACTACTCTACCTCCATAGCTGCGGCATTGCAAATTAGCAAAGTGCAGAGCAATAAGTGCTGGTTTTTCACAACCGGAAGTATCTTCGCTGCAAATAACAATACAAAAGCGATGAAATTCCATCTCTCAACTGAAAATTTTTCCGAATTTGTGCTTCAATTTCTCCCCAATTCGAGTGATAAAAATAGGATAATCAGACGCACCGGCGTGTATCTGGTCCCTTGGAGTTCCAGACTTGGCGAGGACTTCGAGATCGACGAGGCTGAGGGACATGAGCCCGAGAGTGAGCCCCGACATGAGCCCTGCAAAGAGCACCAGAAGCACGATCACGGCAATGTGAATGAAGAATTCCGCCTCGCAGCAGGTGTACTCCACCCCCATTCACCGAATTTCTGGATTTTGCCTGTGTAAAATGGAGGAGATTGGTGAAGAAGAGAATAGATTGGATTTTTTTTTTTTTTTTTTTTTTAGAATGGAGAGTGGATTGTGCTTCTTCAATTGGTGCTGAATCTGCTGATTCTCTTCTCTTCTCTTCTCTTCTCTTCTATATACTGGAAGCTGTCCACATCTCACTCAGCATGTGGTCCACGTGTCATTTTCTCATTATTTTCTGATTTGTCTTTTACTATCAATAATTTTTTACACAGCTACTATTTCAATTATTTTTGGTCATTTGTTTCCTGCCGAAATTTTATTTCCACAACTAATTTTATTTATTCCACATTTTCGTTGAATAAAAGAAAATAACTTATATCCAAATTTAGACTATAACAGAAAATTGACTAAAGTTGATAAAAAAAATTATAAGTACGTAATTAGAAACACGATTATCAACAGCCATAAAGTTACAGTTATAAGAGAATGGGCCCCACAAATCAAAATCACTATTGCAACTTGGAAATATGGTAAAAGGAACTTTATTTAATTTGTGGGGCAATATTTCGCAAAGGCCAGCTAAATTAAAAACATACTAGCAATGATTTGTCTGAGTCATGTCAAATTAAAAATAATACAGTACTATCATAGTGAAAAAACGTATTCTCGAAGATATCATACAAATTAAAAATAATTTATCCGAGTCAAGTAACCTAATTTATTGCGATTTCTAATTTGAAATTCCATAAGGTAATAATTTATTTTTGAGTTACTTATTCAAAAATGACGTAAATTTTGATTATTTGGCGACTTTTAGCCTACGTTTAATATATGGTCACAAATACTCCTATATCAAACTTATCACCATTGCATACACCGCCAAAATTGATTTAATTTATTATTAAAATGATAATGACATCACACATTCATGATGAGTAATTTATGTTGTAAGAGCATCCACAATAGCGCCTAGAGCACCGCCTAGCCGAGCGCCGGCGCTAGGCGGTGCGCTAGGCAGTCTATTGCAGCTGCCCAACGATTTTCGCGAAAAAAAAACCGCCTAGCGCTCGGCGATTCCGTGGCACTAGGCGGTGCGCTAGGCGATCCGCTAGGCGCTATTGCAGCGTCCGGATCGCCTAGCGCACCGCCTAGCGCGAATTTTTAATTTTTTTTGTTTCCGAAACACTATATATACGCGACTTGCCCGACATGCGCCAAACGGAGGCTCATATTCGACTCCAAAAGGATTTAATTGAAGAGTTATGGGCGCGGAGGACTGCACGACAGTAGTTTTTTTTGTTAATTATGTAATTTTTTTTAATTAATGTACTTTTTAAATTTTAATAATGTTATTGAATTTTCTCGTATATGTATCGTAAATTAAATTGCGTATTTTGTGTGATTGTTAATTATTTGTTTTATATAATTTTGAGTGATGTGGCTATTGATGTGGCTGGACTATTTATGATGTGGCTAGGCTATGGCTGGGCAATTTATGATGTGGCAGGAGGATTTTTAGTGTTGATGATGTGGCAGGAGGAGTTTGTGGCTAGGCTGTGGCTGGGCTATTCCTATTGTGGATGGCCTAAGGCCATCCACAATAGGAATAGCCCAGCAATAGCCCAGTCATAGCCTAGCCACTGCCACATCATCAGCACTAACAATCCTCCAGCCACATCATCAAAACAAGCAAATAGCACAGCAATAGCCCAGCCATAGCCTAGCCACATACTATCCACATCACTATTAACAAATATGTACAAAATGAAATAATTAATAATCACACAATATACGGAATTAAATTTACGACACAAAAATAAGAAAATACTAATATTAATAAAATTTAAAAAGTACATTAATTTAAAAAAATTACATAATTAAAAAAAAACTAACGTCGTGCAGTCCTCCGCGCCCATAACTCTTCAATTAAATCCTTTTGGAGTCGAATATGAGCCTCCGTTTGGCGCATGTCGGCATGTGCTTGGAGGCGGCCGTCTTCATCGTGGGGTACCCCACTCCGTACGTTAGGGGCGGCAACGCCGTGGCTTGGACCAGCTTCATTATCGTCGTTGGCCCAATCAGTCAGTTGTCCACCTTCATCTTCGACAATCATGTTGTGCATGATTATACAGGCGTACATTATATCAGCAATGCAGTCGACGTGCCACAAACGCGTTGGCCCCTTAACTGCCGCCCATCGAGCCTGGAGCACACCAAATGCGCGTTCCACGTCCTTGCGCGCCGACTCCTGCCGTGCCGCAAAGTAGGCCTTCTTCTCATCTCCTGGGCATCGGATCGTCTTCACAAAGACGGGCCACCTAGGGTATATCCCATCCGCCAAGTAGTAGCCCATATCATGTCGGTTGTCGTTGGCGACAAAACTGATGGCCGGACCGACACCCTGACACTGCTCGTTGAAAAGTGGCGACGAGTTGAGGACGTTGAGGTCGTTGTTCGAACCAGCTATCCCAAAATACGCATGCCAAATCCACAGCCGGTAATCAGCTACGGCCTCGAGGATCATCGTGGGATTCTTTCCCTTGTAGCCGGTAGTGTATATCCCCTTCCAGGCGGCGGGGCAGTTCTTCCACTCCCAATGCATACAATCTATGCTGCCTAACATCCCTGGGAACCCATGCTGTTCCCCGTGCATCCGCAGCAGATCCTAGCAGTCATCGGGGGTAGGGCTTCGAAGGTACTGATCACCGAATATTTGAATCACGCCCTGACAGAAATACTTCATACACTCCAGGGCAGTCATCTCACCGATGTGGAGGTACTCGTCCCACATGTCTGCAGCGCCTCCGTAGGCCAACTGCCAGATTGCCGCAGTGCACTTTTGAATAGGAGTGTGGCCGGGTCTGCCAGCCGTATCATGCCTAAAGCGGAAATACAGATATCGTTGCTCCAATCCGTTAGCAATACGCATAAACAGGGACCTGCGCATCCTAAAACGGCGCCTGAAAAGGTTGGCGTTGAACCGCGGCTCCTGTACGAAGTAGTCTTCGTATAGGCGCTGATGTGCAGCTACGTGATCACGATCAATCACCGCTTGGCGGTGTACCACTGGTCGAGGTCGAGGTACCGCCGGCTGCAAGGCCCTCTGCATCCATTGATCAATCTCACGGTTCGTATATGCATCTAACGCTTCGTTCATTATACTCTCGTACTCCTCAGCATCCCCACCACTCCCACCACTACCACCGGCATTACTCATTTTCTAGGTGTTGATCTTGTACAGAAATTAAGATAGAGAGAGTACTCGTTAATACAAGTGGTGTGAATGAAAATGACGGGCAAGTCGCGTATATATAGTGTTTCGGAAAAAAAAAATAAAAATTCGCGCTAGGCGGTGCGCTAGGCGATCCGGACGCTGCAATAGCGCCTAGCGCACCGCCTAGCGCCACGGAACCGCCGAGCGCTAGGCGGTTTTTTTTTCGCGAAATCCGCTAGGCGGCTGCAATAGATCGTCTAGCGCACCGCCTAGCGCCGGCGCTTGGCTAGGCGGTGCGCTAGGCGCTATTGTGGATGCTCTAATAGATGCGATGAAGTGAAAACGTTTTATATGCGGCACTTTGGTAAAAGTCCAACTCGAGTGAACTAATCATTAGGTCAAAATTGGGGCTATTTTTTTTAGAATAATGCTATGCGGTCACATTATGGCCAGCCATAAATTAATTAAATAACAAAAAAAATAATTTTTTTTTTAAATTTTTTGTTTAATACTACTTGATTTTACTTTTATATCATTTTCATTATATGTTGCTCAACATGTTAGTGTTGCTCTTTCGTAGTTTTTGCTCAACTTATTACTACTGTCATTTCTTGATTGTTGCTCAACGTATACAGTAATTCGTGATATTAATGTGTTTTACGTAATGGAATTCAAAGATAAGTATCAACTCACAAGTCCATTCACACACATATAAATTTATATCGGTAATTCTAATTTTTTTATACATGTAAATGGACTAAATTAACTCTTTATGGCCAGCCACATTATGGCCATTTAGCATCACTCTTTTTTTTAACAATAGTAACCTTTAAATTTCACCAAAATAGTGTTGTAGTCAAAGTTATAGCTATTTTTCTCCTATACCTGATCATTTGATTATTTGTCTACTTTTGGTATTAATGGATTTTTGAATTATTGCCAATTTTTTCTAAAAATATTCACTAGGTATTAAAAATAACTAACATCTCACCTTAAATCATTATAAATAATTGCTGGTTTTAAATACTTTTTGTAATTATTGGAATTCAAATAATTTCGCTACAATCGAATCGAATTATTGTATGAAATAATAAGATGCCTACCACAGTACCACCGAATCACAAATATTTGGTCGCATGTGATTCGAATAATACATGTGTGATGACATCTAATTATAATATATATTAGTGACCATTAATTAATGACACTTTACATTATGGCACAACTTTCATCCACGCAACCGCTTATTTTAATTTAAGAGCTTAAGTTAGGCTTATAGGTGTACTTATTTGATCCCTTAAATCAGTCAATAATTTGAGAACTAAAACCATTTTCAAGCATTGAATTGTAAAATAAATGGATTTGATTTTCTAACGCCCAATATCAGTACGCTAGTATTAAACTCAAATACATTGGCAAGGGCTAATTAATGGTGATTTTGGACAATTTCGATAAAAAAATTCAACGCCCAATTATATCAGTTCGCCTCTTATGGTTAGTTCATTTTCTTTAATTCATGAATGCTTATTGCAATTCATACATGTTTATATATATCTATTGTTCAATAGTTCTCCCAATATTCATACTAAAAATCGATTGTTCATTTCTTTAATTTATGAATATTTTATTGCAATTCATACATGCTTATCTATTGTTCAAGAGTTTTAGCATGATCTGTGTCTAAATCTAAAAATGTACAATATATACTGAATATAACATTTTTATAGAAAGAAACTCAACCCGACCCAATATTGGGTACCCGACCCGACTCGTTCTATGTGCTGAAGTGATAAAGTCAGTGATATAGATATAGAAACTTGCAGATTAAGGTGATGCGAAGAATCAATGTGTTGTTAATGACTATCGTTGGATATGAATATCCTTGTTTCATGCCCTTGAAAGCTCAAGTTTTTGTCTACTAAATTTGATCTTTAGTAGTATTAACCACAATGTGTACATATGTCAATTCATGAATGCTTATTGCAATTCAGACATATTTATCTACAGGTCATGAGTTTTAGGCATGATTTGTGTCTAAATCTAAATATATGCAAATGCAATGAATTAAACATTTTTGTTTGACTACTTCTAAATAAGGATTTTTGTGATGGTTTGTATGGGTCATGGTTCGAAAATGCACAACTAAATAAAATTTATTTCAACTCAGTTCCAATTTAATGTACCAAAGTGACCCTTATTAGTAGTAAGGGCTAATGGTGATTTTGGAGAATTTTTATAAAATTAACAATTACTATATCCGTCTTTGAAAAATGGAAATTTTGAAACAATATTGGTTTTAATGCACAATTGATAAAGTAATTGAGAAATGGAAAAAATAGGAGAGAAAAATGGATAAAATATGAGAGATGAAGAGAAAAAATATTAAAAGTAGTGTTACACATGGATTGTGGGTCCACTTCCTAAAAAAAGTTTATACTTACGAACAAAAATGTAAATAGTTTCTATTTTTAACGGATATATATAGTATAAAAAATATGGTAAGATCTTAAACTCTCGTACCTCTAGCTAATTGTTACTGGATAGCATCAAGCATCTGGTAAATGACTTATGAGATAATTTGTGCAATTTTGAATCTTAGTGATATATCATTTCAGTTTTTAAAACTATGGAACAAACCGAAATTGGACTATTATAGCTCGAAATCCAAACATTAACTGTCTATCTGAAAAAATTTCAGTTAGATTATTCTGCAACACAAATAAGATTGGTCCGAAAGCCGTCGTGCCGGCTCAAATGGCATCCATACTTACACATAAGCAAACTACAAAGAAAACATACAAAAAATGTAATACTTCCTCAGTCCGCCATTAAATGTCTCATATTTGACCGGCGCGGGTTTTAAGAAATTGTTTGACTTTATGAAGTAAAGTGGGTAAAAAAGTTGGTTGAATGCAGGGTATATTTTTATATATTGGTTTTATAATAAAATGTGAGTTGAATGAGTTAGTGTAATGTATGACCCACTTACCAAATATGGTAAAAGTGAAATGAGACATTTATTGGCAGACGGACGAAAAAAGAAAAATATGACATTTAATGGCGGACAGAGGGAGTATTAGGACCCAAATATTAAAGTGTAACTAGTATAACCCCCGCGTGTTGCGCAACTGACAACATTCGTAGTTAACAAATGTATACATAATCGTATACTTCAAAAGTTTTGTACCAACTTAGTTGGGACAGAGGAAGTATAATATTTAATAATAGATATTTACTGAGTTAAATGGAGAAAATTAAAATTGACAAAAGAGGAAAAATAAGATAAATATAGAAAAAAAACAAATAAAATTTGAGAATAACTAATGTGCAAAATAGATGTATAAACTTGTATTGGGGCTAATAATGCTTCAAATTTTCATATCAACACAAAATTCTAGTATAAAAATATAAATCAAAACATTAATTAAACTTTATATAATATAAATCAAGAAACCTTGCATCAATACTTCCACCAATGCGATGCACAAATATTTTTAAATTTATTATTGGGTTTATCACTTGTTAATTAACTATTTATAAATACGAAGTAGTTATATTAATAGTAGCATTGATAATATCCTACCGACAACCCAAAGAATAACATGAATATTTGTCAAAATCACCGCCAAACACAATATCATCACGCCAACTCCTATTCAAATAGCACATACTTAATTCATAGAAAATTCACACAATATCACACATACTCATATCCAAAGCTTTAGTATTACTTGTTAATCGTAAAAGTTAATGCCTACATTCGATATAATAAATTTCTTATTGACAATCAATTTAAATAGAATAAAAAAATTGCGTTTACATCATAATTTTAATTGAGTTTAAATCTACAATTATAGGTAATTGATTGCACTCATTCAAAATTATATTCTCAACAACTACATTAGAATACAACATGGAAACACAAACCTTGATATGTATAGTAAGCTAATAAAAATGATTGTTGTTAAAGAGTGTAAAGAGGATCATAAAAGAATAAAATAATATCATCGCTGTAAATTAATGCTACCTTTCTAGTTTCAAATGTCTACATAATCATATACTCGTGCAAGATAAAAGTAAAGAGATTATTTCAAATACTATGTGCTCAAAAGTTTTGTACCAACTTAATTGCGACAGAATAAGTACAATACTTAAGAATAGATATTTACTGAGTTAAATGGAAAAAAATATAGTAATGATTAATAAAAGAGAGAAAATAAGATAAATAAATAAATTATAAAAATAACTAATGTACAAAATATATTATAAACTTGTATTGGGGTTATTAATCAGAATGTAAGCTAGAGTATTAAATTGAATAAAAGCTCAATTTTTTTGAGGGGGAATTAATTTAAAAAATTAAAAGATGATCAACAAAGAATGTATACATCAACGAGGATATTCTAGAATTCTTCACAGTATTTCCCCTAGAAGAACAATAAAAAATGGTATGTATTTGTTAATCATCAATATATGATGAAGTAGGCCTGCTTATTCGGTCGGTTCCGGTTCTAACCGAACCGGTTAACCGGATTCAATTTTTCATAAATCATAAAACCGGAACCGATGTTTAATTTTAAACCGAATTTATTTATAATTTTAAATAATTCAATACTACTCCTAATAAAATAATAATTCAACATCTGGATATATAACAAATAATACCTAAAAATTCAAATAAATACACAAAAAATACAAACTAATAATACAATAATATCCATATATGGGTAAGCGTTATGTCAAGTGTAGTAGGTCGGACTAGTTTATGTTGGCAATTCTTTTATAAAAAAAGGACTTCTAAAATTTAGCATTTTTTTAAAAGGAGGTTTAAAATTGAATTTCTATTTTTCTTTTTTTTTGCTAAATAAATATTCAATGGAATTTCCAATACTAATTGATCTTGTTGTGACTTTTTGGTTTAATATGGAACAATTAATAAATCATTCACAAACAGGCTAAAATGTTAAATGAATTGTTATATAAATTTGTTATAAAGTTAAATTTCTATCATATGAAATGATATTGTATTTGTATAGTTCTTTTGAAAATTTAAAACAAACTTATAATGTTTACTCATAGTGGTTAGTTCATAAAAAATGGATTGGAAAATAATTGTAGATTCAAAGCATCACAGTTTAAATATTTTAAATACTTCAGAAAACAGAGCTCGCAAATTTAACATTGTTTAAATCTTAAAATCAAACAATGTTTAAAATTATTTTATTTCAACTCAATATTAATTCAATTAAGTTAGATTTATTAGTATATTAAATTATATAAAAAAAGAATTGTAATTCGGTTCCCGGTTAGGAACCGGTCGGTTCCGGTTAGAACCAGAACCGGTTTTATATAAAAAGTTAGAACTGGTACCAGAATATTGAATATATTTTTAAATATTTGTGTCTATCTCTATAGTTGTGTTTTGTTTTTCGTGCGTAGAGAATATGAATTATTACTAATGAGAATTTGAGATGCAGTTCATTATTGCGTATAATCTCAATATGAGTATCATACAACCAAAGCGCAAATGAAAGTGGATCATATGCGTAATAATTGTGAAAATTTGGAGGTAGAGTTGTACCCCCTTATCTATTCTCCCTCAGCCACTGTATCAATCACTACAAAAAACTAGCAATTTAGTGACGAAATTATCCGTCACTAATCCGCAAAATTTAGACACACAATAGATTTAGTGACATGTTAAGTATCAACAGATCCGCCAATACAAAGCTTGTCAGTAAAAAATATTAGCTACGAATAAATCCGTCACTAAAGTTACAATGACGGAAATCAAAGCAGGCCACCATGGTAAATTCAGACTAGTGACTGACTATTCTGTCACCAATTAGTGACTGACGTTTTTCAGTCACTTATCCGTCATTAATCCTTGAAATTTCCGCTGTTATCACTAATTCCATCACTAATTTGTTTTTTTTTGTAGTGAATGCAATTTTAGAATCTTCATTAATTATTTCGTTGACAATACTACAAAGAATTCCAATCCTTTTCAGCTACCAATCAATAAAAACAATAATCACTACACCTACACAAAATCAATTACTCTTGCGAATCTTCTCCCAAATCTCAAACCAATTCCATCTTCCAAACGTTCTCTTTGTTAACAAATGGCTAAACCAACAAAGAATGTATACTTCAACGATGATATTCCAGAATTCTTCACATTATTTCCCCTAGAAGAACGATAAAAAAATGGTATGTATTTGTTAATCATCAATATATTCTGAAGTAGGCCTGCTTATTCGGTTGGCTCTGGTTCTAACCGGACCGGTTGACCAGTTAACCAGATTCAATTTTTCATAAATCCTATAACCGGAACCGGAACCAGAACCAACCGGTTAAGAACCGGTTGGTTCCGGTTCAAAATCGGAACCGATGTTTAATTTTAAACCGAATTTATTTATAATTTTAAATAATTCAATACTAATAAAATAATAATCCAACATCTGGATATATAACAAATAATACCTACAAATTCAATTAAATACACAAAAAAATACAAACCAACAATACAATAATATTCATGTATGGGTAAGAGTTACGTCAAGTGTAGTAAGTCATACTAGTTTATGTTGGCAATTGTTTTATAAAAAAGGACTTCTAAAATTTAGCATTTTCTTAAAAGAGTTTTAAAATTGAATTTTCATTTTTCTTTTTTTTTGCTAAATAAATATTCAATGGAATTTCCAATACTAATTGATCTTGTTGTGATTTTTTGGTTTAATACGAAACAATTAATAAGTCATTCACAAACAGGCTAAAATATTAAATGAATTGTTACATTAATTTGTTATAAAGTTAAATTTCTATCATATGAAATGATATTGTATTTGTATAGTTCTTTTAAAAATTAAAAACAAACTTTTAATGTCTACTCATAGTAGTTAGTTCATGAAAAATGGATTGAGAAATAATTGTCGATTCAAAGCATCACAGTTTAAATATTTTAAATGTTTCAGAAAACAGAGCTCGCAAATTTAACACTGTTTAAATATTAGAATCAAACAATGTTTTAAATTATTTTATTTCAATTCAATATTAATTCAATTAAGTTAGATTTATTACTATATTAAATTATATTAAAAAAAATTGAATTGTAATTTGGTTCCCGGTTAGGAACCGGTCGTTTCGGTTAGAACCAGAACCGGTTTTATATAAAAAGTTAGAACCGGTTTCGGAACTGGAACCGGTTTTCCGGTTCCAGGTTCCTCAATTAACCGGCCGGTTCTGGTTCTAGTTAACCGAGAACCGGGGAACCGTTTAAGCACCCATATGCGGATGAATATCTTTTGAGAAAGATTATCATTTTTATTGAAATTTGTTTAGTACTTTTAGTTTTATTTTCAAATAAAATTCCTTGTATCATTTGGAGGCACAAAAATAATTACGTTTATGTTAAATAATACTCCCTCCGTCCCTGAAAATTTGTCACCTATTTCCTTTTTCGTCCGTCCCTAAAAATTTGTCACATTTCACTTTTACCATTTTTTGTAGTGGACCCTACATTCCACTAACTCATTCACACTCACATTTTATTATAAAACTAATATATAAAAGTAGACCCACATGCCACCAACTTTTTCAACCCACTTTCTATTACATTTATTAAAACCGTGCCGGGTCAAATGATGACGAATTTTGGGGGATGGAGGGAGTAAAACAGATCTTTCCAAGAAGCTCAGAGATTATATCGAGACACGCTAGGACCAACATGCACAATAGAAATAAATACGGCAAGTCAGATTATTATCAAATGGAAGAGTGTGCTTGGACGATGGATGAGAGAAATTCCACAAGGATCACAACTTGAACTTTGGAGACTTCTTGACTTTCCATTTGGTTAAACACAATCATTTCTTCTAGAGAATGTTTGATGATACAGGATGTGCTAAGCTAAAGTATTCCAACAACAATCGGGTAAGTAATTACAATAAATTCAACTTTGCCAATCAAAATTTTAATACTCCATGTTTTAATCACTCCTTTATAGTTTTATTTGGACAAGAAACCGATAACGCATCATCTTCACAATCTATTGTTTCACCATCTTTCAAATCAACCAGGACAATATCAAACTGAAGAAGTTTGGTAAGAATTTATATTTTTACTTTATATATCTATTTGATAATGATCGTGTTAATTTTATTTATAAATTGAACAATCAAAATTGATAAATTAATGTAATCAACATTATAGAACATTATAGCACATGCCAATCCAATTTTGGTGGGCACATGACATGGGAGAGACAGAGACCTTGAAGTAGCAGTTTTGGAATTTCAAAACAAAAGATGGCACACAATGTTGAAGAAGGATGAGGATAGAGTTACAATCTACATAGGATGGTCTAATTTCTACAGTGAAAGCTCAATAAAAGTTGGAATGAAATTGCAGTTTGAGTTGATAAGCAGCACCAGTACAATCAGATTCAAAGTTACTGTGGCCGAGGTAAATTTTAATTACTCCATAATTTAATATTTTAACTATATACAACAATATTTCTTTGATTGATGAATAAAAAAATAATCTTGCACTATATCTTATGCGGACACAAGGAAAAACACGGAATATTTTGAAGAATCCCCTTGATCAAGGTAAGCTGTTTTGATAATCTAGTTAGCGGAATATAGGATTCATTTACTAAATATAATAAAAGTGAAATGAGATATTTATTGGTGGACGGACGAAAAAAGAAAAATGAGACATTTAATAGCAGACGGAAGGAGTACTAGGACCCAAATATTAAAGTGTAACAAGACAAAGCTATTGTATTAGAAAAGAGCCCATTTATGCCAAGCTTTGGCCCATTTAGCACAATGAGTCGCATGATAATTTTATTAAAAATCATTTGTACCTCCCTCATCCAATTCAAAGTTAAAAAAAACAAAATTTGATCAAATGTAGACATTTTATGCCTTATTCATTCATCAATTTCAATATTTCATGCAAAAAGAACAAAATACAAATATAATTCAAAGACGGAGATAGATATATATTCAATCCAAATAAATAACAATAATCCATATAGCAAATATGGTCCATATTTAAAGTAATACATTTACAGCTCATAATATTATCTGTTTTATTTAAATATTTCATAGGCAAATAATAAAGTAACATGCTATGTGAATGAAAAATCGGATTTAGGCTTCAACCGACAGTTCAATAGTCTAAATAAAATAAGTCTAATTTATTGAAATTTGATTGATGTTTCATTATCACAAAAATAAATACATAATTTTAATAAATTAGTATTGCAATAGGCTACATCTTAAGTACATATTTAAAATAAAAAAATGTTTAGCCCTAACTTAAAAATATTTGTAATTTCCAATCTAATTTATTCGAAATCATAGTATAAATTTTTTGTAATTATATACGTCTCCATCTTGTCATTTAATAAGTGCAAAAAAGGAAATATGTTAAGAAAATAAGATAAATGCAGCTGTTCTACTAAGAGCGCTTTTCCACTCGAATCCGAGCAGATCTAGATCCCAAATCCAGTTCGTGCGCTCCCATCTTTAGATTTTTCGCACTAGGTTGCTTCCTCGCTGAATTATGTATCTTTTCCCGTTTACATTGATCATTTCATCGTATGTTTTTGAGTTAAATTGTGCATTTTCTGCGGGTTTATGGCTTCGTTTTTGTTGATTGGTGATTGTTGCTTTGTTGGTGGTTGATTGTGTGAAATTGAGCTGTAGAGAAGTGCGTTTGACTGAAAGATTAGGGGTTTCATGTGTCAATGCGATTTACCCGCCATTTGATGGGCTTGAACTAGCTGATCTTTTTTAGTAGTTTGAATTTACTTGACTTGGTGTTTTGGGTTTGAGATTCTTGTGAAAAAATTGATGTGCTTATAAAGCGGATGCTAAATCAATCATATCAGTTGATGCAATTTGTGTTAGTTCATCAGTAGATGAAAATGCCCAATTTGCCTTTTTTGAGCTTTTCTGATGGATATCATTGATGTAGAACTGCAAGTTTGCAACTTGCAAACTTTGAGCTTCAACGTGCTAGCATCGGCTGAGTTTTCATAGATGACCTCTAGGAATATACATGTTTTTATGATTGATCTTGAATTGAAAGAAGCTGATAATTTCTCGTTGGTTTTCTTGTTTATCTGTTGACATGCTGATTTGGTGGATAGTTTGTGTGTTTATGTGGTTGAGATCATGTCTGGTAGGATTCTAGTAGTTAAATGCTTCAGTATTTCTGGTCAAAGAGTTGGACTTATTTTCTTGTGCTCTTGATCCAATTCCTAGCAGATCATTATATCTGCAAATGGCATCAAGGAGACCCAATGCTTCCCGCCGCTTTGCAGACAGTGGTGTTCCCTTCATGGGTGCATTGCATCACAAGTCTCGTCCATCTCCTCTATTATCTATAGGACTCGTTGTGGTGGTAAATACTGTGCCTTTTTACCTTTTATATTACTCTCATACTGTGGGTTTTTTATTAAACTTCTGCACACTGCTTAACAAGAAAGCTGCCGTTTCTTCCCATTCTACTTCTCATAAGAGCTGTCTGGCATTGATTGTCGTGTCTGTAACTGTAACTTTTGATTTCACTCTGAGAAAATTGATGACTTACTTTTCTGCATATTTTTAGGGAGCACTGCTCATTGTTGGGTATATGTATCATGGTTCAGGTTAGTTACTGATCTGTTTGGACTTCAAATACACATCCTATTGATAGAGTTTTGACATTCAATGATTGTTACCGTTGCATTTGATAATCCTTGAAGTATTTGGTACAAAGTTCTTTCTTGGTGTTATTTGACTTCGCAATTGCTTCCTGACAGGTGGCAGGAGTAGTGATATTGCTGCTTTGAATCGACTTGAGGGTAACTGCCGATAACTGAAGCTCACACCTCTTTTAGTTATAGGAAATTATTTTTTTATTCCTCCCCTTTTCCTTTATTTGTTATAAAGGCAACTTTTTGTGATTTTGCTGTCTGTGCGTGCCTAAGGATTAATATCATATCCGCGTAACCAAATGAAGACATCTTTATATAAACACTATATCGACTTCTCTCTCTAACAAAAAGTAGTCAGTCGCTGTTAGTACATCAATGGGTAATTGGGTACTTAAGTTTAATTGAATTCATACATAACAATATCCATATTTGTATTGCAATAATTTTAGCTGCACTTATTTATTTTCCATTACTTTGTATCTGCTCGGATTATTCTTGGCACACTACTTGGTGTTTGTCAGTTCTTTTGCGTGGGTTCATATTCAGACAAATCACCTCTGGTATGATGATTGTTCTTGTGTTTATTTGTTCCTACAGGTGGGGTTTCCTGTACTGCAGAACTTCAAAGATTGATACCTATCCTTAAGAAATCATATGGTGACAGCATGCGGAAGGTACTACATGTAGGCCCAGAAACATGCTCAGTAGTATCTCAAATATTAAAAGAAGACGACACTGAAGCCTGGGGTGTAGAGCCATATGAATTAGATGACGCTGATGCCAACTGCAAGAGTCTTGTGAGCAAGGGCGTTGTACGTGTAGCTGATATTAAGTTTCCCCTCCCGTACAAGCCCAAGTCATTTTCTCTCGTGGTTGTGTCAGATGCATTGGATTACCTGTCACCGAAATATCTTAATAAGACTGTCCCAGATTTAGCACGGGTGGCATCTGATGGCTTAGTTATTTTATCTGGTAATTCCTCAGAGATCTTGGTTCCGATTTCTTTTGATGAGTCTTTTAACCAAATTCTCTCACCCTCAGAAACTTGGCATTAGCTCTTTTAGCCTAATGATAGTACATGGTAGTGAGTCCTAACAATTCTTGTATTTTCCAGCTGTTAGTCATTTCTCCATTTACCATGCCGAAGTTTTATTTTTCCACAAGTTTAGGCTTTTAGTAGAAAAACATGGCATTAGTGCCTGCTCTGCCCCATGTTGCTTCGCAGTCGAGCTTTACCAATTTCATGTGAATGCAGGTTATCCAGGCCATCAAAGAGCTAAATTGGCAGAGCTGTCCAAATTCGGACGTCCTGTAAGTATAAAATTGCCTCTTT
This sequence comes from Salvia splendens, assembly GCF_004379255.2. Lineage (NCBI taxonomy): Eukaryota > Viridiplantae > Streptophyta > Magnoliopsida > Lamiales > Lamiaceae > Salvia > Salvia splendens. The sequence continues at coordinate 31,431,810 of NC_056043.1, read as the reverse complement.
TACATGTAATTCTTCACTTGGAAATTTTGAGTTCGACTTTTACTCTCGCTCCCCTGACCCACCCACCCACCCACCCACCCTCACACACGCACATACGCCATAGGATGCTTGTAGAATGATGGTGGTGGATCACAACTCAACTTAGTGGGAGCGTAGGGGCTGATCACAACTTATTATTCTTTCGCTAAGCAAATATATTTAGATTGGAAGTTTTGGTTTCCAGTTACTGTGATGATGGATTCACAGGGTGTCATGAAAACATAGTAAAGCGAAAAATGAGTCGTTCAATGAGCAAGTGGGTGTTTGTTGTGCAGGCCAAGTTCCGGAGCTCATCATGGTGGATTAGGTTTTTCATCCAAACCAGCTTAGAAGAGAATGAAGCTGCACACAAGAAATTCGAACAGGCGGCGATGAAGCAAACTTACAAGCCTGACTGCCAAGTTTTCCACCTTAAACCCTTGCAGTGATGGAACCAATCTAGCATGCCTGCTTGTTAGTTCTTACACTGTTAAGTTATTGTGTGTTGAATCTGTTGTACTATACACACACCAGGCATTGATATACTGTATTCAAAATTTTGTTCATGTTTATTAGTATCCATACAAAATTGTACCATGTTCTTTAGGTGGACTTGGGAACTCAAATGTACTTTCTCATGTTCACTTAAGAAAGAAATTAATTAATGTTTTGCAAATGTTTTGGCTGTTTCTCATTTTAATGTGTTTATAGCCAGTATAGTCTTATAGAAACAGCATATTTTCATCTGGAAAGTGAAATTACTAGAATTTACAAATAATAGTACTCTATTAAGTCTATTTATCTGCAAAATTTTGAAAGTTTTGATTGCAAGCCAAAATTGAGGCGAAGCTCGTGCATAATAAACCAACTAACTATTTTAAATTCTTTTGTGGTTATTTTAATAATTTTAAGTTAAAATTACAAAATTTTAAATATATTAGTATTATTTAATTAGTTAATTTTTTTTAGAGTTCTGTTAAAATGTTTTAATTTTAAAAGAAATGCTATTAAGTAATTTGTGAAATGCTTCATTGGATCTCAACGTAAAATGTCTGGCTCCGTCACTTGCTATAACGTTCTAATGAAAATAAACACTTCTTGCACATTGAAATCAACCCCAAAATATGCCGCTAAATGAATCCACTATGGAGTTGAGTCTCAATGATAACCAATTAATTACTAATAATTGGAAATTATAAACTTTTAATTTAGGATTAAAAAATTAATTAATAAATCATAATCGGTGGTTTATAAACTTCTAAGATTACAATCAACTTATAACCGCGAACTAAACTTAAGTGAAAGTAAAGTATTTAATAATTATGTTTTCAGCAAAATAAATTAATTAGGAAAAATGGTGTCGGTTAATCCACGTCACACACATCACAGTGCGTGCTAATGTGCGCCGGCGCAGCGCTCGCGCTCACAAGCCATGGCCGCTAGAGCACCGCATCACAGCTCGAAGAAGCTCGTTCCTTCCAATTCTTCACTCGCACCCCGCGCCCTTATCTCTCTCCTCTGCGCCATCTCTCTCTACTTCTGCTTCTCTCTCTTCCGGAGGGATGCGCCGCCACCGCCGCTGTTATTCCATCCAGCGGTGCCTGCGAAGAGCAGTGGTAGCTGCAACTACTCGGAAGGGTGCTGGATCTATGATCAATCAATCAGATCTCCACCGCGCTACGACCACACCTGCAAGGAGATATTCAAAGGATGGAATTGCATCGCAGGTAACTAATCGAACGCCGTCGACATCCTCAGGTGGCGGTGGAAACCTCGCGGCTGCGATATGCCTCCGTTTGATCCGTGGAGATTCCTCGAGCAATTCAGAGACACAAGCATTGGTGAGCGCATCTCTGAATTAAGTGAATTGGCAGTGTAATGTATTTTCAGTTGGGGATTTGGAATAACTCTGTGTTGGTATGCATTTGGTTACACTAAATTGGAGATCTTTGATTAGATAAAAGATTTTAATTTGAGCAGTAGTAGCTAAGTTAATTGTTTTTCCGCTTTAAAATTTTCCAACTCCATAATGAAAAATTCATATCAGCATATGTGTTTCTTTTTCTCTTACTAATTGTGTTCCGTGTAAAAATTAGTGCTGTTTGTAGCTCTTATGGATTTTTGACAGTGCAGGTTTTGTTGGGGACTCCTTGAATAGGAACATGTTTGTTTCTCTTTTTTGTGCATTGAGAAAAGTTTCTGCCGAGCTGAAAAAGTGGCGGCCTGCTGGAGCTGATCGTAGTTTTAGAGCATCTCCAATAGGTTAGGACGTCAAATAGCCCTCAAATAGCCTTCACACTGCCACATCATCAGCACTACAATTCTCCTGCCACATCAGCTTGCCACATCAACTGGACATCAAATAGCCCTCACATAGCCTTCACACTACCTATCCACATCACTAATAACAATTATATAATTTAATTTACACTCGTATCAACATACGGAATTTAATTTACGAGACAAATACGGAAAATTCGAATAATAATATTAAAATTTAAAAAGTACATTAATTTTAAAAAAAAAGTACAATAATTAAAAAATTACATTTAAAAAATTACATAAATTTGCATAAAAACTAACGCCTTACAATCCTCCGCGCCCACAACTCTTCAACTAAATCCTTTTGCAGTCGAATATTAGCCTCCGTCTGACGCATGTCGGCATGTGCTTGGAGGAGGGCTTCTTCATCGTGCGGTACCCCACCTCGTACGTTGGCGGTGGTGACGCCGTGGCTTGGACCTGCTTCATTATCTTCGGTGGCCCAATCAGTCAGTTGTACACCTTCATCTTCGACGATCATGTTGTGCATGATAATACAGGCGTACATTATATCAGCAATGCAGTCGACATGCCACAAACGCGTTGGTCCCTTAACTGCAGCCCATCGAGCTTGAAGCACACCAAATGACACTCCACGTCCTTTCGCGCCGACTCCTGCCGCGTAGCAAAGTAGGCTTTCTTCGGATCTGATGCGCACCGGATCGTCTTCACAAAGACGGGCCACCTAGGGTATATCCCATCCGCCAAGTAGTAGCATATCATGCTGGTTGCCGTTGGCGATAAAACTGATGGCCGGACCGACGCCCTGGCACTGCTCGTTGAAAAGGGGCGACGAGTTGAGGACGTTTAGGTCGTTGTTCGAACCGGCTATCCCAAAATACGCATGCCAAATCCACAACCGGTAATCAGCCACGGCCTCGAGGATCATCGTGGGATTTTTTCCCTTGTAGCCGGTCGTGTAAAACCCCTTCCAGGCAGCGGGACAGTTCTTCCATTCCCGTTAAAACAAGTGGTGCGAATGAAAATGAGGTTCAACGCGCGTATATATAGTGTTTTCGAAAAAAAAAAAAAATTTAAATCCGACGCCGGTTTGGCGCCGATCCGGGACGTACAATGGCGCCCGTGAGGATCGGCGTCGGAACCGGCGTCAGCGCGGGAATCGGCACGGCGACGCCGATTTCGCCGACGCCGGTTCCAATGGTTCGGCGTCAAACCGGCGTCGGCGAAAAATCGGCGTCGCGGTGGTGACGCCGGTTATTGGAGATGCTCTTACATTCCTTAAGTACAACCTAACTATTGCATATCATCAGACGAATCTTCTGGCTCGATATGGTAGTTAAGCTAAGTAAAATAACTTGAGTCGTGATCCCCCCTGATGATGTAGCTACATTGTGTTGCCTTATCTCCCCAGGAGAACACCACTCATACACTGACACGGTCACACGATGTTGATGCTGTGCTTGAGAAGACATGCTGTGTATGGAGCTAATTATGTTGATAAGATTATAGGTGCCTAAAGTTTGAATCTTGATATTATGTTAGGAGGTCACCTATATGTCACTCGGATAGGGTTGCTTTGGGAACTGGAAACATATAACTCGATCGTTTCTTCTTATAGAATTGTAAAATCTTCTAACTTATATCTTACATTTAATTTAAATGTCTGGTAAGGAAAAGTGAATAAAATTAGATGAAAGTCAATCACCTTACTTTCTACTTGTTTGATAATCTTAAATTTTTTGATTGAAGGTCGGCAATGTAGTCAGAAACTTGAATAAAAAACTGAACACTAGTGAAGATTATTGAGTTTACATACACAAACCGAAAAAATATAGAGTTTTACTCTTAAGATGTTTGTGAACCTGTTGATTGTTTGAATTCTCTTTCTTTATACCCTGTATTTTTAAATGCAGACTGTCTCTTGCGTATAGCCATTCAATTATGATTTGCCACTTTCTTTTCAGAATAGCTATTGAAAACTGGTTCAGAGGTTTTCCCTTTTCTTGCATCGAGGAGCAGGGAGCTTATGATTCATGTGATTATTTTAACTATGAAGAACTCCTGCTCTTTCATCCTCTTATATATTATGTACATGTGTTAATGTGTTTTTCTGTATGCTTACAATAGCCATGACACATCAATAGCAATTTCACATTTTCACTACATTGTATGTTCTGTACCTTGACAATGCGGTACCAGTGGTATACTCGAGTCACTTGGTTATAAGGATGGCTATAGAATTGATGTTGATATACCAAATGGGAGTTGGGCTGCCGCTCCTCATTTCCACGACATACTCATTTTCAATACAGGGCACTGGTAATTCATGTTTGTGTGCTTTTATTGAGTAGACTTCTCCAGTATTAGATTAGTGATGTAACTTGCAGAAGGCTTTATCTTCTTAAAACTGGGACCTATTACTCTCATTGCATGAAACTCTTTCTCACTTGCGCTGAAGCCCTTCCCGGCCTAGTGAAGTAGTTATTTGAATCAAATCAATATATGTATTGCTATTTGAAATTTTGAATGCTCTATTGAGCCCTCATATTCCTTACGCAATAAATATATTTGAACGCAAGTGATGGCTCTAATCATCCTTTGCATGTATATAGTTTTTTTGGTATAGATTATTGATAAATATAATCATCCTTTACTGCCAGATATCAAATACACATTAATTACATCTTTTGCTGAGTTACTGATAAATATATTTGAACGCTAGTGATGGCTCTAAACCCTGACAGGATAAAGTACTTTTTGAATGCTATAACATCACCCTTTGCATGTATATTGTTTTTTTTGGTATGAAATTCAGCATCATACTTTTTTTTCCATCATATATGAGATTATAATTCATAGGTTTTCATAGGTTTTTCTGCTTAATTCTTTAGGTGGTGGGCTCCTTCAAAGTTTGATCCTGTGAAAACACCGATGCTCTTCTTTGAGAAGGGAGTACCTGTGACTCCTCCACTTACACCTAATGCTGGGCTTGATATGGTGTTACGACACATGGTATAACTCTCTGCTTCTCTTCCTCAGATGCTCAATTTTGAAGAAATGAATCCATTTTCATTCAAGCTCTACTCAAAAGTTATTTTTTTGAATAGTAATTATGTTTTTTTTCAGTACTAGCTAGTTCATTATTATTTCCAATCTTTAGGTTATCTTGCTTCATTCATCCTTATTGCAAGATTCATGCCTGCGATGTAAACGGGCATCTATACAGGGCCCTTGAAGGTTCAAAATTCCAAATATTGGAGATAACCCGGATGAGTGAGTTCAGGGCTGATGCCCACCCATCCACTGCTGGTGGGAAAAGGCACGACGATTGTATGCACTGGTGCTTACCGGGGCTCACCGATACTTGGAATGACTTGTTCATAGCACACTTGAACAACATCAAAGTTAGGAATTGATCAATCCAAATCCTATTTATTTTACATTTTCTTTTCTAGTTGATTTTGATGAGATTTGACTCAAACTTCTCAAGATTTTGTTTGTGTTTACTATTTTCACTTAGGTTTGAGATTTGGCTTTTTAGGATTTAGGAGCATGTAATTATACGATCATTATAGAACTAATCAGCCATGAAGTTTTATTGTAAACTAATAAATGCATTATTGAGCTAGACTTTTATGATTTATCTGTACAATCCTAAAAGTTCGTGTGATTGTAATTTTATTAGAAGATATGTATTATTTTTGTCGTGTTATCTTTAAATATGGTGATATTATTTAAATCAAATAAAATTATCATAAAAATTTCCACAGAAAAAAAAATCAAAATTTCCAAAGAAAAATCCAAGTCTGATTTTCCTCCATCCATTTTTTTCTAATTTCCTACTCTCACTGTAATTTTGTTTTGATGAGAAAATTCAAATATACCTTATTCCATAAAGTTAGGCCGTTGGGAAGAATTATATGTACTTTACTTACTTCACCTAACAAATTCTGCTAAAATTAATGTCGTGTCATTCAAGAATATGGACATCTTGAGCTATAAGACTCCTCATTTTAGTAATTCTAATAATTTATTCAAACAACAATAAAAAATGGTTAATCTTACTAATTTAACACCTATTTCTTAATAATAATATAACTAGCTCTAGCCATATACACAAATTATACTCTCCCCTTTTGTCCTAACTCTCCCTGTCTAAGACAAAATGAACGAAGAAATAAATTACTTTTATTATTCTCTCCACTTAACACGATTATATAGTCTCACGACTGCTATACTTTCCACACCCGCTTCTCTCTCTGTCTCTTTCTTTCCCATCTTCTGTTACGTACAATTCTCTCTCATGAAAAAGAAATTTCATGAAGAAGTCATGTGCATAACGTTAGCTGAAAATGAGATGTTTCTCTACATATTGAAAAAGAAATTGCAAGAAGTTATATATCGTCAAAGATTTAATAAAATGGTTACAAAATTCTGCAATAATTCGAGATAAGAACATTTCCACAAACATTACATAAATATTCTCCAACAAAATATGTAACTATTAACTATTGCGGGTTTGAAGTTGTTAAATGAGCAATAAACTATTTAGGATATACATTGGATTTGGGACATCTGCAGAGAGAGAATAATAAAATCGCTATTATTATTATTATTATTATTTATTTAATAAACATCTATCGATGAAATTTCCCACATTTTGGATCGTAGTTACTGTGTGGTCCATTAATTTCCTCAATTACGTCATGTCGATGACAACACTATCATAAATTCCACATAGAAAAAAAAATAGTAATCCACTTGGAAAAATCTCTCAATTATTTTTTTTAGTTTCATTCTTTACTAATGATGCAGCATTCGATTCGAAATTACAGTTTGCTTTGATTGTAGTTCCTAATAGAGGTGCCCACGATTCCGGTTTTGGAAATTGCCGAACCGGACCCGTTTCGGGGTTCCGGTTCCGGTTCCGAACCGTCGATTTTTCACGGTTCCGAACTGCTGGTTTTCGGCGGTTTTGGCTCGGTTTCACGATTTTCTAGCGGTTGTTTTGCGGTTCCGGCAGGTTACGGTTCAGAAATTTTTGAACCTGAACCGAACACGGTTCAAAAATTGACGGTTTCAGTTCGGATAAATTCTCACGGTTCCAGTTGGGAACCGTAACCACCGTAACCATAAACCTTGGGCACCTTTAGTTCCTAACATCGAACAAAACCAAACCACGAACACCCTTATTTATAATGTAGCATAATGATTAAATTATACATATGTAAACACGTACATTTGATATACAATAATTAGGTTAACTAAAAATATTAGTTCAATTTTATTAAATACTCCTATGAAAACAGATTCACAATGTTAAATGTAACGTGAAATGTTGAAGATTAATGGTTTTTCTGCATAGCACAAAGTCTACTATATAAGTACCAATAGAGTGAATTGTTGAAGATGATCTTAGAAATATTGCATATTAATGTCAAGAAGTCTAAGTCGACTAAACCCTCGATTATCACACTTATTTAGCTATTGACAAGAAAATTCGCTTGGTTTTTTTGAAGATTTGTTTCATTAATTAGAGGATAAGAGATGAGGATCAAACTAAATTTATCTCAAACTTAATTATTTCACATTAAAATTAGGACATGTGATTAGTAGTTTTCAACTCTACTATTTCGAGCTAGCAAGAAGTCACAAATTTGAATCACCCGGTTCAATTACCTCTATTTATTTTGTAAATTTACTGATGGAATTTCCTATTGGAGTCTCAACGAATTAATAAAAATCAAACAACCACAATACAACACACAACAACGCCTAACGATCCCATATAGCAAAAACTAAACCATAGTCCCAAATGAGCTTCGCCTATCCAAACATAATATCATAAACTAAACCATAGTCCTAACGGCAACGAGTAACCTAGGTTGCATACTTTCATGTAAATGATATTTGTAGCCACATGGGCTTATTCCATTACAATAATTTTCATGGTTGATTAGTCACAATTTTAAGACATACCAAAATTCTCACACACTATTACCACTATTTCTCTATAAATACCCTCCCTCCATACACATATTTTGTACACCAATTACACATTTTGAACATCAATCAAAATGGAAATATTCCTCTTCTTCCTTGCCCTAACAACCTTACAAGGTTTGTGCCTAGGCCAAAACTCACCACAAGACTTCCTCGATGCTCACAATAGTGCTCGGGCTGAAGTCGGTGTGGGCCCCATGACGTGGGATGAAAGTGTGGCGAATTTCGCACGAGACTACGTGAACTCTAAGCTGGGAGACTGCAACATGGTCCACTCTGGCAATAGCCAATACGGTGAAAACCTTGCCCAGGGCTCGGGTGATTTCACCGGCCGTGCAGCCGTGGACTTGTGGGTGGGTGAGAAGGCTAACTATAACTACGATTCGAACTCATGTGCTGAAGGCCAGGTGTGTGGCCACTACACTCAGGTGGTGTGGCGCAACTCCAACCAACTAGGCTGCGCTAGGGCTCAATGCAGCAACGGCTGGTGGTTCATTTCGTGCAACTACGCTCCACCGGGCAACTACGTCGGACAAAGTCCGTATTGAACGGACACATCTTAATAAAATCAATAGGGTCAATTTTAAATTACAATAGTACTAATTAAATAAGTGACCCTATATTTCAATCATGTTATGTTGTGAAACTTATTAATGTTTGTATGAATAAGATGATCTTCATCTCGTGCTAGTTCAATTATTTTGAAATGTGATATAAGGATGTGACTTTATGATTATAATTATTCGTTTCTATGATATTTTTCCTTCAGAATAGGAAATTAATTCTTGAGAATTGGCAATTATAATAATGCTATGGGGAATTGAGAAGAAGAAATTAAAGATAACAAAATTCTCCCATATAACTAGATAACATCCCTTGTCGTCAAACTATGCAGAATTAGCATTAATTTAAATTGGAATTATGTTTATATTGGAAATGTCACACGTAACAACGGTGACAAATACCATGACACAATTTTGGAGTGGTTGATATCAATAGAACTAAACGCAGAGGAAGAAAGGAATAAGATTTTTTTTACTTTAATTAAAACTGCAATTTCACAAATTAAGTTAAAAATATTAAGAAACTACGTTGCTTGACGTCGTCTTCTTCGAGAAATCCTTCAGATCGGGGTGGCACTTGTGTAGTCAAAAAATAGGCTTCGGTTGCCGCGGTTTAGAGAGACTATATCTATTGATTATTATACGTTTCATTAAAAATATATGATTTTTCCAGACTCCAAATTGAGGTTAATGTTACTCAAAAATGTACCTACAATTTTTTTAATGGACAATTTATCAACGGTAGATTTAATATTTATATTAAGTTTTTTATTACAATTTTTGGCTATGATTTGGACAAGTTCATTGCTACCATAAATGTTTGGCTATTATTTATGCTCTTGTTACGGTATATTCATTAGCTTTGGTGTTTTTGTTTTATGCTTATAGTTGGCTGTGGAAGATTGAGAAACACATGCAAACTAGTCTCCTGCAATTGAGAAACATATGTTGAACAATGTGTAATTAGTGTACTACCTTAAATTACAGTTGTAACAAAGTTATTTTAAAAAAGGTTATAGTGACGAGTCCATTTTTCCAGCTATTATTGATCTATATAATCGAAAATCGACTAACTTTTTGTGGATAAAAATGAATTCCACAAGAACTTCCAACCACAATGTGTGTAAAACGGCATTAGTATAGTTTCCAAAAATAAAGCAGTGATATAACTTCTATACGAGAATTCTTTTTGTACAAATAAAATTATTTTATTTGTAACTTTCAAATAAAATTGGCCACCCATCCCCTTTTTAAAATGTAGCATGATGTAAATTATATGTAAGCACATGTGGTGTACAATAATTATTGTAACGTGATATGTAGGGTTGATTGTTGAAGATTAACTTATAGTAGTATGAGATTACTATGTATTTTAATTTCTCTAGATACCGGAAAGTCTACTAGTATATGTAAATTTGTAATACAAATATAGAGTGAATTGTTGGAGATGTTCCTGCAAATATTTCATCTTAAAGTTAATAGTTAATTAAATACTTATGTATCAAGACGTCTAAGTCGACTAATTAAACCTTATGTTCTTCCAACTATGTATCACACTTATTTAGCTATTGACAAGAAAATTTGCATGTTTATTTTGAAAAATGGTGTCATGGATTAGAGGACGATTAAGAGATGAAAAATCAAACTAAGTTTATCTCAAACTTAATTATTTCACATTATTACGTGAAGAGTAGTTTTCAACTCTACATTTTTAGCTAGTATTAGAAAACTAACAAGAAGTCACAAATTTGAATCACCCGCCTTAATGACCTTTATTGTTCCATTAATCACTATTTTGAAGTTTTAGTAAAAGAGAAATTTCTATATATTTAAGGACAAATTAAAAAAAAATCATAAATTTTGATCAAATTATGATCAATTTCACAATTTTCGCTCCAATAACATGCTGAAATGGTGAGATGTTACAAATGAAAATGTCGAGAATTGGCGAGTAGGGTCCACCAAAAGTGGTGACAATATATGTACAAAGTAGTAGTAATAAAAAATACATTAAAAATAATAGAGAAGCTAATAAATGATAAGAACCGAACTACTAAACACCATACACGAAAACATTACACAACAATTTTAGACCCACGGATGTATCAATCTTATTTTTAAGCTTAAATAATTTATAGTAAGATATTTGAAATTTTGAATGATCATAGTTAACTAATCCAAAATAACAAAAGAGAAGACCGGAATATAGCCATTCAAACCTAATTAATGACAACGTAGTTACGTAGGTTGCATAATTTCATGTACTCTGATATTTGTTCATTAATTAGGCACATAGAAATATTCCACTATACAATAATAATCATATTTGAAATGTCCACAAGTATACACAAATCGATGACATTTTCCAAGATTTACCAAAAACCTCATACATTATTTCTCTATAAATACTCACCATCTAACACATTTTTTGTACACCAATTAATCAAAATGAAAATATTCCTCTTATTCCTTGCCCTAACAACCCTACAAGGTTTGTGCCTAGGGCAAAACTCACCACAAGACTACCTCAATGCTCACAATAGTGCCCGAGCTCTAGTCGGAGTGGGAGCCATGACGTGGGACCAAAACGTGGCGAATTTTGCACGAGCCTACGTGAACTCTAGGCTCAGAGATTGCAACATGGTCCACTCTGGCAATAGGCAATACGGTGAGAACCTTGCCAAGGGCTCGGGTGATTTCACCGGCCGTGCAGCTGTGAACTTGTGGGTGGGTGAGAAACCTAACTACAACTACGGTTCGAACTCATGTGTTGGAGGGGAGTGCCTCCACTACACTCAGGTGGTGTGGCGCAACTCCAACCGACTAGGCTGCGCTAGGGCACGGTGCGACAACGGCTGGTGGTTCATTTCGTGCAACTACGCCCCACCGGGCAACTACGTCGGACAACGTCCGTATTGAACGGACACATCTTAATTAATCAATAGGGTCAATGTTAAATTACAATAGTACTAATTAAATAAGTGGCCCTTTATATCAATCATGTTATGTTGTGAAAGCTATTAATGTTTGTATGAATAAAAATGATGTTGTGCTAGTACAATTTTGGTGATATGTGAGCTAGCTAGCGGACATGCATGGCTAATTAACGTGTGACTTTATGATCATACAATAAAATAATTAAATATGAGTAAGATCATATATAAGATTATGAGCATATTTTTCCTACAAATATGAAATTATTCCATGTGGCACTTAATTATTGGAAAATTTGATTTGTCACTTATAATAATTAATTATGTGGAATTGAGAAGAAGTAAAAGGGAGAGTAGAAAGTCCAATATAAAATTTCTAAATATAATTTGACCGTAAAATACCGTTTGAATAATATAGAGCAAGATTAGCTGCAAAAGGTTTTACTAATACAAAACATTGACACAGTTTGCTTATATATATTTCTATGGTGCTGGAAAAAAAAATATTTCCATGGTGCTGGTTGCTCCATACTATGTTTTTGGTTGTGTATTTCTATGGAGTTGTCTATGAGGTTCGAACATTTTTTTAATAAATAAAATTGCACTTAATCTATCAAATCAACACTGGAAAACATAGATGAATAATTAATTATATAATCGATACTGTTTACTATTTTCATCAACGATGAAATACGTAGAAACCGTAATTTGATTTAAATTTATCTAAACTAATACTCTTATACATATAGAATCGCAAAATGTTCAAGATCAAATATTGCCAAGCCGCCTCTCAATTATTTCTACCTTAATTATCTATGATGTCCTTCTATGCCTAATTATTTTGACGATGCTAACATATAACGAAGAATTAACAACTTAATTCGTACGCATTAAGAATAGTAGTACTATTATATAAATTAATATAACGATGGATTGCCGACATATTTTAAAATTATAAAAATACTATAGTACTTTTCTAATTAACGACGGGTTAGGTTTTTTTTTTTTAATTTGAAATATGAAGTTTTAACGACCAAAAAGTAAAATCAATTTTTTTTCTTCCTCCATCCCACGTGAGTATGCACTTTTGATTGGGTGTGAGTTTTAATGAACAATTGATAAAGTAAAAAAGAGATAGAAAGAGAAGTTAATTAAAGTATTACTAGTGGAGAATGAGTCCCATCTCATAGAGATAAAAAAGTTTCCAAAATAGAAGTGCATACTCTAGTTGGACGAACTAAGATGGAAATAGTGCATACTCTTGCAGGATGAATGGAGTATTAAATAGAAACGTAGATATTATTCGTACGTAAAATATTATACTAGAAAAAGTCGTTTTAGTACCAGCTGCATAAATTATACTATTCGTATTGTACAACAGTGAATTGTGAAAAAGAGAGAGTATATATATTAGGTTAACAATTATCTATATACTGGAATATTATTTTTGTTTCGTTCACTTTAAGTGAGCTGTGCTGTTTGGAGCAGCTCGTTTGTGGTTTGTTGTTACGGTTTATCTCACCATTCTTCAATTGTTTGAGCATTTTGTTTCATTAAAAAAAATCTTTATGTGCTAATAGGTCTATTAAGGGAATTTTTCTATTAAAGAACCTTAAATTTTTCTACTTAAATAATTCATTGACAAACGACAATAAATAATTCATAGTACAAAATTTGTGGAAAAATTGGTTGAGAAACACATGGAATTTTCAGGAAAAGTTGAGTCTTCCACCATTTAAGGCCTACTCTCCAACGACTAGGAACCCATAAATAATTAAGACCTGCGACTTAAATCGTATTTTAACTAACCACATGAATCTCAAAACGCTAAACATGCACACAGCAACTGGACTTAAATAAAACATAAATGCTTCATATTGATTAACTTTTTATGCAGTGCTATCCAAAAAAAAAAAAGAAAAATTTGTAAATAATACTAGTTTTAATGTGCAATTGATAAAGTCTATAACTATATCCCAATTCGATTGATACTGGATTTAGAAAATACGAGACTTTTAAACATGCCACTTATAGTTAGGGATATAGTAGGGATGAAGGAATTATTTAATTTAAGTATTTCTAAGGAAATGTAGTAATACTAATTAGATCTTTAAATGCAGCATAATTTAGTTATATGCATCCATCCATGCATTTATACAATCTTTTACATATTATAACAAACGATGAAATTTTATTTTTATTTAGAAACATAATAAATTAACTACACTCTTAAATTTCACCAATTTTGTGATATATTTTTATTTTTGTTCTACACATAATATATAACTACGTACCCGTCACAAAAGATCACAATTTGGTTTAATAACATTTATAATTATAGTATCACAATTCTTCCACAATTATTCAAAATTTGAACATTTTAAACAAATTATATGCTCCCCACTATAAATTCCCCTATAATTGTCCATCATTTTGCACCAATCGGCAATCACCAAGAATGAAATTCCATAAGAACTTTCCATTAGCCATTCTTTTCTTAATTGCACTAATCATCCTCCTACCTTCATCCAAGGGCCAAAACTCCCCACAAGATTACCTCGATGTCCACAACACGACACGTGTGGAGGTGGGAATCGAACCAATGACCTGGGACGACACTGTGGCAGCCTTTGTCCGAAGTTACACCTATCAAAGGATTGGTGATGGCTCATGCGTCTTTCATATGCTTCTAGGATCATGCATCTCTCACAAAGCTAGAATTTAAAAAAAAAAACTCATCAAATTGGGAAGCTAATCTCTCCAAAATTAGAATTTCTCCCATACAACTAATTAATTAACTCTCTTTCTCATGGAAAAAGAAATTTCATGAAGAAGTTATTGTGTGCATAAGTTAGAAGAAAAATAAAAGCTTGTCCGCCGTCCACATACTGAAAAAGAATTTGCATGAAGAAGTCACATATCATCAAAGATTAATAAAATGTTTAATTAAATCTTTCGACAATATTCTCTAACAAAATGGTATTATGGTAATGTGGGAAGTTGTTACATACAGACTTACAGGAGCAATACAATTTTTATTTGGATTAAGATGTAGTATTATTTGATATATTTAATTTGAGACTACAGAATATATATATTTTTTGTTGTCTTAATTTTGAATAGTACTCCACTAAATGCTATAATAAACTTAGGGTTTACTATGAAAATTTCCACATTTTGTACAGTAGTCACTATTTGGTCCATTTTACTAAAATTCCACAGAGAAAAGTATTCCACTTAAAAAAGGCTTTACATTTTCCATTCTTATCTTAATCGCGGCGAAATATCAACGTTACAATTCGTGTCATTCTAGTGGAAATGTATATTTATAATTAATGTTCATAAATTGATTTAAATCGTAAATTGTACTGGTTAATTAAATCTTGTTTGTACGATTTGATTTCGCTGACGGTTAAAAAATATTGATTGGGGTATGATTTATGGTTTACGTTTGGTTTTTGAAAAATATAAACCAAACTAAACCGAAAACCATATTAATATAATTAGATTAATTATTATGTTTTTTTTTTGTAGTACACATTGTGTTATCTTTTCGGATTTGTGAGTGAATTTTTTGTAAAGCAAATAACTTAGACCAAAACCCTATTTTTCTCACCCATCCTGGACGGCGCCGGCCATAGCAGGCAGTGTGCCTTCTGACTTTTTTAGTTTTATTCTCAGTAAAAAATAGATAATAAGAGTTTTAATTTAAAATTGATTAAATAATGATAGATAATTGGTTGAACTATTATTTTTAAAAAATTGAGGCTCACTCTATTAGAAAAAAATTTCATAATTAAACAAGGACTAATTCTGATAGACAAGCTAAAATGGAAAAATAATACAGAGTATATTTTTTTAAAATTTTACGTGTGATATATCGTTAGTAATCTGAATTCACATATAGTATATATTAATCCAACCCAATCATGCATGATTACATGTAACACATAGTTTCTTGCCTTCGATTGCAAGAGTAAATAATCACAATCCAAACTCTCATACAAAATTAATCCATCGTCAATAATCACTTAATTTGATAATTGATTAATACTTAGGAAGCAAACACTCCTTTGGGAGAGTATTATTAAACCTAGGATAATCTTGGCAATAATCATAGGTGACATGATATTTCTCAACCCATTTGAACAGCCTCCTTTGTGCCCATGTCAATGAGTTGAACCTCTTATTGTTCCACCAATTTGTGGGCTTCGGGTCGCTGCAGCTTCCTTCATTCCCCTTCCAAACGCACGCGTCGATCTTGTGGTCCTTAAACGTGGCCACAAACGGCGCCTTGCTCCAGTCGATCTTGTCTTTCCCGCCATTTGTGGCCCAGCTCTCGCCGTCCCCAAAACTCGCCTGCACGCTCATAGGCTGCCACCTAGGGTATGCCACGCCTTTGTCCGCGTGGTTTCTGTACGTTCGGATCGGAACCCAGTCCACCATGAATCTGAACACACATTTATGATCATGGTTTTTTTTTGCGTCAATGAGGTAAAATTGTAATTTCACAATTTAATATTTAAAAAAACATCAAACGACGTCGTTTGATGTTTTTTTAAAATATTAAAAATTATGCAGATCAAAGGAAGGCCATAGCATTTTCTGCCAACCCTAAAGAAATATTAGGCTCTCATGGCAATTTGGGGCGGCCACCCCTCCTAAATCTGCCACTGTCATTAGCAGCAGACCCAGAAAATTAATTTGAACATATAAAATCAAAATAAAGTGACAAGGACCCTAATTTTAAAAAAAAAAATTAATAAATAAAAGAACTCCATATATGTTCCAAGAAATAGTATCTGTTTCTCAAAACTCTTTTTACTAAACTAACCTTATTCAATGTTTGTGAAGTTGACATAAGGAATGGAGCATAAACATAAAGCAAAATAAACGATTTCATATATATAGGATTATTTAATTAGGTAACATTTTTCAAATCATATTAATTAGCTATTAAATATGGACCAAAACAAATCATATTAATTAGCTATTAAATAGGATTATTTAATTAGGTAACATTTTTCAAATCATATTAATTAGCTATTAAATATGGACCAAAACAAATCTTTATCGACTATCAAGCCATATTAATACTAAGACCATTTGGAATTTTAAGATTCTTGTGAAATTTTGATTCTTTGATTTTGGTTGAAGACCAAAACAAAAGGCATGTTGAAGGAAACTAATGAAATTCTTACACAATTTGGTAGAGGTTCCAAAGTATAGAATATGTATGGAAATCTTTGGTTGGATCAAACCACAGCTTGATTCTCTGCTCTCTCTCATCAAACCCATTTGCATACACATTAGTTTGTAGTGTATAAGGTTGTCCTTCTACGTTGCCCAAGAACTCGAAATCCAGCTCATCTCAATTGGGTTGAGTAGATGTATACGTAGTTTAATTAGTAACATGACACAAGTTTCATTACACAAGAGTTTGTAACAATCAACTCCTTAAGGGTCAACGTCCTATTTGGTCACGACAGACTCCTTCCCAGAGTTGGCTACCAAACGTTCTTGTTGGTCTAGTGTTGCCGTTGGTTCTGATTCTATGGGAATGGAACCGTAACAAACCGGAAACCTTATTCGCGGTTCCAGTTTTGAACTGAAAAATCGGTGGTTCCCAATTTTGGACTGAGATCGTAAGTTAAACCAGAATCGGACCGGTAGAACCGATATGCCATTCCGGTTTAACTGGGTAGCACAACTCACGATTCCAAAATTGGAACCGGTGGGCCGGTTACGACTAAATCGGTGGTCTAGTTAAAAAAACTTAGCAACTCTACGTAGGTCGACTGCCTCCTTCCCCAGACCACCACTCTCTGAATAGTCGGACGTCTCACTCAAAGCATTAATGTTATAAACCAAGGATGGAATTTATCCCAAAAGACTAGTCCTATCACAAAAAAATGGCTCATTTGGTCTACAAACCTCATATCAATTGCTTTACACGATCGATATGAGACACGTTAATTCATTGTACAAGAGTCCGTAACAAACACATAATAAAATATGGACTTACATAAAAGGCCACAACTGTGCCAGCTGAGTTCCCTGGCACCAACTTAATTTTCATGTCAAACTGTCCAAACAAGAACATGTCATTTGAAGCAAAACCAGAACCTAGACAAAAAATAAATAAATTAATTAATACATAGTAAATTTTACAAATGTATAACATAACTAGTACTACTAAAATATGATAATTAATTAATTAACCAGAATCCTTGTCAAGAACTAAACTTCTGCTATGGCCATCAATAGATGTATTAACATGACTAGGTGACCATGTCACAAAGAAATCCTTGTTGAAATCTCCTGTTGAAACAATCGAAGCCCAACAATCTTGGATCAAGAAAATCGAAATCAAAAGGACAAAAATAAATAAATTATTCATGATTTTGTTTTTGTGTGATGAAGAATGAGTGTCATATATATATAGGTGTTGCATATACGGTAGGGATATTGTAACGATGTGAAGAGAATCACTTAGATTTTTTGCATAAGCAAGAATATCTTTAGGAGCAAGCAATGAAATATACTAGTACTATACTATATATCACCAATCATAATTAAGCACAGCTATAGATTCAATTTAACTAACTAAGTTTGCTTGGAGTTACATCAAAAGATAACCACCTTAAATTAGTTAGTAACAAACTACAATCATGTTAAAACTGAACTTAATTAAATGCAAAATGTGGCTGTTTATTTATTATTTCTTTTTTTTCTTTTGCAAATATTCCAAGCTTTTGGCGTACATAAACATTATCAATAGGCTTTTCAATTTTCATGGTATTCCTATTGAAGAAAGTGTAAGAAAAGAGGAAAACCTGAGCTGGAAAATAATTTGATTACTTTTGTAGTCAACTTTGTTGTGAGTCCAAATATTCTTTTCCTTGGATATGATCTACCTATTATATTCATCTATAAGTAGTTAATTTTTTGGCCCCATTTATATGTAACAATGATTAATTAAAACATTAAACTAAATTACAATGAGACAAACATGCGTTTCAGCCTTGTTTTGTTTTGTTTTGTTTTGCTCGGCTCCCTTAATTTTACAGTTATTATGGTATCATAGTATTGGATCTTGATTACTTTTAATTTCCACGTGGTCGGTTTGAATTTTACTTTTTTATTTATGTCTCTCGTCGTGATGTATATAATTAAATGTAGTTTTTTGGCTAAAAATTAAAGTTTTCCTATGATCTAGGAATTTTTCTGGTTAGAGATATTATAAATTGAAATTTTCAAAATGAAAGTGTGAAAAATGTGTACTTTTTAAAGAATATTTGTATTTTTGATGTCTGTTCCCACGGACCAATCACTAACTTAGAGGTTTTTGAGAGGAATGCCAAAATAGATGCATCTTTGTTGATATAAATAACATGAATCACATCTTTTAAGCTTTTCTCAAATATGCAGTCTCATATTTGTATACTTTTGGAATCACTTCTATTCTGATATGTTTTGATACATTAATGTTCGCCTCCGCTTTAGTAAGAGTTGCTCCTTGTCTCTAGTCTATACACCTGTCTATGCACCGACATTCACTCGGCCTCTACTTAGCTAAATGTTTTTTTTCATACATAGGAGTTCGAGATAATGTTGGCTCGTAGACTGCACTCCCTTCGACGAGTTCAGCCCCGGTAGACTACCCGCCACCCTCAGACGCGTCCAGGCTCGAAAGCTTGCCAAGCCCCAAGGAAACAACCTTGAACAGGCCCATAGGGAAATTAATCCCAAAGTCGCGCCATCCAGGACTCGAACTCAAGACCTCCAGGATGGTGCCATATCCTTGCCACCCTTCTTAATCACTTGAGCTGGGGGCTTGATTACTTAGCTAAAAGTTAAAGGTTTAGTACTTAGTAAAATAATTTAGGCATATTTTTGTTTGATCCATTATAAATTAAAATTTTCAAAAGGGATTTTCTGAGTGAGAGGAAGGAGTAATTCTTAAAAATATTTTTTCTTTTTGATTTAATTTTTGGTGTTAAATGTGTTAGCAAGAATGCATTGTAGCCCAAAAGTAATGGTTTCGAAAAATTCAGCTCGATTGATTTAAACAATAATTAGCCCAAGCCCAAATGGGCTAGATCAAAAACCGAGTGCATTGTCCCAATAATATCGAAAAATTTCTTATCGCTTGATTATCAAACTTTGTTAGTGTGCTTTTGGATTCAAAGATACCGTTTTGATACTTGTGTGGAATGTGTATTAATTTTCTTCAATACTTAATAAAAATTTTCTAACAATCAATGGAAGTTTATTGCAGTATTTTGGATTTTCTACAAGTTGTATTGAAATTTATGGACACTTCAAAAGTATTTAGCAATATAAATAACAATTTATAAATCGTCAAAATAAGCATCAATAGCTTATAAATTCTCCAAAAATATAAGTTTACAATCAATAATTATAAAAGTATTAATCTAACTAATAAAGCACACTACATTAAGCTCAAATTGAAATTTAAATAATTGTTGCCGCCTTCAATTAGTCACTTTTCCTAAAAACATTACCATCAGAAATTAAAGGTCAGAATGAAGCGACTCATGGCGAAATTGTAAAGTACTGTATGGAAGAAACAGAAGATGACCCGGTCATTATATGGGCCAACCCGAAAGCCCGGTTCAACTGTATGTCGTATCCCTCTGCTCTGTGTTAACAAGGAACACTCTCTTCTATCATTATCAGTAGATCAGAGGAGAGAGAGTGTTGAAGGGAGCTGGCAAGGCCTCCTATTTACAGCAAAGAGACATTTTCCAGCTATTTCGAGCTTCGAAGTTTCCATCCTTTTGTCTTTTTTAATCGATTTCTTGTTTTTCTTTGGGACCGCTTAAAGGTATGCCATTGGCTTCGTGTTCTGTAAATTCGTAATTGATTAATTAATTTCGCAATTTGTTGAGTGTTTTCGTTTACTTCGGTATGACCTGTTTGGCGGTTCAATGATGGCTGTGTGATGCCTGCGGTGGAATTGAATTTTTCAATGTCGTGGTGATTATTGCTTCTAATCAATTGTTTCCTGTTTCCTGCTTCGGCTTTGGGTAATTGCTGTATAGATTTGCTTCTGACTTCATTTGCTTGGGATTTTGCTTCAACGATTTATTTAGCTGTGAATTTTTATAGTCTCTCATTTTTCTCTATGTGCTTGTTGTATCGGAGATAAAGGCCTTTTTACAATCTACTGCTCTAATTTATGCCTAAATTCTTATTCTTGTAGATTTTCTGTTTTTTTGTTAGATTTTTTTGGCTGCAGACTACAGTAGAGAAAATCTAAAGGTAGATTGTGAATTGTTTTTGGAATAAAGTATGTGGAGTCTCCCTGTCTTTTGTCTAAACTATGAATGCTACTTAATAGATGCTTTCAGCATTTGCTTTCATAAAGAGTGATTTGATCTTTAATGTTTTAGTGTGTGCTAAAGAAGGTAAGTAACTTTGTTCAGTCAAATGCAAGCTTGCTTGCCTCACTGAGGGGTCAGGTCGGGGTAATTAACTTGGTCGTGAATGAAGCTTCAGTTTGCAATAATGTGTGGATCTTTTGTTCCTCTTCGTCTTTCTATATGTTATGTTAGTCAAACTGATGCTTCTGAGGTTTACATTCTACATGTGATTTAGTGTGGTTTGAGGTGTTTCTTGTGATCGCTTTCTTAAGCATGGTTCGTTACTGGGGTCCAGAAAAAACCATATGCAGTTTGTTCCTTTTCTCGAGTACTCTGGTGCAAATAATTGGTTAGAAACAAAATGATTAATTCTAAATAAAGAATCCTTCAATTCATATGTTGTGGAAGACTGCAAGAGATATTGAATACTTTTCGTGAGGTTTGATCTTTTGTGGTGATGTAAACTGTATTAGGACTTTTTGTTGCTCTCACTAGTTACTAGTTAAAGGTATCATTCTGCTTTACGTCTCACCCTGAGCATATTGATATTATTAACGATCTCTAACTTCTGTCAAATATAAGATTGTATACAATTGAATGGCCATGGAAATCATGTTTTGGGTATGTACGCGAATATGTTTACGTACGAACCCAAATATATATGAAACCATTTCTTGAATCGGAACCATGCCCCATGGGGAGATATTTTCCACGAATGATCCTTTTCTAACGTGCAATGATGTGAATTTATCAGTGAAAATGATTTCCTGGTCATCTTATGTTTTTAGTAGTGTGATTGTCATAATGAAAATTCCATTTTTTATGTTTCTTTTTTCTCTTAAATGGCAGGTTCTTTTGAGTAGCGGTGAGAAAGGAGAATACTTGTAGAAATCATAATGTATAGACAATCATCGAGCAGGAACCAAAGATCCAAAGGGGTCAAGGTTAAGAATGTGCTGCAAGTTTGTTTGCTGCTTGCTGTTTGCTGTTGGTTGCTATACCAAGTTAAACATTCCCATGACAAGAAGGCAGAATTTGATGAAACTAATGCCAAAAGGTCGCTTCAAAAAACAAGTCGTGACGATCTTATAAGTCTTGGAAGGAAAGATATCCGTCCTCGAGTAGATGACATGGACTCTAAGAGTGAGATTCATGATGAAACATCAGAAGAAGATGAAACTGCTGAAGAATTAGAGGAAGAGAAGCATGATGAAGATGATCCAGAAGACAAGAAGGTCGATGAGAGGGATGACGACGAGGAAGGAGGTAGAGATGATGAAAGAGAAGAGCACGAACAAGAGAAATCTGATGCCGAAGTTGATAGGGAACATGGTTTGGTGGATGGTGGGGAGAGGGAAGATGGTGAGGAGAATGAAACTCAAGAAACAGATTTTGAAGGTCATGCCCAAACAGAGAATGAAACGACTGTTGACGATACTGACCGTGATACGAAAGATAGGAGTGCCCACGAAGCACATGAGGAACATTACAAGGCAGATGACGCTTCTAGTGCTGTAACTGAAAATGAGAACGAAAAAGTGGAGAACTCGAAAGAGAATAAGAGTGAAGAAACTTATAAAAGTGAGAACATGAAAGACTCGGAGGTGGATGGCAGTGAGGCAGCTGGAGATGTCCATCAACCAAACGTCACAGCCACTTCAGTCAAGGATGATACGTTACACGACCCTGAGAATGGCTCTACTCCTAATAATGCAATAACAGAAGGATACACTGATCATTTGATTAGTAATAGCACAACTACTGATGTTACGATAGAGAACTCGACGTTGCCCTTAGATAATGCAACAGAGAGCAAGTCTGAGTTAGGCACCGAGCGTACATCTGTAGAAGGATCTGACTCTAAAACTGTTGATCCTGAGGAGGCCAATAAGTCTACCTTAAATGTAGACAATACTCGTTTGGACTCTAATTCAACAGGTTCTACTGATACAAACGAGGCAGAATCACTTCCCGAGGATTTCTTGAATAATAGTATAGACTCTTCTGTATCATACGATTCAAGGTTAGAGGCTTCACATGTAGAAGAGGACAACACTACAGAAGAGAAAACTGAATTTGATGGTGAGATATCAGATACAAGTGATGGCACAGATGAAAGCTCGGATTCTACACCAACTGATAACGCTGAAGAAGAAGTTCAAGAGGATGCTATTGATATATCTGATACTTCCGATTCCTTGGAGGAGAAAGATACTCGAGTGGATCTCGACACACTCCCTGAGATACAAACAGAGGCGAGCAATAGCAAAGATGTTGCTGCAGAGTGAATATAGAGGTAGCAGGGTACTGTTAATCGCATCGATTTCCTTGTTTTCCCACTTAAATATCAGGGTCCCCGTAGTATATTTTTGGTCCCATTTTCCTGTGTATGAAATGTCAAGCTTCTGCTTCCAGCTTTACGCGTAGAACTTAGGCAAGGTGATGCCCCCCCGCCTTCTGGCTCATATTGTATGAATCAACTAATCTAATTTGCTTATGTTAGTAAGTTTGCAACCATGTTCTTCAATCCATCATGCTTCATTATATGATTATATGAATCAAAATTGTACAAAGACCTTTGAGTTTGGGATTTGAAGTCATTGACATCAAGGGTCTTTGTTGCTGCACTTGGAGCCAAAATGTTAATAGATGTGGTTTAAGATTTGGTGAAACTATTTATATCAGAATTAGTTGAAAAGGACTTGCAGCATTAGTTGTAGTATTTGTTTGTTTTGCTATTCAATGTGATAGGTTCTTGAATGCAAATTTCAAAATAGTTGTTGAATTTAATAATATTGTGGTACAGGTTGGGTGCAATATACTCTGGAAGCATTGAAGACTTTAGTTGAAGTCAAGAATTAGCTAATCCACTTCAAAACCTCAAAGTAAGCCTTAGAAAATGGGTATGAAGATACGTTAAAATACAACTAAGATGGTAAGACACTTATTCCCCGATCAATAAGTGCAAAGTGATTAAATTAATATATAAAGAAAAGGAAACTTGTAGACTTGGAACTCTCTTATATTCGATCATTTCATTATGTAGATAGTATACTTTATAATTATTTCCAACCTAACTCATAAGCTGTAATTTATTGGATGAGTGGAGATTAAATTAAGCTTTGATGAAATAAAATAAAGAGTGGGTAGGTCAAAATATGTGGACATGAAACAAGCCGTGCAATTTGAACTGTCAACCACTAATAAGGAATTTAAAATACTCCCTCCGTCCCGCACTACTCGCACGTTTCCTTTTAGCACGGATATTAAGGAATGAGTGTATAGCAAAGTCAAATATTACGGCTGTAGGTGATAATTTTTACTAAAAATGTAAAGAGTGCAAATAACTTGGGACGCCCAGAAAGGAAATAAATGCAAGTACACGGGATGGAGGGAGTACATAATTGAGGTTTTAGCTAAACAACAAGATAGTGTTATATGTATAGTCTCGAAATACTCCAGGAAGGCAGGAACTGACCAATTAAATTACTAAAAAGGAGACAAATTGGCAGAAAATTATGAATTTTGATCAAATTCTAGTTCGTTTCGCAATTTAGAACAGTAGTAAAAATGATAAATTTTAGTACTATTTTCTTAAATTTCTCATGGGGTCTAATTTAGTTTGAAATTGTATTTAATTCGGTGTCTGAAAAAAATCTTCGGAGGAGACCTTTTGTGATTTTACCAATTTTCTCAACACAATTAGCAAATAATTCAATCACATCATCATTTTAAAACATGTGCACTAATTTACCAACATACTTGCAAATAGAAATCTGAGTATTTTGTCATGGGAAAATTGAGAAAAATGTTAAAATTTATAATTTTTATGATTAATTTGAAAGTTCCGGCCGGGAGGGGTCAAAATTTATCGAAAATTCATAATTTCCTCCTTCCCCATAATTTACCTATATTTAATGATTAGTGAAAAAAAAAGAGACTATAATTCCACTCACCGCATTGAATTAATTCTGTACAAAAATATTTACTAAGTACTAGTGATAGCAATAGTTATTTCGGTTATTTAAACATTGTTAATCATGTTTATAGAGCTTTGGAATTAAAGAAGGCACTGAACTGAAGTAGAAGATTTAGGATTTTGGTTTGTTGATAATGATAATAATTTCGCCTATTTCATTGTTCATTAATATTTCGTAGTCTTTGCAATTATACTAGTAGAACTGTAATTTTGTACATTATGACATCTAAAAAAATACTGGAACATGGAAAGATGCTGACTCGTAACGGTGATTTTGCACATCGTAGCATCTAAATGTCTTGACGAGATGTAAATCATGGATAGGGTTTAAGACTTTAGAAGGATGATTCTAGTTTCAATAGTTATCATTCTTGAAACAAAAATACCGAAACAAGAAAATATACTGGCTTATAATTGTAATTTGCACATCATAAGCATCTAAATGCCTTGACTGATGTAAATCATTGTAGGTTAGGACTTTGGAATAATGATCTAATTTCACTATGATTTCATTCTTAAACAAAAATACCATAAATTGAGAAAGATATGGACTTGTAACGGTAATTTTGCACATCATAGAATTTTAAATATCTTAATGAAGGGTTTAGACTTTAGGGGCATCCGCAATGGGGCGGACGATAAGCCGCCCGATGCCTCGGGCGCGTCATCGTCCGCCACTGTGGGTGTGCGGACGATGCCCGATGCATCGTCCGCGGACAATACGCGGACGATAGGGCATCGTCCGCGCCATCATCCGCCCACTATGGGTGACGCGAACGATGCAATGGGGTTTTTCGTTTTTTTTTTGAATTTTTGTCTATTTAAACCTCGTCTCTCATTCTATTTTTCATACAAACATTTATCTCATCTTTCATTTTCCATACGAATGTTTCGATCATCTATCACAAACAAAAATGAACCACGACTACGACTGGAGTACCCTCGGAGGGCGTTAGTCGGACCTTGACTTGAGCCTTATTCGATGTCGTTAATGACGCAATGGCAGATTGCTTAGCCGAAATGCAGCGCGAGGGGAGGAGGCACGGAGCGGCGGAGCAGATCCCCATACAATATTCGAACGTCGGACATTGTCCGCCGCGACGACGCCGTAGCTCACGAACGTCTATTTGCAGACTATTTTACCGAGGCAACCACGGTGGGGCCCGACTGTTTTCACACCGCCGGTTTAGAATGAATCGTTATCTTTTTCTCAGCATTGTCCAGACGTTGGAGTCACGGGATGAATACTTCCAGTATCGGGAAGATGGCATCGGTAGACCTGGACTTACGCCGTGCAGAAGTGCACGGTTGCACTTCGGCAGTTTGGCCTACGGCACACGACCGACATGTCGACGAGTACTTTCACGTCGGGAGACAACTGGCCGCGAGTGCCTGCAATATTTGTAGGGGAGTTGTGGAGGCTTACAGTGACACATATTGCGAACGCCGACTTGCTGTGGATGTCAGGGCCTAATGAAGATGCACGAGACGGCGCACGGCTTTCTTGGGATGCTTAGGGAGCATCGACTGTATGCAACTGTGAGTGAAGAATTGTCTGACGGCGTGGAGAGGCCAATTTACTAGTGGATACAAGGGCAGCCACCCGACGATGATCCTCGAAGCCGTCGCTGACCATTAGTTCTGGATCTGGCATGCTTACTTCGGTGTAGCTGGGGTCGAACAACGAACATCAACGTCCTCAACATCACCACTATCTTCACCAAGCAATGCAATGGCAACGGCCCGACCATCGAGTTCAATGCCAACAGACGCCAGATATCACATGGGGTACTACTTGGCCGAGGCATATACCCAAGGTGGCCTGTTTTTCTGAAGACGATCAGCTGCCCAATGGGTGAGAAGAGAGTTTTAATTTTGCGCAAAAGCAGGAGGCGGCGTGAAGGATGTGGAGCGGGCATTTGGTGTGCCCCAATCACGGTGGGCAATAGTGAAATCACGCTCGAGGATTACCGACGGGCTTCAATGAGGTTTCTATCTAGACAGGCCTCAATGCGCTAACACAACAAGACCATGCTCAGCTGCATGAACGACATGATTGAAAGAAGTTTGGGGCCGTAACCGCCGTCGTTGAGAATGAGTATTTTTTTTTTAATTCGTATTGTAATTTGTTAATTTTAAATTGAAATGAAATATTTTTTGTCAATTTTTGTAGTTTATTTAAATATTTACATAAAGAAAATGCTTATGGCGGCTTATAGGGCGCCCCATGCTGGTGTGAAATGGTAGGAGGATAAAATGATGATGGGCGGTGTGCATAGGGTGCCCTATAGGGCGCTCCATTGCTAATGCCCTTAGACATTAAAAGGATAATCTATTTTCAATAAATTACATATTTGAACGAAAATACTAGAATCCATGATAGGGTTTGGACTTTAGAAGGATGATCAAATTTCAATAAGATTTATTTATTTCATTTTTTCAATGACCAAAACAAGCTGGTCGGATTTATTTACTTTTTTCAACAATATACTCTATAAATTACATTTAGAGTGGTTGATGGACACCTTTTTATTGAAATTTTGAATTTATATATACAGATCTTTAGCATAAGCCAACCTGTGACCAATACTTTTATTTCATTCTTAGCTAACCACAATTACAATAAAATACTACTCCTCGGATAAATAACTAAAATTTCGAATTGAAAACTCGCAATTGTACAAATGAATTGACTCAATAAAATTGGAAGATGGGAATATGTTTAAAATGAAAAAAAATAGCTGTCAATGACTATACACTATACACTAGCAATGGAAAAATTGATGTAAAACTCTGGGTCTCGGACCAACCGAGACCCGACCCGAATAGGGCAATACCCTATTCGAGATCCGGTTGTCGCAGCTCTTTGCGGAGCTTTTTCGAAAACGGCCTGCAAGCATCCATGCTGAGATCTACGGCGGCCGCCAACGCCACAAACGCCGCCGCATCCTCCGTGCAGCTCACGTGCTGCACCCCGACCTCCACCTCTGGCTTCGAGCACCTGCCGTCGCCTTGCACCGTCGAGGACATCACGAACCCTCGGTACAAGAGATGCGCCCACGACCCGGACCCGGAAGCCGACCCGAGGTCCGACCCGGACCCAGATCCGGAGCTGAGGTCAAAGCTGCTGTTGGGGCTCGTCATCGGCGTGGGGCCGGTGGTGATGTCGACGGTGAACTTCCCTCCCTTCTTGGTGGGGATGCTGGAGCTGGCGAGGGTGGCGGCATCGATGCCGCCGTCAGGGACGAGGTCGAACCGGTAGCCGAGGTGGTTGCCGTTGCTCCACGCCTCCAGCCGCCCCCACGGCCTCCACGTGTTGTGCCCCGGACGCAGGATCAGCCACGCCCCTGGGTTGGACCGGCTCACTCGGTCCGTGCCCGGTGATGGCACAAACGCGTCACCATCGAGGCAGCCGCAACGGGAGATCCGGACAAGTCGTGGATGGTGATGGACCATCCCTTCCGCTCTTTCGAGGGATGCTCCTTGTTGTTGCCGTCGCCGGAGCCGAAGCAGCTTGCTGATGTGCTTGGTTCTGATAGTGAAGATCTGTTCATCAACAAATTCAAAGATTAGATTATTTTGTGATACGAATAACATTTTGCTAATCAAACACTGCTAATTAATTAAGTGTGGCCATTATTGAATCCCAATCATAGAAGATCTGTTTGAACATTTTAACAAACACATGGAAGAAGATGCCATGAATGTGTTCATAATTTTTAATTGAATTGGGGCAAAATCAAATCTGCAATCAAATTCTCATATTCTCTTATTACTAATTCAATCAACGCTATAATCAACATTCTATACAAGTAATCATCTGAATCTGATTTCATTCCTAAAATTATTCATTTCCTAATCAAAATCAAACTCAGAACTCAAAAGCAATTAAAATTGAGGGGAAAACACTACAGCTCTAAATCTCTAATCAATTAGCATAATCGAAAGAGTAATTGAACAAAGGAATGAAGATATTCACCTCGATCTCATGATCCTCTCATTAGAACTCCTCAAACCGAACTTGCAAGTGAAAACCGGCTGCTTAACATTCCCATTCACCTGAAAAACCTGCGGGCTGCACTCAGGCTCTCCGTCAAACAGAAACACAAATCTCGGGTCGGGCTCGGCCCGCACATTCAGATGCAGCTTCAAATCCGACCCGCCGACCGCGACCCAGCCGTTATGAATCACGCACTTCCCCATCTTCTCGAGAATCTCCCTCAGGTCCAGCTGCACCGCGACGCAGCCGACCAGCTTCCCGCCGGCGCGGAGGCCGCATCCGGCGGCGCCGCGGCGGTGAATCTCGATCTTCAGGGAGGAGGATCCGCCGGTTTTGTCGGCCAATTTGTCGAGCTCGAGCTTGCTGAGGAGAAGCAGCAGGCGTTGATTTTGGTGTCGACGGCGTCGTAGGTCGGAGGATTGGAGGGAGAGGTCGGCGAATTGGTTGGGGAAGGGTTTGAATTTGAGCTTGCAGTAGTAGGAGGAGGGGGGAGGAGGGGGTTTAGGGGAAATCGGAGGGAGAGATTGGAGATGAGGATGCGATGGAAGGGGCAGGGATCCATTGTGAGGAGAGAGTGTGGATGGGGAAAGAGGGGGGAAGAAGGTAGATAAATGAAGGAAATGGGGAAAATGAAGAAGGAGAAGGAGACAGGCTGGATGGGGGCGGGCGTGCACCTACACTGTGTGTGCCAGCTGAGGGGAATCCCACACACATCTGTCAATCACTCTTCCTCTTATTTTTTATTTAGCTACTAATAATAACCGCATATTTCCGGTTAAATGTCTTGTTTCGAAGGAACCAAAAGAAAATATTTTCGGGAAAAGGATTGGCTCTGAGGACTGGGCACAGGGTCCCAGTCCCGAATCCGTCGGCTGCCGGTGAATGAAGCCGCCGCGCCGTCCTATCTATTTAAAGTTTGAGAATAGATCGAGGGCGTTGCGCCCCCGATGTCTCTAATCATTGACTTTACCTGATAGAACTCGCACGTCAGTATCGCTGCGGGCCTCCACCAGAGTTTCCTCTGGCTTCGCCCCGCTCAGGCATAGTTCACCATCTTTCGGGTCCCGACAGGTATGCTCACTCGAACCCTTCTCAGTATATTAACAATGAACGGGGGGGGGAATATATAAATGATAAATTGTCAAAAAAAAAAACAATTTTTGGTAAAAATCATGAATTTGTATTTGATAAAGCAACAAAAAAAAGTTAGATGTGAACGTATTTACCGATAAAATGAATAATGTAGTTTGTTTATGAATAAAATGATATCGAATAGATGAAAAAGACAACAATGCATTATATGGAAGGCCGACTAAATTTTTTGTTGTCAGGTAACTTCGAACAAATATAGACATCATGGTTTTTACAATTGATTTTTAGATTTGCGGGACGGATACAAATTCGTGAGTTTTTTGTCAGTTTCTCCGCCCGCGGCATATATTATCGGGATGTGTCGTTCGGTTTTGAGGCAATCTGCAACGCTGCCTCTTATGCGTCTCTTAACTGTCTCATCTCTTCACTATTCATGGGTCTCATTATACTTTTCATCTCATCTCTTAACAAAGAGACAACACCTGCAACCCTCCATCTCTTAACCATTTCATCCCTTAACTATTCATTAAATTTCATTTTTTTATTTTTATTTCTAACAAATTCAATTAAAAAAACACACATCATTAAATAAAATAAAATTACAATTTAAAATCCTAAAAAATAAAAAAATTGTAGAGTGTTTGAGTGAGAATAGAGAGTTTTTTTTTTGATTAATTTGTGGGAATGATTTGATATTTATAGAAGTGATGAGGCTTAAAAAAATACCCAAAAAAAATTGTAAAAAAAGTGTGTATAATTTTTGGGGGTTTTTTTCGAATTTTTTCTGAATTTAAAAAAAATACATTTTTAATGGAAATAAACGACGCCCACTCGCGGGCCGGCTAGTGGGCGTCACGCCTAGTGCCAGCGCTCGCCACGTGGGCTGGCGCGCAGGGAGCTGTCTCGTCAACTCTCCCTCCGGGACGAGACGCCCGACGAGACGAGACCGAGACGGAGGGCAGCATCACCGTCTCGTCTCTCCGAGACGAGACGAGACGGATAATAGACGCGTTGCGGATGCTCTGAAGCATTTTTCAGAAAAGAAAACACTACTTTGTCTATTTTATTTTTTTCTATCATTATGTAGTTTCTCCACTTATTAAAATAACTGTATATAAATTTTCGTGTCAAACTGAAACCATAGTAGTACAATGAGACATCAATGTATTAAACAAGATTTGATTGTTTCGATTAAAAATATGATTCAATTGATTAATTTTAACGTATATTGTTCGATTAGTGATATGATTGGATGGATTAGTTTTTAACGCATCTTGATATTTTACAATCATAAATTAATTTCGAATAAATTAAAGCTAGATTTATCTAAGAATTAATTGAATGTTAACATATATTCTTCGATTAGAGATACGTTTTGATGGATTAAATTCTAACGTATCTCGACATTTCCCTATTCTAAAATTAATCTCGAACCAATTCAAGCTTCGTGTAATATAACAATCATATTATTAATCTTAACCTATACTGTTTTAGTGTTTTGTCCTTTCTATGTATTTGATGATTGGTTACATGGAATGTTTTAACACTAGCCAGCTGGTAATTGAATTAACGTCTCTTCTCTCTCCTCTTTCTCTCTCAAGATTGCATACGTTAGAATTGGCAGACAGCTGTAAAGAGAGGATATGTTTTGAAGATGACTAGGATTGGACGGTAGTCTTCTTCTAAAAGCATCTCCCAAGCAATAGGCAACCATAACCCATAAACCTACCATCAACTTCTACCACATCATCAGTACTAAAAACTCCTCCTGCTATATTATCAAGACAATGAATTGGACAAGCAATAGGTTAGCCACAATAAACAAAATTATAAAAAAACAAATAATTAACACTCACACAAAATACGAAATTAAATTTACGACACAAATACTGGGAAATTCAATAATAATATTTAATTTAAAAAAGTACATTAATTAAAAAAAATACATAATTAAAAAAAAGTAGATTAAAAAAATTACATAATAAAAAAAACTAACGTCGTGCAGTGCTCCGCACCCACAACTCTTCAATCGCGTATATATAGTGTTTCGAAAATTAAATAAATAAAAAATGGACTGGCCCATCGCTCGCCGCCGATTGGGAGCCTGCAATGGCGGCCAAGCGCCCGAAAATCGGCGTGCGCTCGCCGATTTTCTCCCCGAATTGCCTCTCGCCGCCTGCAATGGTTCGGCAAGCGAACAGGCCAGCGCCGGGAATCGGCTAGCCGGTCCGCTCGCCGCCATTGTTGATGCTCTAACATAAATGGACTCCAGCCTAGGGATGTCAATCGGGCCGGGGTTTCTGGACTCCGGTCTAGGGATGTCAATCGGGCCGGGCCGAACCCCGGCCCATCGGGTTTCGGGTCGGCCCTACTCAGGTTGCGGGTCAATCGGGTGCGGGCAAATCGGTTGTGAATTGTGATTCTTTCGGGTGTGTAAAAGTTCAACCCTGACCGGCTGACCCTAAAATCTCGGGTTCGGGCTAGCCTAACGGGTTAATCGGGGTGCTATCGATAAGATTAATATGCGATCAATCCAATAAATAATGATGAAAATTAGTTATATCATAAAATGTAAAATATTTAATTATGATAAATTTGAGATATATGGTCAAA